>NW_028252742.1:1287500-1887500 GCF_964263255.1 Lissotriton vulgaris
TTGATTGTATTGTACTTTTCTGTGCTGGTTTTGTTGTTGTTGTTCTCGTTCCCCCTGGTGTGCCCAGCCTGGTCGCGTTTCCCGCCCGCTCCCTGCCGCTGCCCCCCTGTGGCCCCGCCCCCTTCCCTCTCTCTCCCTTCCCATTCGCCGCCCCGCTCCCGCCTCCCAGCTGCTCCTCCTTCCCACTGGGCGATATATTGCTGATTGCTCACGGTGGTGGGCAGTGACCTATGACCCTCTGGGCCGGTCACCCCACGCACCGCGCACACTCTCTGCGAGTGAGCCCAGGCTGCCCCGATCCCGCCGAGTGCCGCCGCGTTTCCGCAGCTGTGCTCCTGACGTAATTTACACCGCTCTGTCTCTGTGCTGTTCCCTGTAGTGTTTATATCGATCTGCCTCTGCGCTTTTCCCCGCTGTAATTTGTCTTGTTTTGTGACTGCATTTTAAGTTTGATTGTATTGTACTTTTCTGTGCTGGTTTTGTTGTTGTTGTTCTGGTTCCCCCCTGGTGTGCCCAGCCCGGCCGCGTTTCCCGCCCGCTCCCCGCCGCTGCCCCCCTGCGACCAGCCCCCTTCCCTCTCTCTCCCTTCCCATTCGCCGCCCCGCTCCCGCCTCCCAGCTGCTCCTCCCTCGCTCCGCCCCCACTCTCCTCATATGGCAGAGTGGCAGACGCGCAGCGTTGACGCGCAGCGGGCGAGCCGATTGAGCGCCGAAGGGGCGCCAAAGGTAAGCCCGTCTGCGCCAATCCGCGCCTGGACCGCGCCTAGTGCCAGGACCCCTGGCCCCCGCAGACACTAGCCCACCCGCCGGACCTACGACGCCACCGAACTCAACGCCGGCCGGATCCCTGGATGCTACCGAGCCACCCCGAGACGCACCCACGGACCCTTCAGCTGCCACTCCTGCAAGTTCACCTGCATCCGGACCTGCACTGCACCCGCACCCACCAAGACGAGCACCAGCAGCAGCCACCTGAAGTGCATCCTGCTCAACACCCGCTCCGTCCACAGACACGCCGTCGAGCTCTGGAACCTGCAAGATACCACAGCCCCAGACGTAGCCTTCCTCACGGAAACCTGGATGAACGCCTCCTCAGCGCCCGACATTGCCATCGCCATCCCGGACGGCTACAAGATCATCCGGAGGGACCGCGTCAACTAGACAGGAGGAGGCATCGCCATCATCCACAGGAACACCATCCGCATCACGACCAACACCGACGACACCCTCGCACCCGCCGAACACCTGCACTTCCAGATCCACATCAACCTCAAGACCACCCTCAGAGGCACCCTCATCTACAGACCCCCGGGACCATGCACACAATTCAGCGAAGACATCGCCGACTTCATCAGCCCGCACGCCTTCCTCTCCGCTGACTACATCCTCCTTGGGGACCTCAACTTCCACCTGGAGAACAACAACGACCGCAACACCGCCACCCTGCTGGACAACCTCGAAAACCTCGGTCTCAAGCAACTACTACGCCGGACACACACTCGACCCCGTCTTCTCATCCAGCAAGGACATCGCCTTCAGCCACGCCACCGGACTCCACTGGACGGACCACAGCTGCGTCCACTTCAGCTTCAAAAGAACACGATCCACCACCACCAGCAACAGGTTGCACGCAGAAGCTGGAACAAGATCACAGCCGACCAGCTCGCGACTTCCCTGAGCAAAAACCCTCCCACCAGCGCAACGAACCCCAGCCAGGCGGCCACCAACCTCACGAAGTGGATCAGCAACTGCGCAGACGACCTCGCCCCTCTGAGGACCCCGCCTAGCAGAACCGGCAGCAAGAAAGCCCCATGGTTCACCGACGAACTTAAGAGCTCCAAGAAGAACTGCCGAGCCCTCGAGAAAGCCTGGCACAGAGACCCAACACCGGACAACATGACTGCCCTCAAGCTCGCCACCCGAAAACACCACCAACTGATCCACGCCACCAAGAAAACTGCATTCAAGGAACAACTGGACAACAACGCAAACAACAGCAAGGAACTCTTCAACATCGTTAAAGAGCTCTCCAACCCCAACGCCGGAAAACAACGACATCACCCCTTCACAAGACCTCTGCAACTCCCTCGCATCCTACTTCTACAACAAGATCGTGGACATACACAACAGCTTCAGCACGCAACCGACGCACGCCACGACCGAACCACCGCCCCCCAACACCACCCTCCGCGCCTGGACCCCGACCAGCACCGAAGACACCGTCCGCACGATGAACTCCATCCACTCCGGATCTCCAACCGACCCCTACCCTCACCACGTCTTCAACAAGGCCGACGCTGTCATCGTACCCTACCTGCGGGACATCATCAACAACTCCTTCGACACCGCTACCTTCCCGGAGAGCTGGAAGCACGCCAAACTCAGCGCTCTACTAAAGAAGCCATCAGCCGACCCCACCAACCTCAAGAACTACCGCCCCATCTCACTGCTCCCGTTTCCTGCAAAAGTCATAGAGAAGACCGTCAACAAGCAGCTGGCCGCCTTCCTCGAGACGAACGGATCCCTCGACCTCTCGCAGTCTGGCTTCCAGGCCAACCACAGCACCGAGACCGCCCTGATCGCAGCCACCGATGACATCCGAGCCCTGCTCGACAACGGAGAAACAGCGGCCCTCATCCTCCTAAACCTCTCCGCGGCTTTCGACACTGTCTGCCACCGTACCCTAGTGCAGCGCCTCAGCAACGTCGGAATCCAGGAGAAGGCACTGGAGTGGATCATCTCCTTCCTCACCGGAAGGACACAGAGAGTCCGCCTCCCCCCGTTCAGATCAGAAGCCACCGAAGTCATCTGCGGCGTTCCTCAAGGCTCCTCGCTCAGCCCAACCCTCTTCAACGTCTACATGAGCCCCCTCGCAGCCATCGCACGCCAACACAACCTCAACATCATCTCCTACGCCGATGACACCCAGCTGATCCTCTCCCTCACCAACGACCCCGCCACCGCCAGAGCCAACCTGCACAAAGGGATGACAGACGTAGCCAAGTGGATGATGAACAGCCGCCTGAAACTGAACTCGGACAAGACGGAAGTCCTCATCCTGGGATCTTCACCCTCCACCTGGGACGACTCCTGGTGGCCCCCCCGCCCTGGGCAGCGCACCTAAACCAACAGACCACGCACGCAACCTGGGCTTCATCCTGGACTCCTCCCTCTCCATGACCAGACAAGTCAACGCCGTCTCCTCGTCGTGCTTCAACATCCTGCGCATGCTACGTAAGATCTTCCGGTGGATCCCTACCGAGACCAGGAAGACGGTCACCCAGGCCCTCGTCACCAGCCGTCTGGACTACGGCAACTCCCTCTACGCCTGAACCACCGCCAAACTCCAGAAGAGACTCCAGCGGATCCAGAATGCCTCAGCACGACTCATCCTGGACATCCCCCGTTGCAGCCACATCTCCGGACACCTGGGAGACCTGCACTGGCTCCCGGTCAACAAGAGAATCACCTTCCGACTCCTCACCCACGCACACAAAGCCCTACACAACCAAGGCCCAGGATACCTCAACAGCCGCCTCAACTTCTACGCTCCCACACGCCTGCTTCGATCGACCGGCCACGCCCTCGCCGCCGTCCCCCGCATCCGGAGAGCCACCACAGGGGGAAGGTCCTTCTCCTACCTGGCCGCCAAGACTTGGAACTCCCTTCCGACCCACCTCCGCCTGACCCAGGACCACCTCGCATTCAGGAAGCAGCTCAAGACCTGGCTGTTCGAGCAGTAGCGGACCCCCCCTCCCCTAGCGCCTTGAGACCCTCCGGGTGAGTAGTGCGCTATATAAATGCCTTGATTGATTGATTGATTGATTGACTCCTGCTGCCTGGAGACGTAGCAGCCTTGCATTCACATAGAAAGCCGCCATAGTGATCCCACTGTTGCATTTTGGGATTGCCTATATACAATGTGGCTGATCACCACCTGCTTCCAGTCAGTGTTAATTACCAACTCTTAAATACCGATCTTCATGAAATTCGGTATTACAGAATTTACCTACATCTCTTTTCTAGTTTTTACCGTTTCTTATTTACCGATTCAGGCAATAAGAATTCGGTAAATACCGATTCGTTAATTTAGAATTCGGTAATGATGAATCAGTATTTACCGATTCATAATTAACGATTCCTAATTTTTTGCCTCCAACATCTCAAATGCCTAAATACCGGTTGGTAACGGCTAATTTACCGAATTTCAGCCATTACCGACCGGTATTTAGCTACCTACATATGACCCTTGGAGTGGTAAATTTTAAAATCAGAGACTTTAGAAAAGCAATCTAGTTCATTGATAAGGAAAGCAATCAACATTTCTGGATTGGTGATGAAGCAGAGTATATCATCAGCAAATAGTACCAAATATTAGACACCACCAATTTTTAGACCAGTGATCCGGGTATGACTTAATTTTCGGAACTAGAGTTTCCAAACTCAGGGCAAAGCTGCTATGAGGGAGTGGAAAACCTTGGTGCATGCCATTTCAAAGGTTAATCGTGGCCATAATACCATTATTCATTTTAAATCCTAGTTTGCAGGAGGGGGTCACAAAGTTGATTCTGATGAATCCCTTGATCTTAGAGCCCGGAGCAGTTTTGTACAGGACTTTGAACATGAATTGCCAATCCAGCCTGTGGAATGGCTTCTTGGCTTCAAGGGAGAGTAGAACCATTTGTGTGTTTGTGGCCTTGACAATTTAACAGATATCCAAGGCTAAATGCATTGTATTCCCTGGCCAAGCCTAACTATGTGGGCTGAATGATGAGGCCAAATCTTTTCCACACTTTTGTATTACATTTTTTAGCCAGAGTATAATAGAAAAACAGTGTTCTATATGTTTCTTTGGTTTAGAAAATAGAATTGCTTAAGATTCTATCTTGGTGTCAGTTATTACTTTTATTTCAAGAAATTAATTGAATATATGTGATTGATCCAGCGCTCTGATTGAAAAACTGTCTCACAAACGCTACCTATCACCTCACTACTCACCATTAATCATTAAACACATTTACAGGCCCATAACACCAATGAGTCAATTTTTGAGCAACTGAATCAGGTGATTTGATTAATAAACTATTCACACATTATTTACATTTTATATACAACTGTGGTTTATCTATCTCAACCATGGTTTTTTTATAACATTTATTAGCTATTAATTAAATCACTTAAGGCGATTGGATCAACTGATGGAAACTAGACCATGAATAAACAAGACCAGCTTGTCTTTTTAATCTAGTTTTATTAACTTTATTTTTCATAAAGAAAGAGCATTTAACATTTTAGAATCTTTATTTTATAAGCAAATAAGAAAGCAGCATTTAAAAAAGGAAATGAATTTAAAACTGACATTTAAAAGCAAGCTCAGAAACATGAAATATTAGCAGAATAACAGTTTCCTTTCGCTAAATCTATTTCCCTGTCTATTTCTCACTTAATCTAAAAAGGAAAAATCATTTAAAGTCTGCTGTCCTTACATGCGCCAAAGGTCCATCAGCATATCACGTCACTCAGGGATCGAAAAGTAAGAGTTTATTCCTTGCTCATAATGTCAGACTTTATACCTTTCTCTCTAGCTAAACTTTCTACATTTTACATTCTTTTGAACGAATCCAAGCTTTTCATTGGCTGTCCTGTGTCAGACCACGATAAAATTATTAGGTCATCCGACTCTTGACCAAGTCCAGGCTTCATATAAGCCCTATTGTCTTACATTTCCATTTCTACTTTTTTCCTCGAGCTTCGAACGTTAACTTCCTAACCTTGGCAGACATATCAAGTTCCTGTCCTTGGGTCATCTCTCCATGAACACGTTCAACGCAACCAAAGAACTGCTTTTTATTTCACGATGACAATGCAGCAAAAATCTTCACAGCTGCGCATGTGTAAAGAGTTCACTCTGGACAAGCTTTTGCGTCTGCAGCTCTGACAGCCATATTTTCTGAACCATCTTTAGGCCTCACTTTGGAAACTATTACTAAACAAACACAAGACATCAATTAATTAAAGAATTAAGACCCATTTTGTTACCCTCCCCCTTTACTAATTAATCCTGTTAATTATGTTACCTAGCGAAAGCACAAATAGGCAGCATTATAATTACTTCTCCTTTTTTAACCGCAGGAACTCCATGAGCTTTTATCAAGAAAAGACATAACATAAGCACATAAAATAACCACATGCCATTAATTTAACTGCCGCATTTAATATTGACAAAGACAATAGACAAGGTTAGGTTATTATTTTCTTTGCGTTTGCAACATAAAGCACATTAGTTTATCCCGCGTGTAATGATGAATGTACTCTTAAACTAAGTTGATTAATAATTTCACCACAAGCTTATTAATCTGATTACTTTGTTATGAGAGATTAACTTCACAAGTTTGAACAAAATCTTGTTCTTTACCTTGCTCCATCAACTCCCTCATCTGGTGATTTCTAAATCACCAAATAATACCCAAAATGTATACATTTTCAACCCTTGAACATGTTTTGGACTTTCTTAATATTAGTATTTCTAGACTTTAGATTCACCTGATTTTCTGCATTTCTCATATTGAGTTCTATGAAACTCTTCTAATTCTATTTCCTTTTCCTTTTCTTTTCTTAGTTTACAAATTCTTTTCCTTTCTATTACATGTTTTCTTCTCTTGTGTATCATGCAACTAATTTTTAACAAAAGTATCACTATAGCTATAATTATTAAAGGAAAAACATTTTTTACCTATAATTGAACTACCAATCTCTTGAAACCAGTGTTTAATTACTGTAAATCTTTTACTTAAACGTTCTAAAAAACTCTCGTCTTCTAAAGGTTCTACTTCTTCTTGTAACTCAGTAATGTTTTTTATATACATTTCTATATTCTGACTTTTATCAGGTATGTATGTGCAACAATGTTGAACAGGCAAAATTCCACAGACTCCACCCTCTTTTGCCAGTAAAATGTCTAGTGCAAGAGGATTCTGCATCACCATAGTCCTCATAGCAATAAGTTCTGTGTTTACTAATTGAAATCCACGTGCAGTGTCTGTTGACCATCTATCAACAATTGTGGACATTTTTGTAATTTTGTTTACATTCAAGGTTATTCCTACCATAGGTATTAACGCACCAAATATATCTCCCATTATTACTGAAAAGCTTTCTCTTCTAAATCTATTCAAGTGATTGCCAATTTCAAATGAACCATTTGCATTATTATCTACATGAAAACATTTTTTTAAAACTAAACCTACATAACATGTCCCATACCAGTGGTCTGGGAGACTATAATAAGCTTTATTCCCACAAATAAAATAAATTCCAGGAAAGATTGGATCTTTGCCTCCTTTAAATCCCCAACCCCCTAAAATTCGATAAGTGTCTTCACATTGACTTGCACCAACAAAATAATTATCAAACAAAGTATTATCTCTTCTTATACAACATTTTCCACTAACAGGTTTATCTATGTGAATTGAAACATTTTCATTTTTACCATTAAGCTTTTCATCATCCATCTGCCAGAATTTTGACTTAGTAGTTTTTAACATCTCATTTCGCTTATAAATTGCCCTTCTCTCTTCAACCATATTTAAGAACGACTTCTTTTCTGTCCTCAATTTACATGTTAAATTATTTCTAAAAGCATACTCATAAGTGAGTTCACTAGTTGTTAGGAAAAATTCCCTCATCTGTTTAGCATGTTTCACTTTATTCAAGCTATCTACAACTTTTAAATTTGCAAAAATGTCATCAAAATCAGAATAATAATATTCCAAACGACAAGTCTTATAAAACAAACTAGCTATTACACTACATGTTATACCATAAGTAAGAGGAAGCATATTATATGTAACACCTTCAGACACAGAAGTAGGTAATTTCACACAAATATAGCAATCTTTTGCGTCCATCACCTTAACATATTCAGATAAAAGTCTTGAAAAGGTATTGCTAGAAAAATCTCCAACAGATCTATCTTGATGAATCTCTGGTTTATGTACAATACTTTTATTAGTCTTATCAGTTTTGTCATGATTATCTAAAATGTTACTAGTCATGTTAGCTTTATACACCTCTTTATCTATTCCAAAAGGAAAAATTACAGCTAAAATTAACCAAACTAAAATTATCAATATTACACATATTGAAGACAATTTGCAACATCTTTTGAGAATTGAGCATCTCGAATTATTATTAGTATAAGTCATCTAAAAATAAAAATAAAATGAAAAATTACTAAAAATAAAAAAATGAAAAATTTCTAAATATACTCCCCTTTTTTTAACAGATAATTTTATTTTCTAACAGCTTTTCTTCGACCTTATGTCATACATCAAATGTGTTTTCCAGCTAACACAATTTCTTCGACCTTGTGTCTCCTAACACGATTTCTTCAACCTTGTGTCACCTAATGAACAAAATCAATCATTATCACTTTCATCATCTAAATTACCTTGGCTACTATTTACTTCTACTACTGGTGGAATTATGATATAGGTCCACTCAGGTGACTTGTACTTCTGATTTGGCCTTATTATTCTCTTTGCTCTGCTGTTTATCACTTCTATTTTATTTCCTGCTTCTTTTTTCTTATTCAAGTCTTCTTCTTTTTGACTTGTGATCTCATTCACCTGCTCCTTTGCTTTATTCACTAATTTAAATTTTAGGCCTTCAGTTTCTTTTGGCCAATTATCTCCTTTTCTTGTTAGCTTCTTTTTCGGTTCCGCCAAATTATACTCCACTCTTCAAGCTCTTTTCCTTGATTTTTTCAATTTTGATTCATCTTCACTATCATCTGTTTCACTTTCTGTGTTATCAGCTGATTCATTAATAATCAGTTTTATTGTGTCAGATTCTTCTTCAGATTCAGGCACTTCTTTACTCTGCAGTTTCACTTTGTTAGGAACAACATCCTTATAGCTCGCACTTGGAACTTCTTCTTCTTCTTCTTCTTCAATTACTTCCAACACACCAGTTTCAGAATTTTCGTTCCTTCTTCCAAAGTTTCCAATCTGCTTTTCAATACTCTCCTGATCTTGATCTTGAATCATTTCTTGGTCAGTTTCCTCTTCTGCTATTTGATCTAGCAGATCTTTATCATTTTCTTCTTCAGAATCTTTTATTACAATCTCTTCATTTTCTACATTCAGTGTTTCATTCTTATTTGAATTTTCCAGATGTCGACTTTCTTGTCGATCTTCAGGATCCAGATTTCTTTCAGGTTCTTCTACTGAATCTGAATCAGCTGTTGTATCACCTTCGTCGTCAGGATTCTCAGGTGTTGGTACACGTATGGTGTGGCTAGCATGAATCTATCTTTTCAATCCCCCACACTTTACTGCATTTGTCGTGACCAAAATCACCTCGCTTGCCTTTTGCCACCTTGGTACTAGGCAATTTCTTCTTCGATGCACTTTTGTCCTTACCCAGTCTCCTGGTAACAGATCAGGAGCTTGTTCTTTCTCTTTTGAAAATACTTCAGTTCCTACATGATGGAACACAGAAGTCACCACATCAGATAGATTTTTGCAGTAATCCATAATGACACTATCATTAATGCTCAACATTTTATCAACTGGAACAAATTCTTGTCTCATGACCCAGCCCATTAAAATCTCATGGGTGCTCAATCCTGTTTTTCTATCTGGAATGCTTCTCAAAGACATCAAAACAAGTGGAAGTGCATCTGTCCACTTCATTCCTGTTGCTAAGCACATTTTAGCTATTCTGTTTTTTATTGTACCATTCACTTGCTCAACAACACCTGATGCTTCTGGTCTGTAAGCACAATGTAATTTTTGCTTAGTACTCAATGCTTCACAAATCAATTTTGCAATCTGTTTTCAAAATGTGTGCCGCGATCTGTCTCGATCGACACTGGAAATCCATACCTTGGTATGATTTCTCTCAAAAGCAATTTTGCCACAGTTATTGAATCATTGTGACGTGTTGGAAATGCTTCCACCCATCTTGAAAACAAACAGATTATCACCAAGACATATTTGAGTTTGTTATGAGGTGGCATGTCAATGAAGTCAAGCTGTATTCTGGTAAATGGACCACCCTCCCGTTCTACGGTTCCCATACTTACAACAGTTTTTCTGTTTGGGTTGATCTGTTGGCAGATAAGACATCTTTGACAAAAGGAGTCTGCAATTATTTTGAATTTTGGATTGTACCATATTTGCCTAAATAATCTGATCATCGAATCTCTTCCGTTTGACCGTTTGAAATTTTTATTTCGACCAATAAGATCGTAAAAGATATACACACATCACAATCACATGAAACTTATACAGTACATCAAAACAATGATTATAAAAATTGGTCTTTACGATATAAATCAGATTATCCTTAATGACAGCTAAAACCAATTACCAACTAAAGTTGTTAAAACGGAATTAAAAATCCGCGTCCAGCTTGAGGAAGCGTGAACGTGCATGCCACATTGCCGTTAAATACTTCGCCATTGCAAACACTATCTGGGGGGAGAGATCAGTCTTCAGGATTCTGTACGCAGGTAAAAAAATTCTGAAGCCCATGTTTTTAAGAAGGGGAATGAGTCAGTATTTCCTGATTTTTTGGTAGGGTTTGCAAAAAAATACCACATGTGAGTCATTTTCTTGGGGATGCGCGCATACCGGGCAGCGCTCAGTGGTCGGGGGCGAAGACCAGGAACTTGTAAATGACCTTAAAGGTAGAGTACCATACCGCATCTGCAGAAAGAGCTTCCTGGTTAGCGCGGCAGTCATACCATCCAAAACACAATCGAAAGAATAGTAGTCTTTGTTTTGGATGAATAAGTTCGTTAAAGAGCCCACCCGCGTCTCATCCAAGGCAGCAGTAAGCTTTAGGTCGTAGTAAGCTTTTGATAATTCTTTACGTGAGATCCTGATACTTGCATTTACCGGATCAGTCCAGAGTTCTGATAAACCTAGGGTCTCAAGTGACCTTTTTATATAGCTTAACCATGGGATAAAAGTAGCATTTGGTACATTTAAAAACTCCTGAAGCTCAGTCCTGTATTTAATGAGATCATTGCTGCTCCAGAGTCGTCGCCAGAAGGTTAATGGCTTAAGTCCCAGTTCATCTGCGATTGGCCTGATATCCAAGTCGAGTCTCAAAGGAAGCAACAGCGTACTTAAAGGGAGAGGTACCATCTGCCTGATAAATTTATTTTCTGTACACGTCAGTTTTTGGGCAGAGGTGTGACCCCACAGTTCGCCCCCGTATGTAACTGCCCCCCGGGCCTGTGATTTGTACATTTGAATGACTGGACCCACTGGGCGGTATGTAGAGTCCTTCACCATCCTTGAGATACCACCCACTAGCTGCACGAGTTTCATGTTGGCTTTAGTCTTGTGTGTTGCCCAGGTAATTTTCTCATTTAGAGTTACCCCCAGGTACTTAAACGTGGAGACCCTCTCTAAACGAACTGAGCCAAGCATGGGGTTAGGGCGTGTTGAGGGAGTGGGGTTTAGGATCATATATTTTGTTTTTAAGGCGTTGATATCAAGTCCCCTATCCGTGCAGAATTCCAGAAAACCATCCAGTACCCTTTGGATTCCCATAGGGGATTTCGACAGCAGCAGGGTGTCGTCCGCAAACATGATGGCGGGCACCCTGCTGCCATCCAATTTGGGGGCGTCGATGTCACCAATCCTGGACAGGTGGGCGATTACCCCGTTCACAAAGAGGCAGAACAGGGTCGGTGCAAGCACACAGCCCTGTCTCACCCCTCTGTCAACGGGGAATCTATCTGTGAGGTCCCCGTTCCTGCCACACCTGACACGTGCAGTTATTCTGATGCAATTTAATTAGGATGGATAGGATATGTGCCGGGACACCTATATCTGCCAAGACACTCCATAATTTTGATCTTGGCACCAAATCGAAGGCGGCTCGAAAGTCCACAAACATAGTGTACAAGCTGCCCCCTTCGATTAGTGCAGTCCTCCAATAAATGAGGTTTAAACTGAATATCGGGTCGGTTGAAGATACCCCCCTTCTAAAACCCGCCTGATATGGGCTCAGAATAGCACTTTCCTCCAGCCAATTCTGGAGCCGATCTAATATAAGCCTCCCAATAAGCTTCTGGGACACGTCTATGAGGCTGATGGGCCTGTAATTGGCTGGAAGCAAAGGCGAGCCGTTCTTAAATATAGGAACAACCTCTTCTCCCAGCCAAGTACAAGGCACATCCATGCCCTTCAGAACCGCATTGAACAATACCAATAGGTAGGGGGCCCATACATCAGGCTCCTGTTTAAACAGGTCACCTGGAAGACCATCCAACCCCAGCGCTTTGCCCAATGGCATGCCCGCAATCGCTGCACTGACCTCCTTTTCTGTAAAGAGGTCCCCCTCTAAATGATTAGTGACAGATGGCGATGAATAACATTTGGCCCCATTTTCCTCTGTATAGGGGGACTGAAAGTGTTCCTGCCATACGCTTGATGCGATATTGGGTTCTATTGCAGGTGCTAGGTCTTCGGACCCTGTGTTGACGATACGCCGGAACTTACGGGAGTCCCTAGCGGCTAAAGAACTAGAAAGTTCCTCCCATTTATTCTGATCCCATTCCATCTTAGCATTATTGACCAATTTCTTCTATGCCCGTCTTCTAGTCTGTATCTCTAACCTACTTTTGCCCTCTTTAATAGAAGAGAGAAGATCCCCCTTTGCCTTGCAACATGTGGCATTGTACCATGTGGAGCGGTGGGAGCCAGCGCCTTTGCTATGAACCTTGGAAAAGAGATCTATCGCCAAGGTCCTAACAAGTTCCACATGTACCAGCCACAATAATTTGTGGGTTTCCCGGGAGCTGGGTTCCACACTAAGGAAACCAACTTTTTCTAGTTTTGGAATAAGTCTTGTGTAAAGGCTGGATAATGTTTCTCTACTGGTAGCAAATTTTTCCCACCTTACTCTCTTTCTATTATTTTCAAGAAGTAGGCCTGAATTTGGATTTGCCGCCACCATAGCATGGTCCCTACCCTCCTTGCCAGGGACGGCGTAGTCCAATTCTAGGGCGTTGTGGTCACTGTCTGTTCTGTCTAGCACCTTAAAATCAATATTATGCCGCCACGAGGACAGTTGGACTAGGACGTAGTCTATTCTTGACTCCCTGCCCGCTCTGTTAAAAGTATATTTGCTGGGGTTGTCAGATTTAGTGCGGCCATTACACGCCTTGAGTCCATGTTTGAGGGTCAGGGCGGTAATCTGTAAAGAAAGTGGGGTCCATGCTCTAGGGGGAGGAGCTACCGTTGGGGGAACTAGCCATCTAGCATCCTCTTCTAGTGAGGACCCGTCCAGGAGGCCTGCAAGGGGCTCAAAATGTGAGTTCAGATCCCCTCCCACCACGATTGGGATCCCCGTGGGCAATTCATTAAGGAAAGCTGAGAGTTCCTCAATAGTAGTCGATTCTCGTGCTATATTTACTGGTCTGGAGTAAACATTTATCAAGACGAGTCTACGGGAGTTTGTCCATTCAAGCTGCACAGCTAATATGTCTTCTGAAATCAGCGGGAGTCGTGTGACCTGGCATCCCAAGTGAGTTGCCACCCATACTGCAAGGCCACCGGATGGACGTCCCCTACCCCCCCATTTCGCAGGAATGAAGAATGTCGCAAAACCAAGGGGAGAGTACTCTTGGCTCGCCTAGGTTTCTTGAAAAAGACATATGTCTTTAGAGTCAATAAAGGATATCCAGTCCTGTTGATCCCTCTTATTTCCCAGGCCTGCCACATTCCATGATATTATTTTCAGGAAGGGTGGCCTCGGGTTTGCGGATAGAGTGGAAGAGGGAGCGTGGTCATTTAAATTACCAGTGAGCGTTGTTGCTGTGGTCAAAACTCCTCGTGCTTCTCCTGGTTCCCTGTTACTATTAGGGTGCTTAATGATGGTTTTGTTTGCCTCCCTACTATGGCTCATTTCTTCATTCTGCCCTGTCTCTGTCATTGCTTCATTTATAGAACTACAGGGTGTGGTGGTTACCTCGAGACCCTCTCTCTGGCAACGGTGGTACTCCTTGCCATGGGGCCTGAGCTGTCAATCCACCATTTCTAATTCGTTGCATCTATTGAATGTGGGAAAATATATCGGGTGTTGGACTCTAGGACGGTATTCTCCTCTATTTCTTCCACCCCAACCGCCTCCCCTGCCATGATAAGTTTCCCAACCCTCCTCCTATAAGGTTGGTGTGAAGATCGCTTATTGTTGGATTCTGGGGTAGTTGAGATTTCCTCTCACGCTGTGGTCCCACCCACCCCCCCTCTCTGGGAAATTACCCCATCTCTCCGCGTCCCTTTTGTAGTTCGACAGGGGATAAAAGAAAGAAAGGGGTAGGGACTTGATTTTGCTCCCTTGGTCATCCGGGAGCCATCCACAGATATAGGAGGCGGTCCTGGGGTCTCTAAAATTAATCAAGACACAATCTCCATGGATAGTTTTCTTTGAGCTGCCTACCCATGGAACCCTTCTGACCATCAGAACCTCACTGGTTATACCTTACGGTAGAGGTCTATACATGGATAGCCAACTAACCACCTTATTCTTTAGGGAAGCTGTTGATTCCTTGAAGGTGGTTTTCAACTCAGGAACCCCTGCTAAAATTACTGTATAGGGGCTCGCCTCCGGAGGTAAGTACACAGCTCTGAACTTCTTGGGATTCCCAGGTGCCTCAACTGTTGGTAGTGTTGATTTGTGGGACTCGTTTGGAGAATCGGTATTATCCTTAGTGTGGTTGGGGTTAGTCTGGGGGGGGGATGCTGTACTTGTTGGTTTGTGGGTGGATTGGGATTGTCTGCCTTGGCCTTTGGTTGATTGGTCGTGCTTGAGGGGGGGATTGGTTTGGCCTTTTGCCCCACAGGGACTGCCCTATTGTCCTTTTGAATCTCTTCCAATATGTCCTGGACCATGGTACATGTGTGCCATGTCAGAAATCATACTATCTGGCATTACTGCTCTGTCATGTTTGTAAACCCAAATCTCATCTTCTTCTCTTTGTCTGCATCCTGCTTTTAACCAGGTGTCTTTCTCCTCATCACTCGCCTCATCTTGCAACTGTTTTACTCCTTGCCATATCTCGACTACAGATATTAGCATAAGCGAGTTCAAAACATGTTCATTTTCTTTTTTCCGATTAACTGATACATTATGTTTTGCACAGAATTTTGCTATTGCGTCAGCATATGAGTTTCCTTTTATTATGTAATCCTCTCCTCTCTTATATGCTGTGCATTTAACTACTGCAATTTTTTCTGGTAATTGAATTCCATCAATTAATCTTTTGACTAACTGAGCATTCCTTATTGGAGATCCAGCAGAAGTTAAATAACCTCTTGCTGTTGGAGGACCTAAAGAAACAGCCTGCTCTCTATCCCTCGGGATACCGCTACTCACCGCTGCTGCTCGCCACACCCGCTTCGCGGGTGCCGCTTCGCGGTTGGTAGCGAGGGGCAGAGGCTGCTTGGGCGTTTGGAGCCAACGGGAGGAGGATTCCAGGACCTGTACACGGCGTGTGCGAGCAGGAACTCTCAAGACCAGGAGTCCCTGCGCTGTTGCTCAGGTGTGCACTGCCGCGCCCCCAGCGAGGCACGTCCCCCGCCTGACTCGATCAAAAGGCGTGTGTTCCCAGGCCCTAGTGGGAAGCCACAAACGTGCTGTTGGAGGACCTAAGGAGCAGCCTGCTCTCTATCCCTCGGGATACGGCTACTCACCGCTGCTGCTCGCCGCACCCGCTTCGCAGGTGCCGCTTCGCAGTTGGAAGCGAGGGGCAGAGGCTGCTTGGGCGTTTGGAGCCAACGGGAGGAGGATTCCAGGACCTGTACACGGCGTGTGCGAGCAGGAACTCTCAAGACCAGGAGTCCCTGCGCTGTTGCTCAGGTGTGCACTGCCGCGCCCCCAGCGAGACACGCCCCCCGCCTGACTCGATCAAAAGGCGTGTGTTCCCAGGCCCTAGTGGGACGCCACAAACGTGCTGTTGGAGGACCTAAGGAGCAGCCTGCTCTCTATCCCTCGGGATACGGCTACTCACCGCTGCTGCTCGCGGTTGGAAGCGAGGGGCAGAGGCTGCTTGGGCGTTTGAAGCCAACGGGAGGAGGATTCCAGGACCTGTACACGGCGTGTGCGAGCAGGGACTCTCAAGACCAGGAGTCCCTGCGCTGTTGCTCAGGTGTGCACTGCCGCGCCCCCAGCGAGACACGCCCCCCGCCTGACTCGATCAAAAGGCGTGTGTTCCTAGGCCCTAGTGGGACGCCACAAACGTGCTGTTGGAGGACCTAAGGAGCAGCCTGCTCTCTATCCCTCGGGATACCGCTACTCACCGCTGCTGCTCGCCGCACCCGCTTTGCGGGTGCCGCTTCGCGGTTGGTAGAGAGGGGCAGAGGCTGCTTGGGCGTTTGGAGCCAACGGGAGGAGGATTCCAGGACCTGTACACGGCGTGTGCGAGCAGGGACTCTCAAGACCAGGAGTCCCTGCGCTGTTGCTCAGGTGTGCACTGCCGCGCCCCCAGCGAGACACGCCCCCTGCCTGACTCGATCAAAAGGCGTGTGTTCCCAGGCCCTAGTGGGACGCCACAAACGTGCTGTTGGAGGACCTAAGGAGCAGCCTGCTCTCTATCCCTCGGGATACCGCTACTCACCGCGGGTGCCGCTTCGCGGTTGGTAGCGAGGGGCAGAGGCTGCTTGGGCGTTTTGAGCCAACGGGAGGAGGATTCTAGGGCCTGTACATGGCGTGTGCGAGCAGGGACTCTCAAGACCAGGAGTCCCTGCGCTGTTGCTCAGGTGTGCACTGCCGCGCACCCAGCGAGACACGCCCCCCGCCTGACTCGATCAAAAGGCGTGTGTTCCCAGGCCCTAGTGGGACGCCACAAACGTGCTGTTGGAGGACCTAAGGAGCAGCCTGCTCTCTATCCCTCAAGATACCGCTACTCACCGTGGGTGCCGCTTCGCGGTTGGTAGCGAGGGGCAGAGGCTGCTTGGGCGTTTGGAGCCAACGGGAGGAGGATTCCAGGACCTGTACACGGCGTGTGCGAGCAGGGACTCTCCAGACCAGGAGTCCCTGCGCTGTTGCTCAGGTGTGCACTGCCGCGCCCCCAGCGAGACACGCCCCCCAACTGCAACGTCCCTTATATAACAGCTCGACTAGTGCTCAGCGGGACGCCGAGCGAAGCCCGGGCAAAGGGCGGGCAGTCTGTGGCAGTCAGGGGCAGTCAGAGGCTGGGCTGGGCCACCCCCTTTTCATCTATTATCTGTTGTGCCTGAGTTAGTAGTTTCCTTGTGGGTTTAGAGGCCCCCATGTCTACGCGTTCCGGGAAAGCTTTGAGGGGTGGAGGAGAGGGTGCCGCGGGAGGCTCCATGATAGGCACGATGGACAAATTTATCACAAGAGTAGTTGCCGTCATTGAAAAGGAGATTGTGATGACGGAACGCCGCCTCTCACAAGACTCTTTCCCACCCACACGCTCCTCGCTAGGAGCAGTGGCACATGCCCTGTCTCCAACTCCTACCAATCCTGCATCCCCTCTCCCAGGGTCTCTGTCCGAGCAGCCACGGATTGCAGCAATAGGGGCAAGTATAGACAGGTTGGAAAGTATGGTAGCACAATCCTTGCCCGTTGGCTCTAGTCCAGTGGCCTTAGAACCTCGACTTGTCATACCCCCAAATCCACCCACAGAGCATGAGTGTCAACCGCCCCTTCAGGTCCCTTCCCCGGCTCATAACCCATCGTGCTCAGCACGAGCCTCCCTGGTCCGAACCAAGAGAAAAAGGGTAACTAGTACACGGAAGGGCAGTCTTACATCACTTCACAAGCGCCCGAGGAAGTATGTCCCAAGAGGCTCTGCACTACTAAACGGTCGAGGACCTGCCACACTGACCACCGAACCAACCGGAGGAAACGATCCCCTAGTAACTGTGGCTGAAACTACACAGGCACACTTTTCGGTCCCGGCACTACCAACAATACCCCAAAAGGTGCCTTCCCCTAAGCTCATTGAGAATCTGGTCAAGTCCTTACTGGTCCCGCTCATCGATCAAGTTAAGAGTCTGGGGGACAGGCTAGATAGGTTCGAACAGACCACCCGGGACAACTTCTTTTCCCTGAAAACCCTTATTAAATTTCAGTCTAAATCTAGGGAGGACTCTGCGGGTGGGAACGACGGAAAGAGTGATTTAGGGGGCTCAATCCAGGCAACACTACTGCCAATGCCTGCTCCTGCCTTAGTAATAGGGAAGGCCTCGTCATCTGTCTCTGAGACCCCTGCTAGTGTAAAACCGGTAACTACTACCCATACAGTTCAGGTCCATGCTAGTACCCCCCCGACAGCGAGGAATGCAAAGTCTAAACCAGACCAAAAGAAGTTGCAAGAGGGAGGGGCCCATACTAAACCAAAACGATTAGCCCACCCAACCATTGATGCCAGAGGAGTTGCCCCGGTATCAAAGGCAAAAACAGCAACGAGTCATCTTGGAACCCCTAGCCCTGCGGTTATACCACAAAAGGTGGCTCGAAAATGTCCCCAGTTAATCTCCCCCCAGAATGTTATCCATACGTTGCCATCCTCATCAATGTCCCCGCCTTGAAGGACACTTAGTTGGAAACCCATCAGGCACTGAAGAATAAAACCATCCACTGGCTAAAAGCCAATAGACCCCTCCCTTTGGGTGTGGATGGGTTGATTCTCGGAGTGCGTAGGGTGGGATGGATTGGACAGGGAAAGAAATTGTTTGAGGGTGACTGTGTGGTAGTCAACTTTCAAGATATGAGAGTTGCCCACGCAATATGCAATTCTGGGCAGGCTACAGGGGGACCAGGTATTGATACGGTTGATTTAACATACTTTTACCCGCGGCCGGTTATGAAATGTCCTGGCCAACCCCCTGTGGACACCTCTCAAAACATCGCTGGCACCCAATGGCATCCCTCAACACCTCTATTCCAGTCGCATGCGGTATGGCCGAGGTCGAGCTGGGGTCCCAGGGGGTACTGACTCGTCGACTCCCTTGGGGAGGCCCGGGGGGTTCCAACTTCTGACGAACTTTTCCAACCAACCTCAAAGTTGACTGGTCCACCTACCTCAACAGGGAAGCAGGTAGCCCTAATGTCTAGATGGGAACCAGGTGTGGGGCGGGACCCTAATGAAGCTGTCATTGATCACCCCCTTTTGGTAGAGATAGGTTCGGACGGCACTGTCGCGTCCAGTAGCGCTGCAGCTGTGACGGACCCACTAATTATGGTATTCAGCTGGAACGTGGCTGGTCTAGACAGGAAGTTGGCCTTGCCTAACTTGAATGCTCTTGTGGAGGACTACTTCATATGCTTGTTTCAGGAGACATGGAGTAGGGAGCCCTCACATAAGGCAGGTTACTCATCTCACCATATACCTGCTGTCTACCCGGAGTCAGGCTGGGGACGTCCCTCGGGTGGCCTCCTTATTTGGGTAGCTTCCTCCCTTAACTGTAGGGTAGAGGAGCATCAAACAAACTGCCCGGATCTCCTTAATATCACCTTAAAAAATTCCAGGGGACGTGTCATTCTTAACATCTTTAATATCTATGCGCGGGGCATAAAGGGAGGCAGACAATCTCCCACTATAGCTCTTCTAGAGGGTTTGCTTAGATCTTCCCCCCATAAGCTTTGTACCCTGGTTGCGGGTGACTTTAACTGCACGTTCGAGCCTCTTGGCTCAGAAGTCACCCAAGACCAAGAGGAGGATGACCTCAGGAGGGGGATACCGGCTTTAGAGCTTAGCCCAATCAAGAGATGGACGGAAGTGGCACTCCAGGTTAATTCCCTTACCTTGGAGTTTGACCTGAGGGCCCTTAATGGTAGGACTAGATCCGATAAAGCAGGAGCCCATACGTATAACAGGCCTAACCACACGTCAAGAATTGACTACATTCTGCTTGACGTCCACCTATGGAGCACGGTGGAAGATATGGAGATCATATCGTCTGTTGAGAGCGACCACAATCTCCTATCTCTTACCCTGTCTCCTTGGTGGCTAGAGTGTATAGGGGGCTCGCCTTCAAGTGCTATTGTTCCCGGTGAATCAGTTGTCTCGAACTGTGGCAGACGGCTGAAGTGGGCTAAGCTCACGCTCTCGGTTGAGAAGATGTCCATCATAACGCAGCTCCTAGCCACAGTCTTAGATAATCTCGATTCTCTCGAGGGTGGACCGGTGGAGTTATCCGACCGGTTCTGCAATCTAACCCAGGCATTAAGCAAACTGCTTATTGTTCCATCCAGCCACAATGGGACGAAGCTACGCCCCCGGAAAAGACAGGGTTGGTTTAACAGCAATTGCAGGGAATCTAAGACACTGCTCGTGGAAGCAGTGAAATCTAAGTCCCAAACTAGGACCAGGGAGGCCAGAAGGTTATATTCACAATGCTTGAAAACTGCAAAAAAGGAATGGGAGGATAACTTTTGGCAGGATCTCCTGGCTGCAAGTCGAGGGAGAGACGCTAAAGGCTTTCGGGACCTGGTGGGCAGTAGAAATCGTCCTGATGACACCTTGAGGACTTGTACGATCCCAGCCCAGACGTGGTTCAACCACTTCAAGGCCCTATACTCAGCTGTAGAAGGGCCCCTCGACGATCCGTTTTCCCTTCCCCCATTCTCACTGGATAAATCCACTGACCCCTTTACTGCGCGGGAGGTTATGAACTTGATTAAATCCCTGACACCCCTGAAAGCAGCTGGTCCCGATGGGCTGCCAGGGGATCTTCTCCGAGCCTATCCGGGTGAATGGTGTACTCTGATTTCAGCCCTCTTGAACGCTATCATAGAGGGAGGCCCTGTCCCTGAGTCTTGGAAAGAGGCTGAGGTAGTTCCAATTTTTAAAAAGGGCTGTCGGGACCAACCGGGGAACTACAGGCCTATAAACCTCATAAACTCAACCCAGAAGGTGGCGGGAAAAGCGATTTTAGGGAGGATTCTCCATTGGGTAGATGAAAAACATATATTGTCCGACTTGCAAGCAGGCTTTCGTTCCGGTACAGGAACTATTGAGCAAGTGTTCAGACTGATGCTTTTACACTGGAAGGTGGTGGAACTGGTCAAAGGCAGTCTTTACCTGGCTTTTATAGACTTGAAGACTGCCTTTGACCTGGTTCCTAGGGAGGAACTCTGGAGGGTCTTGCAGGGTCTCGGGCTGCCCCCCTACATCCTACTGCTCCTCATCAAGTTACATAATGACAACTATGCCCAGGTGCGATGGGGACAGAACGGGGAAAAGACCGATAGGATCCCGGTCAATAGGGGTGTCCGACAGGGTTGTGTATTAGCTCCCACACTGTTTTCCCTGTACGTGAATGGTGTGGTAGCGCACCTGCTTGAAGAACCAGCAGACGCCCCCTCATTGGGGGGTGTGAGGATTCCAACCCTGTTGTTTGCCGACGACACCCTCCTCATTTCAAAGACCCCTCAGGGCCTCCAGAAGCTTTTGAACCGCTTTCAGGATTTTTGCTCAAAAAGAGGGCTGGTTATCAATGTGGACAAAACTAAATATTTAATCAAGCACCCTCCCCGCAAGCTTGGTCGCCCCCCAGTACTGAACTCTGTTCCTCTTGAGAGAGTCTCAGAATTTGATTACTTGGGGATTCGCATGAGTGATGTCATGAGCTGGTCACCCCACGTCAACAAAATGACCCTTAGCCACAAAAGGGTGGGGGGAGCTTTGTTGAATGAGTATAGTAACTCATCAAAGCAATGTGTAGCTCCAATAATTGACATTTATAAAGCCAGAGCTGTCAGGGCATCTCTCTATGGGGCTGAGCTATGGGGCCTTGGCAACATGGAGGTTCTGTCCAAGGCTGAGAACAAATTTTTGAAGGACCTTCTGGCCATCCCGTTGAGCACTCCAACAGTTCCGGTGCTTTTGGATGTGGGTTGCAAATCAATTAAGGACTAGGCTCGCCTCCGGCCCCTTCTTCTTTGGGCTCGTCTGTGGAGGGTCCCTGAACTGAAAACATATACGGACGGGCTGTCAGAGGTGATGGGAATGGGTGGCTGGCACATGATTAAGTGGCTCAGGGACATCAAAAATCTCCTGAGAGACCTAGGTCTGGGGTCTTGCTGGACTACACATTCTGCCCCGGCGAAGGCGACCCTAAAAAAACTATATTGGGAGTGGGTCTCTGCCCAGCTCATCAGCAATCCGCGTCACTGCAACTCCACCGCAGCCTACTTGAAAATAAAAGACGTTGTTGCTTTTGAGCCTTACCTGGACATAATTACAATCTCTGCTGACCGGGCACTCTATATCAAATTTAGAGTAGGCACCCTACCCCTAGGAGACCTGCTCTCAAGATGGAATACGCCCGTGCAGGCATCACCACATTGCGCCCTATGCACAACTAGGCCTGAAACTGTGGCTCATTTCTTTTTGAATGTCCTGATTACACCCGCCCAAGAAGACACTGGCTCAAACCACTCTGTAGACAATTGGGAACTCGCCAGTATACGGTGGCTTTAAGTATTTTATTAACGGACACATCCTCCCCCATAGTTTGTGGCGTGTCTAAATTTTTTAAATGGGCATGGTTGATCCGCTTAAAAAGACTGTCTATATCAATTTAATTCATTTTTAATTAACTTATTCATTGATCAAATTGAAAGCTTTTATCTGTCTTGTTCTTAAATTCTACAGTTTTTTACGATGTGCGGTTTTATATATTTTTGTAATGCTTTTATGATATTTGCATATCGAAATAAAGCTATCAACCAACCAACCTCTTTGAGACCAGAGCTGGCCAAAGTCATGAACTACACCATAACCATATTGACTATCAGTCACTATGGTGATCTTTTGCTCTTTTCCCAATTCACATGCACGAATCAAAGCAATTAATTCGGCTACTTGAGCTGAACGAATTCCTTTGAGACAGGAAGCCTCAATCACATCTGCAACTGTACACATCGAATATGCTGCACTCAGAACACCTTCATCTGTTCTTAAGCATGAACCATCAACAAACAAAACATAATGTGATTCAGCCAATGGGACATCTTTAATGTCTTGCCTTGGTTTAGTGCAATATTCTAATACATCCAGGCATTCATGATCAACCTCATCCCTGATTTCTGTTTCAGTAGTGTCTGGCAATAATGTGGAAGGATTTAAATTCACACATCTCGCAATTGAAACATTGTCCGATCCAACAATAACCTTTTCATATTTTGTCAGCCTATTGTTTGTCAAATGCTGTGTTTTGCTTCTAGTGAGGAGAATCTCAACTGAGTGTGGCACATATACTTTTACAGGAAATCCCATGATTATTCCTTCACTCTGTTCCAAACTTACACTTATTGCAGCTACTACTTTTAAGCAACCTGGTAATGCTTTTGCAACAGGGTCAAGAACAGCTGAGAAATATGCTATTGGCTTTCTCAGTCTTCCATGTCTTTGAATCAGATAATGCACATCCTTCTCTTTCACTGCAATACAGATCAAATTCTTTTTCATAATCAGGCATTCCCAATGCTGGAGCTTCACACAATCTTTTTTTTAATTGCTCAAAAGCTTCTAATTCAGTTTTTGTTAGACTAATCGGGTCTTTTATGTCTGCTTTTGTCAGTCTCTGCAGTGGTTTTGCAATTACTGAAAACCCATTGATCCATTGGCGACAATAACCTACCATTCCTTGAAACATTCTAACCTGTCTCTGTGTTTTTGGAGGTTGCATTGCTTGAATCATTTTTATTCTTTCTGTTGTAACTTGTCTGATTCCTTTTGCAATTCTGTGACCAAGATATTTTACTTCTTGTTTGCAAAACTGTAATTTCGCAGGAGATACTTTATGTCCCTCATCTGCCAGATGATTTAAAAGAGTAATGGTATCTGTTACACAATTATCTCTTGTTTTTGCAGCTACAAGGAGATCATCAATATACTGCACTAACGTAGATTTTCCAGGTAAATCCAAATTTTCCAATGATTTCTTTAGCAACTGATTAAAAATAGTTGGACTTTCGGTGTACCCTTGAGGGATTCTACACCATGCTAGAATACGCTCTTTGAACCGGAACGCAAAAATGTGTTGGCTTTCTGGATGCAATGGAACAGTAAAGAATGCGTTACATAAATCAATAACTGTATACCATTCTGCATCATGCGTAATTTGATATAAAATTACAGCTGGATTTGGTACAACTGGGCAACATGGAACAATTTTATTAACCTTTCTCAAGTCCTGAACAATTCTGAAAGTTCCGTTTGGCTTTTTAATTCCCATAATCGGTGAATTACATGGGCTACTCTCGATTTCCTTTAAAACACCTTGTTTTATGAATTTGTTTATTACAGGAATAACTCCTTCAATCACTTCTGCTTTCTATTTATACTGAGGAATGTTTGTGTAATCTGCTCCTTGTTTTACTGTTATTTGTACTGGATCTACATTTTTCATCAGGCCCATTTCATCTCCAGTGAAATCCCAAATTTTTACATTCACTGTGTCTTTTAATTCTTCAGGTAGATTATTTTTGTCAAACACAGGAAACAATGTATTTTCTTCTGCCTCAACCATTGACATTGTTAATTTATAAAAACCCATCTTCTTCTGAAGTTTGAAGCTCTATACCATCCGGTGAGTAATAATTTGCGCAGTTCATTTTACAAAGAATATCCCTACCTAATAGATTTACCGGACTGCTATCACAAACTACAAATCTATGCATGTCTTTAAATTTACCTATCACAACTTCAACTGGTTCAGTTAAATCTGTTTTTATATGTTGATTAGCTACTAATACTACTTGGATTTTATCTCCAGAGAGAGGAAGGTTTTCTATTTCCATTGATCTAACAGTAGAACGGGTAGCACCTGTATCCACTAGGAGAGTAATTTCTACATCATTCACTTTACCATTTACAAATGGATCAGATTGATCTACCTCAAGAGTGGCTCCAGGCACGAACTCTTCCTCCTCTCTCAGGCACCGTCAGAAGTAATCTTCAGATTCACTCCCTCCATCTTCTTTCAACCAATATTGTTAAGATACATTCGACACATTCACTCTTGCTGATCTGTTTACCTGTTCACCTCCGCTGAATCCTGTTTCTGTACTGTATCTCTGCACATTTACACAGTTTGGAAGTGGCGGCTGTAGTAACTGACTTTGCTGATTCACTACCTGTCGCTGTAGCTGTTTCTGCTCATTTATCTCATTCTGCATCTGTGGATTTAATGATGTATTTTTTAAATGAATTCTGGGCGGATTCTTACACTCACGCTTCCAGTGTCCAATTTCGCCACAATTAAAACATGGGAGTTTCTGTTTTAACTCTTCTATATTTCCCATCAATTTTGGTTTATTATAATTACCTTTAAATTTCCCTTGATTCTGATCAACATTTTTATTTCCTAAAGTTGCTATTTGTTGTTCAGCCACTTTCACTTGTGCCCACGTTGCTTTTTCTTTCAGCTTCTTTTGTTTAGCATCTATTTCCTCACTACAGTATTTTGCTTTTCTCAAAATATCATCTACTGTGTGTGATTGCCAACCAACTATTCCAGTTCTTACCATTTCAATAATTTCAGGTCTCAAGCCATATACAAATCTGTATATAAAATGGCTCATGTCTTTTTCACTTAAATGTTCATAACCACTGTATTGTTTAAATATCAGCAGTAATCTTTCATAGAATGAATGAACTGAATCCTTTGTCTCTTGAATTGTTCTATCTATTTTAACCCAATCTATCTCTTTTGGAGGAATCTTGTTTTTCAAAAACACAATTACTTGTTCGTACTTTCTCATTACTTCTGGAGAAGGAGCACCTGTTACTTTATCTCGTTCATATTCTTCTCTAGGCCAATCTATAGAAGTTTTACATTCTGTCCAAAGATCTGATGGGACTACTATGTCAAATAATCCATCAAGATCAACCCACAAAACTTTTGAAACTTTCACAAATCTTTCTACCTGTCGATACAATTCCACAGGTTTTTCTCTTAATCGGGGAAAATCTTTTGTGAACAGTAAAATGTCCTGTCTTGTCCATGGGATATGCACATACTCTCCTCCTGCTATTTCTCTCATTGGAAACTCATTTACTACTTTTTTCTTTTCTCTGACAGGAAAAGCTAAAATTGTTCTGTCTCTTTTCTTTGTCCATTTCGCTCTCCATTTACTTAACTCACCCCATTTTCTCAAAATCTCAATTAAGTCTTTTATATGAGTGATTCTTCCTGAGGTATTCATATTTTCAATGTCTTTTTCAGAGAAATCTACCCTATAATTTTTCTGCAAATTCTTCTGCTTACTTAAATCTACTTCTAATTCAGAAGCCATATCTTCTAATTGATCATATTTGTTTTTCGTTTTCCATGTTATGCTTTTGCAAATAAATAATAATTCATCATCCTGATATGCCTTCAAACTGTCAGTTCCAATTGTACCAATTATTAATTCCTCTAGATCTTTAAATTTTCCAATATCAAGTAATTTACATTCTGGGGTTTGTGTTAAATCTATTTTACTCAGACTCTTTTCCGGAGTTCCAGAATCAGAATCTGCACCAGTTGGGGTTTTGCATGACAAACTTTGATTAAAAGTTAAGTCAGGCATCATCATTTTTTCTCGATGTATTTCAGACAAGTCCGAATAAAAATTTTCAGTCACTTTCTGTATTTCATGGAACTGTTTAAGCTGAATGTCTAATATATTTTTGATCAAATACTGGAAGAACAGGTCCAATCGTTACAGGTACTGTTACTGCTTCCATGCTTTTAGTTAACTGTTGTATTCATTCATTCACAGAACGATTATATTCTGAAGTATCTGGTAATGGTAATCCCTCATACCTTTCTGCTCTAATTCCATTTCTTGGGGTTTCATTTCTTTGAACTGGAGTGTCAGTAAAATTACTATTTTCTGCTGATATATTTGAATTTTGTCCTGTTTCTACTCTTTCAGGTGTTTTACTTTTACTCAGATTTGATTCAGGAGATGTCTCATCAATTATTTCTCTTTGTGGGGCACTTGGGGGAAATCCATGTACAAACTGGTTGATAAGGTGGCGGTTTTTCAGTATAAATTTCTTCTAATACCGCATCTTCTGGATCACTTTCTTCACTAATATTATTTTTCTTTTGGGCATGCTTTTTCCCAGTTACCTCATCAATTAATCTCACTGGGTACAAGCCATCACACATGTCTGCACTTCTCCACCGACGCATTCTATCCTGATGTGTTTCTCTATCAAGACCTAATCTTGTTCCCTTTGGTATTGCTCTACTCTCTCGTTCTAGTTCATGCATTTCGTCTTCTCATTCAACTAAGGCTTCAAATTGAGTAGGTCTTGGCCTTGGCACAGGTTTCATCATCCTTTCTCTTAAATTTTTCAAAACCGCTATGTTAAATGATCCATCTTCTGGCCATGCCAACACACCATCATTTTCAGTATACTTCATCCAATTCTCAATCCAAAGACAAGTATGATAACCATATTCACCCAACATATATGCTGCTGGTGTTTTATACTTATGAATTAATCTTCCACCTCAAGTTGAAATTTTCTTGTCAGGTTTAATTTTATTTTTCAATTTCTGAAACCAAGAAAGTTTCTTTTTCTCCTTCATGTAATAATAATCCATGTTTTAAAGCAATTTTCCTTACTTCGGAAAAAATCGTAACAACTTCCTTGTTATTCCTCAACACCAACCAATCCGTACGCGAAACGCACCAACAAACCAATCAGGTTAAGCTTCGTCACTATTTTGCTCAACCAATAGAATTATTGTTTTTCAGGATAAGCCAATCAGCTGTAAGCTTGCCTAGTCATATGAACCAATCTGTGCGCGAATACTGTGACGTTTGTTAGCCAATCACAGCGCGACTCTTGTGACGTATGCTACCGCTGCAGCTACTCTATCTCACACTCCTTAGGCTGACCCCTCCTTTACAAAAAATTTTCACAGCGCCATATTTACAAGACTTTCAATTGAATTAAGTTAATAACTCCACAAAAAAAATAAACATTTGTCTGTTTCACTAAAATAAAGTGATAGCTTTCCCAAACATTCAAGTATTCTTTCACGTGAAATAGACAATGCTATTTTCACAGAATATTTAAATTTGTCGATAAAGTAAGGCTACTTTACCCTTCTAGCAGGTAATAACTAACTCGTTTTTGTCTTTAAATGCACATACAGAGATTTTTACACCTCCTTAGAGACAATTTAGAGTTTCACTCGATCGTATATTACAAATTCATTTACGCACATTCATACGGAAAAATCCTTAACCATGCATACATAAATCTTTGGTAGGACTTTAACCCACCAATAGAAATCCTCACTCGCCAGTAAGATAGACAACACTTCTTTACCCTTCACTCAAGCTTAGATAAATTCTACTACTCTTTTCACAGTGAGTTTTAAAACAGGACAGAAGTCCTTATACTCGAAAGCTACGATTTCATAGACAATCCTCACTATACATTCTTCCTTACACACCTAAAATCCCTAAACTTGTGCTGTACAACCACAACACTTGTGATATACGGCGATACCACTATTTTGAAACAGAACAAATGCACTGTGTAAATTCACCTGTCACACTACTCATGCCAGCACAAACCAGAAATTTTCACACTGCTGGAAAAAAACTTTCGACTACATATAACAACTGAACAAACTGAACATGTTTTAGACATTAATCCTATGCAATTACCATGTAACATGCTAATTACCATAGTAACCGTAACTCTGCTACCAAGTAATTGATCCAGCGCTCTGATTGAAAAACTGTCTCACAAACGCTACCTATCACCTCAATACTCATCATTAATCATTAAACACATTTACAGGCCCATAACACAGATGAGACAATTTTTGAGCAACTGAATCAGGTGATTTGATTAATAAACTATTCGCACATTATTTACATTT
Organism: Lissotriton vulgaris; assembly: GCF_964263255.1. Taxonomy (NCBI): domain Eukaryota; kingdom Metazoa; phylum Chordata; class Amphibia; order Caudata; family Salamandridae; genus Lissotriton; species Lissotriton vulgaris. Next base: position 1,316,398 of record NW_028252742.1, read on the forward strand.
TATATACAACTGCAGTTTATCTATCTCAACCATGGTCTTTTTTATAACATTTATTACCTATTAAAGAAATCACTTAAGGCGATTGGATCAACTGAATGAAACTAGACCATGAATAAACAAGACCAGCTTGTCTTTTTAAATCTAGGTTTATTAACTTTAATTTTCATAAATAAAGAGCATTTAACGTTTTAGAATCTTTATTTTATAAGCAAATAAGAAAGCAGCATTTTAAAAAGGAAATGAATTTAAAACTGACATTTAAAAGCAAGCTCAGAAAAATGAAATATTAGCAGAATAACAGTTTCCTTTCGCTAAATCTATTTCCCTGTCTATTTCTCACTTCATCTAAAAAGGAAAAATCATTTAAAGTCTGCTGTCCTTACATGCGCCAAAGGTCCATCAGCATATGACGTCACTCAGGAATCGAAAAGTAAGAGTTTATTCCTTGCTCATAATGTCAGACTTTATACCTTTCTCTCTAGCTAAACTTTCTACATTTTACATTTTTTTGAACGAATCCAAGCTTTTCATTGGCTGTCATGTGTCAGACCACAATAAAATTATTAGGTCATCCGACTCTTGACCAAGTCCAGGCTTCATATAAGCCCTATTGTCTTTCATTTCCATTTCTTTCTGCTTCCTCAAGAATGATACCCTTTTCCTCGAGCTTTGAACGTTAACTTCCTAACCTTGGCAGACATATCAAGTTCCTGTCCTTGGGTCATCTCTCCATGAACACGTTCAACGCGACCAAAGAACTGCTTTTTATTTCACGGTGACAATGCAGCAAAAATCTTCACAGCTGCGCATGTGTAAAGAGTTCACTCTGGACAAGCTTTTGCGTCTGCAGCTCTGTCAGCCATATTTTCTGAACCATCTTTAGGCCTCACTTTGGAAACTATTATTAAACAAACACAAGACATCAATTAATTAAAGAATTGAGACCCATTTTGTTACCCTCCCCCTTTACTAATTAATCCTGTTAATTGTGTTACCTAGCGAAAGCACAAATAGGCAGCATTATAATTACTTCTCCTTTTTGAACCGCAGGAACTCCATGAGCTTTTATCACGAAAAGACATAACATAAGCACATAAAATAAGCACATGCCATTAATTTAACTGCCACATTTAATATTGACAAAGACAATAGACAAGGTTAGTTTATTATTTTCTTTGCGTTTGCAACATAAAGCACATTAGTTTATCCCACGTGTAATGATGAATGTACTTTTAAACTAAGTTGATTATTAATTTCACCACAAGCTTATTAATCTGATTACTTTGTTATGAGAGATTAACTTCACAAGTTTGAACAAAATCTTGTTCTTTACCTTGCTCCATCAGTGTCAAAGGTTCTACAAGAATACCTCCAAATGTCTTGTAAAACGAGATGGCAAACCCATCAGGACCTGGAGCTTTGCTGCCTGGGAGTGACTTAATTGCTTAACTTACCTCACAGTGTTATAAATTCCTCTTTTTGTGTGTAAAACAGGCTGAGCCTCGAAGAGTTTTTATGAACATCAGAGAACAAAAGTGTAGTCACTATCATTGTGATGATGTGATTTTCAACTGTCAGATAAATAAAACTCTTGGAAACATTCAAGGAATAGTCCACAAGTTGCTCCTTGTTTATGAGAGACATATTTTTGTGGATCAAGTACCACATTACAATCTCCTCCCATTATCAGTATTCCCTCAGTAGGCTCTGCTAAAAAGATCTTTAAAAATGTTGGATTTCCTTCCCAGGGAACATAAATACTAGCCAACATTACCACAATTCCCTCCAAGCAATCTCCCATGCTTGTCCCTGTGAGTGGAAACAACCTAAATATAAATACGGTTATTTTGGCACACTTCTGGTTTTTCCCCAATCCAGGGAGTGAGATTGTGAAGTGGAATGCAGGAAGTATAGATGGAAGATATCCCTTGACACCAGATTTCCTGAATGAAATCAACAACAATATCTCTAGTATACAACCATTTCAGTAAGGGGGGAGTTAAGACCCTGTACATTATATGTCTGGAGGCTGAGTGTGGACATAATGGGAATATATCACCATTGGTGCAAGTCTCTGGCTTAATTAAAGCTGGGTAGAATAGGAGGAGATTAAGAGATTGATCTGTGTTTAAGTGGGCAGTGATATTTTCAAAAAGGCTGAGAATAAAACTACTGTTAAACACTAAATATACAGATAGGAACAAACCAATATAAACAAATGATATGAAAAGAAAGTATGCTAATTTAACATAGAAATAGTGATTAGGATTAGTTCCCAACCATGTAGGGCCAGCTTCCATATTGGCTGCTGGGCCAAGGCAATCTAAGCAATGAGCAGTAATGGTAAACTAAAGATTGTGAGCAGCCTCTTTGGCTCTCAATCTATGGGTCACTCTGGTTTTTGGGGGTTGTTGTGAATATGCCCTTGTTCTGGCTTATCTGGACCCCAGGACAAGACCTCAGGATTTGTCAACTCAACACCCCTCTTAAGCTGAAGAATAGTCTTCACTTACACCAAAGTTTAAGATGTGTGGCATTTATTTGTGAACGAGAACGGTATACGGAGACATAAACCCGAGTAATACCCTCCCCTTCTTTAGAAAGATCCTCCTTATTTGTAAAGCTTCCATTGCCAGCATAATTTAATTTGCTTCCTTCATTTGTTTAAGCAATACATTAACTTGAAGACAGACAAAGTGTTTCCTTGTAAAAGGTATGTCAGTGTTAACTTGTGCTTCTGGCTCCAGTCACTGTAGACAAATGTCCACAGGCTCTGCCTTAAGAATTTAGTTTTAATTTTAGACAGGTGTTAGCAATATTTGTTCCTTTGTCTACAACCTTTCTTTTTCTGTCAAGTGTTCAACTAAGATTGGTTTTGTTTTGGATTTGATAACCTGTCTTTAACAATCCATAAGCGCTTTCATTAGAAGCTCTGCAGAATAAGGATCTTTGATCGTTTTATAAATAAATTTCTTAGGAACCAACTGTTAGGCCTCAAAATCCAAGGAAATCTTGAGGGCAGACTGAGTAATATTTGCCTTGAGTGTTCTTTGAAATATCCTCTTCATCTAAAAATCCCATCTTCAGTCAGTATAGATGGTCCTATTCTTTTTGATTCTCCACCTCTAACATGCCATGTCCTTCCTAGCCTCATGTTCAAGTATGTTTTATCTATGGACTAATAGTTTAGCTTTGAAAGAAGAACATGCATTGTAATCCTCTGACGTATGGTCTGTCTAACATGCCCGCCGTCATTTACGATGAACTGCCAGTTGCCCCTCTGACAGAATTCAAATGTGTTTGGTATATTAAATGACGTTAAGGAGCCTCAGAGATAATATCCTGTCTAATAAACATTTTCTGACAGAGTCAAAAACTATTGGGTAAAACTTGGTCTCCTCTTTCCCATGCCGACCTTCAACTAGCAGTATATATGGTTATTCTGTTTTCTTATATGGCTTGATCAAGTTATATTTTTGCACATACTATTAAGAGACACAAGGACCAAAAACAATATTTTCTTTATAAAGTTTATTTCGATAGTGCTTAAAAAATAACAAAATACTACCATTCAATTAATGCACGTCATATTAACACTCACAAATGTATATGCCTTGTATTACTTATACATTAAACAATAACATTAAGGTTTGTACCTTCCATATGTCATGGTTACACCTATTAAAATAAATTACAATAAATCCATATTTGGCCCGAAATTTGGTAATTCTTAAAAAATATAGGCAAGAGAGAGAAACGTAGGCAGTGGATATCAAATCATTGATTAAACCTCCTCTTCTTTCCAAATTCATGTAGTGAAGTCAAATATTTCCTCTCTCTACACACCTATGTGCCATTAAAGGCTTCACTCTTCCTTAAATTAATTGATAAAATAAACATACTTTCCAACCAGTGTTAGATTTCCATGATTCCTAATTTAGATTTTCTCCCATTGTTTGAGATTGGTATTGTTTTCTAGCACCAGTTTGCCTTTTTTGTCTTCCCACATGTTGAGTCACTTGTTTAAGTCTCATACACCTAAACATGTATTAATGTGCAAGGCTCGAAAACAACCTCATGCGTACTGTATTTATGTGTTTTGTCCTCCAGTTCCTCCAAGCAAGGCTAGTGCCTGTGAGCAAAGGATGTCCAGTTGTGAACGGTGCAATAATAACAGTGTTGAAAGCTAGCTAACAACATTTGCTTCCTACTCCAGGATTGGCAACTAGTAATTGAAAACAGTCAACAAATCAATGTAAGACCTCATTTCTTCATTAAAAAAAATAGCTATCCTTCAGTTGCATGCTTAAGGTGGCACTGTGGCACTAGACCATAGGTTTCTGACTTGGAAAGCAAATGTGCCATCCTGTGCGCCTGAGAGGTTTTCTCACAAACCGCAAATATCTCACAGCGAATTATAGGATTATTCAGATATTTAAATGGATTCTCTAACTGGGAAATACTTAAATATATTAATCTCCAGTTTGTCTAGGCAGTATTCCCTAGTACATGTAATAGGGTGGTCCTTAACCTACACCCTTAATCGGTGGTCACTCCTATGAGTATGCTTCCTAGGTTAAGTTAGTGACTGGAATCCTCAAGGAATATGTACTATGCCACAAAGCGGAAACCTGTGGCTGCTGTGCCACTAGATATAGAAGTGCATATCCTTAATTCATTATTAAGAGTACAAGATTTTAAGCTTTGATTCCATCTGATTTCTTTCCCATACAAATGGGAGGGCTACCAAAATAAACGTACCACTATACATCAACTCAGCTATTACTAAAGACCTGCAGAGCTCACCCTGGTTACTGCATATCCTAGCTGGTTCCACTTGTTTCTCTGACTGCTGGAAGTAGAATTTCATGACTTCTAGAAAACACCCCTCTTACTTGCAGTTGGCTCCTCCTTCAACCACTGACATACAGAATGAAGTTAACTCTTCCAACACCAGAATTTTATATTATTAGGCTACACCCACCTACCCCTATTGCTCCATCTCTCACCTAATACAGTTCTGGAAATGTGTATTACTGATCGGGAATTTTCACATTAACATTCTCAGGTATAAGGGACTCATTGGCATAGGACGTCAGTAGCCATGACAAACAGGAAAAATAGCTGACATAATACAGACAAGGGTTATACTCCAATGTAATTGTCCTGAGTTGTGCCCACACATTTTGGTATCATATTCAGTGAAGATATAACTTCATCATATTTTCAAGGTGCATGTTTTACTGCATTGCTTGTTGAGAGGATTGTGGTGGAGACAAGTTAGACAGAATCTACGTGGCCCAGGAGATGTGTGCCTGAAAGGTAGTATCTCTGCTAAGTCAGATGGGTGGGGCGTACATTGACACGTCTTGGTATGGAATGGTTTCATCCCTGGTCATCCCCACATAAAACTGGAGCACTGCAAGGCACAGTGTTTTTCAACTGTTCTTCCTGGAAGCTTGAGACAGTGTCTTTCGGGGAACAGCCTTTACCACATTTTTACAACGAAAAGCAATTACAACGCATTTTTTACATCCTAATTACTTTTACCACGCAAGTGTTTACAATGCATGTGGTAAGTAGTTTATATATTTTAAACAGTAATTTAAAAGAGGGGTTTGGGGGGTCTCTCCCCCCCCAAAATATAAAAATATATACACTAAAGTATTAAGAATTAATGTGTAACTATTGAACAATAGATGGCAGTGACTGTGACTGGATTTTATACTAACAGTAAGCATGGTAAAAGCATGCGTGAAAGTGAACTGCGTGGTGAAGGTATTTCAAATGAGAGTGAATGTGTGGTAGTGGTATGCGTTGTAAAATATGCATAGTAAAAACGTGTGTGGTGAATGAACGCAGGGTAATGTTATACACCCTTTTCTTTCATGCCATTATTCTGGTTTCCTTGCCTACTGTCTTGGCGAGTATCTGCCATACACCTATATGCTACTACTCCGACGTCCATTATGTATCCCTGCTGTGAAAACTCCTGTTCCTTTTGGCATTGCCTCCTCTAAAGTTTTCCTCCTGGTTCTTTGTTTAGACAAATGCCCATCTGCTTGTAAGATAGGTGGATATCTTACAAGCAGGTCGACATTTGCTTGTAAGTACTGTAGAACATTTCTGGCACTTAACCCATTGAATTAGAGATTCTGTTGGCCTGCTATATCCTGGTGCAAGCCACTGTGCTGTTCTGTCCTTGTGAAAGACATTGTAATGTCCCTACTTGGCTACTCTAGACTGGTACCATTTATACAGTTGACACCTTCTCTAGTGCAACATTAAGTGCTTGTCTAATAATTAACAGTAGTAAGCAGTGCACAGTGGTAAGATCGGCTCGGAGTGATTCTGAATTTCATACAATCGTACTGTTTTTCAGGCATTCAATGATTTCTGAGTCTTTCTTAATACCTATATCTATTCTCTTGTAAGCATGCAATCTCTGTCCACATTAACATGTCATGTTTTTCTGTGGAAGTTTCCTTGATTGAATGAATGAAGTGGACTGACGGTGGTGTTTTGGTTACTTCTGTTCCTCGTAGGGTGCTCACTGGATATCTACTGTGACACAGAGTGAAACGAAACAGGAGCAGATCTTTCCTACTAATTTGTCAGACATCTTAATTAACATCACATTGTTTTTTCTAATTTTTCTTCAACTATGAGCTCCAAAATTGTCAAACTGGGCAGCCGAACGCTAGCAGGTCTAGATTCTGGTCAAAAGGTGACAGCCTTTTCTAATTCAAATATAATGGTTGTGCAGCATTCACAAGTTCTAACGATTGTTTTGTTTTTGCTCCAGAAGATAAGATTCGAATTTATAATAAAAATGCTTTGCATTGATTAGTTGTTGTAAACAGAACAAATCATGAAATGCATGTGAAGGTTGTCCTGGTGTGTACAGACAACACCGCAGCAATGTTTGTTTTTTCTCTTGTGCAGTGCACCTTATCATCAGTATGCTCCTTGGATGGGAAAACGAAGATTATATTTCCTCAAGACAGCGTGCATCTATATTGAGACCACATTAAAAGGCAGCCTTCCCACTGGACTGTTGACATGGTAGAAAAACAAAGGGGCATATTATCAAGGGGGTTTATCTCCGCTTTTTTGGCTTTAAAAAGCCAAGAAAGCGGAGATAAAATTATCTCCCTATTACCTAGCTGTCGTTAACACCAGTTAGCGACAGCTAGTAGGAGATAGCGACCATCTTGGGCCCCACTTTGCATGTCAGTGATATTTATCACTAATGACATGCAAAGTGTGCGTGCCAAGATGCTAGCGACTGAAAACAGTCGCTAACATCGCTATCTCCTATTACCAAATTTGGAGATATTCGCGCTAAGCGCGAATATCTCCAAAAGCTAACACCTGCCCTGAGCAGTTCTTAGCCATGTTATCCAATGGGAGGTGGATAACATGGCTAAGAGCATTAGCTCGGTAATGCATGAATATCGCTGACTTTTCAGCGATATTCATGCATTGCGGCGATTTTTATCGCATTTGCGATAAACCTTGGTAATACCAAGGTTTATTTGCGCTAAAAATCGCCGCAGCTCAGCGGTAAATTTTTGTCTCTAACCAAGCAACAGCGATAATTATCTCTATTGCTTGGTAATATGCCCCAAAGTTATAACAAGAAACAATCTGAAAAACAAAGTTATCACAAAAAACAATCAGTTCAAATAAAAAGAACAAGAGGCACAACATGGATATGTAAACTATACAGCAAATGTGCATATAAAAGGGCAAAAGAAGAAACAGAAATAAGGCAAATGTATAATAGTGAATCAACAGCAGGTCCTAGGAAAGTGACATTTTGAGTTTGAGAAATACATTTCTAATCCAATGATGGGGTATGCAAAAACAACTTTCCCACAAATCCAGTGCAAGAATACCTTCTGCTTTAAACGATGAAAGGTACGCCAAAAAATGTGGCGACCCTAAAACGTTCCAGGAAAACAGTTATGTTTCAATTGTGCTCATTTGGTTGACAACTTCTAAACATTCATTTCTATTCGCAAGTGGAAGAGCTCATTTGGAAAAAGCCAATAGTGCTTTATATTTGTTCAATCATATGTCAGTCCAAAAAGCACCTTAAAATAAAGGTGAACTATTATTTATCATGTCTGCTAATGTAGTGTTAGCAGATTAACATAACTAATAACGTTGAAGCCCCTCAGTTATCTGGGGAGATCTAGCCATTGTCATAGTAGAAAAATGGTACATTGTAGAATTCGTAGAATACAGCAACAGGATCGAAGACAGTCTGTTTCATACATCATATCTGTTGATTTTCATACACCATTAGCCTCAGTAGCCCACGCTCCTTCAACTTAATTGAGGAATGATGCTTTGTGATTGGTAGGTCAGAGCCAAAACCAGGCCAGGCAACAAACTCTTTCTTTCTCTCTCATATTTTTGGACTAGTACTGGTTTATAAAATCTCTGAACATTAGGCGCTTGTGCAGGGTCCCACTATTCCTAGTGGTGCTTCTAAACTGCCTCATAAATGAGCAGTTTATACATTCTGTTGTGTAACACAGGACATAAAAAGACGGAAATGTATCAAATAACGTAACATGACAGATGTCTGGTAGACTAATTAAAAAGAAAAACCTTTCACCTGCTACTACCCCAACTGTTGTCATCAAGAGTATGATTCTGAAGTTTTGACTGTAGAGGTTGCTGCCAGATTCTTAAATATTGCCTTGGGTGTACGTTCCTTCTTTAATGGGGCCTTATCCTAAATAGGATCACAATTTACTTTGCTGTGCTCCAGAAAAGCTCTGAACTGTTTAACATCCTATGTATTAAGTTCCGAATTGTGTGCATTACAGCCGCACGTAAACAAAATATACCCTTCATCTCTGAATCAAAGGAAGTACTTCACATTGAAAGATTCCCTTCAGACACACAGATTCCTTAAATCTAAACATGCCTAGCAATGTTTTCACAGTGTTACTATTAAGACCTATTTTAAATCCTGCCAAAGGAATTCTTCACAATGCAGATCAACAGCCACATTCATAATGTTTGTTGTGATAAACTGCAGTCCATCTTAAAGTGCACAGGTTTCCTTAACGTTTGGTGCATACTTAAATCATCTGTGATTACAATAAGTGTCACGAGCATCCTATTTCATAAGAACTTTTTCTAGTCACAATGCTAGCTTGGCTTCCAAAGACATGTGTCCATAAACCATTAGTCAAATCTGTTGGCAGCTACATGGAATGATCACCTCGTTTTGAGTCAAAGATATTAACCATTCCTTTGGCAAGTGTGTAACATGATGGCAGGAGCACAGACATGTTTTTGTTCTATGTCCTTGTGATAGCTGATTTTCTAATGTCTTTGTGAAGACCATGCCACACTAGACCTTCAGCAGCATATGCTGAGTTCCACAAGAGGAGGTCAGTCCACCCATACACATTCATCACATTCAGCAGTATAACAGTGTAGATATTAATAGCATAGTGGCAAGACACAATGCGTGTCTGAATTTGATCATGTTTAAGTCAAAATGCTTGTCTTATCCAAGCAGTACAGATGGCGAGTACTGAGTACCAAAATAAATGCAGGAGAAACTCTACATTGTAACCCCAGGTTTTCAAAAAAGGAGATCAACAGCTGTAAAACCATCAATCCAAAGGCATCACTTGTTCGGCATACAATTCACAATCTGCTTATACATTTCATTATTTTTATTACATGTAGTGAAATATGGCCTTCTATGGCTAAGGCAAATGTTCTGTTTCACGTTCCCAATATTGTTCAAGACTTTGGGATACCTCTTTATTTATGATAGACACTACTACAGCCTACTGTGTTGTGCCATAGTGATAGCCTCTGTTTACTGAATTATATATTGAATAAATGTGATGATAGTATTTAACCTGATCCTCAAGTCTGGGGATGGTAGAAAAAAACTGCTCTCCTATTCATTTCACAGTACCCTTCCCAGTTATCTCTTGACTTCAGATCCTTCAAAAATGTTTTCGTCGATGTTCATTAAGATCACTTTTACGAATGAATCTTTTATCACATTCACTACATTTATATGGTCTCTCTCCAGTGTGTATCCTTTCATGTCCATTAAGATTATCTTTTCTATTAAACCTTTTGTGACAGAATGAACATGAATATGGTTTTTCACCACTATGTGTCCTATGGTGTCTTATAAGATGTGGCATCTGAAAAAAGCTTTTCCCACATTCAGTACATGGATATGGCCTAATTCCTGAATGTGTGATCATATGTCGAATAAGTTCTCCCTTTAGGCCATAACTTTTATCACATACAGTGCATCTGAAAATTCTTGGATTCTGCAGTGTGCTCGGAAGGGATTTAAAAAACTCTAAACTCCTCAGTTTACTTTCATGTTCTTTGCATTTATCCATTCTTCCTGGTTTGGGGGCTGGCTGTTGTGAATTGCAAGATGGTAAATTTATAAAACCTCTTTCGTGTTGCATAGTTTTCTCAGCTCCCTGTTTCCAATTGCCTTGTGACCACACGGATGCTCTATATTTTTTGGTCCTGCGCACATTTTCCATGTATTGTCCAACGGTTGCTCTTTTGTTCAAGTTTCCAATGCCTGTTGGATTCAAATAGGCCAGTCATTACCTTTTGACATGTAAGAAAACGTTTATTCACAATTATTACCTTATTTAAAAGGAGTGTATGAAGTTAAAACCGTTTTACAATCTCTCTAGTAGTAGAGTGACATGGAACACATGGTGTATCAAGCTACTGTAGGCCAGATGTCACTGCGTTAAATATTTCCAGTGTAAATACTGATACCTGTTTTTGCTGCTATGTGTTTGAACATAAGTGAATTTAAATAAGTGATATGGTGCATTATTGCAGTTAGGTATCCCAATAGGGATGTAGGTAGGGCTGTTTTGGCATTTAGTATATGTAAGAAGCAAAGTACGAAGGGAAGCAATTTGAAAGGACATTGCACATCATACTGCTAGTGGTGGCCAGACAACATCTTAACTCAAAAAACACACAATTGATGGAGGGAATGCAGAACAAATCAAAACATTCACCCCAGTCACGAGATCTGGGTTAAATCCATCATTCTTTTTCTCACCATGCCACCCCAGTTTAGACCTGGCCATATGCAAACCAATCTTGACCCTGTACCTCTTGGGAACAGTCCAACTTGAACTGCCAAGCAAGGCCCTCCCTGGACTGCAAACAAGCATCCTAGGACCAGTTCGGGGTTTCACCCCTCATCAGCCAGGATAGCTTGAATCCAGTGGGACCGTAAGCCCGCGACCCACATCTGGGAATACCCGGCGCACTTAGGGCGAGAAAGCAAAAGACAAACAATTGATGGACGGAATGCAGAATAAATCAAAACATTCACCCCCAGTCAAGAGATCTGGGTTAAATCCATCATAGTTTTTCTCACCATTCCACCCCAGTTTAGATCAGGCCATATGCAAATCAGTCTTAACCTTGTGCCTCATGGGAACAGTCCAGCCTGAACTGCCAATCCAGGTCCTCCCTGCACCGGAAACAAGCATCCTAGGACCGGTTTCGGGGTTTCACCCCTCATCAGCCAGGATAGCTTGAATCCAGTTGCACAGTGAGTCCGGGACCCAGGTCTGGGCATACCCCGCGCACTTAGGGCGAGAAAGCAAAAGACACACAATTAATGGACCGAATACAGAACAAATCAAAACATATACCCCCAGTCACAAGATATGGCTTAAATCCATCATTCTTTTTCTCACCATGCCACCCCAGTTTAGACCTGGCCATATGCAATTTAGTCTTGACCCTGTGCCTCATGGGAACAGTACAGCCTGCAACTGCCAAACGAGGTCCTCCTTGGACCGGAAACAAGCATCTTAGGACCGGGTTCGGGGTTTCACCCCTTATCAGCCAGGATAGCTTGAATCCAGTGGCACAGTGAGCACAGGACCCACATCTGGGCATACCTGGAGCACTTAGGGCAAGAACTTTTTTTAGGTCTCGCCTGCGCAGTCTGCTCATATGCAGGCTCCCTGGCGAGATTTTATGATTTAGAGGGGCTTTGAGTATAGGGCTTTAAGCCCCGCCCCTCTTTCCCATTGGCGGGAGTCACCGTTTATGCTAAACGGTGGCCAGCCATTAGGAAAGAGCATTCTGTGACATACACTTTCTCTTTTTCTGCCGTCCCACTTGGAGGGCCTGGCCTGCCTTTCTTCTGGCGTAAAAGGTTTCTTATCTTTATAGGGCCAAACGCATGGCCCCATAAAGATAATGAACCTTTTTAAGCCAGAAGGAAAGCAGGCCAGGCCGTCCAAGTGGGACAGCAGAAAAAGAGAAAAGTGTACGTTACCACGAGCGCTAGTTTTTTCTTGGGATCCTTATAACTAAATAAGTGTGTAGCCGCCTGTAAATCTTTGTATTTCTGTCCAGCTTCTGTGTGTTTGGGGTGAAATCTCTGCTCGGGTGGGCGGGGCCAACGGGGCTTGTTGGCAGGGGTACAATGTATGGAATCAATCCGAATGTTCCAACTAAGGGGGAAATGCACAGATCGAACCGGGGGGGGGGGGTTTGGAATAGATGACGTTCGGCATTAGACCCTCATAAAGAAGATCCCTACAGCAGATGCCCAACTCCCTTAGCGGTAGGGGACTGCAGATGCAGGGGTCACAAATGGGTGCCCCCACGCTCCTCTTTCATCATCCGCGGCATCTGATATGGGGTGGAAGACCCCCTAAGTGTTTAAGGGTTGGCGCCCACCACGTCCCAGCTATCCCCTGCCACCATACCCAGGAGATTTGAGGCTGGAGCAGTGGCTTCAGTAGGGGCAGTGGAGAGAGTGAGCGTTGGATGGGGGAATCAGAAGGGAGTGTTCCCCACCACACCCCAGCCTGCTCCAATGCCCCCTCTCCCAGGCCCCTGAGCCTGCGGGAGGGAGAAGAGGAGGAAGCAGAGTCCTGGAAGTACCTGGCGGCTCCGCCCTCCCTAACTTCCTGCTCTCAGCCCCGTTATTCTGCCAGAGAGAGGGCTGCTGCGGTAAAGAGCAGCAGACTCGCTATCTCTGTGCGGCGGCGGACCGCCCGCCGCCCTACCCTTGCCACCTCGAGACCACCGTCACCCCCTCAAGGACTCCCTCCCCCCCACCTCGCCTGCCCCCTACACTGGAGTTTGCACAGGAAGCGAAGCGGTGCAAGGCCTCTCCTCTGGGGTCAGAGCTCTGAATGAGAAGTGACGCAGGGCCGCTCAGCCATAAGTTAGAGCTGCAATGGGAGGTGGTACAGGGCCTGTAAGAAATGTAGAGCTGGAATGGAAGAGGGTGCACGGCCACTCAGCTGGGAATTAGAGCTGGAATGGGAGGAAGAGCAGGGCCTCTCAGCTGGAGGTTATATCAGGAATGGGGTGGGGGGTTGCAGGGCATTTCATATGGGAGTTGGAGCTGGAATTGGAGGCAGTGTAGAGTTTGCAGTTTGAGTTGGAACGGTAGGGGCTGCAGGCCCCTTAGCTCGGAGTTACAGCTTGAACGGGAGGGGGTGCAAGGCCTCTTAGCTGTGAGGGGGTGCATTGCAGGACCTCTCAGTTTGAAGTTAGAGCTGGAATGGGAGGTGTTGCTGGGCCTCTCAGCTGGATGTTAGAGCTGGAATGGGAGGGGGCACAAGGCCTCTCAGCTGTGAGTGGTGCAGGGCCTCTCAGCTGGGAGTTAGAGCTGGGATGGGAGGTTTGCCTGGCCTCTCAGCTAGATGTTAGAGCTGGAATGGGAGGGGGCGACAGGCCTCTCAGCTGTGAGGTGGTGCAGGGCCTCTCAGCTGGGAGTTAGAGCTGGAATGGCAGGTTTGCCTGCTCTCTCAGATGGATGTTAGAGCTGGAACGCGAGGGGGCGCAAGGCCTCTTAGCTGTGAGGTGGCGCAGAGCCTCTCAGCTGGGAGTTAGAGATGGAATGGGAGGTTTGCCTGGCCTCTCAGCTGGGTGTTAGTGCTGGACTGGAAGGCGGGAAAGGGACTGTCAGCTGGGCGACTATCGCAATTGGTGATGATGTCTCAGTGCCCCATGCTCTCTTTGCCTGCCCTCTGCAGAAGACAGGCTCTCAGGGAAGAGCTCAGATCCTTTGGGTGACAGCCATGGCTGCTCACAGCCTTCTCCCCTGGCTCAGAGGGTACGCTGCCAGCTCTGGTGGCACTCAGAGTTTGGCGCTGCTCCCAGGCAATGCTACTGCTGCCAAGCAGAGAGCCAAGCCCCAGGGCAGCATATTGTTGTGGCAAGTTATGAAATAATCTCCCTGCTCCTCTGTTGGGACGGCCCTCTCTCCCGGATCCGGACAGGGATGTGGAGACAACAAAGTGCGAATAAAGAGCATACCATCATTCCTTTGCCCTCTGATCTTCTCTCCGTTCTGCCTTCCTGCCTGCAGAAAGCTCAAATCCATGCAATCTTCCATCTCTTGTACAACCCTTACACATCGTGTCTTTACAAGTCAAAAACTGCTCCAATTTCCAAACAAGGGGAACTTTTTCTTAGGTATGTGATTCAGTTATAGGGCCAATTTTATTGTGGTGCCTGGGCCGCCTCCCCCCCTCACTCTCCTCCTTGCATTTATCATCCCGCCTTCCCTCCCTTCATTTCATTCGGTTTCTATTCACAAGCGAATGCCTTCTGTCCAATATTTCTTCATACCTTTGTGTTTCTGTTTCTTCTCTTCTTCCACGATCCAAATCCCATGGCCCTTTCCACCCTCCTTTCCTTTGCCCATGGCACTTTCCCACCCTTTCTTTGCTTTCTTCCTTTCTTCTCCTCTACACACTCTTCCTTTTATTATTCCCCTGCCTTTGTTCTTCCCTTTCACATTCTCATTCTTACCCTCAGGTTTTACATAATAAAAGGGTAAACATGCCTGAATGCAGCCTTTTCAGCTGCAGTCTCTTCACCTTATGTCTAAATATACCCGCAGCGGTAAGCTGAAGGAGAATACACGTTAAGCTTTATAAACAAACACACACAGTGCGGCCTCCTCTCTCTCGCTCACAGTGCTCTGCTTTAATGAGGCGCCTCCTGCACCAGAGCACACCAGGCGCGCGCAGTCTCAAGGGTCTGCGTCAAGGGAGAACTTGAGGCTGAGGTGGGCCAGGACTGCAAGAGTTCACTGCACAAAGCTTGAGATAAAGTCTGCCAACATACCTGGCACGCTGCACCTCCAGCAAAACGTACACTCTTCAAATTTCCAGATTCAAACTCCACACAAAGTGGCCTGCAAACTGGAGAGCGTGGGGCGTGCTTGAGTTTATTGTACAGAGTGTCAGAATATAATTAGCAAAAATATTGCCTCATCCAAGTATCCTGTCATAAATTTCCTTTTAAAAAATCTTGTCACATTGGGTGCAGGTTTACTATTATTAACCACAGTCGGGGGTATTTTTGTATGATATTTAGGGCATCATGTTTCTGTTTGCTGTTATATGGGTTACAATATCCTGTTGCCATAGTGTCAATAAAAACACAAAAAACTGAATTTTGTGCCATTTGGCAGACTGGTTTAACATGTAACCTTGCCCTTTGAACCACGCAGTGCTTGAAATGGAAAAACAGAAGTGCTGGTACCCTGTACCAAAGTATCTGCTTGCTTCTGAGAAGTTCCGGTATTCTCCAATTAAAATCATTGTCACTCTTGAGATCAGGTACTCTCCCTCTCAAAACAAAAAAGTGTAAGAAACTCAGTCCATTTAAAGCACTGGAACCACCCCACCACTCCCAGAGAGTCACCCAATATCCCCTCATTGCTTTGGCGCAGGTGGAATGCCTTAGGACACCTGAAATGTCTACCAATCTGCCTCGGAGGTAGGGGTACATGCAAGTTTCTTTATCACCTTAGCGCAGGCTTATGAAGTGTATGACTGTAGGTCTACCTGTAGTTTGCAGTTCCTCTGCCTACACCAGCACCTAATTTGAGCTGGTGGTTGCCAGTGGGGACACTTATTCTTGGGGAACCCACACTTATTTTTCCACATCATTTATGTACCTATTACAAAGAGCAGAAAGACGGTGGAAGACGGAGAAACCGTCACTAAATGAAAATTCATGAACCTCAAAGAGTGAGATAAAGGGAGGGGAGTGTCTGGTAGTGGATTAAAGAGGTATGAGGTGGAATTAAATAAACACCTTTGGACCTGGTATCCCCCCCTCCTCCCTACCCCCCTCCTCCTCCCCTTACCTCCCCTTGAGGCATCCTGGGTCCTGGAGGATCCAGGTGTGGGCGTCCGTTTGATCAGTGCGCCTCAGTGCACTCCCCCCCCCCAGCCCTGCGTGAGTATTATAGTTACATAAGGAGAGGGACTATGAAAACAAGAGTTTTACTCCAGTTATTGATATAATCATGTATTACATCATATTTGATTAATGATTAGTATTATTCTCCCCATAGTTTTCACAAAAACATTCTTTATATGGTACTTATGGTCCGATCCACATCATAGGAAAAGATTTGTTTCTTGATCATTTTCCGGTGTTATTTTTTTGCGGTCTCTGAGATTTCTTTGAGATAATCTTCAGCCTGTATTTCACTAGTGAAACTGCGGGCTGATCCCCTAGAAAATATTTTCAGTCGAGCAGGATTCTGTAGGAATACTTTTGCGCCGATCTGCTCGAAGGGAGTAAATAGCTGCCTCAATCTCGACCTGCTTACAACGGTTGCGTGGGCAAAGTCTGGTCTAACGAAAAATATGGTGCCATTATATTCGCTCTAGATGGTCAGTTCGTGTTTCAACTGACACCATCCTTTCTGATATCGCGAGACAGGTGCTGCCCACCTTATTAACAGCACCTTGCAGCTTTTGGATGGCGATATGATGCTTTTGAGTGTCCGTTTTAACATATTTATGAAGTTTCCTTATGGAGCTTAGTATATCTTTCAGAGATGGCTCGGCCGCTTCTCCTGTTCCATCGTGTTGAGAGATGTCCCCAGTTGAATCCTCCCCACTTTCTTGAACCATTGCTGTTTCCTTAGATTTCTTAGATTTTAAGTTTTTGCGTGTATTGATTGGTTCTGGGTTGCTTCCTTGATCGGTTGTTTCTTCATAAGTTGATTTGTTTAATCTTTTATTCCTTATTTTTCTTTTCTCAAGTTTTTTCCTTGGTGTGATCACTTGCCCAGGATCGCTCGTTTTCCTTATATCCGAACAGCCTGATTTTTCCGGGGTTGATACATCTTGGTCTTGGCCTTTGTTAACATCGCTTGCCTCACTAGAAGTCGAGATGCCAGTTTCGTATATGTCTGCATCAGATTCATCTGAATGTGAATCAGTTTCCACCGAAGGTAATTTGTCCAAGGGGGGATTCAGAATTACATGAGCGTTGATCCCCGGAACAAGTTTTTGACTTGTCCCACTCTGTATCGTTGAGTCCTGAACTACTGGCTCGTAACTTGACCCTTTATTCGCCCCCACTTTGGATAATGGGCTAAAGATATTTAAAATACTTGGCTGCGATGTAGTTGACTGCCCCGTTGATTTTACGTTTGCTTTCAAATCCTTGATGCTTTGTAGCCGTTTTGCTTTTTTTTACCATTAGTTCCATCTCTTCGGTATCTTCAGAATCTTTCTCCTTCTCCTTATATTTCTCCTTAACTTTTTCTTTCCTTTTCTCTAGTCCTATACCATTAGCTTTAACTGCATTTTTATGACTCTTCTTTTCCTTCTTAGATTTTTCATAGTCTCCATGTTGCTCGTTGCTACTCATGTTTTTGCATTTGTCTTTATCTTTATTTTTCCCTTTTTCTGGGCCCTTTTTGTTGCCTCTCTCCTTCTCCTTCTCTTTTTCATTGTCTTTTTCTCTATCTTTCCCTTTGTCTTGTTCTTGATCTTTATTTTTTACTTCCTTGCCTTTAGTTCCTCTGGTCTCCGGTCGTCGCTGCGTTGGCTTTAATATATGTGCATTATCCACTTCTTGTGCGTCTTGTGCCTTTTCATTAAGTTCAATTTCTTCAGTACATTGGGCTCCCATGACATGTAAATGTAAATGTAGGTATACTTATATAGCGCGACCTGTCACCACAAAGGGCATCCTGGCGCTTGCCTAGGGAACCCGTCCTGGTATTCCCCTGTGAGAGGCCCCAGCAGGGTATCCACAAGGTGAAAGCCAGGCATCCCACCGCGAGGGGCCGTTGTGGAGATTAAGCAAGCTATTGCCCAGAGTCGCAGAGCGTGAACCCGTGAGTTGAGAAGGCACCGGAGCGAGAAATATCGAGACCGTGGAATTTTTTTTTTTTTAGCCCAAGACCCGCCGAGGCGGGGAATTGAACCCTGGTCCAGGGCCGATCTCAGCTCCCGGGTCTGCCGCCTCTAACCCCTGAGCCACACCCAGGGTGTCTGGCCGGGGCAGAGATATATCAGGCACCAAACTTTGATCACATAACTCCTTCTGGTCATTCTGGCCACTCTCCCCCCTTCCTGTGCCCATGTCATTCATTTTCCCTTTCTCTTCTCGCCTTGCGATCTGCTCGATTGATATTGTCTGAACTAATTGTAGTGCGGCTGGTTTCTGCCCTGAATTTGCCAGTTTTAATATGTTCAATATGCTCAAAACGCTCAATATAATATACTGGTCATGTGCTTGTATTTTGCGGTTTAATTGGCAAAGTGGATTGAGTCTCATGGTGCTACCTTCAGGATTTCGTTTTTTTTGTGCCCGCTGCCTGTCGAGTTGTAGGCACTTGCTAGATGCCTTAGACCCGTTTGTAGCACATGAGAGGAAAATTTTGATTTTGGCCCCCACCAGCTGCTTCCGTGAAGAAATGCTTAGGCACCGAAAATAGCTCTCTTGGGTTTTCCACCGAGGCCCCCCTCACAAGGCTTTTCCAATGTCCAAGTCAACTGGCAGTACTGGTGGAGTCATCAGTGAAAGCATGTAATGCATATGGGAGATGTTTTTTTCCAGTATACACTAAAAACATTCTATTCTAGTTAGTCTCAAAGCAACCCCGGTATTTGCAATGCGATTATATAAACAGCTTTGTTGATCAGACAAGCGATAGTTGAGGCACAAGATAGAAGAGACCTTTACACCTAGATTATGTGTTGGGCAGAGCATTATTACCGTATGAAATTCCACTTTGCCTCGATATCGGAGCAATATCGGGTGGAGAGGGGTACGCGCCAGGGGTGCCCTGTCTCCCCCATGGTGTTTGCCCTGGCTGTGGAGCCACTGGCATGTGTAGCACGATCTGACACAGATTATTGTGGGCTGCAGGTGGGGGAACAGAGGCATAATATAGCATTGTATGCAGATTACCTTCTCCTGGTCCTGCGGCGGGTGGGGGAGGATATGCCAGGGGCGCAGAGGATGATGGACGAGTTTGGGGCCTTATCAGGCCTTAGGAGTGAACCAGCAGAAGTCCAGTTTGTTCCTGCTGATGGTGGACATGACGCCACCTGGGTGCCTGGGCGACTTGCAGTGGGCGCCCGCTGCTTCAGATATCTGGGAGTGCGCAGTTTTCACGACATGGCAGATGTAAAAGAGGGGAATATAGAACAAGAGCAACGCTCCCTTAGAGATAGCATAGCCTTTTGGGGAAGGCTTCCTCTTTCGGTGATGGGCCGGGTCTCACTCCTTAAGATTGTGGCTCTCATTCGGCTGCTCTACTTGTTTACCACACGACCAGTGTGGATCTCGGCAGCTTGGTTCAGGGAACTGGATTCCTGCCTATCGGCATTCATATGGAGAACAGGCCGGAGGCGTCTAGCACGCTGAAAAGACCTTGAGTAGAGGGGGGCCTAACACTGCCGGATATGGAGACTTATTATTTGGCAGGAAAACTGCAGAGGCTAACGCAATGGGTGGCAGGAAGCATTACCCAGGATAGAGGAGTACCACCCTTCACTCCAGACAGTATGGAGGTGTTTCGCACACTTTTAGGAACTGCTCGGCCCGGACAGGCTAGTGCCAACGAGCATAGTGTGATTAGACGGTGTTGGAGTGGGTGCCGACAGAAAACCAAGACGAAACGGCCATACTCGCCAGAAATGGCGATGTCGATACTGGACGCCCTACCTCATGGAGGAAATTGGTGGGATATAGATGACTGGGTGCAGGCTGGGGATACAAAGGTGGGACAACTTTTCCGAGAAGGGGAGCTGCTATCCTTTGAGGACTTTAGTGCTTACCGGGGCGTTCCCCAGGGGCATTTCCTACTCTATGGGGCAGTTACGGGGGCCCTAAGGCGACATTGGGGGACGGGTACGACGGAACTGGTGTGACAGGCCACCTGCGAATATATAAGCCTGGCAGGGGGAACCATCAAGGCGGTCGCATGTCTTAATAGGGCCATTGGGAGGGATTCCATATTGCAACTAGACCGGTTGAAGACCAATGGGAAGGGGACAAAGCCAGTCCAATAGCGGATAAGGACTGGGAGAAAGTACTTGAACGGGAGGCTGAGGTCTCCAGAAATGGCCACTTTAACCTAATTAGCTTTTATACGTTCCACCGGGCTTATCTGACCCCGGTTCGTATTAATAGGTATTTTGCCAGGGAGGATGCCAGAGGTGTAATACGGTGGGAGCGACATACTTCCACATGATGTGGAGCTGCACTTCATTACCACATTAGTGGACAGAAGTGACGCAGGAGACAGCTATATACTGTTGGGTTTGTTTCCACACACGGCCAAAACTAAAACCACGGACTAGTTCCAGGACCTCACCTTTGTCCTGGCAAAGCGGGAAATTACCCGTAACTGGAAAGATCCGAGGGGCCCCAATGTGCAGGGGTGGAAGCGGGAGCTAGTAAAATGGGCGGGCTGTGAAAGCAGGGTCCTTCTGAGGAATGCGCAGCGAGGGATAGGCATGGAGGAGAGTGCCAGGGCTTGGGAGGCGTTGCTGAACGCTTCTACCCCGGAGAGGCCATCACAACGGGAACTTCGCTAGTGGCGGAGACAGGGAGAGAGTACACAGGGGATCCGGACTGGGGGATACCTGCGGCTGACGTTCACACACAGTCTGACATGAGGAGGTGCCGTTCACAGCTCTGGGAAAACAATGAAGACAGCAGTGTGGGTTATGGGGAGGGGATCTAGTTAATTGTTTAGTTGTATAGGGGGAGGAGGGAGGGCTAATGAAACATATGCAGCATTTCATATTTGGGAGCCGAGAGGAGACAACAGAAAAACGGACTCCAATGGAAAGGAGCCACGAGCTGGGTAATGGGATATATTGCCAATACATAAGGCCAGAATACATTTGTTTCATGAAGTATAATGACACAGCTTGATATTAAATGCCAATAAAATCTGTTTTGAAAAAAATTGAATTCCACTTTTCCTGATACAGATCGAGCATTCGAGACCTCTTGTATATACTTTAGTATACACTTAAATGTGTATGTACTTTGTGGGCTCTGGAGATCAGCCCTAGGACTTGTCTGCTTCCGCTTAGGGACTTTTTTTCTGTTCAACTGCCTCTATTTAACTGTCATGATTGAAAACGACCAGAAGAGGTCAGTAAAAGACTAGAATTGCTTTCTGCTGAGGGACTTTCTTTTTTTTCTGTCAATTACCTCTATTTAACTTTCTTGATAGAAAACGACCAGCAGAGGTCAGTAAAATACCAGAATCACTTTAACATTCTCTAGATTATAGTCCATAGGAATTGTCTTCCACGAGCACCCGTAGACAATAATATTTTTTTCGAATCCGGTATTTTCAGATATATGACCACAGAAGGCCCTGCTTTTATATTAAAAACAGAGCTTTGGACTATACCATTTCCTGCTGAAAGGCAATATTTCTCTCCATGCGTTCCCATACCTGGCATGTCAGGCAGTTTGGTGCTTACTTTCCCTCCATGTTAAAGAACAATAGATGTTTCAGCACCCAGTCTGATGTGCTGCATAGCTAAATACATATAAGGTCCCAAAGGCGAGACTGATTGCATTGCAAATGCTTGTCTTGGATTTGGGAACACTGCACCTTATTTTTATGGGCAGCAAATACCCAGTAAAATTGCTTCAGGTTTTGGTACAGCTTCAACCAAGCGGAATTTTTTTTCTGGCAAGGGCGAGCATGCAACCCCCTGCAAGAATTTACCTTGTCCTTCACTCCCATACTCACTACAACCCCTCCCGCCACCCTACTCTGGAGCAGAAGCATACATTTACCACCTGCTCAAATCAGGTAGTAAATTCTGTGTGTAATCCTGTGTGGTAAATCCAGTCCCACGCAGTAATTACACATTCCAAGGGGCTTAATTACCAATCAGTTTCAGAGGGCTTCAAGAGGAAGGGACCTTCAGTATTTGCACCTTAAGCTTTCTATGATAGATTGCTGTGATTTCTAGGAAGCTAACTTTTCTTTCTCATATTTACATGAGCTCACAAATTCTCAGATGTGCAATGATATCATCAAATTTAGAGTAGGACTTCACCCTCTTTATGCTCACCCATCAGGAATGTCATCATTTAGGACTGCAGAAGGGTTGTGTGGATGTGGATTTAGGCTGCACTGTACTAAACATGTCTTGGTAGATTGTCGCTATTTTTTTAATGCCTCGCTGACGAATGTTAAAGCATATTATTTTTTAAAAATATAGATCTAGACTGATAGCAAAGAGCGTTTTATTTCAAATGTATACTTTGGATGTTAACTTGTGCCCTGCAAGATATTTAATAGTTTTAAAGAGTTTGTACCTTGACTGATGCTTGTACCGAGGGATATTGATAGTTTTAGATATTGTTTTTATCATAGAAACCACGTTATGTTATGTTAAATAAAATTTATTGAGCGCACGTACGCCCGTAGGCTTCATGGCGCTGTTGGAAGATTTGCAGAGACATAACATATCAACAGAAAGAGGCAGAAGTTAACTATGGGTAGGCTTGCCTAAAGAGCCAAGTTTTGAAAGCCTGTCTGAAAGCCAACAGGTCTTCTTGAAGTCTCAGTGTCAGTGGCAGAGGGTTCCACAGGGAGGAGGCCAGAAAGTGAAAAGAACCGCCTCCCTGGCGTTGTTTCCTAATACGAGGCACCACTAACAAGTTCTTATGACCTGAGCGAAGAGCACGTGAGGGGATGTACCTAACAAGCAGGCTGCTAATAAATCTGGGGCCCTTGCCTTGTAGAGCCCTAAAGATAATGCATCCAGCTTTAAATGTTGCTCTCTGCGCTACTGGCAACCAGTGGAGACCGGCCAGACCCGGCCTGATGGACTGCCATTTGGGTATCTTACAAATCAGCCTGGCCGCTTGGTTCTGAACCAGTTGTAGTCTCTTGAGCTGCCCAGCTGGAAGACCCAAATACAAACTGTTGGAGTAGTCCAGGCGGGACAGCACAAGGGCGATGATGACTTGGATCAGAGCAGGGTAAGTTAATAGGTGGGCAATCTTCCTGATCTTACAAAGTTGAAAAAAACTTGAAGATACCACCGTCCCTACCTGACTTTTAAGAGAAAGATCCTCGTTAAAAGTGACCCCTAGGCTTTTTACTGTTAGGGACTTGGCTGGAGGACTTCCCATTTCTGGAGGCCAAAAATGTGGCCCCCAGTACAGTTCACTCTTCCCAGGCAAAATCAATTCAGTTTTGCCTGGGTTGAGTTTCAGGTGATTTAGGCTCATCCATCTCTGAATGTGGACCATGGCCTCCCGAAATTCGGTGGCAGAACCAGGGGAGTCCAGACGGAAGATCAGTTGCAAATCATCAGCATAGTTAAAAATTAAAGCTTTAAACTTTCTTAATGAAAACAACAGGGGTCGTAAATACAAATTAAATAAAAGTGGGGACAGGGACGATCCCTGAGGGACTCCGCATTCATTTTTAATTTTAGGGGCTGTAAAGGTTCCTAATCTCACTGCCTGGGTGCGATCCGAGATAAATGACTTCAGCCATCTCAAGGCCGAGCCTCTAAGGCCTGCCTGTTCGACACGGTCGACCAAGATGGTGTGGTCGACCGTGTCGAACGCGGCCGACAGGTCAAGAAGTACTAGTGCTTGATGAATGTCCTTGTCCGCGTTGCATCTAAGTACATTCTGGACCGCCAATGTCACCATCTCGGTAGAATGCCCCGGTCGAAACCCAGCTTGATTAGGTTCTAGATATCCAGTGGTTTCAACGAAGCTAGAGAGACAGCTAGCAGCATGTGCCTCCAGGATCTTTGAAAGGAATGGCAACAAGGATATCGGACGATAATTTGATGGATCATGAGGATCCAGGCCAGGTTTTTTAATCAAAGGAATGAGTATTGCTTATTTATTTTTTAAGCGCTTGCGGCTCAAAAACATATTATTGACTGGCTCACTGCGCAAGTAGGTGCTCCCAAGTGCCAATATTAAGGCATTCGTGTCTTGATATCCTCTGCCTTTCTAGGCAGGCATGCACCAAGGCAAGGGCACCAGCAGCAGTCTGCAGCACAATCAAACTGACCATTTCCACAATCTAGCTAAAGCCAGATGGGACAAGCTGCATTTCAAACTTTTAGGAGTTGGTCTCCCTGTTGCTTAAGATTGCTGCCCTTCATGGTTGCTCCACAGTAGGTGTTCACATATTTCAAACTTTGGGAGTTGGTCTCCCTCTTGCTTAGGACTGTTGTCCTTCATGGTTGCTCCACAGCAGGTGTTCACATTCCTCCATATACTAAAACTAAACCCCTAGCTCTTCACTAGTACCCCTGCGCAAGTCCTGAATACAGTGTGCACAACTGTGAGAGAGACATCTAGCCCGGACATTCTACCACTCAGGTAGACCTTGAAAAATAGCAGAAAACACATCAATAGAACATACGCTGAAGCCAGGGCATCTTGAGAAATCTACCTCCATCTTACAAAAAAAACCTGGGAAATGCTGATGACTGAGCTTTACAGATGGTACTTCTAATGTAAGCTTATAAGGGTGTCGTTGTATATAAACAAGAGGATGTGAACACTTTAGATATTATGCCGTGAAATGAAATAGAAGTATTTGCAAGGACATGTACTCACTAAATTGGGATGTATACTAATTTTCCCATTTATATTCGTTAGGATTGTATAATTTTTTTAATAATGTGTTTTTATTAGCTTTTAATAGCAATACAGGTAGTGCAGAGGTTAGCAAATAAACCACATCCAGGTAACCATCAAGAACACCAGACATATCATATAGTATGCAGAGGCTGAACAATCCACCTAACCACACCTCGCTCTGTCTGAAAATCGTATCATGTGGTACGAAAGCATTTCTACCCCAGAAGCATACTGTATCATACTGTAAGGCCTGTCTTTCGTAGGCTTGTATTCTTGCAATAAGCCACATGTTGTTTTATTGGCAAATTGCTCCTTTACTTATCTCCTACTTTCACCCCCAGGTAATAAGAATTTTACCTCACCATTCATCGTGAGTGGATGCACAGGTGGGGCCAGACCACAAGCCCCAGGACTCCTCACTACAGGAAGCCACTGACAACTGTTCATAGCACCCGGAGGAGCTCTACATATTTCAGCAGGCGATCAGTGTTGCTAAATTGGGCTATTTCCTGCACAATTGGGTGACATTTTCCCCAATTGTGTGGGAAAAACCCATGCCGGGCGTGGGGCTACTTTTTGGGCTGGTATTAAGCGTGTGTGCACAATTTACTGGCTTGGGCGGGCGCCGACCACGATGAGTCCGTGGCGTGCACCTATCACAGTGGCGCGGAAGGTCCAGTGGCAAATGAGCGTGCAGCGCGAGCTCGCTGACATCAGAGCAGCACAGTGCTAACCATTGGAGGAGGACCCAAGACCACACCCACACTCGTGGGCATTGTGAAGTGCAGCCAAGATACACCTTGCTTGGTAATAGTGTGTGCGGGCCAATGTGAGTCCCCAGGGCTGTCAATCTTGTAGCGCGTGAAAGTGCTATCAATGATTGACAGCCCTGCGCGCTGTGCTTCCTGTTCCTGAAAATTCTGACTGGTGGTTACAGACCAGCTCCCTCTTTTAGGGTTTTGGCGCGTGTCGGGCAACAAACCTGGACGACTGCAATGAGGCACAGGGTTGGAGGCACAAGATGGCCATGGAAAACCGGGCTTCCCGACCTGTGCATCTGAACATAGGGCAGTGCTCGGCTGAGGGGTAGATCGGACAAGATGAGCTGTGTCCCGTGCTAAAGCTCGGACTCTTCGCACGGCCTCCTTTCGTGTCTTTTGACTGTGCATCTGGGCACCTCACGCACCATGCTGCTGGTCATCAACAACCCCAATGCTGAACCGGTGGATGTTCAGGTGGAGCGTGTACCAGAGGAGCGAGGCTTCAGTCTGGAAGAGCGCAGGTAAAAGCTCACCATCACAACGCTGGGCGGTGCTGTGCACGGAAATTCCTCATTCCTTTCCATAGATACCCTGTTGGATGCCTCTCATATCCCTGCCAAAGAGACCCTTACTTAAGCGTCTCTCTTCCTCGCACTCTGTCATTGCTAGATTCCCTTCTCCAAGAGTCATCCTCCTCTGCCAACGTACCCTACTGCTTGTTAGTTCTAGTGTTGATCCATGCTTGAAGTGGTCCACATAGTGATGAAATTAAATGCTTTAATTAATCCAGTCACTCGTTTTTTTGCCACCTCATTGTTGACATGGCCATATGAAATCATGTTTCACACTAATGCTCATGGGAACAGTCCAGCCCAAACTGTCTGGCCAGGTCCTCCCTGAACCGGAACCCAAGCAACCTAGGAGGAGTCTCGGCCTAGTTAGGGCTCTTCAGCCAGGTGTTGCATGGTTTGGGTGAGCCTGGGATGAGCATCACACCTGTTAGTTAGCAAACATTGGAAGTCTTGTGATGTACTGTTAATTTATTGTTCCATACACATAAGTGGCAGGTTTATGTATGCCTATGTCTGGCACTGCTGTGCATACAGTATGCCAAGGTGTGGTCTTTTCATTTTTCTTGTTTTTACGGTTTCTGTCCACTTGCAAGGGGCAATATGATGGTGGACAATCTATTTGTTGTTTGCTCTTACAGTTTATGTAATGTAATTACAAGATCAAAATGGCAACTTAAAAATGCAGTTCTAATAGAATCTGCTGTCTGAATCACTCACACCAGCAGTTGGACAAACTGAACACATTAAGCTCTTTGATATTGTTCAATGTCAGTTAGCCCCCAGATTTTGGTAAAGATGCATATTTTTCTGGAACAGTGTCAAAATATATTTAAAACGATTATCAGTTTCTTCTTACATATCCAGAGTATGTGAATTTATATGTTTTGGTAAACATACACTACTGTCTCTAGGGGCAAAGAAACTTCATAAATAACATTGAAAAGTGTAAGAAATTGGGTTATTAGTTGAGAGCAGTAAAAGCCCCACTCAAATAATAAACACAATCCTTGTCAGGGTGAGCCACAAAAGGTAATAAATACATTTGTGATTATCCCGCTGGTAGATTGGCATAAAAGCCATCAGGGTTAACTTAAAAGCAATGTGTAAAATAATTACGCAGCACTCCAGCAGTAATAAAGTGAAACACAATTCCAATTCCAAATCAATTTACAAAATGGAGCGAATTTGAATGAATAAAATAACAAAATCCAATTAGTAGAAACTGTTCAGGCGATCCCTCAGCGTGGGGATGGGGAGCGGACCCACCGATGGGGGCAGACCACAAGCCCCAGGACTACTTATGGCAGGAAGCCGCTGACAACAGTTGATAGTACGGAGGCTTGAATGATTGAGATGATTGTGAATAGAAGGAGTAGCTTTGCTGATAACCTCCCCTAAATGTAGAGAATCTTTTACCTCTTGCACCCCGGAAAGGTGCTTTCGATATTGAAGCGTGCCCAAAGAGTTCGCCGTTTCTGTATCTTTTTTAATGTCTTGTAAAGCATCATCTACATGCTTGCCAAACAGCATATCCCCATCGAAGGGCAGATCTAGAATCTTATTCTGCACCTCCGGGCAAAACCAGGTACATCTCAGCCAACCTTGACGCCTCAGGAACGCTGAACCTGCTAAGGTGCGAAAAGCTGTTGTAGCAATGTCCATTGCACAATCTATAATCTCAGATGAAGATCGTTCACCTTCTTCCAGGATTTTTTTCGCTTCCGCCTTGGAACTCTCTGGAAGCTGATCAATGAAAGGAGAAAGATTGCACCACATTTGGTGATCATATCGTCCCAAAATCGCGAATGCGTTCGAGGCCCTAACAAGGAGGCTAGACATACATGAAAACCTCTTGCCTACATTGTCCAGGCGCCTGCCCTCTCTGTCTGGCGGTGCAGTCAGGGGTGCCGTCGCGTTTCTTGATTTTCTTTGGGCCGCCTGAGAAATAACCGAGTCTGGTTTAGGTTGCCCAATAAGACAGGCAGGACTGTCCTCCGGAGCTTTATATTTTTCTCCAGGAGTGGTAGAACCGGAGTTACAGTAGCTGGAGAGTGCATTACCTTCTTGCCCTCATTCCCAACATGTTCTACAATGGGCATGGAACAAATAGATTTTTGGGAGGGCTCTTTAAAATCATAGAGGAAACAGTCAGATTGTAACACAGGAACAGGGAGGCCAAATCTTTTAGATGCCCTTTCCATCAGATTATGGAAACCTCCTATGTCCACTGGAGGCGAATCCATTGGGTTCGGAGATGGTGAAGACGGATCTGGGATAACATAATCGTCCCATTCTGCGTCAGGATTTTGGATATGCTTCACATTCTGATCCTCATCTGATGAATCATCATCATCAGGCACCGTAACTACCTCATGCCCTTCAATCAAAAGCTGTTCTCCCTGCCTTTGAGAGGTTGATGCCACAGAAGCAGGAGGAGGTTGCTGAGGTGGTGGCGGGGGAGGTTGAATGGTTCCGGAGGTTTCTGATGGGAACCTCTTCTTGTAATCCAACAACATCAGCTGTAAGTCATTTATGAGTGAAGACGGCATGGCAACCATACCTTGTCCTGATGATTCCTGATGTGTATCACGTGGAGTGAATTGAGGTTCTGGATGATGTTGATCCAGGTAATAGTCATCTGAATCCGAGTCCTGGTACTTCACCTGAAGTTGTGATGGACTATAAGCATCCCATATGGACTCTCATCCTCGTCAGAATATTTCTCCTCCAGAAGAAGAGGTGGAGGCAATGGTGTTACCCTACGGGGTGATGTAATTTCCGGAGTAATTAGTCTTTTCCTGATGGAAATTTTCACTTTTTGGATCATTGACGGTGTCGTCGACGAGGAAATCGTCGTCGCTGGAAGTGTCGTCGAGGGTGGAGTAGCCGTCAACGTTGGGCTGATCGTCAACGGTACTGTCGACAAGGTCAACGTCAGGATCATCGTCGCCGTCATCGCCTTCGTCGTCGCCGTCCTCGTCGACACTATCGTCGGCATCATCACCGTCGACGTCAAGGTTGTTAGTCTCGTCGACGTAGGCTGTATCGTCGACGATGTCGTTGGCGAAGCTCTCGAGGACGGGCCCGTCGACGGAGCAGAAATCGAAATCAATTGAGTCTTTGACGTCATCGTCGACGTACCTGAGGAGATTGTTGTTGACGGGCAAATTTTCTTTTCTCCTTTCGCTCCTGAGGTGTTCTTGAATGTTTCTTAAAGATCTTTTCTTTTTCCGACGGCAAAGAGGCAACAGAAAGGCCTTGGATTGCCTTTTTTCCAGATGACACCTCAGGAAGAAGTCCCTCTTTCTCCTTTGGATGGTGAGGAGATTTTTTGGGACTAAGCCTTTTAGACCTTTCAGAGGTCTTTTAAAAGGCCTTAGCAGGAGGTTCGGCTGAAGTAGAAGGGGAAGACCGACCCCTTTTTTTAGACCTCCTCGAAGATGTTGCTGAGGAAGAATCTTCACTATCACTAGACAGAACCTCCTTTCGAGACTTCATTTTCTGTAGCCAAGTCAGAAGTCTTCCTTCTTGGTCTCTCAGAGTTTTGGTCGAGAAGGTCCTGCAGATCTTGCACTCAGTGGCCTTGTGATCTGGGAATAAGCAATACATGCAATCTTTATGCTTATCTTTGACATATAGCCTCTTCTTTGAGCAAGTAGCACAGGCTTTGAATAAAGCTTTCTTTTCAGACACCCTGAAGAGAAAAAGGTGTAGAAATCCAAAGTTGAAGGAAAAACTGAGCAGAGCTCAGTGGAGACTCCCTTAGCACAACGTGCGGTAGAAAATCTGAGGCTCTGAGGCTGTCTTAGGAGGGTTCTATGGGGTGAGGCTAAACTGATTGGTTTTTGCAAAATGTTGCTCTCTTTTACAAAAAGAGGTAGATAGGCTACAAAATGAAATGAGACCTAGGTCTTACTTTCTCTTTTGTACATACTGCTATGGTATTTTCTATTTACAGAGTCTCCCAGGCTGACGACGGGGAATGATACAAAGCATGGGAATCTATGAAACTTCCAATACTGGGGCAATCCCTTCTTGTGTATTCGAGAACGTTTCTAGTGACCTCTGAGCTAGCTGGTACTCACTATTAAGTTTAATATATTCGATAGAGACCTAGTCGACCTCAGTCCTACGTCTAATCTATAGGATATATTATTCCAATGCGCAGAGCCTATTGGGAATATAGGAACTACACTACATGGCGCCCAACGTTTGGTAAGGTACTAATTTAACACTAGATACTAAAGTAACTCAGTCGTGCTTTTCTCAGAGCCCCCTTTTTCCCGTAAATACTCCAATAGACGTCTGGAGTGGGTAAAAGGATAAAATATCCGCCATAATTGAGTAGGACGAAAATCCTATGTATTAGTTTTTGGTTTGTTCAACGTTGAAGGATACAGTGTTCCAAAATATTGTGCACCTTATCTTTTTTTCCTTGAAACTTGCTTTGCAAATTTTCATTAAACAATGTTGCTTAACGGTGACAACAACGCGACTGGTGGAGCTGCAGCAGCTGCAGACCTACCAGGCTTAGAAGTTACAGGCTTTAATGAAGATGACCAGGATGCTATTATCATCCCAGAAAACCATCACTATAAAACTTATAACAAATGGCCTATCATCAAGAAATGGTAGGGTAATTTTTGTAATAGAGGCACATGAATATCGGCAGACAGAGGTATTCTATTCATGGATTATCTTCCCTGAAGCAAATCCAGTAACACATGTGTTTCACTTCTACAAAGAAGAGGAACATCCAACGGAATACACTCCTTTCGAGGATGTTGAAATTCCACTAACATACCCAGAGCATGCACGCTGGTTTAAAGGTGCCCTACAACATCAAAATCACATTACCAGGATCGGTCCACTAGGTAGACCAGGAGCAACATGACCGGTATTAGCCAGCTATACCGCACATCCTGCCATTGAAGAAATGACAGATGCGGAACTATTAGTTCAACTGAAACAACTAATTAAAATCCATAGACAATTGGTTCAAAATGTCATGCGGACTCTAACAGTCCAACCTCCTATAAGGATTCCATAACACACCCCTTACCAGGGGAACACAAATAAAATCACACCACAGACTATACAATCAGTCATTGGTAAATTGCCCGCAAAACGGGAACAAGTTCCATCTGGATAGCTCAGAAAATGACTCAAATCGAGGCAGTATTTCCCGATACTACCCCTCATGAGAAACACAGGATTCAAAAAATCTGTTTACCAATGGGGATCGCACCACACCTGGAGGACTGTGACACTTGGGGTACAGTCTTTGCTGCAATCCATACAAAAACACATGGTGTTCCGTCTATGGTGGTAATACCAGATGTCCTGAAACAGATTCAAAATGAATACGGGGCAGAGCCTGCCTTAAATCTAGGTATGAAACTACTGAAAGATTTCAAACAGGTCTCAACAATAATATTAGCTAATATTAAAGGTGAGGCAGCATTCGTGGCGATCCGCCAAAAGTTAAGAGAATTTGATGTGACTGAGCAACCATATGAACTGGCCAGAATAATTGAAAAATCCTATGAAGAACTCGGTACAGATAGTTTGGGTGGGAAACCAGTTAAACCCCACCTAACTGAAAGTCCTGAAAAGGTCTTTATTAAAACACTCTCACTATTCCTAAAAAGAAGTGGGAGAACACTAAGCAAACTTCTAAAGAGAAGCGGTCTCAGTCCCGAGGTAGGTCTCCTCAAAAGGAGCCTTCTGAAAGGAGGTATAACCTGAGGAAAAGGGATAATTTGAGAAAACCTGATAGATAACAAGATTCTGATACACGTTCCTCTCGTACCTTTCAGACTTCCTCACAGAAATCTGAAAGAAGAGGACGGTCAGAACAAAAAGAAGAACGTGTGAAGTCCAAATACGATCAACACGTTCCAAAAATAAGAAAACCCAATTAACCAAAAAGAAGGTAGCAGGTCTAAAATTTAGACATGCAGAGAATCTTGAGGACACAACTCAAGAACCGGGACTGGGCTCAGACAATGTTGGACAGCGCAGCAGAAGTAACCATAGTTCGCAAGATCTTGGAGGATCATCTGGAGACAGTGGACTTGAATGAATACATCCAAGTTGAAACTGCAGATACCAGGGTTAGTGTACCCCATAAGTTATATGAAGTAACACTCTGGATGGAGAGGGATATAACTAGAAAAATAAGAGCACTCTTTTGGGAGAAGCTCTCTAAGGGTTTTGACATTCTTCTAGCTGGAAAAGACTGGCCACCTGAATTTGTCAGGGTGTGCCCACATGGCGAAGACATTATTATGCCAGCCTTCTCCAATCATATTCCAATTCATTTAAAATATACTTATGCCAGAAAATGGGCTGTAGCCTAGGCACCTGCATTGTACAAAAATCATGTAAGATGGGATGAGGATTCCCCTCACCATAAAATACAATTAAAAACTCAACCAACTGCACAAAGGAAGTACCCAGTTAAGCAAGAAGCTAAAAAACAGGTCAGGAAGATCTTACTTAAACTTGAATACCAAGGGGTGATTGAAACATGCACCTCGTCCATGAACAATCCTTTGTTTCCTGTCTCCAAACCAGACAATACATATCGTCTAGTTTTGGATTACAGACATCTAAACTCTTGTTGCAAAACTTTTGCAGTATAAAATGCACACAGTGCAGCACTAATAAATAACATTGTGCGTAAAAAATATAAAACCACATTAGATATTTCTAATGGTTTCTTCTGTCAAAACATTGCCCCAGAATGTAGGTATTTGATTGCTTTCTCAATAATGGGGACACAGCGCCTTTTTGTCATCTCCCCCAGGGATTCAAGAATAGTCCTGGGTTATTTTCAGCAAGAGTAACCAAGTTACTACAAACATATAATGATGAGGCAATATCATATGTCAATGACATCTATCTAACAGATGATGACTTGGATAGGCACTTAAACAGGGTGAACACCCTAATACTTGGCTTCGCATCTGAAGGGTACAAATTCAACCTCCAAAACCGCTGAAAAACTTACAGTTGATTCTAGGTTTCCTGAATTTCGGAAGAATTTACATTCTAAACTACGCAGAAAGGGTTAAACCTCTCTACAAATTAATCAAACCTGATTTCAAAACAACTAATTGGACTCTAAAACACACAGAAATGTTGCGTTCAGGGCAAACAGACATGTTAGCAACAACACATTTACAGACTCGTGTAAACGTACGCAACCTTGTAATCCGAATCATTCCAGGAAGATGCGAATTCACGTACTTAACTTTTAAGGAAGGAGAAAAAGTACCAATAGCTTATAAATCACACTTGTACACACAAGCTGACATGAAATTCACTTCTACAGAAAAAATTCTGACAGCGGTTCAAACTGCTGTAGCAAAAGAGAGAGCCCTCGCACAGGGAAAACGCATCATGGTCGTTACTCCTGTACCTGCCTTAGAGGCAGTGACAAAAGCGAGCATTCCAAATGCAAAGGCTTTCCATCGGAGATGGATACAATGGGTTAATTCTCTTGCTGCAACAGACGAATACGGTTTTGACCCCTATTTGAAAACACAAGAATTTCTACAATACGAACAAGAATATCCTCTGCCTACTGAGATTCTGCCTCTAGAACAGTAAGAATTTATAATTTATACAGACGGGTCAGCATAGCCAGCAATTGGGGGTAAACAAGCTTATAGTGCTGTGTGCGCGATCGTTAAAGGTCGCTGGCGCGATGGTAAATCCCGACCTATGGTCACTAAAATACAATCTCTCAGAGATTGTACAGCTCAGCGAGCTGAACTGCAAGCATTCAAGATGGCGCTTGAAAATACCGATTGCGAATTCCCCACACTCATAGTGTGCGATCCTTATTACTGCGTTCAATCTTACAATGAATACTTGCATAACTGGATTCAAAATGGTTTCAAAGATGCAAAAGGTGGCACAGTCAAGCATAAATTGCTTTGGGAACAAGTAGGTCAGTTACAAAAAGAAGTACAAAAAAACTCACGTGATCCATACACTGAGACATCAATGTGAAGGTGTTAACGTTGCAGGGAATTCATTGGCTAATGAAGCTACGAAGGCAGCTGTGCAAATGGCTTCCGTAGCTGCAATCACTCGTTCAAAAATGAAAATAGACGGCAAAATAATGCTAGCTATCAATGCCACAAGCAAAGACAGCGGGTGCTGCCACTCGAATATTCATACATAATTTATGCCAACTCTGTTCCTTTTGCTTGAATCCCTGGAGTGGAGGATAGAGTAATTCCAAACAGGAGACGTAGAGTAGCTTTGATACACGAAGCACATTTGGGAGAGGGTCTGATACATCAGGGGATCTCTAAATCTATACTAGAATTAAAAGAGACTTATTGGTAGCCAGGGATGAATGGTCACATTCACACATTTGCAATTAATTGCCATGACGGCAACAGAGATCCCAGCACAGAATGCCGCCAGATACTTGACTACAGTGTAGCCAGCCCAGTACAGACACCATTATTAGACAGCATTAGACTATCTACACGCAGACGTCCCTATGGACAAATGTGGTCCCACAAATATTAAGAAAAGATTAATTTGGATGTGGCCTCAGCCCTTGGCTGACGCCTGAACTGTTATAAAAGATTTGCGAGTCTTTATCTGCACATACGCAGTTGGCACGCTACATTCTGACCAGGGTCCTGCGTTTAGCTCAAACCCTTACAAGGAGACCATGGCCAATCTGGACGTTCCATTGCGGTATTCTAGTCCATTCCATCCTGAGGGAAATTGGGCTGTGGATAGAAAAAAACGGGACATAAAGCAATCTATAACAGCTAGGGTATTAGGCTCAGGTGACGGGTGGGTCAAACATCTAATAAGTGTCCAACGTAGTCTTAACAATCTGCCAAAAAGTTCTCTGGGAGGAATCACTCCATATGAAATCCTTTTTTGGAACTAGAATGACTGTCCAGGACCTTGATCGCCACACTTCAGTGGTAGAACAAAAACCTTTTGATATCAAAGACCGTTTGGCTGTTAAACGTAGGACTTAAATGAAACAAGGAAAAGTCAAAGCAACACTTTACAAAAGCCAACGACCACTGAAGGGGAACCACCGGTCCCAGCCAGGCCTGCCTGGATTCCAAAGACTGGGGATCTAGTCAGAGAAAAGATCACGGACAAGAAGGAATTTGGGCCTTCTTACAGACAACCAGTACCTGTACTAGCAATCCACGGATCAAGAACAGTGTTACTACCGCCCCTTGCTGGAAGAAAGGACAACAGGTTTGTATCCATCGACCTGGTAAAACCACATCATGTGGGCGATCATAAGTAGTAGGCCAAGTGGGCTCCAAAGATGTAGCAGACAATCAAATCTGGCTACAATCCAAGAGGTTCAAACTGAGAGACTCATCACCTTTGAAGAATCTGCAGTGCGAAAAGAAGGACTATGCAACAAAGCCACGGAACTTGTGCCTCTTGAGACCCAAATAACAGTTTGTCAAGAAACGCCTGTCTAAAATGATATAGCGTCTGACTATACTAATATGACAAGGGATCAAGTAGCTCCAATGATTTCAAATAATCCTGATGCAATACCTACAATTGACAGAACTGCCTCTGGCTATTTCATTAACTTAGATACATTTTCTGAGGATCCCAGTGAACCGGAAACAACGCCAGTAAAAAGAACTTTTAAAGAACAAGCTACAGAACTTTTTCATCAACTGGAAAAGACTTATCTGGTTTCACCATGGGTTGAACTTTGGATTGTGTTGGGAACTACACTACAGGATTGATCAATTTTTATAATGCAAAAAGGGGTTTTGAGGGTCCTCAAACCTCCTAGCCATAACTGGTGCTACAGACTCATTAATGGGGAGGGCCTTGCTCAAGAGAATCTTATTTTGGCAGGGCATTTTAATTGTCACCTGTTTCTAAATTCCTCAAATCCATCTCACAGCAAACAAACCTGCACAATCTCAGAGGGCATGCACATGGAGCACACCCCAGAAGGCTCAGAACGAAATCGTTTTTTACACACTAACAATTTGGGTTTTACCCTAGACAAGATGATTAATCCATTTAAGCTTCAAATCCCCCTCACATTTAAAGGGAGGGGGAGCACCGCCATTTTATTTTTGTCTCAGCTTCCTCTGGATGGCCCCCTTTTACTTTCAACATCTTAGACAGCCCTTCAGTGACCACAACCCTATGTTTCTGACACTTGAAGGGGTGGGGTGCCTAACGGAGTGCTCTCACATGCCACAGGAATAATATCCCTCACTGATCAGGGGAGGTGTCTACGGTGGTCGCAGATAGATGACAATGCCTTTAACAGTTCACTTTTTTAAACTTGCCAGCATGAGATATTAATCTGCCTGGAACCTCTAGTGCCGGGCAAAGAGACTTTAACCCCTTTTGTCTCCATAGCAACTGAAAACAAGGGTAGGTTTGTCTCGTTTTGGTTGGGGTTAAGCGGGCTATCTGCCAGGTTTGAGTCAGCGTAGCGTCATTGCTTTGTGCCCAATGGAAATCCTTATCCTTGAGGAATGTTTGACTAGAGGGCTACCCCTTTGACTATATCCCAGTGAAGTGTTATCTCTCCCAGATTGGGATGGAGAAGAAGGAACAAGATCCTGAATATTTAAGATAAGTGTATCTTTCCTAATTTAAAAGGAGCAGCTATCTGCCCTTTTTATATGTTATATTATGTTATGTTATGTTATGTTAAAATCTATACTACTATTATAAAGAGAGAACTTGCACCTTTGAGCCAGGTAAACTCGAAAACTACACCACCAATCTGAACACCCAAAACATCTTAGAAAACCTCAGGGCAAGCAGAAGGACATAGGCTACATAAAAATAAAAAAAAACGTTGTTTAAAATATTTAGAAATAAAAATAAAGTAGTCCCTTGCAAGTAGCGCCGGCCGCGACGTATGCGTGAGGGGAGTAGCGTCGTTCACGAGCAACAGGAAGAGCGAGGACATGAGCGCCGGGAGGAGCGTCTGCGTGAGGGGAGGAGCGGAGTTCACCAGCAGCAGGAAGAGGGCAGAACATGAGCGCCGGGAGGAGCTGCGGAGCGGCGCGAAGCCGAGGAGCAGTGGCAGCGCGTGGAGGAGCAGCGGATGAGGTAGCTGACAAGCGGTCAAGCAGTGGAGAGGTAAACACTCCAGCGTAGGGAGGAGCGGCGGATGAGGTAAGTCGGGACCTGGGGGGGGGTTACAAAGCCGGGGCGGGAGGCGGGCTCAAGGTGCAAGGCACGAGGCGGGAGGCGGTAGGCGGTAGGCGCTATGCCCAATGTCGGGGCGGGGGTGGGGGCGGGGGGCGGCGGGCGGGAGGCTCAAGGCACAAGGCTCAAGGTGGGAGGCGGGAGGCGTTATGGCCAATGTCGGGGCGGGAGGGATGCGGACCGGGCAATGTCGGTGGGGGGGTGCACAGAGGCTTAAAATGCTGCCCCCAGCCCCCTTTTGCCCCGGGCAAAGCCGGGGCAGGCTGCTAGTACATTTATAAAGCGCACGTACACCAGGGAGGTTTCATGGCGCTACTTTGAAAAATATCCAAGTTCTAGTGCATCTTAGAAGGCTTGACGAAAGAGCCAGGTCTTAAGGAGACCTCTGAAAGTAAGACGATTGGTACAAAGACGTATTTCAGAGGGAAGAGAATTCCAGAACAAGGGGGCCAAAATGGCAAACCTTGCACCTCCAGTGCGCTTTAGTTTAAAATAGAGGGTGGACAAAAGTAACTTGTGTGCTGACCAAAGAATGTGTGAGGGAACATGCTTATTAATCAGGTTGTTCACAAATTTGGGGCTTCTCCCGTTGAGTGATTTAAAAATAAGGTACTAACCTTGAAGGCACAACGCTGGAATACTGGAAGCCAGTGAATTTTTTTTAAGAGAGGAGTGACATGAAGGTGCCTAGGTTAGTCAGCAAGTAGGTGGGCCGCCTGATTTTGAACCAGATGTAGGCGTTTGGATAGATA
Source organism: Lissotriton vulgaris (assembly GCF_964263255.1). Taxonomy (NCBI): domain Eukaryota; kingdom Metazoa; phylum Chordata; class Amphibia; order Caudata; family Salamandridae; genus Lissotriton; species Lissotriton vulgaris. The sequence continues at coordinate 1,354,642 of NW_028252742.1, forward strand.
GAGGGGAATGCCAAAATAGAGTGAGTTAGCATAGTCAATATGGGACATGACCATGGTGATAATCACCGGAGTCCGGGCTTCATAGGTGAGAAATCTACAGATCTTTTTTATTTTCCTGGGATGGTAAAAACAGGTAGAGATCACTGACCCTATTTGTAGCTTCATTGTGAGATCCTGACTGATGATTACCCCAAGGCTCTTGGCCGAGTTAGAGGGAGAAGGGGGCTGACCCAGTTCCCTGAGCCAAAAGTGAGGGCCCCAAGGGTTTTTGGTAATACCACCAGTCAGAACCAGCTCCATCTTGTCCAGATTAAGCTTAAGATGATAGCTGTTCATCCACTGGCTGATGAACAGCATGGTGGATTGAAAGTTTTGGACCGACTCTGGAGAGTTACTAATAGGGAAGATGAGTTGAAAGTCGTCAGCATAGTTAAATGTGCAGACTTGACGCTCTTTCAGGGCTCGGACAAGGGGAAGAAGGTATAAATTAAATAACAAAGGAGAAAGTGAGGAGCCCTGGGGGACTCCGCAGGGGATACTGATTCTAGGGGCGGTGAAAGGTGCTGTACACACTGCCTGCGAACAATTTTTCCAAAAAGAGGTGATCCAGCCTAAAACAGGGCCCGTGATACCTGCGTCTTTGGCCCGGTCGACCAAAAGATTATGGTTGACTGTGTCAAAGGCAGCGGAGAGGCCACGCAGAACGAATGCTTGCGATGAGCCGCCATCTACCCTGCCGCGAAGAGTGTCCAATACTGTGAGGATTACCGCCTCGGTGGAATGAGCTGGGCGGAACCCCGCTTATGAGAATCCAGAAATTCCGATTCTTGCAAAAAGTCAGTGAGACAGCTCGTGACATACGCTTCCAGAACCTTTGCTAGGTAAGGGAGCAGAGAGATTGGTTGATAGTTAGATAGGACTTGTGGATCCGCGCCGGGCTTCTTCAAGAGGGGGATGAAAATTGCCTTTTTAAACGTTGCAGGGACAACAACCTGAGACAATGATTCATTTAAGAGATGAAGGGCAGCGCTGGGGAGGGCAGTAAAAATGTTTTTCAAAAAGCCCGGAGGGCAGCAGTCAGTAGGGGAGCCAGAATTAACTTTAGCGAGAAGATTCATAAAGGTATGTTCACAAATTTTAGGGAATTGCTTAAAAGTGCTGAGATTTCGAGTGATGTGCGGACTAGAGTCCAGGTTTTTGCAAGCCGGGATACTGGATTTAATTTTTATGACTTTATCAATAAAGAAAGAGTTCAAGGAGTTACAAAAGATTTGGGAGGGAGCAGACTTAATTAAAATTCTATCAGGATTAGACAGCTCATTTTAACTATGGAAAAGATCTCTTTAGTGCGATTGGATGCGGACTGAATTTTTGAGGAAAAGTATGCTGCCTTGGCAGTCAGGATGGCTTTTTTATATGTTTTCATAGTGTTTATGTAGAGGCATTTGTCGTCAGGTGAATAGTGGCGTCTCCATTTTAGTTCCAATCGTCGTAGGGCTAGTTTTTGAATTTTCAACTCAGAGGAAAACCATTTCTGGGCATCTGACGACGGGTGGCATGAGCCTCCCTGAGGGGCGCAAATTTGTCACTAGCAGCCAATAACCAACTAGTTAGCTGTTCGTCAGCCAGGTTGATGGGTTGATGGAAGAGTTGGTGGGGGGAATAGAGTTGGCAAGTGAGTCAAGAAATAAGTTGGTGGGGGGAATAGAGTTGGCAAGTGAGTCAAGAAATAATGATTTCTGAACTTTATTCCAATTTCTGCGTGTGCCACCTCCTGGGCAAGGTACTTTGGCAGGGAAATTTTCCAAGGATAGTGAATTTGATTAAATGGTGATCTGACCAGGTGCACGGTGACACTGATACCGGGGAAATAGTAATGTTAATTGTCCAGATCTGGTCAAGGATATGACCCTTGATGTGAGTAGCAGTGGTAACTTGTTGTGCGAGGTTTAATCCTGAGAGTAGCTCTTTAAATTCGATCGATTGGGGGCCACCTGAGGTTTCATAGGCCCAATAGTTGAAATCACCAATCAACATGACCCTCCCATGGTTGGTAACTAGATGCGCGACCTGTTCAATAAAAGAATGAGGGAACGAGGGCATCCTTTGGGGAGGCCTATATAACAGGACACACACTAACGGGGCAGTGGCCTGTTCAAAGTCGAGTTTAATCATCAGAATATCGACTGAAGGTGGATCAAGAGAGGATAATAGGGAGTATTTACAGACATGGCAAGTAATAATGGCTACTCCACCGCCAACTTTCCCCTGGGGGCGGCTGGCTTGGATAATATGGTAACCAGAGGGGAGTGCAGCTAGGATATCTGAGGATGATTCCTGGGAAAGCCAGGTTTCCGTGAGCAGAAGGAAATCTGGCTGCTCGAATTTAAGTAATAGAAAAATATCCATTTGATGTTTGACCATAGAGCGGGTATTCAAGTATATAACAGAGATCTCCTGAGTGTTATTGCGCTTTTGGATCTTGGGGGCAACCGCTCTATGGATGTCACATAGTTCAGGAAAAACTGCTCTAGGCGACAGGATACCCTGTGCCCTCAGGCTGGAGATGGTAAGGGGTTTAAGGGTGGTGGACTGTTAATGCAATGCTATTAATTCAGCGGCGCTGTAGTAAATTTGATTCTGGGCATAACGACAGGCCCCAGGCCCCGGATGTTAGGGGATGGGCGCAATCAGCGAAGTAAGGTATTCGTTTCCAATTTTAAAAAGCATTCAAATTCAAGCAATAAGCAATTTTAAAAGAAGGAACACAGAAGAGCAAGTGAGCGCTAGGGAGCGTGGGTGTCTGGCAAAGTAACCTGTTCCCTGCGCTGCAGTCGGCAAATATAGCCGGTAGCAGCCTAAACTCCGCCCCGCCTGCACTGTGATAGGCTCTCAAGAAAGCCAACAGCAGCAGCTGGTCCTGCCTCGCTAGTAAATCAGCGAAGTCAGGTATTCGTTTTCAATTTTAAAAAGTATTCAAATTCAAGCAATAAGCAATTTTAAAAGAAGGAACACAGAAGAGCAAGTGAGCGCTGGAGAGCGTGGGTGTATCACTGGAGCAGTGTGATAATTGTCATCTGCCTATACCAGGGAGGGAACTTTTACTCACATATAGCCCTGAAGAAAGCCTAGGATCTTTTATAGGCCATTAGTTAGGCTGACACATGTTGGCACTAGGGTCTTAGGACCAATAATACATCCAACTGACCCTTGATATATGCTATTTTATTTTAATATCCCATGCTGTTCCAGGACTAAAGGGATACCGGGAACAGCCCGAGGAATTTTAATCTATTAGACCCCGGGCCAAATCTTACAAGTGCTCCCTGAGATACGGTTGAGCCCATCCTGACTTTTACGGGACAGGGTGACCCGATGATGAAGCATGACACCACTAGGGCGTGTGAGGGTAATTAAAACAAAAAGGATTTTTTTCCTTTCTCACAACCCAGTGGGTAACATCTAGGTCGCTTCATCAAACATCCCCCGAGGGTTGTCGAACGTTATCTCGGTATAGAGTGGGGTACCTTTTGTGATTATAAGTTTACTTAGGGAGGACATACTCCGACTTGAGAGTTACTCTCTGCCCTTTGAACACAGGAGGAGCATCTCCCCTATAATTGTGTCAAGGTTAACATACAGTATTGGGCTTGCAGATTTTAATTGACAGTTTTTTTCTTTCATGGACAGACTAGATCTGATGGCTAATTTTACAAAATCCTATGTTTAAGTCATACTGTAGCAAAGGTGTCGGCCTTTTCCTATCTGGGAACTTTACTTGATGCAAAACTAAATTGGAAACTACTGATGGAGGGAAAGTTGGGCAATATGAATAAATCAATAGAGGCCATCGCCAGGTATGCCCATAGATTGGCATCATGGTCGTCAGGCATGCTTTTAAAGTTATATCAGTCCAAATGCATTTCTAAGGTTTTATACGGTAGTGAAGTTTGGGGGTATACCTTGATGCATAAGTTACAGCAGGCCCAAAATAAGTTTCTGAGTCAAATTCTGAAGGTCCCCAACCCACCGCCTCCTTCTCAGTATACAAACAACTTGGAGTTAACTATTTAGTTGATTTGGTGGTAGTGAAGCCCCTGCTATGTTGGGTGAAGATAGGGTCCGGGGAGGATATGGTCCGGGTAGGACGCAGAGTTAAATCGCCTGATCATTTTAGATTGTCTGTCACTACATCAGGTTTTTTGAAATCCCTTAGTTAAAGTATGTAAAGAAGTATCTCTCTACTTAGGCAGGGCAGACATCTTCCTCAAAGTGACTCAGTGAGGCCTCCAGAGCTCAACATAGTAAAGGATATGTTCTCTAATCATGCCGCTGCTCACCGTGAAAACATTGAGCTCTTGAGTCCCACAGTGAGGGGGCATGCCTTGCTGAAATCACTTTAGGACATGGAGAATTATCTCTAACCTTACCAGCGCAAGTGACAGGTTTCTGGTGACCCGATTTAGGTTTAATAAGCTTCACCATCTCTTGTCTACCCCGCCTGGTTATATTCACTAAAAAGAGAGAGGGCCCTATGGCTCTGACTCTATGTCTACACAGGATACCCTACACCTTCTACTCTTACGTAAATATTTTAGCCACCCCAGGAGGCAGTGTCTTCTGCCCCTTTTAAAATCTCGGATGTTTAGGCAAGCCCGAGTGGCACTCATGTACTTACAGCTCTTACTGAGTGAACACAACCTTTTTGTAGTCACAAAATTATTGTAGGACGCTTTTAGATCAAGACAATCAAAACCCGACTGATCATCGATTGGACTTTGCCCCTCCTCACTTTGTTTTTAATTAAATGTTATCTGGCCTCCCTTTTATTTGTAATCATTAATGGACCTGTAATGAATGCATTTTATAGCATGATTTTATCTTTTATGGTTGTGTTTGCATCCGAATAAATATTTATTTATAAAACTCACCATTCAGGCTACTGGTGCTTTCTATTATTTCACAGTCCTGGGCGTCAGAGGAATAGACATCTCCTTCTTCTTTTATGCGCACCATAACAACGTCTGGGATAACCGCATGCCCTGTTTATTAAAAGAACAATGTAAACTAATCTGACATGCAATTTGCAAAACATTATCGTCAACCAGTAGGGTTGGGCTAATCTATATTATGCCATACTCCATAAAAAAGTTTTCCAAAGATCTTGCAGGGCCAAAAAAACAAATGTGTCTTAAGATATTGATCAAATGGTTCTTTGGGACATTTTCTCTGTGGGCCTTATGCACGTCTATCAATGGGGCCTATGAAGAGATGAGCAACTATAAATGTCTCGTTATTTTTTTAAGTTATTTATATTTTATTAACACCTAAAATACACAGACTGGTAATTGGCCTATTCCTTAAAGCTCCGATTTTGTTAGATTCAGGAAGTGAGGTGCATGGAGATGGTGATTTATCAAACGGTTTAAGTAAGTGAGAAGCCAGGTTTAAAACATACATTTCTTGGTTCCAGAAGTAGATACTTAAATTATGAACCTCATCTGATGAAGTACAGAAAACAACACGTCTGATACTGGTAATTTATTAGGATCTAATAATCAAGTGGATCAGGAGAAAAATATGGCAGGTGAGGGAGAGGTTATATTAGGGACCAATGCATCAGATGAGAAGAAAGTGTGACTTTTAAGCATGTAACATAAGGATTGATCTGAGTGAAGAAAGAAGTTACATTTTTCAAGTGAATGAAATGCAAAAATTGCACGTGTGTCTCTGACGTAACTTCAAGGCACGGCAGAGGGAGCAAGAGAAAGGAAAACACGAGGGGAAGGTGCAAGAAAGAGAGGACACTGTTGTAGCAGGCATGTTGCTGAGGTTGCTTCAAAATGCTGTTGATGGGGGTGGGAAGTGTCGATGAAAGGAATAGGAGAGAATTAAGGTCTACATGCTAGCTCATGGTTTGCTTTTTATAGCTCTAAAGCTACACCTTGGTGGCTTCAGAGTGCCAAAGGGGACTAGGAAGAAGGCAGTATAGTGTGCAATGTGGGTTGACAGTTTGATACTCTCGTCACCTGAAAACTACTTCAAAGCACTAAGTGAGTAATAGGAGATACCTAATCTCCTCTAACTCATCTGCTAATTTCACTAACCATTTGCATAAATTCACTCCCACCTCCCTCCCCCCATATATGATCACACCTTACTACTAATTTAATCCCTCCAACACAAAGACCCTAGAATAAATGCAATGCATGGATTGACCTCTTTCAGAGCACAAGACTAATCCCAATAAGCAATAACAACAAATAACTACTGGATTAATCACTGACCTTGGGTTCCTGAGCCACGTGCTGCCCGGCGTAAAGTGCTTCAGCGCCTCACCAAAGCTAGTAAGTGTTACATAAATGCGATTACAAATAGAAATTACAAATATGTCATGAGCTGAGACATATTCCATGCTTACCTGAATTTGAGGCAGTGCTGCTTTCACCGGCCTCTGCCGCAGGTTGGCTCATTAAGCTCACAGTAGGCTCTTCCTCTTCATTTGGCAAATCAAAAGAATTATGGAGAAATGGAGTACCTGACAAAGAATATACAAATCAGAAATAACTAAGTTGAAATATAGTCTGTAGGAACCCATAGTATAGACAATATCTCTTACATTGTTCCAGTGTTAGCGCTGCATAGCAATGAACTGCCACATTTGCTGAAGAGTTTTGAAACTATTGATAAGATTCTTCTTGGCGTTTTTTTGTGTGACGCAAGTGGACTGATGTATAGGTAACTGCTGGCTTTGTACTATGTATACTGATATAGCGCGAGGACCAACTAGTTCAGTTTCACTATGCTCACCTGGGCCCATAAACACATTAATCATTGGAACTAGTAGTCTTGCCTAGGTTTAATCACCATATCAGCACGTTGAGTCATTTTAAGACTTATACCTGTAAACCATGACTTACCAATCCTTGTCACCTTTGTTATAAGTCCTAGGGATCGTAAGGGAGTTAGAATAATCAGGCAATATTTAAACACATTTACTTTCTTATAATAAACCACAGACTCAAGGACATTTTTAAAACCTTTATCTATGAGAGATTTTCTGAGTCAAATTGATAGAGCCACAATCTTGTGACTATGAATTTTACAAGCAAGAATATAACCAGTAGGAAATAAAGTTTGTAAGAAATCACAGTAACACCTTTAGACATTGGTACCTGGGAAGGGTGAGAAAGGGAAATAGCACAAGGACATACCACATGGATTATATTTACCTAGAATGGTGCAATGACCAATCCTGGCCACGGGCTGGGGCAAAACAGGACCAGGCACCCGACTAATCAGGCGCCCACGGGACAAGACAGGAGCAGATCAGGACAGGTGACCTCCTCTAAGTGCAACACCAGCGTCACACCCCTCTCTCTAGGAAAAGCCAATTAGTACCCCGATTAGGTAATCGATTCTTCTGAAAGAGTGCTCCACCAGCACCTCTGCTCTCGATCGCCTATTGAGTGCGTTGGGTCAGTGACAGGTCAGCTATTCGGACAAGTCGTACAAATTCTCTATCTAAACCTACCTTAGTTATACAATTTCAAGGGCAATGTACCACCCCTAAATGTTGCAAATCTATGTGTTTCCCCTTCAGTGATTGGTCAGAAAGACGAGGAGAGGTCATCACACCATACTAAGATGAGATCATCCCAATTGACTTGAATTGATCAAGTTCCCACCCATAATTTATTTTCTCATGGTTTTATTCCGTCCACCAATATGATTTCATTTTAGCATACAATGTTGAAACATTTTGTCAGTCTTCTTCGTTTTCCCAGGTCATGGGGTGAGGTTCTCAGGCGCATCGCGGGTAAGACAATCTCTGGCACAGTTTCAATGCCACAGTTCGATGTCTTTCGTTTCTCCCGGCACATGCGTAGTACGCATTCAAAATGGCGATTCAAAACACCCCTCAGGCCCAAATACAAGCTAGTAACAAAGTCAAAGAAAAACACATTAGAATACAAAAATAAATGAATGCACTGTATACCACTTATCTCTATTCTAACCCATTTACTTAATTTTAACTTTTGCATTAATGGTTAAGCAAGACGAACAAGCTTAGTACAAGCTGCAGCATAAGCATTAGCATGTGAGATTTGAAGCGGCCATTTCTGGCACTAGTGCGCAGAAGCAAAGATTTCCCACCAAAGCAGAAAAGACGTCACACCACGTGAGTGTGGCAGTGAAATTCCGGCGTTGCAGCTGCCATTTTAATGCATTAGAGTTACTGTTAGTAAAAGCACATACGCAAGCTTCCCCAGCTTACTAAATATGTTGTGAAATGCAAATATTAGTTAACAAAACATATTTGTTAATATATTATAGGTTATTTCGAGAGGGTTGAGTACAAGCAAGTTTCTGTACGTAGGAAACCTTGCTCCATCACTATATCAAATTACTATAACAAAAACAAACTACCATTTGATGAAAACTTAGCTATTAGAAAGAGTAAATGCATTGCCTTACAACATCTTAGTGAATGGGGTGTGCGCTGAATGACATTGCACCACAAATAAAAGTAAAAAATCCCTAAACAACGCCCATTAGATAAAATGGACAAGTGGCTATGGCACACCATTTCTCTTATTAGAGAACAATGTGAATGTTAAATGTTAATATGACAGTTTCCATTCTCCCCTGCTTGTCACTCATTTGCTTCCTAAGATGTTGTAATCTATTACATGCTCTGCCTGCACACGGTACCCTCGTAGGAGTAGGATTCGAGATTCTATTGAGAATGCAGATTTGAACAGGAGGCGTTGGTTGATTGATGTTCGGATCGTGCTCCTGGTGCTGTAAGATGGATCTTCAATAAACGTACCGCAACATAAAGTTTGTTTGTCGTCATTGCCACGTCCTTAGTACGACAAATCAGCTTAAACAAACCATGTTGTGTCAATATTATTTGTGGAGCCTCGTGTCTTACCACACAGGGATACGTGTTGGAGAGTGTCAAGATTGCGGTCACAGTACTGATTTGACATTTCCTTTTATGAGGCAGTCCCGTGTTTACACAGCAGAATTTTGAATTTCGTGTGATATACACTCAAGCTGTGTCAGAGGTTGAGAGGAGAACGTCAATCGTTTTGAGTGCTATCCAAGAAAAAAGTATTGATAAAGCCCCTGTTCTGTTGGTTGAGTGATGTTTGGATCGTGCTACTGGTGCTGTTAGATGGATCTTCAATAAACATACCGCAACATGAAGTTCGTTTGTCGGCTTTGCCTTATCCTTGCAACGACAAATGTGTCTTCTTCCAGCTCTGCACTAGGTCAGCATCAGTACTCCTTTACCTTCCACTCCATTGCTCCACTTGTCTCTTCAGTCCTCCTTCAGCTTTTCATCTGCTTCAGCTTCCACTACGCCAATTTCTTGTCCCTGTAAACTCGATCCACCTTAAACAGCACTCTGCGACAACACACCCGTTACCTCTGTGTTAAACCTGCTTCGCAGGTCTGCAGCAAAATCATAAATTCATAATTGTGTTGCCAAATGAGTGGCACAGGCGAGCCACGGAGTTAGTAAGGAAATAAAAAATGAAATGCCAAAGAAGGGAGCAAAAGGTTTGCTTTGTGGCTGGAACAAAAACACAGCTCTGTACTGGCCAATACTAGCAACGTGAGTAGGGGCTTTGTCACCTAACTTGCAGCTTCTCTCCTGTGAGGAGTTTCAACAATACGTGTTAGTACAATGTCATAATGTTAAACCGGCTCTGCATTCTTGTCCACCAAAAATACTTTAATTATTACTATGGTAGTGCTGGTGGCCCTAAACGAAGGTTATTAAGCCACATATGTCTAAGGAAGTGCAATATGTGTGAAATTCATGGAATCTATTTAAATATCTTCAATAGGGTGCTATAACTTTCTCACTGCAGATCATCCTGGGCTGAATTATCTATTCGATGCTCAATTTCTTTTGAAACCATTGTTGTTTGCTTTGTTGGGGGTGGCATAAAGTGTATAGGTACTTTCAGGTCCTGATTCATTTACATGTGCACTATTTGGGATCAACAATAGGTAATCTCAGTTAGAATAAATAACTCAAGAGTACGCATAGCGCAGGTGCAACTTCACATCTCCCCACATGCAAAAACAGCATAGGTATATCGAATTTCTCCAATCTAAGAAGCTAGAAATCACAATATGTTACCTCAAGGTTTAACAAAGCCTCTACAAATATGTGTGAGTAAACTGAAATTCATGAATTCTGTTCCCAGTAGATCTAATCAAACCATTATACTCTACAATCAAATACATTGGGTAACATAGTTTTGTAAAAGTAATACTTTTCATTTATAATGATAAAAACACAAAGTCCATAGTTGCTAGCAACCATCACAGAAAAACATAAATAAGAAAAAATATAAGGTAATGGTTATGAGATCTTCCAGACCCTCATTCCATAATCTACCACTACTTGGCTAAATACACTCTTTGCTGTATACTGCTTTAACATCCTGTAAGCTACAAAGCAGCTTTTTTGCAAGATTTGGATATTTTTTATTTTATGTTATATCCACTTAAAAAAGTGCAATGAATCACACCCGAAGGTGTATCTCGCGCTCAACCTCCATATAGGCCACATATACTCATTAAAACATCCAGGTTTTTAACAATCTTTTAAATGAGCAAAGTCCACACAGCAGTGGAGTTAGCCTGGAAACTGATTCCAAGCCATCAGGGCAGTATAGGAAAATGGTCTGCCCCCATATCTTCAGGCACGGATGCAGAGGATGGACAAAAGCGCATTTTCGCTGGATCTCAGAGTGAGAGAGGGACAATAATAGCATTGTTTGTCCCTGAGATTCAAAGGGGACCTGCCCAATAAAGCTTTGTGGTCAAGAGATCAGATCAGAGTTAATCGTTTAATCGCTCAAACATGGAAATATCTAGGATATCAAGGGTGAACAGACATTGGTTGTCACCTATCATGAGGGCTTGGGTATCCAAGATCATCAGACATTTGCCTTTGGTTGACATAATGCACTGGTAAAACGCATTGACTGTCAATCATGCTAAAGAGTGAAAAGCGAAAGACAGATTATCTAAAGGTATTTTCCGTAGTGGGTTTGTATACTCTGTGAACATTTTTCATGGGAGTACCCGTCTAGGTTGGGATGCAAAGTTTGAGCTATTTTGGAGTTTCACTATAGAAGTCACAAAAGTCTATTTTTTAATGTACAAGTCTTATGAATATTCAATTTAATCCCAATACATTAGAGTATTTCTCTGCACAAATGAGTAGTCGGGATTCCCTCTATTCCAATAGATGGATATGATTTTCACTTTAAAACACACCCACGGGGGCGTGGCCAAGATGGCGGGGTGAGCGGACGCTTCCTCCCGTAGCTCCTCCGGCCCGGCTCAGCTCGAGCCCCGATTTCAGCGCTTCTCTCCCCCCGCGGCTGCTTTGCGGGTGAGAGGAATGTGTCGGAGTTCCTGGCGCACCTATTGATACTACTTTGACTCCTATCGCCCCGGGGGAAGTACCCCGAAAGCTTGCTTAAAGTTCGGAGCACGGAGGAGAGCCTGGAGGCGGAGCGTATTGCAGTGCTGTCCAGGCGCCTCGGCTGGGCCTGGTGCTGAAAGCTGGTGATCCCGAGTGTTCGGTCCCGACGTGCTCCGGAGAATAACAGCACTCCCCGGTCGAAGCCTACGTGACCGGTATCACCGACGCGCAACAGGCCCTGGACCTTAGCTGGCACTTTGGCACTTTGGCCCCTCGCTGCCGACAATGGTGCTTGGCACGGCGTGGCCCCCGGACCTGGCGGAGAGGGACGGAGGCATCTAAACGGCAGCCGACCTGGGCGGACCCACTGGCGGAACTGTGAGACATTGGCTGTGGACTTTCCTTGCTTATTGTGCCCCGGAGGTCGCCGACGGTCTCGCCAGCACCGGCCGCTCTGTTGGGCCCCGCCCTGCCGCCATCTTCTCCCTGAGGAGCTGGAGCTGGCGACCTCCACCCGTGCCTTTGGCGGGCAGGTGCCCACTTTCGCATTGGCTCATGTCCTGATCGCCCAAGGGGTGCGCTTCTGAAAGGCCCTGACTTTGGGCCCCCTGATTGCCACCTTGGTCGGTACAACAATTGTCTCGCCCCGACCAGAGCCGCCATTTTGTCGCTTGTGACGCAGCACCCTTGTCCTCAGCGGGGTCTCACATCTGGTGCCCGCAGGCGACTGAACGCATCTACAGCGGCCGGCCCTGAACCTTGCCCATTGCAGTGGCCACGATGACTGGGAGAGGAGGCTCGAGAAGGGGCGATCGTACTCTGCCGGACATGCTCAGCAGGGCCCAGCAGCTAAGGGACAGGACGCAGCCGTCGCCGGGGTCTTCCCGGGCCTCGGCGGACGCAACCGGCGGCGAACCACCGGTCACGAGGTCCTTTATGGAGGACTTATTTAGCTCCCTCAAGGACGACTTCCAAACGCTAAAGAAGGAGGTGGCCAACGAGGTGCGAGAAGTGCGCAAGGAGGTGGAGGGCCTTGGTGAGCGTGTTGACACGGTGGAAACGGCGGCCCAGCGCCGTGACGAGGAGATAGTCCACCTCCAGCAGGACGTTCTCCGTCTCCGAGAACAGTGTGTCGAGCTCCAGGCCCACTCGGAAGACCTCGAGAACAGGTCCAGACGGAACAACATCCGGGTGCGGGGTGTCCCATCAGCGGACGAGGGGACGGACCTGGTGGCCTATCTACAGGACTTGTTCCGGGAGATTCTGGGAGAGGACGCAGAATTCCCGATCCGCATAGACAGAGCGCACAGAGTGGGCCGACAGCGTCAGTCTTCAGCACCCCCACCGGACATCCTGGCGTTCCTGCCTGATTTCCCCTTGAAGGAGCGCATCATGGCGGAGGCCCGCAGGAAGCAGCCTTTCACTTTCAGAGAGCGGCCTGTGGCGCTCTATCAGGACCTGTCCGCCATCACGCTGCAGAAGCGCAGGTCCTTCCGGATTGCTACAGACTTTCTGCGGGAGCACGAGACGCCCTACTCCTGGGGTCACCCCTTCCGCCTCATCTTTCGATGGAACGGAGTGCTACACCAGCTGCGCTCCCTCCAGGACATCTGTGGGGTGTTGGGACTCACGGCCACGGAGGAGGACGGAGCGACGCCCACGTGGAGGCGCTCGGAGAGACGGAATCGGAGGAGATCGACGAGGAGAAGATCGTCAGCGACTGTGGGTCGCCCTGATTCCCCTACCATCAGGGCAGATATGGAGGAAGCCCTGAGAACGGCGGCCAGGAACTTGCCTGCCTCCGACAGCGTGGCCTTGACGGCCTGATTTCACTCCGGGGGGAGAGATGCTTAGCTTCTACGATGCTGGGTTGGGGCTGGGGGTTGGGAGGGAACGGTTGGAGGTGAGTGGCTGAACGTCCACTTGATTGTTTTCTACAGACTTGCCCGTCTGGGCTGGACTGAGACAATGGGGTGTTTTCATTTGTTCGTGGTTTTGGCTAGTTGCCATGGGTTGGTTTTGGGAGGGTGTAAGAGTTGTTTTGTTGTTGGTGGGGTCCCGTCTGATAATGCCCAAACACACGTGAGGCCGGTCCTGGCCTTCCCTGCGCTCCTGCCCCGCGCGCCCCCTCCACTGATCCCCCGCTTGCTGCATAGCGTTTCGATCCCCTGGGAGCGATGCCGTCCTTGAGGGTGGTGACCCTTAATGTTAAGGGTCTGAACAACCCTGTGAAGCGTAGGGCGATCCTTTCCCTGCTAGAGGGGACGCAAGCAGACATTTGCCTTTTGCAGGAAACTCATTTACTTTCCAAAGATTGTCACAGGCTGCGCTCCGCCAAGTTCCCCACCCAATTCTTCTCTTCGGCGGCGACCAAGACTGCGGGTGTAGCCATTCTTTTAGCCAGCTCCTTCAGGGGCGAGGTATTGTACAAATATGCCGAGCAGAAGGGGAGGCTCTTAGTGTATCGCATGCGGCTTGGGGGTATCGCCTTCACGGTTGGCTCCGTTTACAGCCCGAATGACCACCAGGATCGTTTCCTGGAGTCAGTGTTGGTGGACGTCACTGCCTCGCCCGATCGCCATGTTGTCTTGGGGGGAGACCTAAATATGGTCTTCGACTCAGCTATGGATAGGTCTGCCCAACGCTTCCCGCAGACGGGCGAGCTTTCCCGAGCGGTGCAGGACCGGATTGCAGAGATGGATCTGCATGACCTCTGGCGCGCTATGCACCCCACCGATCGGGACTATTCATACTTCTCCCATGCGCACCGCACTTATTCGCGGTTGGACTATCTCTTCGTGAGCGGACCGCTTCGCTCGGCCGCCACGGCAGCAGACATCGGGGTTTTGTCCCTGTCCGATCATGCACCAGTGTCCGGAGTCTTTGCTTGGCCGGCAGCCCCCCCCTCCAGAGGGATGTGGCGGCTTCGGGATACTCTTCTACATAAGAAGTCGGTGGTGAAGCGAGTGGGGGAGGTCATTCAGGAGTATCTGGTCCACAATAGCAACTCCGACACGTCTCTAGCGACGCAGTGGGCAGCCTTGAAAGCGGTCCTCAGGGGGGAATTTATCTCCATTTCCTCGGCGGAGAACAGAGAGCGGCAATGTAAGAGGGACGAACTGACGGCGCAAGTCAGGGAACTTGAGCAGGTTCACCGCCGAACGGGAGCTCCTCGAGTTTGGAGGCAGCTGAAAGCGGCGAGGAAACTCCTCTCTGCGCTAGATCTAGATCGGGCGGAATACGCAGCGTTGCGTCTGAAGCATGCCTTTTATACGGGCGGGGACAGATGCGGTAAGCTCCTGGCCCATCGGCTCAGAGCTGCGCAGCAACGCAATGTGGTGAAGGAGCTAGTGGGTGCAGATGGGGTTCCGGTTACCGGTGACGCGGACGTGGCGGATTCCTTCCGTAGCTTTTACGAGGCGCTATACGCCGCGGAACCCTCCCCACCGGGAGAAGCTGAGGCCTATCTGGAGTCTATGACCCTCCCGGCTCTGGAGCCCGCCCAGGTGGACCACCTAGAGAGAGACATCCATGTGGAGGAAGTCATCTCCGCTATTGCACGATTGAAGCACGGTAAGGCCCCAGGCCCGGATGGCTACACGGCCTTGTTCTACAAGACCTTCTGCTCCACTGTGGCGCCTATCCTGGCTCGCCTGTTCAACTCCTTCTCTGAGCCGGGGGCTATCCCGCCGGACCTCCTTTCCGCGACGGTGTCGGTTATTCCGAAGCCCGGGAAGGATCGGACCCTGTGCGGTTCATATCGGCCTATTTCGCTTCTGAATGTGGACCTTAAGCTCTACACGGGGATCCTGGCGGCCAGACTTGGCCTGCACCTACCGGGCCTGGTGGAGGCGGACCAGGCTGGGTTTGTGCCCGGTAGGCAGACAGTCGACAACACCAAGAGGGTGACGCACGTGTTAGAAAAGACCTCACGCGTCCCGGGGGAACGGATGTTACTGTCGGTCGATGCGGAGAAGGCCTTTGATAGGGTTCATTGGCCGTACCTTGAGCTGGTTCTCGGGAAACTGGGGATCGGCGAGAAGTTCCGCACCATGGTCTTCAATTGTTATAAGAGACCGTCGGCATCGGCGCGAGTCAACGGACACAGCTCTAGTAGTTTTGCCATTGAGCGTGGTACGAGACAGGGCTGCCCCCTCTCACCGCTCTTGTTCGCCCTCTATATGGAGCCGTTCGCCCAGAGGATCCGCGACAATCCGGACGCTATTGGGGTTAAGATGGGTCAGTACACCCATACGGTCAGCCTATATGCGGACGATGTCCTGCTGACCCTGGATGACCCCAGGCGGTCGCTCCCTGCTTGTGTCCAGGAACTGAACGCCTTTGCACGCGTGGCCGGCTTTAAAATGAACATGTCCAAATCGGCTGCCCTGGATGTGTCGCTCTCCGCGGACACCAGGCGAGACCTCCAGCGTCTTTTCCCTATGCAGTGGTCCTCTTCCACGGTGCCGTACCTGGGGATCCTGCTTGCACCTTCGCTGCCTGAAATGGTCAAAGCCAACTATTCTTCCTTTAGCAAGAAGATTAAGGAGGAACTCGGCCGATGGGGCAAGGGCCTGCTCTCGTGGCTGGGTCGTATCGCAGCGGTGAAGATGACGGTACTGCCTCAGATCTTGTATCTTTTTCGCGCTCTACCTCTCCAACCCCCTGTGGGTTGGATACAGCAAGCGCAGGCTGACATCTCCCGTTTCGTATGGCAGGGCCGCAAGCCTCGGATGAAGTGGGTTCTTTCCACGCTTGCCCCGGAGGCGGGGGGTCTCGGTGTCCCGGACCTCCGGAAGTATTTTCAAGCGGCGCAACTCCGGTATTTGGTGGAATGGAGCAGGTGGGAGTCGGACAAGCACTGGCTCTTTCAAGACCAGGCGGTTGCAGGTCGCACCCTTCAAGAGGTTCCATTCCTGCGGCGCGCACATCGCCCGGCTAATCTCTACGCCTTCTTTGTCACCCAGGTCCCACTGCGAGTGTGGGACGCGGTTTGTGAGCTCCGCGAACTAACCACTTTCCCATCACCGTTTACACCCATAGTTGGTAACCCAGACTTTACTCCGGGCCTAGAACCGGGAGCTTTTTCTCACTGGGTGAGTGCGGGTTGCAGGGTGCTCTTTCAGATTTACGGGCCAGAGGGCGTGCTCCCTTTCCAACAACTCCGACAGTAATTTGGTCTGACGGAGGTGGACAGCCTGCGTTATATGCAGGTCCGTCACTGGGCTCTCCAGCCCCAAGTGCGCGACGTCGCAGCCCGTCAAATCACACCTTACGAGCGGTGGCTGGTGACTCGGACCTCGGATGCCAAGCTTATCACCGATCTGTATAAATTTCTCCAACCCCCGCCGTTTCATTACCACAACCCGGGGAGGGAGCGCTGGCACAGGGAGCTGGGCAGAACCCTGAGCCACAAGGAGTGGGACAAGATCGCATATCGGGCGAGGCACTCTGAGTATCACACTGGGCTGACGGAGACCTTCACCAAGGTGTCCACCTACTGGTATTACACCCCGGAGAGGCTCTACGAGATGCACAAACTCACCGACAAGGGTTGCTGGCGAGGCTGCGGACAGGAGGGTACTCTATCGCACATTCTCTGGGGGTGCCCGGTGCTGTCTGCTTATTGGAAGGAGGTCTTAGATGAGGTGGACAGGCACTTTGAGGTTGAGCTCCCGCGCTTCCCAGCATACGTCCTGCTAGGCCTTCCCAACGACTTGATGTACCCGCTGAAGTCCCGCAGGGGTAGGCAGATTGCTATTGCGCTAGGCTCAGCGGTTCAAAATATCCTTGTACACTGGCGCACCCCCACTGCCCCCTCTATCACTGGCTGGTTACATAGACTCTGGCAAGTACTGGGTATGGAGAAGATGTCGCTCACTGTGGCTGGAAATGTAGACCAGTTCGAGGAGCTCTGGCACCCTTTCTTGGCACTGCTGTCCATGGAATTTCGCGAGCTCACATGTCCGAGGTACCTGCGCCTTCTTAGGCTGACGCCGCCGGAGGCTCCAGCGGATTAAGAGGGATGGGATCAGGGGGACTGGGGGTTGGGGGTAGGCGGCTTGGGGTGAATGTTTCAACAACGGGCTATTGGACGGGATGTTGGGGTATGGTTTTCTTCTTTTTTCTTTTCGGGGGACGGGGGGCTTAGAGGGACTGTGTTGTGTTCGCTGTGTTGCGGGACGCTACTCATGCTTAGCTTTGATTGGGAGGCTGGGGACTTATGGAGGGTGTTCCGCACTACCTTATTGCCTTGTAGCATATGCCGCTTTTCCCCTCCGGGACTACCGACCTCCCCACTTTCCGCCAGAATTGCTGCAACATGTCTCTTTTTGCACTGTATGTAAACTTGACCTCCTACTTCCCTTCCCCATGTTTTTTTTATGTTTTAATAAAATGCTTTAAATCAAAAACACACCCACACCTCTGCTCAATTAGCTCCTGTTGGAGCCATTGGTGGACAAGGAATGTCAAGTTTCAGTGAGGAGAAGATCTAAAGCGGAAGCATCCATCATAAGTGGGTAAGGTTTTGTCATTCTTTTCAACATAAGATTCTCTAGACTATAGAGGGGGCGATATAAAACAATAGAACAAACGTATAATTCTCAGATGTCCAAAAGGGACAGTGATCTTTAATCTCCATAAGGCTTTTGGATAATTTTTGATAATTACTTTTAACGTTGCTCCCATCATTCTGTGCTAAAGAAAACTTAATCGAGATCCAATCTCAGAACCTCTCAGATAACTGTATGCATGGCCAGAAATACATTTTCCCTCAGGACCTCCAATTACTAGACATATTCACCTTATTTGTCATTTTTTACACCCATTCAGTAGTCTCTAAATGTCCCTCAGGGATAGGGAACTGACGAACTGGAGAAGCGCCTATCTCTAAATTGGAAAATTGGTCTCACATAGACCTGTCCTGTAGAATAAGGTACCATTCTGCTCCCAGGTTGGGATGGACTTTGAGTTCCAAATTCAATAACAATGCCCTGCATTGGGTGGGCTTAGAAGATTCTCCAAGTGATTGGTTTTGACAGAGTTAAGAGAACCAAGGGAGGTGAACCAGGAAGATGTCCCACAAAGAGACCAGTAGGTAGCTCTGTGTCAGCTCAAATGGGCAGGTGGGACACAGGAGCATCGGTACATCAGATGCAGTAGGATATCAGCTTCAATAAGGTGTTCTGGATAGCCCTGAGTTAAGTGCAGAAGCAACAGTACAACAAATGTGATATGTGTGGATTAAGGCCATCATTCTGACTTTTGTTTGTATCATTAAGCCTAGCTGCAAAAGTTATTGAGAATAAAAATGTTCCTGTCGTGTGTTGATGTTTTGAGGAATAAAGTGGGGAAAGTTTTGTGGCATTCATCTTCACGTGCTATTCTTATTTCAGAATAGGAAACTGAACATCATCAAGAAGCATCCACAAAACATTCTCTACTTTCTACTGACAGAATTCTGCCAAGAAATCAATGGTTTTCATGCCAGGCAGCAAGGTCTATCAGGTAGGCTTTATTTTGAAAACCGGCCTACTATAAACTAACCAGACTGCATCTGCCTCTCTACCTTATAATTAGCAGAGTGATAAAGGAAACACCATTTTATTTGACAAGGGAAACAACTCTCCACTTCACACTTGCTGAACAGTTTCAGTGAGTTTCCCCCACAATCAATTGCAAGGGTAGCTAGTTTAATTTGTTTATCTCAAGAAGAAACAAACCCTTGTTTTTCTGTTCAGCACTGGCTTTTCTTAATTTCTGTGTCTCTTTACCACTGCTCCCAGTTCGGACAGTCATTGCCACAAATAGTTTAAAAAAAAGTTGTTACCAGTAATTTGCGGTGTTGTTACTTGCTATGAAAATTTGCCTACTACCCCTGTCCCGTACCACTTTCTTCTCATCTTGCTGAATACACACAGTAATCTCTTTGTTGATCAGTTGAGAGCAGGCTGACGACTTTATCCTGCAAAACATCTTTACTTCTTCTGAATTCCTTTTCTGTTCTTATTGCTGTGAATAGTGCTATATGAGCGTCACAATGATAAACAGCAAAATGCATCTATCTTCTGTTACGAACTTTAGATACAGCTACTAATACATACATTCAAATATTTGTCTTCTTAGTGTTGTTTTGTTGTCTTGTTGTCGTTTCAATAGGTTGAACAAAATCTTTACCATCTCCTATCCAGGAGAACAAGTTTCTTATCTTTGCTAATGCCTTAACTGGTAGAGACTCTATATAGCAGCAGATTCCTTACCTTAGAATTATCCCCAGGTGTCAAATTGGATCCGGTAATGTTTCTTGAGCAGCACCCCTGTAGGAGGCATCATTCGGCTCTGCATGACGTTGGTGGCCTGGCCTGTGCCGAAAGTGACGTGTGCGGTACCTATATAGGTGCCACACCAACGCTCTGACGTTAATTACTTATCGTGACTCTCACGACAGAAGCACAAAGCCATGAAGCACACTGACCACTAGTGTGGAATACTAGGGCCCTGAAAGGGGAAAGCCCTGTCCCTAGAAATCCTTTTCGCAGAGCGGAAAGGACGGGTGGGTCGGTAAGGAATCTGCGGCTAGATAGTCTCTACCAGATAAGGCGTTACCAAAGGTAACTTGTTAATTTGATAGAGACTTCTGGCTGCAGATTTCTGACCTTAGAATAGATACCCAAACAATACCTCCCAGAGGTGGGTCTGCGGATCTATTTCACAAGAAGAAGTCCTGCAGGACCAAATGGGCAAAATGCCCATCCCAATGGACCAGAATTTCCAGGCAGTAATGCTTGGTAAACGTGTGCAAGGAAGGAACCAGATTAAGATTCCACTGAGGCATAATGAAGGGAGAAGGAGGAAACATATGTTGCAAACATTTCAAGAACTATGAACAATAGGGGATTGGAAGAGAAAAGGTTGGTCAGGCAACCACAGAAAAGCAGATATAGAAGAAAGGTATCTGTTAACCGTGCCTAGAGCAGAGCCCTACTGGGCAAGAGAAAGAAGAAACCGAAGAACCTGAGCAAGGGTAGCAGAAAGAGGATCAACTTGTTTCTCTGCTCACCGTGGCACAAACTTGCCTCAACGGCAGGCGTATATCGTTTTGGTTGGAGGGATGGCTGGCTGTCAGAAAATCATTACAGACTTCAGGCGCAAGGTCGAAATCTGTCAACTGTCACCGGTCTATCTCCATGCAAGAAGGCGGAGTATTGATAGATTCAGGCAGAGAATCCTCCCCTGCTGCTATGACAGAAGATCCTCAGGAGCAGACCATGCTCAACAGCTCGGGATACCAGACTCTCTATGCCCAGTCCGGAGCCACAAGGATGACTTGGGCCCAGTCATACCAGATCTTATTGAGAACTCTGGGCAGCAGTGGTATGGACAGAAAGGCGTACAGGCCTGAGCTCCACTCGAAAGGAAAAGCGCCTCAGGGCGAGAACCGACTTGGAAACTCCAGCACACAGAACTATTGACATTGCGTGTTCTCTTCAGTGACAATCAGATGTACCAAAGGCTTTCCCCACTGTTGAAATAGACCTTGCACCACCTCAGGAAGGAAACGCCATTCGCCATCCACTAGGCATCGTCGGCTGAGCTCATCCACTCGGGTGTTCAGAGAGCCTGCCAGATGTTGAACGACCAGAGATAATGCCCTGATGTTCCAGCGATGTCCAGAGACAAAGGGAGTGTTTGTTGCAGTACCATAAGGCCATGGTGTTGTCTGTGAACACCTGGACTAGCCTGCCCTTGATGGATGGTAGAATGGCTTATAATGCCAGCCAGATCACTCTGAGCTCAAAAAAATTAAAACTAAACCTGAAGCTCCAACAGGTTGATGTGGAGTCCAGATTCTGCCAGAGACCAGAGGCCTCTGATCTCCACTTCTCCCAGATAGCCGTGGGGAAGGAAGAGGAATCTGCCGCTGACCCAATCGCGGTTCATTAACCAACACTGCAGATCTCTTGCAGTTCCCTCCAAGATCTAGACCATGTTGGAGTGATTCACCAGATGCTGTGCCCATTGGGACTTCAGGTCCCACTGCAGAGCCCAAATATGCCAGCACACATGTCAAAAGAAGGATGCAGGAGCCCATGGTGCCTAGAAGCCTCAGAGTCAGTCTCACCGAAATCCAGGATAGAGGCTGAAAAATCTGTATTATGACCTGAATACCCTTGACTTGCCGCTCGGGAGGATAGGCTCGAAACTGCACACTGTCCAGAACAGCTCAGAAGAAAGGGAGCGTTTGAGAGGGAGTCAGGTGTCCCAAGACTCACTATTTGGTACGTTGATTGTGAACCCCAGCAAACACACAAGGTCCACCATAGTCTGGAGGTGGGACGCGAAAGTCTTGGGCGAGCTTGCCTTCAACAGCCAGTCGTCGAGATGGGGAGGACTGGCACCGCTTATCTTCTTAGATGAGCTGCAGCCACCGCCAACACATTGGTGAACACCAGAGGGGTGCTGGTAAGGCCATAGGGGGGTACGGCACACTTAAACTATGCATGACCTATCATGAACCATAGGTAACGTCTGAGGGCAGGCAGGATGGGGTTGTGAAACTATGCATCCTGCAAGTTATCCAACACTACCATCCAGTCCACGGGGTCCAGGGCAGACAGGACCTGACTTACAGTGAGCATTTTAAACTTCACCTTCTTGAGGAAGAAATAGAGAGAGCGCAGGTCAAAGACAGGGCGAAGACCTCTGTCCTTCGTGGGTACAGGAAAGCAGCAGGAATAACAACCACGACCTACATCTGGCGTCAGCAGTCTCTATGGCTCCCTTAGTGAAGAGAGCCGTCACTTCCTGGTGGAGAAGGGACAGGTGGTCTTTTGTCAGCCTGTCATAAGTAGGTGGCATGGAGGGAGAGGTAGTCTCAAAGTGAGGGAGTAGCCCTTTGGGGCGATCTGCAAAACCCACCAGTCTGATATAAACCGCCAGTGGGGCAGGTGATGGCATATCCTGACCCAAATTGGGTGCCATTGATGGTAAGACAACAAACTATAAGGGTTTGGAGGCTGCAGCTGCCGGGGGAGTGATAAACTTGCCTGCTCTCTGGCTGCCCAATCTACAAGCTCTACGGATACCATGTCCTTTGCCACACAGAAGCTGGGAAGCATGCGCACTGCAGTGGCTGGGCGCGTAAGCTGGAAGCACAATCTGTGGCAACGAAAGGAGCGAAAGGCAGATGGGGGTAATGAGAGGCCATGGAAAGGCCCAAGGACCTGGTGGTAGCCCTGCTGCCCTTAAAGCGCTCCAGCGCAGAATCCACCATGTCTCCGAAGAGACTGGAGCTATCAAAGGTCATGTCCAAAAGTGATGTTTGGACATCCCCAGAAAACCCAGCAGTCCTTACCAGGCATGGCACCATAGGGTCACCATCGGATTAAACCGATCTGCCCAGTGAGTCGGTGGTGTCCATTCTACATCTAATGATGAACTTAGCTGCACCCTTCCCATCAACAACATCCTGGGAGAGCATGGCCCGGGCCACCTCCGGAACAGTTGGCAGCACCTGCGCAACAGTATAGTACAGAGTGTGGGAATAAGGGCCCAAAAGGCATGTGATGTTCACAGACCGCAACACCAGGTCGGTGGAAGAAAGATAAATAGACAGATAAGCTTCTTATTGTTTCAAGTAATTAAAAACACTACAATATAAAAACCACCATCAGAATAGAATACATAACGTGAGCATTCAAAAGATTAAACATGTAACTCTGTGAAGGACCGAACTCTCTAAAGTGCAAGATACAATAGTAATCACATAAAAAGATTTATCAAGAGTGAAAACCGAGACTAGAATTATAAGAGATTTGGGCTGTCCCAAGAATCACTAAGATATCTACTAAGCTAATCGCTGTTACTAGGTGCGACCAACAAGCTCCACCAACAATCTTTATGTGATCTTATCAAATCCCAATGGATTGTCTCCTGCAAGGTTTTTTTTTTAATGAAAAAACCAACACCCTACAAGAAATGTGTTACTTACCTGTAACTGCAGTTGTCCAGTATTGGTATCTTTCATAGATTCACATGCCTAAATCATTCCCTGTCGTCCGAATGGGATTCCCCAGTACATAAGTAAAGTAATGTCCCATTAGACATAGAGAGTAATAGGCCTAAGGCCTCACATTAGTAACATATCCAGGTCATTTTGTAATAAGGACCAAACTCTTAGAGAACAGCCAATCAGCTATAATCACCCTCTGGAACCTCCCTGGAAGGAGCTCTAGTCCCTCAGATTTTCGTAAGCACAGTGCTCTATAGAGATGCAACTGAGAGTACTAGGTGAGCCCTTCCAGGGGAGGCGGGTGGGTTGCATGTGAATCTATTAAATATACCAATACTGGATAACTGCAGTTACAGGTAAGTAATGCATTTCATATCCAGTATTAGGGTATATTTCATAGATTCACATGCTTGAATCAGCATAGAAAGCACATTTCTGTTCGTACAGAATGCATAAATTCACCAGATAATTGACATATCAATATGAAAATGGAAAGCAATAAATTGCAAGCATGGCAAAAATCAAAGAAATAACAGAGAAAGGTGCGCCTAAAAGGATAAGAAAGGTTGGTGGGAAGGAAGGAAGGCTCACCTCTATCGAAATAGATGACGTAATTTAGTGTAGTTCCTATATCCCTAATAGGCTCTGCGCATTGGAATAACATACACTATAGATTTGACATAGGACTGAGGTCAGTACGTCTCTATCGAGTATATTAAACTTAATTGTGTGTGTGCCAGCTAACTCAGAGGTCACTAGAAACTTTCTTGAATAAACAAGAAGGGATTAGTCTTTGACGACCACATAAACATGACAACTTTGTTTCCCCTAGAATAGGAACAATATCTTCAGAGTCATGGAAACAATAGATAACTATTCACTCAGTCAATTGTGCATGGTTCGTTTCTACAGAGTTGCATAGAAATAGTGAGACAGGCGTTTTAATAACAGGGGTTTATTGAACAGTCTTATTTCTCATGCAAGAGATATGAACTGCTACAATCATTAGACAGAATGTGAAGTATAATGCATACAGCGTAAACAGTACTATAAAATAATACTGTAATAGCATTGTCTGTTGCTATGACATATATCAAAATACATACATAAATAACACAGGCTAAAATGCTCAACTGGTGCTTTTAAAATAATCCTACACCAGTGTACCTAACCTAAGTCTAGTACGAGGGAAGAAGTATGTGCTGCCTTAGCATAGGTTTTAGTTCTGCCAAGAATTGCCAAAGGTTTCTCTAGGTTCTAATCAGCTCCATACCTTAGAATGAGAGAGGTTGGTATCTCTTTCTCAGGACTCGATTTCCCAACACCCCGCAAGGGGTCAGAAACACTGGAGCTGGATTCTCTGCAGGAGGATGACAGCGTCTAGTCAGTGCGTCTGCTCGGAAGTTGGCTTCCTTCGGTACTTGCTGTGGCGAGCTGCGTTGTGCAAGTAGGTAGTCGAACTGCACCGAGCCACAACGTGCTTTGCCATAGCAAGTGAAGGTCAAGTGAAGATATATTTATACCTTGAAGGTAAAACAGCAAACTATAAAGGTTTGGAGGCTGCAGCTGCCGGGGGAGTGGTGGATTAGCCTGATCTCTGCCTGCCCAATCCATAGGTTCTGTGGATACCAAGTCCTCTGCCACGCATTAGCTGGGAAGCATGCGCACTGAGATGGCTGGGCAGGTAGAGACGTGGCTGGAAACCCGTACGTGGCAACAAAAGGAGCGAAAGGCAGATTGGGGGTGATGAAAACCCATGGAAAGGCCCAAGGACCTGGCCGTGGCCCTGCTCTCCTTACAGCGCTCCAGCGCAGAATCCGCCTTGTCTTCGAAGAGACTGGAGCTGTCAAAGGTCATGTTCTTTTTTTTTTTTTTTTTCAAAAAACCTTTATTGAGCTCTACAAGTCAGGTACAATACACTGTGAGGCAATTGAAAGTGAATTGACACATTTGCAGCCTTTACATACAGAATGAATGGAAAGAACAGCAATCTCATCAGCAGGAGTCTGAGGCACAAAAAATTATTGCAAATACAACATAGAGTGCAGGAGAAGTCCACCAAGCAGGGGGGCACCCCCATCGCTCCTTAAGTGAAGCTGAGAGGGATAAAGGGGGAACCTAATGAGGAGGGGAGGAGGACGGGGACCGACCAGCACCGGCGGCCGCCACGGACAAAAAGCCGGCAGGGAGCGCAGGAGAGGCGGCACCGCTGGGAGGCGAATGGGAATGAAGGTAAGACACCAAGGGGCCCCAAATATCAACCGGCCGAGAGATGAAGGGCATAAGATCCCAAAACTCTGACAGTGGAGTCTGGCACAGCGCAGCGCCCTCCAATCAACTCTCAACCTTAGGAGCGGGCCTACGGCCCCAGCACATGGCAACTCTGCGACGAGCAAGAACATCAGCATAGCAATGAGGCTGCGGGAAGCATCCGGGCAAAATTTACCAAACCCAAGAAGGCACAAGGTGGGGTCAGGGGAAACCCTCGGGCACAGCCATGACAGGTGCGCAAAATCCGCAGCAGAGGCGCTGCAACGCATGCAGGTATCGTTAGGTATAAGACCCAGCCTCTGGAGCTGGGCAGGGGTTCGGTATATCCTGTGCAGGAACTTGAAATGTATCAGACAGCCGGTAGTTGGGCGATAGCTTCTTCGTCTGGTTACAACAGTAGAGCCAATCTGCCTGTGCTATGTCAATACTGAGGTCCGTACTCCACGCCACGTGCGCACGATCAGTAGAGATAGATGTCGCAATAAGTGTAAGAACGTATAATTTGGTGGCCAGTTTGCCGGGGACTGGAATGTGTACACTAAGTCGAGGGCTGGCATGGTGGGAGGGGGCTGGGGGAATGTGGGGTGCAAAGTCCGGCAAACGGAGCGCAGCTGGTAGAATAAAAGCGTGTCTAAGGGACCTGATGCCTCTGGGAGAGAATAAAAAGAGTCACTGGGATAAAGGTCAGCAATCGTCTGTAATCCCAGATGCGTCGCATGCCTAGCCATACCAGAGGGCTGAAGTGGAGGGAAAGCAGGGTGATTCACTATTGGCACAGCGTTTGCGGAGAGTAAAGGGAGATTTGAAAGCCGGCATAGACCAGTCCAGGCCCAACGCAGCATCTCAACAGTATCCACCTCCGCCCAGGGGCGGACCGTGGGCGCAAAAAGCGCAGTGGTCAAGGGCCAAGGAGAGGCTATGTCCGCCTCGACCGCCACATGGGGCTGGTAAGGAGTGGGACTGACCCAGAAATGCAAAAAACTGGCCTGTGCACAGAGAGCATATATCTTGAACTCCGGAGCACCCAGACCACCAGCGGACATCGGGAGAGTGAGAATATCATACGCCACCCTCGGTTGTTTACCTGCCCAGACAAGAGAAATGATCAGAGAACGTAGCTTACGAAAAAAATGGGCAGTGTGAAGAATCTAGGCATTCAGAAATAAGTAGAGGAATTTCGGAAGCACGACCATCTTGGCCATGGCAATCCGGCCTGCAAGAGACAGTAGAAGCCTGCACCAAACGGAAATCTTAAATTCCAGCCAATCTACCGCGCGGCCAAAGTTTGACCTTCACAATTCGTCAAGGTCTCTGCTCAACCAGATACCCAAATAGCGAGTTGGGCATGCCGCCCACACAAATGGGAAATCGGGAGTGAATGAGACAGTGAAAGGTCATGTTCTTAAGTGATGTTTGGACAACCCAAGAAAAGCCACTAGTCCTTACCAGACACAGCACCCCAGGGCCACCATCGACTAAACCGATCTGCCCAGTGATTTGGTGGTGTCCAGTCCACATCTAATGGTGAACTTAGCTGCCCACTGCCCATCAGCAACAGCCTGGGATAGCACAGCAGTGGCCTCCTGCAGAACAGTTAGCAGCACCGGCGCAACCGTATACCAACAAGTGCGGGAATAGAGCCCAAAAGGATTGTGATGTTCTTGGCTGGCAACACCAGGCTGGTAGAAGACAAGTTGTCCAGACTCTTGGATTCCCAATCCGGCGCTGGGGTTGAGAATGCACCAGGATTTACATGGAAAGTGGAGACTTGGACCACCCAAGCTCTCCAAGGTAGGATGTTCTGTGAGGAATTTGGGGTCTCCTGGGGTGGGGAGGTGGCATTGGGCCATCGTCCTGTTCACAGGAGCCCCTGTGCTGGGCTTGGACCAAATCCCAAGCAGGACGTCAGTAAGTCCCTCATTAAAAGGGAGAAGCGCTTCTTATTGGGACACTCCCAGCTAAAGCACTTCAAGACATTCGTCTTGGCTGCTACCAAGGGCAAGCTGAAGCCGAGGACCTCAACCGCCCTCTTCACCACCATTGTGAAGAATGCTCCCTCCTCCGTAGCCACGGTAGGGGAGAAGAGCCCAGTCCACTGGCTTCACACAGATCCTCACACCAGTTCAAGAAATCATGAGGTTGGTATTCGTCAGGGTCCAGTGACCCCTCCCTTCCTCCCTGAATCCTAGCCCATAAGAATATATTTCAGGCTCTGGCCTGGAAGTCATGGCTCCAGTCGGTGCCAGAGTTGGGTGATGCCCCTCCGGCGCCATGTCATAGTCAGGGATATAAATGGGGTTAGCCTACTGGTGGCGCTGGGAGCGTCGGCCTTGGTAACTGTGCTGGGAAAGGTCGAGATGCCACAAACAGCGCCGATCCGGATTGGTCTGGGGATCCTTGGGGCCTGACTGCGGCCGGAGCCGCAGGCGAGGATCCAGTAGGGGCCCCAACAGAACAAGCGGGCCCGAAGACATGCTGGAGGGAACAGGACACCCAAATATAAAGTGAGTAGCCTCATAAAGTTCTTTTAATTAGGCGGGAGTCACTCCAGCACCCGGAAACTCAGGAAGTCGCAAAGATGCCCCATGCACTGACTGATCCGCAGAGCCAGGCCTCAACTGATAACACTCTCTTGTCTCATTTGCTGACAGATGAGTTAAAAACAAAGCACTCTTTGACTTTTTCTTCTTCTCACAGGAGCAGGACTTACCCGAATGGCCCAACTACTTTGAGTGCGCCAAGGATCTCGGACTCTGCAACCACTCCCCGGACCTTCCTCTCAACTGGGATCTGAATCATCGCGGCATTGCACGTGGTCCGCCAGGATCTTGAGGGATCACTCCCTCACAACTTTAGGTACATGGCGCGGCCTTCAGGTCGTAGTTGCGCTCGAGGCACCAAAGGCAAATAGGGTGCAGGTCTGTCACCGACATCAAACTGTGAAGGTGTCACAGGGCTTAAAGCAGGCCTTCTTCTATGACATTCCTGCCACACCAGGTGAAAAAACCTTAAAACACCTTGAAAAAACGTAGAAAAAAGTTAGTCAAAAACTGAATAAGGGGTAGCTCTTCCAGGATCTATACTGACTGGCGCGGAAATAAAAGACCAAACCATGGGGTGCCGCTTATATAGGCACCGTGCACATCACTTCCGGCGTCGACGACGCCACACTGAGCTAAACAATGCCACCTACCGGTGCACAGGCGTACTGCTCAAGAAAACTTTCTGCATCCAGTCTGATACCCGAAAATAATTCCAAGGTAAGGAATATGCAGCTAGAAGTCTTTGTCAGATTAAGCCCTAATCACTTTATGTAATCCTGAGCCAAGGTCATTCAGATCACATTATTAACAATATATGTTTCAGCACAGTAAAGATTATATTCCACCTAAAAAAACATGGAGGCTCCATATGTTTTCGGTCACCAGTACAGTCAAGTCAAGTCAAGTCATAACATTTATATAGCGCACTACATACCCAGAGGGTTTCAAGGCGCTTAGGAAGGGGAGGAGGATTATTTGTCAAATATCCACGTTTTAAGCTGCTTTCTGAACGCTAGGTGATTCTGGGTGAGGCGAAGGTAGGCGGGGAGAGAGTTCCATGTTTTGGCAGCCAGGTATGAGAAGGATCTGCCTCCCATGGTGGTCTTGTTGATGCGAGGTACAGTGGCGAAGGCTTGGCTGGAAGAGCGAAGTTGGCGGGAGGGGGTATAAAAGGACAGTCGAGAGTTGAGGCACTCTGGTCCGATGTCGTAGAGTGATTTGTGTGCGTGGGTAAGCAGTCGGAAAGTAATCCTCTTATTGACGGGTAGCCAGTGGAGGGCTTTAAGGTGACCAGAGATGTGTTCGTTGCGTGGGATGTCTAATATGAGCCTGGCTGAGGCGTTTTGGATTCGTTGTAGTTTCTTCTGGAGTTTTGCGGTAGTACCTGCGTAGAGGGTGTTTCCGTAGTCCAGTCGGCTCGTGACCAGAGCGTGGGTGACTGTTTTCCTTGTTTCGGAGGGGATCCAGCGAAATGTTTTTCTGAGCATGCGAAGAATGTTAAAGCAGGAAGAGGATACGGCGCTGACTTGTCTGTTCATTGAGAGTGAAGAATCCAAGATGACGCCTAGGTTCCGTGCGTGGTCTGTCGGGATGGGTGCTTTTCCGAGGGCTTCCGGCCACCAAGAGTCGTCCCATGCAGAGGGGGATTTACCTAAGATGAGGACTTCTGTTTTGTCTGAGTTCAGTTTCAGACGGCTTTGTTTCATCCATTCTGCGACTTCTTTCATTCCCTCGTGTAGGTTAGTTTTGGCGGTGCTGGGGTCCTTGGTGAGAGATAGGATCAGTTGAGTGTCATCCGCGTAAGAGATGATGTTGAGGTTGTGTTGGCGGGCGATGGCCGCGAGGGGGCTCATGTATACGTTGAAGAGGGTGGGACTGAGTGAGGATCCTTGTGGTACGCCGCAGATGATTTCAGAGGCCTCGGACTTGAATGGTGGGAGGCGGACTCTCTGGGTTCTTCCGGTGAGGAACGAAGTGATCCATTCCAGTGCCTTTCCTTGGATTCCGATGTTTCTGAGGCGTTGTAAAAGGGTGCTGTGGCAGACTGTGTCGAAGGCTGCAGAGAGGTCGAGGAGGATGAGGGCGACTGTGTCTCCATTGTCCAGTAGAGTTCGAATGTCGTCTGTTGCTGCGATGAGGGCGGTCTCAGTGCTGTGTTTGGCTCGGAAGCCAGATTGTGAGGGGTCGAGTGATTTGTTGGCTTCGAGGAAGGTAGCGAGCTGGTTGTTGACAGCTTTCTCGATGACTTTGGCCGGGAATGGAAGAAGCGAGATGGGGCGGTAGTTTTTGAGTTCGGTGGGGTCTGCTGTTGGTTTTTTCAGAAGGGCGGTGAGTTCAGCGTGTTTCCAGTCTTCTGGGAAGGTAGCGGAGTTGAAGGAGCAGTTGATGACGTCTCGGAGGTGCGGAGCTATGACGGAGTCTGCTTTGTTGAAGATGTGATGAGGACATGGGTCTGTGGGGGATCCAGAGTGGATGGAATTCATCAGGCGGATGGTGTCCTCAGTGGAGATTGGGTTCCAGGCGTTGAGGGTGTTAACGGGGGGAAGATGGTCAGCTGATGGTAGGGTGGGTTGGCTTCCGGGTTGGTTGTCAAAGCTGTTGTGGATGTCAGCAATCTTGTTGTGGAAAAAAGAGGCTAGGGAATCGCAGAGGGTTTGAGAGGGGGTGATGTCGTTGGAGTTGGCCGAGGGGTTGGAAAATTCCTTGACGATGTTGAAAAGTTCCTTGCTGTTGTGGGCGTTGTTGTCAAGTCGATCTTTGAATGCTGTTTTCTTGGCTTTTCGGATCAGTTGGTGGTGAGTACGGATGGCGCTTTTGAAGGCGTCCTTGTTGCTGGTGGATGGGTCTTTTTTCCAGGTCTTTTCAAGGGAGCGGCACAGTTTCTTGGACTTCTTGAGGTCGTCGTTGAACCATGAGGCCTTCTTGATGCCAAGTTTGTGTTGATGTTTTTTCAGTGGTGCTAAGTTGTCGGCGGTGTTGGATAACCAAAGGGTGAGGTTGGAGGCGGCTTCGTTGGCGTTAGAAGAGAGGGCTGGGGAGGTTTGAAGGAGCGATGTGGAGATCTGTTCTGTGGTGATTTTGTTCCAGTTTCTTTGTAGAGTTGGTTGGAGGTGGATGGTGGGTTTCGGCTTGTTGTAGGTGAAGTGAACGCAGCTGTGGTCAGTCCAGAGGAGATCCGTAGTGTGGCTGAAGGAGACATGGTTGCTGGAGGTGAAGATGGGGTCGAGAGTGTGACCTGCGATGTGGGTGGGGGAAGTGACCAGTTGTTTAAGTCCGAGGTTGGCGAGGTTGTCCAAGAGGGTGGCGGTGTTGCGGTCGTTGAACTTTTCAAGGTGGAAGTTGAGGTCTCCCAGAAGGATGTAGTCTTTGGAGGGGAGCGCGTGTGGGGTGATGAAGTCCGTGATGTCTTCACTGAATTTTGCGCGTGGTCCTGGTGGTCTGTAGAGGAGGGTGCCTCTGAGTGTGGTCTTGGGGTCGATGTGGATCTGGAAGTGAAGGTGTTCGGAGTTGGCGAGGTTGGCATCGGAGCTGGTTGAGATGCGGATTGTTTTCTTATGGACGATGGCGATTCCACCTCCTGTATGGTCAGTGCGGTCCTTGCGTGTGATCTTATAGTCATCAGGGATAGCGATGGCGATGTCAGGGGCGGAGGAAGCGTTCATCCATGTTTCCGTTAGGAAGGCGACATCAGGAGAGATGGTGTCTAGTAGGTTCCAAAGGTCAATGGCGTGCCTGTGGACCGAGCGGGTGTTGAGAAGGATGCATTCTAGGTGGTTGGGGTCGGGGATCTGTGTTCTGGTCGTAGCGGAGATGTTGTCGGTGCCGCTAAATTTGCAGGAGAAGCAGGAGAAAGGTCCATGGGTGTGTCCAGGAGCGGCTTGGACGCAGTTGGGAGCGCGGCCGAGGTTAAGGGCTAGGAGGGTGGCGGCATCGTAGGTGACGCGGGGGGGCTGGGCAGCGCGAGGGGCAGGGGGTCTGGCGCTGGGCGCGGTCCAGGCGCGGACGGGCGTAGACGGGCTTACCTTTGGCGCACCTTCGGCGCGGGTTGGGCGCGGAAGGTGCGCGTGAACGCTGCGCGCGGGAACTCCTGTCATATATGGATAGTGGAGGGGGAGGGGCGAGGGCGTCTCAGCTGGGAGGCGGGGCGGGCTTCTGACGACGACAGACAACAAACAAAATGGAGGCGGAGGGGGGGAGTACAGCCAAACACGCAAAGCACAGTCAAATAATTCCTAAAATGCAGTTTAATAATGCAGGTAAGCGGAGCGCCGATCAGGCAGGTAGTAAGCACAGACAATGTTGAATTCTGACAAACAAAGCGGCACAGCGCGCAAAACAGCCCCAACTCGGCAGAACAAGCAATGCAAAGCGCGAGTGAGCCCAGCGGCGATCAGGCAGGCAGCAGGCACAGAAAGGAATCCCTTTAGAGAGGCAAAGCGCTAAAAACGATACCAGGTCTCTCAGGGGACGCTGGGGAGCGACCACTCAGCTCGAGGGAGGAGAGCAAGTCACAGCGTTTGTAGGTAGTGAAGCGCTGTTCTACTAAGTGGGAGGGCGTCTCAGCTGGGAGGCGGGGCGGGCTTCTGACGACGACAGACAACAAACAAAATGGAGGCGGAGGGGGGGAGTACAGCCAAACACGCAAAGCACAGTCAAATAATTCCTAAAATGCAGTTTAATAATGCAGGTAAGCGGAGCGCCGATCAGGCAGGTAGTAAGCACAGACAATGTTGAATTCTGACAAACAAAGCGGCACAGCGCGCAAAACAGCCCCAACTCGGCAGAACAAGCAATGCAAAGCGCGAGTGAGCCCAGCGGCGATCAGGCAGGCAGCAGGCACAGAAAGGAATCACTTTAGAGAGGCAAAGCGCTAAAAACGATACCAGGTCTCTCAGGGGACGCTGGGGAGCGACCACTCAGCTCGAGGGAGGAGAGCAAGTCACAGCGTTTGTAGGTAGTGAAGCGCTGTTCTACTAAGTGGGAGGGCGTCTCAGCTGGGAGGCGGGGCGGGCTTCTGACGACGACAGACAACAAACAAAATGGAGGCGGAGGGGGGGAGTACAGCCAAACACGCAAAGCACAGTCAAATAATTCCTAAAATGCAGTTTAATAATGCAGGTAAGCGGAGCGCCGATCAGGCAGGTAGTAAGCACAGACAATGTTGAATTCTGACAAACAAAGCGGCACAGCGCGCAAAACAGCCCCAACTCGGCAGAACAAGCAATGCAAAGCGCGAGTGAGCCCAGCGGCGATCAGGCAGGCAGCAGGCACAGAAAGGAATCACTTTAGAGAGGCAAAGCGCTAAAAACGATACCAGGTCTCTCAGGGGACGCTGGGGAGCGACCACTCAGCTCATTCTTTTCTCAGGAGGCATTTTTAAGGTGCATCTTCAAGTCATATCCTCCTATTCTAAACTAATCCTAGGCAACAGTGTTTTCATCCCATATATACACTGTATACTGGTAGACGTTCTTAGGATTGATTCAAAAAGGGCCTCCGCACATGTAGGGGAGGCACCACAGTCGTGGTGGGGGCCCACACTAGTGGCGGGACCGTTGCACTGTAGTTTCTCATTAAAGAAGTCACGCCACGACTGCTGGTCTCTGCCACGGGTGTGACAGGTGAAGGCGGCAGTACTTCTGCCAAATGTGAAGGATAAAATATTGCTTCAAAGTTGAATTTTATGTTTGAAAAATCATGTATTTTCTCCAACTGATCCATTTGGTCACACATGCTTTCCTCTCTCCATCCGCATTTTATTATGTCTTTGGAATAATGAAGATTAAATGCAGACAAGAACTAGTAGCATGATGACTTTAGTATTTGTGAATTAATACAAGATTACCAGAATGTTGTTAACAGTAACAGTGATCACTTGCACAAGTGTGTTGCAAATACAAAAAACAAAATTACACAGGCTATTACCAAGCAGTGTGGTCTTCAATTCTGGAGACAATTTCTGGGTACCAAAATTAACTATGTAGCAATTCCTCATCGCTCTAATTGTATTTCTTAGGTGGAGATAAGACAGTGTCCTTTTTAGATTGCCTTGGATTACTTTCTGCTCCCTTTTTTTATTAACAGCTAATATCACGCCCAGGACATATTGTTTGGGGTTAAGGGCAACACGTTTTAATGTGTATTTTGTCCTTGGGACAAGTAGGCCCAACCCCCTGCAGCACAAACCCTTTGGCTTCCAGTTTGCAGTGCTACATTAAGGGTCAGGGAAGGGCACTGCCTGCAGTTAAGTTAATATTTGTGTGCATATCTTAATGCTGTTCAAACTTGTATTTATAGTTCATTAATTTAAAGCCTTTATTATTAGGGTGAGCGCTCTAAGTAAATGTAAATTCTGACTGCACTGTTGATAGGGGAGCCAGTATAATAATATGTACACACGGTTTAAGTATTTAGCAGTATGAGGCTCTGCATAATACTCCCAGAATGCTCTCTGATTAGATGCAAATATTTGCAGAAGCTTGAAATCAAGATTAATGATTCTTTGCTTTCAATATAAAATGTTCCTAAAAAAATTAAAGTAGGGGGAAAACATTTTTTGCTAAACTACTGTAAAATTACAGGTACCATTTCATTGCAGCATCATTTAGTAAAATGTGTTGATGCATGCTAGTGCATCAGTGTAACCAGTTTCAATAAGATCATGAGTAACATGAAAATAAACAAGCTTTGGCAAAGCCAGTAGGTCTGAAATTGGTGGTCAGCTTTTTAGTTTTGGCAATGTGTGACTTGTTTTCGCATGGTTTTCGTAAAACCTTATTGATGTGAGAGCTGCTGTGCCCTCGCCATTATAACAAACATTGGCAAAAGCAAAAATAGGTTTTGGTCTAAATATAGCACACACTGCCACATTAGTTATTGGCACTGAACAAAACTACTTTGTGTGCCGATATGCTCCTTGTGAGAGAGCAGAATGCGGTCACTCACAGTGAAGCCAGCTGTTACAGAGAGAGAGAGAGAGAATTTTAATAAACACAAAAGATCATGGTTAATGCCAGACCAAATTAGGGGCCCAATTATTAAAGAACGTCTCAAAAGTGCACCCTTGGTATATGTCCTTGCATGAAGCGCAGCTATATGGCTTTCGTGAATTCACAAGAATTTGCAGAAGTAGGGCAAGAAATTGTACTCCTAGAAAATGTTTGTTAACTGCATTTTAGAATGAGCAAATATGCATGTGTAGATTTTCTCATGTGAAAAGTGTTTGCAAGTTCATTTTTCCTCCAACCACTTTTCCCCAACTCTGGAAGAAGGGTTACGTCTGCCATTATCAAGAGTAAATTTCCAACATTTCTCAGTATGGGAAAAGATTAAGAGAAAAGTTGTGAAAACCCTTAAAACATAAAAGTTAGTAGGTTTGCTCCGACTCAAAAGGGCATTCCAACTCTGGAACTATTGCTTACCACTACCTTCAGTCTCAGTATGTAGATCTGCCGAAACGAGACCACATAAAGGGATTGCTAGTATTCAAACACTACTAGGGTATGAGCCCTGTCATAATCAGAGAGGCTATATAAGAGCTCTTATATAATGAGATTGCCGCCCTAATTTGTCACCGCACTACATGGCACCAAAGGGACAAGTGGATTTTGTTACAGGACAAGTAGATTTATGAAGCCACTTGCCCCATGGACAAGTAGATATTTTAATAAATTCCACACCCCTGATCACGTGCAAAATAACGTAGAGGGGGATAAAGTTAACACGTCTTCATTAGCCCTAACCACCTGAGTGACATGTCTTTTTTGTGTGTAACATCGAAAGGGCACGGTGTGCCTACCAATTTATTGATTTTTAGCTTTCACAAATTATACAAACTGATATCAAATTCTATTATTCATCAATGGTTGTCTCGTCATGACTTAGATAATTCACCAAATCCTTGCGGGACAAAGGGTACATACTGATAACATGCCGCCTCTACCTATTGTGGTGACAGTGGACACTAACATGATGATGGACACTGAGGGGTGTAGCTTAGTCAGTGAGGTTTGGGGGTGTGAGTTTGATATTTTCCCAATTGCCTTAATACGAAAGATTGTTCACAGTAGAGATTGGATGGTAGAACAACCAGCATCTGGAACATATAGGTTATATGAGATGAAAGGAAGAATGGCGATTTTTTTGTTTTTTAATTATTAATCTTGAAGCCCTTCAAATCTATATATGCATTTTGTATTGTATAGGAAGAACTTGCAAACAGCTTGTAAAAGACTGGTGAGTTCGGTAAGGCTAATGGATACTGTTGTATGTAGGAAACTGGTACCTGCACTTTAAAGACTCCGATGCAATTAGACAGCTCACAAGGTTCCTTGACTGCTGCACTGATCTGTGAGTAAAAACGTGCAGGCCATAGGTTGCAATTTCAGCAGGAAAATGCACCTGCTGGATAAACAAATGTCTGTGATGAGGGTGTGTGTGTGGCTTTTTATGTGTTTGTGTATGATTATGCATATGTGTGTGTAACATCAAGGCTGTTTTTTATTATTTAATTGTTAAGTATTTGATATAAAGCATATAAAACGTTATAAATAAATAAATAAACCTAACTCCAAGAGGCAGTAGACTGTTTTTGCAGATAACACCTTTGTAACGGCTGGCGATTACGAAACTTGAGATGCCATCTATAAAAAATTATACTCTTCAAGTGTAGTCCAAAAACAAGTAATTAGCAGGTGGAGAGTAGAAACATTACAGAAACCAATGAATAATTAGCATTCTACATGTACCATCTGATAGATTGTTATGAAAAAAAGGAATGCAGATATAGGCCCATTTGCATCTAGAGTCCTGAGAGTCAGAATTGCCATGCTAGAAAGAGAACGGGGAAGTATGAACAGATATATGCAAGGGATCTAAGACTTGGCACGTTTACTAATTCCTGCCATAAAATATGAATGTACCAGGGGGGGATGTTGTGTACTTTTGCCCTACTAGTTCACTCCACAACTCTCCCCAAACCACAAAAGAACTACTTGAGCGAAGGGCCATTAGTATCTACTGATCCACTGCTCCCTACTTTCCCATAATGGCAAAGATGTGTTAACATTGCCTGTAAGCCTCTAAGAACCCGATAACAAAATAGTGAACACTTCAGTGAGGAAGCACAGTTTTATACCGTGAAAGCATGCCCTGGATCACATCACATGAAAAACACCAGGTCTCAGCTCAATGGAATAATTGCCTTTGTTTTTTTTTGCGATGTAATGGATGTATGACAATACAACACATGCCTTTACCACACATCATTTACCACGCATTGCCTTTACCACGCATGCCTTTTCAATGCAAGGTAAGTAGATGGTAAGGTAAGTGAATCTAACAGCACACCGCTGGATTTTCGGGGGGGGGGATACAGTTGGCACATATGGTCACACGACAGACGGGAAGAGGCAGACTCAATACGTGGGGAAGGGAACAAAGGCCACCGAAAAAACCCCTTACAAACCCACAACCAGAAGGGCCGGAAAGAGAAACCAAACCAAAAAGAGGCAAAGGAAAGCAAAAGTAGCAACAAAGAAACTGACAATATCCGATAACATAGTCATTAATTTATCAAATAGAGAGTTATCGGACATACAACTGAAAATTTTGAACAGAGGTCTTTCGTATTGCCCAACGAAGAACATGAATGCACCAAACGCACGTATTGATTTGTACAAATTTTGCCGGAAAGTAAAATTAAAGAAATACTTTGCCGAAAAAGATCCTAGAAAAATACATGCCTCCAAAACGAAGGAAGCATTGTCCACTGTCAAACAAAAAGACTTATCGGCCATCATAACTTTAACATCAATCAAAGAGACTCCTTCAGTAAGTCAAACTGACAATACAATATTACCGCAAATGGAGATTGACTTTTGTGATACAATGGGAATAACCACAAACATAGGAGGAGACAGTGGGTTGAAGAAACGTTCAAGATTTTGCCCATAGCTCCCACCCGGCAACAAGGTGGATCTGTTCTACTAATTAATGGTGGAAGAGATAACGAAGAATGCGGATAAATCACTCAACAACGTGAAGAAAAAACAAAATCTCTCCCGAGAAGAATACAAAGCAATGTCCGAATTAAAAGATGATCCGACAATAATAATAAAATCATCGGATAAAGGTGGTAACCTCATTGTGCAGGATGTGTCAGCCTATATTTTAGAAGCCAATAGGCAACTTGACAACCAAGAACATTATGAACAATTAAAGAGGAATCCAATGGAAGAATGGACCAGTGAATATCACTCTTTGTTGTTAGGTTGGAAAGAGAGAGGCCTAATTGACTTTGACGAATATTCTTACTTAAAAACGGACAGTCCAATAATCGCCACTATATACTTTTTACCAAAAGTTCATAAATCCCTCATACAACCCCCAGGAAGACCAATAGTGAGTTCCATAGGATCATTATTAGAATCAACATCAAGATTTATAGATATATTTTTAATGAACTATGTGACGGCACTACCTTCTTTCCTGAGAGACACAATGGACTTTCTAAAAAAGATCTCTGAGACTGAATGGAAACCGACGTACTTGATGGCAACCATAGACGTTGCCTCTTTCTACACCTCAATACTCCATGAGGATGGTGTGAAAACTGTCAAAAATGCACTTGGAGCACGCTCAGTAAGCCTTTTGGAACATTCAGCAATGCTGTTGGATATGCTTAACTACTGCCTGACACATAATGCTTTCCTGTTCTTGGGGAAGATGTACCTCCAAAAGCAGGGGACCGCAATGGGAACATCATTTGCGACCACATATGCTAACCTCCTGATGGGGGCCTGGGAGAGTGAGGTAGTGAGGAAAGAAAAAGAAAATGGATCTAGAATAAAACTTTGGTGTCGTTTCATAGATGACTTATTCATCATATGGGAAGGAGACAATGACTCACTTCACTCATTTATCGATTCCTTGGAAGAAAATGAATACACTCTACATTTCACTTCAACCACCAGTGCCACAAATCTCATCTTCCTAGAAGTGGAGATATTTGTAAAGAATAGCAAATTGTGCTACAAGATCCATAGGAAACCAACATCATGCAACAGCATCGTCCACGCGAATAGTGGACATCCTGTGAAACTAAAGTGGAGTATTCCATATGGACAGATGCTACGGGCAAAAAGAAACTGCTCAGAACAAACGGATCTAGAAGATGAAATAGAGAAAATGAGCAATCGGTTTTTGGAGAGGGGGTATCCGGAGGAGGTGATATCCTCTGCAAGATCAAGGATGGCTGTGAAAAAGAGAGTGGACCTGCTGGTACCAAGAAACAAGAGAATAGAAAACATCACCAATAATGAAATTGATCAAAAGACCGAAGTGACAAGATTGATCATTGATTTTGACAACCAAAGTGGAGAAATGAAAAGAGCTTTAAAAAAACATTGGAAAATCCTGCTCCTAGATGAAACATTAAAAAGCAATTTAACATCATATCCAAGCATTGCTTATCGGAAAACCTCATCTCTTGGAGATATTTTGACACAAAGCCATCTTGAGTTAATAGAAACAAACAAACCAACCTGGCTAACATCTCCGGGATTCTGGAAATGCTTCAAATGTAAGGCATGCGACCATGGCGTAAATATCAAGGAATACAAACTTCAAAACGGCAAAATAGAAAAAATAAAGGATCACATCACATGTGAATCAAAGTGTGTGGTTTACAGATTACAATGCCCCTGTGAAAAATAATATATATCGGGAGCACGATTAATAAATTGAAACTAAGAATCTTGCAACATCTACGGGCAATCAAGAACAATGACCCTAGCTACCCGATGGCCACACATTTTGCCAAGTATCATCAGAGCAACCCAGATTTACTGAAATATT
Organism: Lissotriton vulgaris; assembly: GCF_964263255.1. Lineage (NCBI taxonomy): Eukaryota > Metazoa > Chordata > Amphibia > Caudata > Salamandridae > Lissotriton > Lissotriton vulgaris. The sequence goes on from NW_028252742.1 coordinate 1,394,786, forward strand.
CAGGGATTAAATTGAGTAAAGTCTCAGAAAGGGGTGGAGATCGAACAATACAACTTCGAAAACTTGAATCAAGAATGATACTGGGAATGGGAACAGAGGTCCCATATGGACATAATTTGGATGCCGAATTGTTTGTACACTTGTAGATAAAAAAGATGAAATGATGGGAAAATGAGAGACTTGATTCATAATCAGAGAATTGTAAATATATGTAAACAGATGTGATGAGGCAATGAACTTGACAGTAAGATGTAGTATATCAGCCAGATCTCAAAGCAAAAATATTGTTGCATCCCAGGCTTAGGGAATTGTCAATCATGAATCATTGTTTGAGTGATTAAATACAACAATGAAATGGATAACCATGAAATAAGATGGAATGTAGGGGTTATAAGGATATGAATTAGTAGATGTAACAACCTGTACTTCACAGAAATCATAAGAACTTATTCTTACTTTCTATCTAAATCAGCTCTAAAAATGGCACTAATATGTTTGTACAGAATTATGAAACACCAAACAAACTGCGTGGAGAAATTGGTATAATTGTAAATATTGTACATACATAGCCAGAAAGAAATGACTTTGCTAAATAGGAATAGAAATGTATCCCCTGACTTTCCAATAAGTAATGGAAAGGTCAATACTTTGAAATGTCGATCTAAAGAACTTTACAGAATATAATCGAAAATTGTTTGATTCATGACTGGGTAAAAACACAACAGGATGCAAATCATTGAACAATGTAAATAATGTTTATATAATATAATTTTGCTTTGAGTGTCTTTGAACAATTAGAGTACTTTACTTAAATGTTGAAACTAAACTATGTATGCATAATGGCTGACCTTAGAAGCCGGCAAAACTATGCAATGTTGATGGTCTAAATGACTATGGAAAGGGAAGAGGGTACTTACACTGAGCACTTTAAATGACGTCTAGACCCAGGGACTCTATGGTCCAGTGGAAGGCTAGGAGTAGTCGAAACGCGTAGGCCGTCCGGTATTTGATGCACGCTTAACGTTGCACATGGTGTGTAAATAAAAACTTTTCATAAACTGACCTGTTGCTGTGCTGTGACTTCAGCCATGATAATTGTGGTGAGAAGAGACAAAGCAAAATATATATATATATATATATACAATGAAAGTTTACAGGGACGAAATAGTTAGGCTCAGATTTCACTCATACAAAACCATAGAAGTTCAGCAGTTATAGTTACCTGAGCTAACTATAACTTACGCCTCTGCAATGCACAGCTTATGACTTCACATATTACATCACTCATGACATGGTCAGTGGCATCACTCATGATATCACTGAAGACATCTCAATTTACATCACTGATGACATCATCCAAAGAGTGCAAGTGTTTTGTAAACGAGTGCCGTGGAGGCAACGAGTGCCGTGGAGGCAACGCACCAACCGGAAAAGTAAATGGGTCTGCGGATGGAACTTTTCAAAATATGAACTGTGAAGCAGGTACTTTAAATATTGTCAGGCTGATTCTCACTCGGGGCTTAGTGGAGAGCTTTGGAAGTGCCCCCTAAAATACAGCACAAGCACCAAACCCACTGGAGGGATCAAATAGTGCATGAATGGACTGCAGGTTCCAGAAAGCATCACAAAAGCGGCACACCGGAGGCCAATTAACTCTATGCAAATGAGCAAGACGGGGACAGTGCAGAGGCAGGCAAAGAGGCTGCTTGTGCTCTTGGCCTCTGAAGAAGAGGAATGTTTCCTTGAAACAGGTAAGGCCAGGGGGGCACCATGACGGGGGGTGAAGCAGGCTGTTTTTTTAAATAGAGGAGATGTCACTTACCTGTGGAGGAGTGCGGCCTCGTCTCTAGGGAAAACTGTTGAAATATATAGATCTAGGAAGAGCGTTATTGGCAAATGGAAAAACGTTCTACCTATGGAAACTAGGTTGTAACTATAACTACCTACTGGCTACTGCAAGTAGGTAACATATATATATATATACATATCATGAGTGATGCCACTGACCATGTCATGAGTGATGTAATATGTGAAGTCATAAGCTGTGCATATATATATATATATATATATATATATATATATATATATATATATATATATATATATATATATGTGTGTATATATATATATATATATATATTTATATATATATATATATATATATATATATATATATATATATATATATATATATATATTCAATGAAAAAACCATAGGTTATAGGCCATATATAGTTAGGAATTAGCATTTACAAAACCTTATTTTACTCGCATAAAACCATTGAAATTCCATATATAGTTAGCTAACTATAAGCGCTAACTATATATCGCGCACCCGCAATCCACTGCTGATGATGTCACATATTACATCATTCATGACATGGTCAGTGACATCACTGATGACATCACTGATCACAACATCCAGTGATTGTATGTGTCTGTAAAGTTTAAATATGTTTCACATATTGAAGAATGAGTGGATGTATAAGTGTCTGGATGAAGAATTTAGTAGGTGCATGACTGACTGTATGAGTGAGTGATTAAATGTGTCTCACTGAGTACATGGGTTAGTGAGTAAACTGTCTTAATTCGTGCATCAGTATGTTTGTTGTTGTGTAAGCTGCTGCATGTGTTGATCAGTAGCTATAAGAGTGGCCATATGGGTTATTGATTGGTTGCCCAAATATTTGAATGGGAGGCTGAGTGTGTGTGTGGGTGGCTGGGAGGTGCGTGACTCTGTGCATAGATGTGTGAGCAGTTGATTCACTAGATGTATGGTTTCAAAAGTGCACGTGGAAACAGCTATATGGGCGGTTGACTGTGCATGGGTGTGTTGGTGAGTGAATGGATTTCTCATTGCTACATGTGCAAGTAAGTACGTATGTAAAACACAATACATGTGAGAGTTGAGATATATAAATAACTGAACATAAGAGCCAGTGAATGTGTGAGTGGCTGTATCGATCACTGTGAGCTTGTATCAGGGATTATATAAGAGAGTAAATATGTGTTATTATATGTTTGAATAAGTAAGATGTGTATAACTGTATAGTTGAGGAAATGGAGGTGTGATTGATTCTTTGCATGACTGACTAGGTGTGTGAGTAACTCCATGGATGAGTGACAGTCTGTGAGTGTCTGTTTATACTGAGTGTATGTAAGGTTATATTAGAGTCTGAAGAGGTTCATTGTATTATCACATGAGTGATGTGATCAGTGATGACAAATGAGATGTCATCAGTGATGTCATTTGAGTTGTCATCAGTGATGTCATTTGAGATGTCATCATTGATATCATTTGAGTTGTCATCAGTGATGTCATTTGAGATGTCATCAGTGATGTCATCAGTGATGTCACTGACCATGTCATGAATGATGTAATATGTGACATCATCAGCAGTGGATTGCGGGTGCGCGATATATAGTTAGCGCTTATAGTTAGCTAACTATATATGGAATTTCAATGGTTTTATGCGAGTAAAATAAGGTTTTGTAAATGCTAATTCCTAACTATATATGGCCTATAACCTATGGTTTTTTCATTGAATTTTCAAGGTTTTGTAAATGCAAATTCCTAACTATATATCCACTATAACCTATGGTTTTTTCTGTGAATTTCATTGGTTTTTTAATAGCAAATATGAAAAGCTTTAAAATGTCAAGTACGTGATAGATAAAAACATTTTCGTATTTATGCACGCTGATGTGCTTTGAACGCTGCCCCCCCCCTCCCCTCCGTTGTAATCCGTCGTACCTCCTTGTCTCTCCATTTGATTGATTGTTGTCCAAGCATTTACTGTTTTAGAATTGGTTCTCTTTGGATCATTCTCTATTTACAAACAAGCACAAAGTCGCAATACTCTGTTTAGTCTTTGCAGATAGTGAAAAATCGTGTAAAAAAAATAAAAGTAATCGAGCAAAATCAGTAGGCCACTAATTGGATCTCTTTTTGACCTCGCTAAAATAGAAATATTAGGAACAACCCTTCTTGAGAAATACGAAAATAGTGAGATGAACTGAGCTCCACACCATGAGGGCTGCAAGACAGCTCGGCTCCATCACCCATCCCGCACAAAATAATGACAAACCCTATGCAAATATTAAAAATATAGACAACACACCAGCAAAGAAACAGGGTAAAACATTTTATTAAAAAACTATTTACATAACGTTGGTTTATAAGATGATGTCAGTAGTGGACCGATGTGTGAATAGATCGAAAACAGCACAAGGCTCCAAGATCCGGATAGCAAGCTCCTGGATGTTGGGTGCCATAGTTTAGAGTTCTGAATTTCAGCCTTTTTCAATGCCTGTGCTTTGTTGAATCAAAATGGCGGCTTGACACAAAGCTGACTCAAGCGTTGCTACTGATGCTATGCAGACCAAAACTGGTTTTCAGTTTGTACATTTTTCTAGATTTTTCAATCCAAGTTTGGTTGACTTTGTAGAACGATGGCTTCAGATTTTCAACATACGGTGTGGTGGCGCTGACTGGGAGGGGGCGCTTCGCTCCTGCCCCCTCCCCAAGTAAGATTTTCATACGTGAAAGTACGTTAATGGTTTTGGTCCCTGAGATGCTTCGATGTCACTACCATTCTCAAATAGCATAAGTTCTAGATGTTGGGTGCCATAGTTAAGAGTTCTGAGCAGCGCTTGTAACACTGTCTGAAGCTTATTTCCACCTACTGCAGCTTCACTATTCTCAAAGTAAGTGAGTGTCGTTTGTGGACCTGACTGCATTAGAAAACAATGTAATATGTTACCTTCCTAAACAGCTTGACAGAGGCCCCTGAGGGACGCTGTGATGGCCATGGACTCGGAGAAGACGCTTGGCTCCGACACCCTCCCCAAGTCTTATAGCACTGGTGTAGCCTGAGATCGCCCCCGACATAGGCGGCCGGCTCCCGGGGTCCGGCGGTACTTTTTGCCTTTTGATGACTCTTCAATTCTGGACCTTGTCCCACAATCCGTTTGACCTGAAGACAAGCTGTAGTGGGGCGCCCCTTTATCGTTTTAGTTGCCATTCCGCCCGCTTTTGCTACACTGTGCCTCTTCCGCCATTCAGCTGTTTTCCGCCCGCTCTTGCGACTACAGCGTCTCGCTCACCATGTAGTTGAGATGCGCCCGCTCTTGCGGTGCAGCGATAGGCGGCTGCCACAGGACTCTCAAAATGGCGGCCGGCTCTTCGGTTTTGGGCCTGGTCCACTAAAATGGCCCTGGGACACCTTGGAACTCGGACGCTTGTCTGCTAGGGCTTGGGTCCCATTCTCGAAAAGCGTCCCCTCAGCCGTGAAGATTCTACAAAAGTCTTGGGGGCCTCCGACTCCCGCAGGCTTCTGGTGGGGAGCGGCTGCCATGATTGCTCGTGGAATGGCCACGACGGAGCTACGAGATGGTAGTGGTCTCATGCTGACGCCAGCTTTAGTCTGAAACATCCAGAAACACTGTAGACTACCAATTCGATCAGTTCCGGTAGCGCCCCAACATGACCCGGAAGAGAAGAACTTGCCCTCCCCTCTTTGACTGATGGTTCTTGTTGCCTGTCCCCTCTGTTGTCATTTAACAGAACTTTTTGGACTGCTGAAAGGGGTTGTGTTCTGAACGCTGGTTGGTGGAGACATTTAGACTATATTCTTGACCTACGTTGTCGCGTAATGCGTTTTATGACACGCCGCGTTAGCGCACCCGGAAGTGATCCGAGGCGCGGCGCGCAGCGCGTAACGTAAGCATAACAGGTCATGTGACTTGTTAATAAAACTTTTCATTGGTTCATTTTACTTTTGTTAATTTAATGATGAAAAGCTTGGTCTTATGACCTAAAAATTACGGTTTTTATTATTTTCGAACAATATTTTTTTTTCAAACATATGTTATAATATTCCAGGCTAATGTACTTTCCCGGAAAATTTACAACTGTCTTGCAAGTAAAATATATTCCTTTTTCGAGAAAAAGGGCGTTTCTTCCTTCCATGACGGAGCCGTTGAGTAAAAGAGATTCGGCCTGCTGTCTTAGTCGCCGATACGCCTGATTATCAGATTCTTATCGATCACTTTATGTTGCAGACATGAAAAACACAACTGCCCTTGACCATTTATCTTTACTGCGTTCCTACATATTATACCTTTTATCCGTCATGTAATTGGACTGCTTTATTTCACTTGCCTTTTACTGATTCGAAAACAGTCACTAAAAGTAAAAACTTTACAAATGAAAATACTACTACCGTGTTTTGTTTTAAAAACCTTTATTGTGAAAATGTCAGTATACAAATACGGGCCTATAACCACGTGGGCCGGCCACGGAGCAAACTCAAATCGTATATGATGAGGAGACATTTACACTGTAGAAGAACGTAACGAGCGGGCCATTAGGTGACAAGAACAAAGGTGTCTAACAGTTGCGGAATCGGTGGACGTACATTTTGTAATTAAAATACGACAGGGCCACTTACAATAACATTTTCTAGATATACATTTGCGGGCAAAGAGTTACGAGTCCCATTTATACCGGCGCCATTTTGGGCGAGGCCGGGCAGGTCCAAGATATAGTCAAAATGTCTCCACCAACCATCGGCCAGACCAGAACCCCTTTCGGCCCTTTATGTTACAAGATGGTGTCTTCTATTCAGAAAATATTGGTGGCAGCATTTTGAAAGGAAACAGAAACAGCCGTTCTCCTAGTGAGTTTCACATTGTTACATTTAGGAAGAATGTTGAAGAGTAGTATGTGGAAAATCTGAAGCCATTTTTCTACAAACTCTCAATCAGACTTGGATGGAAAAAAAAACCTGAAGAATGTACAAACTGAAAACCAATTTTTGTCTGTATAGCACCAACAGTAACGCTTGAGTCAGCTTTGTGTCAAGCCGCCATTTTCATTCAATCAATAGCGTCCCCCTGCACACATTCAGGGACCTGGTCGTGTCTTCAGATGAAACGCATTGTAGGAAAAGAAGCAGAAAGGAAAAGGAAAAATGTTCCGCCGGACCTAGTGAAGCTGCAGCAGGTGCAAATAAGCTTCAGACAGTCTTACAAGCACTGCTCAGAACTCTCAACTGAGGCACTCAACATCCAGGACTTGCCATTCGGATCTTGGCGCCTTGTATTTTTGTTTTGTTTTTGATGGAGGGGAAAGAACAAAAAACAGACATTGAAAAAGGCTCAACAGTGCAGGGCGCCTTGTGCTGGTTCCGACCTATTCACACATCGGTCCGCTACTGACATCACCTCATAAACCAACGGGGCACCCCACGCCGACTTTCGGCGCAGCATTGTAGGATGGCCACACCAGTGCGGCAATTTGCTGGACACCACCTCGGTGCCATCCAGATCTCGGCGCGTTCATTCATTCAATAGCGTCCCCCTGCACACATTCAGGGACCTGGTCGTGTCTTCAGAAGAAACGCATTGTAGGAAAAGAAGCACAAAGGAAAAGGCAACAAGTTCCGCCGGACCTAGTGAAGCTGCAGCAGGTGCAAATAAGCTTCAGACAGTTCTACAAGCACTTCTCAGAAATCTCAACTGAGGCACTCAACATCCAGGACTTGCCATTCGGATCTTGGCGCCTTGTGCTGGTTCCGACCTATTGACACATCAGTCCACTACTGACATCACCTCATAAGCCAACGGGGCACCCCACGCCGACTTCCGGCGCAGCATTGTAGGATGGCCACACCAGTGCAGCCACTTGCTGGACACCACCTCGGTGCCATCCGGATCTCAGCGCGTTCGAGTCACTGTGCCGGAAGAGTAACCGGAACTCAGCTGAACACGCCGTCTTTCGGCGCAGCATTGTAGGATGGCCACACCAGTACGGCAATTTGCTGGACACCACCTCGGCGCCATCCGGATCTCGGCGCGTTCGAGTCACTGTACCGCAACAGTGACCGCAATTCAGCTGGACACGCCGTCTTTCGGCGCAGCATTGTAGGATGGCCACACCAGTGCGGCAATTTGCTGGACACCACCTCGGTGCCATCCGGATCTCGGCGCGTTGTGCTGCCTTCGGCCTATTCGCACATCGGTCCGCTACTGACGCCGCCTCACGTGCCAACGGATTTTCTACGCTTTTTGTAGCCCTATGTCGCATAACAGGTCATGTGACTTGTTTATAAAACTTTTCATTGGTTCATTTTACTTTTGGTTTCCTAAAGATGGAAGGCTTGGTCATATGACCTAAAAATAACACTTTTCATTGGTTTAGAACATTTTTTTTTCCCAAACGATGAAAGCCCCACCTTGTTTCTGGATCATTCAGACTGAAGCTGGCGTCAGCATGAGAGCACCACCATCTCGTGGCTCCGTCGTGGTCATTCCGCGAGCAATCATGGCAGCCGCTCCCCACCGGAAGCCTGCGGGAGTCGGGGGCCCCCAAGACTTTTATACAATCTTCACGGCTGAGGGGACGCTTTTCGAGAATGGAGCCCAAGCCCTAGCAGGCAAGCGTCCGACTTCCAAGGTGTCCCAGGGCCATTTCAGTGGACCAGGCCCAAAACCGAAGAGCCGTCCGCCATTTTGACAGCCATGTGGCAGCCGCCTATCGCTGCACTGCAAGAGTGGGAGCAACTCCACAACATGGTGAGCGAGACGCTGTGGCCGCAAGAGCGAGCGCAACTCAGCTAGATGGCCGCCACCTGGGGAGACCCGTTCACGCCGCCTCCCCCCCCCCCCCCCCGGGCCGCCGCACGCCAATTTTCGGAGCAGCATTGTAGGATACCAAAACCAGTGCGGCAGTTTACTGGACATCACCTGGGTGCCTGTCGTACATGTTGTGTCAGCCATGTGACACTGGACACAGACCGCTACTGACGAGGCCTCCCCCCGCACCACCCGGGACGCCCCACGCTGTTTTTCTGTGCTGCATTGTAGGATCCCTAAACCAGTGCGGCACCCAGGCGACATCACCTGGGTGCCGTCCAGAACTCTGCACGTTGTGCTGCCTTGGGACTATTCGCACAACAGACCGCTACTGACGAGGCCTCCCCCCACCCCACCCGGGACGCCCCACGCCAATTTTCGGAGCAGCATTGTAGGATCCCTAAACCAGTGCGGCACCCAGGCGACATCACCTGGGTGCCGTCCAGAACTCTGCACGTTGTGCTGCCTTGGGACTATTCGCACAAAAGACAGCTTCTAACCATTGTTGCTTTTTGTGTTAATAAATGTTTAAATGTTTTTAGTTTTTGTTCTGTTCATTATCGTTAAAAGTTAATAAAGTTTTATAACCTTAATTTGTTGGAGTGTTATCTATTTTTTGAAAAACGGGTGAATGGGGCCTTGAATCGGGTTATTGTCATGTGTGGGCTTTGGAAGTGTGCTGCTGCAGGATCGGACATTTCAAACTCAAATGCACGTTCTTTTTCTTACCTTTCCGAAGCATGGAGCGCAATAGCAAGCAGAGAAAGAGTGATGCACGTGTTGAACACTACCTGACCTGGCAAGTTGCTGGCAGTGCCCCCCCGCCCGCTCCTGAAAGAGGGCACACACACACCGCCGCCCCGAGTACTTCACAAATCTTTAAAAGACCATGCGCTTGTTCATGAGGCTTAAATGGTTTATCACCTCTTCTAGAACCCCTACATCGACCCTCTGACGTTTCATGGAAAAATTACCATGTAACACAATACCAAGCCCTGTCAGCTGAAACCCCCAAGGAATCGTGGGGCATATTATCAAGGGGGTTTATCTCCGCTTTTTTGGCTTTAAAAACCATGAAAGCGGAGATAAAATTATTTCCCTATTATCAAGCTGTCGCTAACACCAGTTAGTGACACCTAAAAGGAGATAGCGACCATCTTGGGCCCGGCTTTGCATGTCAGTGATACTTATCACTAATGACATGCAAAGTGGCGTGCCAAGATGTTAGCGACTGGAAACAGTCCCTAACATCGCTACCTTCTATTACCAACTTTTGGAGATATTCGCGCTAAGCGCGAATATCTCCAAAATCTAACACCTGCCCTGAGCAGTTCTTAGCCATGTTATCCAATGGGAGGTGGATAACATGGCTAAGAGCATTAGGTCGATAATACATGAATATCGCTGACTTTTCTGCGATAATAGCAAGGTTTATCTGCGATAAAAATCGCCGATGTGCGGCAATAATTTTTGTCTCTAAACAAGTTATAGACAAAAATTATCGCTAGTTGTTAGTAATATGCCCCCGGGTTTTTGCTTGCAGAAATCGGGAGGCGGGAGACTAGCACTGAAATCAGTACTCACACGCCTGAATCAGGAGGATTGCCATGTCTGAATTCTCTACAGCTGGGGCCATAAACTACATCCGCAGGGGTAGGTGATAGCCTGGGACCAGCCTGGCATCTAAAATGGCTGCCGTGCACGACAAAATTGTGGCATTCGAAAAAAGGCAAGATGGAGCAGCCGCTGGAAGAGATATATCAACATATATCAGCCTCCTCAGCCACCCTCAGGAAACATAGGGGATTAGGATATGTCTCCCGCACCCCCTTATACCTAGTACTTTAATTAACGAAGCACAAAATGGCGAATTCCCGTTTCGCTACCAGTTTGCGGCCCAGTTCGCGGCCCGTGAAGCGCTTCTACCGTGAAAAATCATTTTTTTTTTTATTTTCCCCACGGGACCCTTTAATAACCCCAACAACATTCCTAGGGGGTCAAGAGAGAGATACCTTGCCCCCTTTCATTAAATTCCCCCTTAGTTTTTCACCTTTTCTTCTCTCTCGATCCTACCGAGAGACAAGATGGCGGCCGCTCCGGACTGTCACGCAGCAAAAAAAAAAAAAAAGCTCACGCACAGCCGCTGGAAGAGATGTATCAACATATATCAGCCTCCTCACCCACCCTCAGGAAACATAGGGGATTAGGATACGTCTCCCGTACCCACTTATAACTAGTAATTTAATTTACGAAGCACAAAATGGCGAATTCCCGTTTCGCTACCAGTTTGCGGCCCAGTTCGCGGCCCGTGAAGCGCTTCTACCGTGAAAAATCATTTTTTTTTTCTTTTCCCCACGGGTCCCTTTAATAACCCCAACAGCATTCCTAGGGGGTCAAAAGGAGGATACCTTGCCCCCTTTCATTAAATTCACCCTTCGTTTTTCACCTCTTCTTCTCTCTCGATCCTACCGAGAGACAAGATGGCGGCCGCTCCGGACTGTTTAGAATGTTGACAGACACCGGAGAGCCAATCAGCTTTCTGCGCGCAAAGTTCCGATAAGCGAAAAGTAAGCGGACCGGATCGCTGCCCAGAGCGCTGTTACAGATATATATCTTGATTTAAACGTTAATTTCTCAAAAACTACTGGAGCACATATATTGAGACCTAGCAAAGGCACATCGGGCTAACAGTCCCTACAATTTTGCCAAGTTTCGTGCAAATCCATTCAGCCGTTCGAGCTAAAAGTGAGTCCAACCGCCCTATGGAAAACTCAATGCAAAAAACGCGTTTTGGGACCCCCCTTTTTTCTCAGCCCCCCCCTTGACGAAACCCCACCAAATTTTCAGGAGCTGCTCAGAAACAAAATGTGCCATTTTCCTGAAAATTTCAGCCGATTCCATCCACAAACGCCAAAGTTATTAGACATAGAATTTTCAAAAGTCCCATAGGGAATTAATCCTAACTATATATACCTACTGGCGATAGCCAGTAGGTAATATATATATATATATATATATATATATATATATATATATATATGAAAAGGAATTCCAGCCTGTCAGTGGATGACAGGCAGCAGCAGGGTGCAGACCTCAAAGCGCCACGGCAGACAGCCAGGTGTAAAGCTCACAAACGATCCAAACTCAAGTGAGTAGCAGGTTTCAACGTTTATTTAGAAGTGATATATATATATATATATATATATATATATATATATATATATATATATATATTCATTTGCCTATACCTTTGGTGCCGTTTGATGAAACTTCCTGAAATTTTCAAAACTGATGTGACGGTCACTTCAGCTGCTAACTTGAAAGTTTCGGAGTGATCCATCAAGCAGGGGCCCGAGAATCAGAGAGTGCTTAAAAGTGGGTTTTCTCCATATTAATTCCCATAGGACCTTTAGACACAGCTTCAGCCCGAACTGCTGAACGGAATTACACCAAATTTGGCAGAGGTAGATGTTGGTTCAGGGTTGTGCCTTTTTGGTACTTGGTGTAAATCCGTTCAGGAGCTTTGGGAGTTATTTACAGAAATTTCTAGTTGTATATATAGGGACGCAGTGGATCCGCGACCCCTCCAGATTTCGTGATGAGATATGATGATTGGCTGGCAACACTTCAAACCAGGAAGTGTTGGCAGCCATCTGTGAAAAGGGGGCAGGGTAGAAGCAGCCTGACCTCCTGGGCCTCTTTTTTTCAATTTCATCGGGAGTCGCGCTGGATCCGTGACTCCCGCTGATTTTTTGTTTTTTGTTTTGTTTTTTAACCGAAGAGCCGTCTCCCTCACTTCATTAGTAATTAGCCCCCAGGTGGGCCAGGTCCCAGTGGCAGTTTACAGTAATATGAGGGGGGGTTGCATGGCTCCCCATCCCGGGGCTTCCAAATGGCCTGGTGACCACCACATCCCCGGGGCTTGTTCTTTTTCAAAAAGTGGGGGAGTCCCGTACAGCCTCCCCTGCTTCCCCAAGGACTACCACCTACCCAGGGCCTGTCAAATTTGACAAAGGGTAGGGCCTCTCAGACCAACCCCGCCCAGGAGACCGCCATTCTGCTGTTTTTTTTAGTAGAATGCCGGGGCCCACGCCCAACCCCCGGGGCCTCAGGGACCATCACCTCCCCAGGGCAAAAACAGAATAATTAAGGGGGTCAGTTGCGGGCATCCGGCCGTGAGGACCATCACCTCCCCGGGGCTAAACACTTGAAAGAAGGGGCAAGCGAGGCACTCCCCTTGGAACCGTAGCGGCCCAGGGGAACATCACCCCCAGGGTCAGCTCCAGCAATGCCCCGGACATTGCGTTTAGCTATGGCTGGCAGGAGCAGCGATTAAAAATGCTCTTGCTTGCTGAAAGCGGAGCAGAATTGCTTTTGGATAGAAGGAGCTGCATGTTAGCAGCTCCGTCGTCCAAAAGCGATGCTGTCTTCTGCAGAACGTGGGGAGCCGGCAGGGACTGCGGAGGCCTTAAAGCTCCCCACGCGGCCCCCAACAGATAAGAAATGCGTTACTTACCTGTAACTGCAGTTATCCAGTATTAGTGTCTTTCATAGATTCACATGCCTGAATCATTCCCCGTCGTCGAGACGGGAGCCTCCGGAATATAGAAAAGTAATGTCCTAAGACATACATAAAGAGATTAGGTCTAAGGGGCTCTCCTTAGTAACCTATCTAGGTCCTTATGCAGGAAGGACCAAACAGAGTAGGCTCCAGGGTCCCACCTTGGTAGCCTATCTGAGTCCTTTTGTAAAAAAAAGGACCAAAGTAAAAGAAACAACCAATCAGCAACTACCTCCCTCTAGAACCTTCCTGTGAGGAGCCTCAGTCTCTCAGATTTTCGTACGCACCAAGTTGGTAGGTGTAAACCTGTTAGAGAGAGGTGAGTCCTGCCAGGGGAGGCGGGAGGGTGCATGTGAATCTATGAAAGACACTAATACTGGATAACTGCAGTTACAGGTAAGTAACGCATTTCTTATCCAGTATTTGGGTGTCTTTCATAGATTCACATGCCTGAATCAGAGTAGCAAGCAATACAATATGCACATCCTGTGTTGATACAGAACATATACACCTGCAAATAAGGAACATTTGTGACTGTATAAGAAACAGCATACAATGTCATGCAGAATCTAGTAATAAAGAAATGTGCATACCAGTCAAGGATGGCGGGAAGTAGGAGGGCTCACCTCACTGGAATAGATGGCGAAGCACTGCTCTGCCCACTGCTGCGTCTTTCGTCAGCTCAGCATCCAAGCAGTAGTGTCTGGTAAAGGTATGCGGGGACTTCCAGGTCGCCGCTCGACAGATGTCCAGGAGGGGCACTCCAGCAAACAGTGCCGCAGACGTGGACATGGCCCTGGTGGAGTGGGCTTTGGCCCGTGAGTCCAGAGGTCGTCCTGCCTGTTCGTGGCAGAGAGTTATAGCTGAAGAGATCCATCTTGATATACTTTGCTTTGATAGAGGCATGCCCTTCCTAGGTCTGCTGAATGCGACGAAGAGTTGGGATGACTTCCTGAATTGTCTTGTTCTATCAAGATAGAATTTTAGGCATCTCTGAAGGTCTAAAGAGTGCAGTGATCTCTCAGCCGGAGTAGATGGGTTCGGAAAGAATGATTTAAGAACCACAGGCTCATTTAAATGGAAGTCCGAAGGGACTTTGGGTATGAATCGTGGGTTAGTACGCAGGATGACTCTGTCTTCTTTGAATTGTAAGAATGGGTCCTGGATGGATAGGGCTTGCAATTCGCCCACTCTTCTGGCCGATGTCAGAGCCAGTAGGAGGGCTGCCTTCCACTACAGTAATTTGATATCCGACTTGTGGATAGGCTCAAAGGGATGCCTCATCAACTGGTGAAGAACTACGTTGAGTTGCCACGTTGGAGGGACAGGTTTTGGTCTAGGGAAGGACCTAAAAAGGCCCTTTAGGAATTGTTTGATGAGCCTGTCCGCCCACAGGGAGGGGCCCCTAGAAGTCCGAGTGAACCTAGAAATTGCTGCCAAGTGGACCTTGATGGACGCATGGGCAAGGCCTGAGTGCGCCAGATGTAGGAGATATGGCAGGAGTTGTTGTGGAGTGACCTGGAAGGGATGTAGACCTTCCTTCTCACACCAGACGCAGAAGCGTTTCCACTTGAGAGTATAAGTCTTTTTTGTGCTGTCAGCTCTAGCTTGGGACAGGACGTCTTTGCACTCTTGTGGTATGTTTAGATGACTGAACTCGCGGTAGTCAGGAGCCAGGCTGACAATTTCAGAGGGCCCAGGTTCGGGTGGAGAACCTGCCCGTGAGACATCGTGAGTAGGTTCGGGTGGCTGTGTAGGCGAAGAGGCGGATGGACCGATAGACGATGGAGCTCCGTGTACCAGTGCTGTCTCGGCCAGGATGGGGCGATGAGGATCAGGGTGCAGGGCTCCGATTTCATTTTCCTGTTTACCCTGGGTATCAGTGGGAATGGCGGAAAGGCGTAAGCAAACACGTTCTGCCAAGCTATGGAAAATGCATTCCCTAGTGTTCCTGGTTGGGGAAGCCTGCTTGCGAAGCTTGGGCATCTGGCGTTCTCCCTGGTGGCGAAGAGGTCTATTTGAGGTGTCCCCCACTTCTTGAAGATGTAGTTCAATGCACTCTCGTCCAACTCCCATTCGTGGGACAGGGACTGTTCTCTGCTGAGGGCGTCCGCCAGGACGTTGTCTTTGCCCGGAACGTATTCGGCTTTGAGGGTGATGCCATGTTGTAGAAGCCAGTTCCAAACTCTCTGAGATTCTCGAGAGAGAGAGAGAGCGAGCGCGTCCCTCCCTGTTTGTTCAGGTAGTGCATAGTCGTGGTGTTGTCCGTCCTGACTAGCACTGGGGAGTTTCTGATGCGCGGGAGGAACGACTGTAGCGCCAGGAAGACTGCCCGTAGCTCCAGAATGTTGATGTGGAGCTTGGATTCCTGTGGCGTCCATTTTCCGTTGGTCTGTAGTTCTTGCAGGACTGCACCCCAGCCCTCCAAGGATGCGTCCGTGGTGATAATATGCGGTTGTGCCGGAAGCAGGAACGGCAGTCCTTGCGACAGGTGTTTGTCTGATCTCCACCATTGTAGACTGTTGATCATAGGTTGGGTGACTCGTAGGCGATCCTCGAAGGACCCCGCCGCCTGTGTCCACTGTTTTGACAGTTCTTCCTGCAGGGGGCGCATTTTTAGGCGGCAGTGCGGGATGAGTAGGATACATGACGACATCATGCCGAGGAGCGACTTGAAGAGGCGGACGGTCAGAGTCTTTTTGGATGCCACTGACTTGGCCAAGGAGATGAGTTTCGACTTTCTCTCCTGTGATGGAAAGGCCTTCGTGCATTCTGTGTCCAGGGTCGCTCCTAGAAAAGTGATGACTCGGGTTGGTGTTAGGGATGACTTTTCCTTGTTGAGGTTCAAGCCGAGGCGGCGGAAAAGATGCAGACAGGCGCTGGAAGATGCGGCTGCGGCTGCTCTCGACGGAGCCTTTACCAGCCAGTCGTCCAAGTAAGGGAAGACCTGGTGACCCTGCTGGCGGAGATAGGCTGCTACAGGGGAAAGGCATTTCGTAAAGATCCTTGGAGCAGATTTGAGGCCGAAGGGGAGGACGCGGAATTGGTAGTGTACCCCTGCGACTGCAAACCTTAGGAACTTCCTGTGTCCCTTGAGGATAGGGATGTGGTAATAGGCGTCCTGTAGGTCGAGTGATGTCATGTAGTCGCCTTTTTCCAGGAGTCCCAGGATCTCTTGTAGCGTGACCATCCGGAACGACTGCTTCTTTAAAAACACATTGAGAGCTCTCAAGTCGAGAATCGGTCGCCATTTCTTCCCCTTCTTGTGGATGAGGAAGAAGTGGGAATAGAAGCCCTCCCCCTTCTGGGCGTGTGGAACTTTTTCTATTGCTCCCTTCTGGAGCATGGAAGCTAGTTCTTGTAGAAGCAGCCGTAGGTGTCTGTGAGGACGCTTGACAGGTGGTGTCCGTGGAGGGTTTGAGAGGAATTCCAGAGAGTGGCCGAATTGAAGGAGTTGTAGAACCCACCTGTCCGTCGTTATTTGCCGCCAATTTTGAAGGTAAAAGGAAAGTTTTCCTCCAAGTCGCAAAGGTAGCGATGGTGGAGGGGCTGGCCAATTGGTAGAGTCATTGGCGATTGCCTGCTGGTCTCTTCTGCCCTTTTCCTCTGTAGGACGATTTGTTGAAGGAGGACTGACGTCCCGACTGGTTTTGGCACTGTTGGAATTGCGTCTTACCCTGTGAGTATGAATAAGAGGACTTGTTTTGATAAGAGCCTCTATAGGAGGATTGTCCCCTCCCCCTGTTGGTACGAAAGGACTGAGTGCGAGATTGCAGAGTGCCTAGGGCTCTGGCTGTGTCGGTGTCCTTCTTAATTGTATTGAGGGCTTCGTCAATCTTCTCGCCGAACAGATGATCACCATCATAAGGCATATCTAAAATTTTGGTCTGGACCTCCTGTCTGAAAGAGGTGGCCTTAAGCCAGCCTTGGCGTCTTAGGACAGCGGCGCCTGCCAGCTGCCTGAATCCAGTCATGGCCACGTCAATGGCGCAGTCGGTTAGTTCTGAAGCCGATGTTTGTCCCTCGAGGAGGAGCGAGTGTGCCTCCGCTTTAAGGTCTTCCGGCAGGTCGGCAATGTAGGGCGCGATATCCGCCCAGAGTTGGCGGTTGTAACGCCCGAGAAGGGTGATGGAATTGGCAATCTTCACCGTTGTCGCAGAGGTAGTGGAAAAACGTTTCCCAACTGCATCCAACTTCCTGCCCTCTTTATCTGGTGGTGTCGATAAAGGTGATGCAGGCTTACGCGAGTTCTTCTGCGCCGCCTGGATGACCACAGAGTCCGCCTTGGGGTGACCCGTAAGGCATGCCGGAGCTGATGACGTAGCTCTGTATTTTTTATCCAGCCTGGGTACGATTACCTGCAGGGAGGCTGGAGACTGCATGAGCTGCTTGCCCTGTTTAAGCAGATAATCAATGATCGGGATCGATCTAGTAGTTTTCTTAGTTGGTTCTTTAAAGTCGTTGTTGGACAGGCCACATGACGGGCCGCTCTCCCCCGGCTCGACCAGGCCCGAGCCCAGTCATACAAGCACCACACACCACCATTGTACGTCCTACGTCCCCTCAGGGACACCTGCCCTCGAACATGATCACCTCATGGGCCCGATCCACTGCCGACCCATGCGCTCAGCCTGGGCCGCCATCTTGGACACTTCATCACGAGGCCGCCTGGCCCCCGATCGACCTCAACCCTGGGCCTAGCCCGGCCTCAGACATTCCGGCACCACCCTCCACCCAGGAGGTGAGCGAGCTACTTGGCAGGTCAATGGGAGAAAGAGGTGTCGATGGCTCTCCCCCGGCCAGTGCCGCTCGCCCATCGCCTCCCCGGGCGCTGGCTCCACCCCCCCGCTGGGTGTCTGGACTCCCTCATCCCGGACCTCCCGACCTCCAAGTGCAAGGGTCCGGACATCAAAGCCCGCCAGCCCTATAACTGGGGCAGCTCCAGAGCAGGAAGGCAGTTGTATCTTGGAGTCGAGAGACGTAAAGAGGAACTCACCCTGGACGGACTACTGGCGCTGCCGTAGCTCTGTCCTGTGCACCATCGTCCTGCCTGTTGGCGCTGCCACAGCCGTCGTAACCTTCATCCTTCATCGTCGTCCGGATCTGCTGGCGAGGCCGCGGACCGTTGTAACCGTCATCTGCATCGGGACCTGCTTGGCTTCTCCACGGCCCGTCGACCATCCGTCATCCATCCCGGGACCTGCTTGGCTTCTCCACGGCCCGTCGATCATCCTTCGTCCATCTCGGGACCGGCTTGGCTCCTCCACGGCCCGATCAGCAAACACACCGAGCTCGAGGATTGAGAGCTATTTAACTCATTGGCAACTAAGACTGTCCCGCTACCCCTTTTTCCTCAACCAGAGATCAGAACCGAGGGGACCCCTGAGTCCAGACCTCCTTGTATCATATCAACGTAACCTAAGAATTGCCTATAAAGTCTCGTTAACCTTCAATCTTGTGTGGTGTCCGTCTGTGGGGGGGGAAGTTACTTATCTGTACAGTCGTTGGAGACGGCTCTCCCTGGAGACCTCTCCCCGTAATCTCGGCCGATCCTCCCGGTCCGTCTAACAGTCGTAGAGGAAACATTCAGTTTCCTGAGATTCAATGGACATATGGAACCTTTTGGCTGCCCTTTCCATGAGGTTATGGAAACCTCCAATATCTGCAGGTGGAGACTCGGAGGATTGCGGCTCTGGAGAGGCTGGAGAGTGGGTGACATAGTCTTGGTCCGCATCCACGTCCGTATCATCATCTCGGACCTCCCCTTCTTCGTGTTCCCTTTCCTCTTCCTCGGACGAGACGGGGTCTTGAGCAGGGTCCTGTGTCCTAGGAAGAACCAGTGGAGGGGGTTTAGGCCTTGGCACCTGCGCAGGAACCGTCACAGCTGGCTGCGGGGTTGGCGGAACAGCAGGGGTGGCTTTCTGCGGAAACCGCTCTTTGTAGTCCTGAACGAGAAAGCGCAAGTCTGAAACCAAAGAGGCTGGCAAACACACCATTGGGGTCACCTGGGTGTGAACTTGGGTAGACACAACTGGAGGAACCGATTCTTCAGCCTCCTGCTCTTCGTCCGTACTCTGGCACTTGACGACCAAGTCTGAGGGGCTAGTGGCCTGGGTAAACATCTCTTCCTCCGGTTCCTGGTTCTGTAAGAGGCAGGATGGCGTCAGCTGTTGGACCTTACTAGGCGAAGTCATCTCCGGAGTAATCGGCATTTTGGTGATTCTGATGGAGACATGGGATGTCTGAGCGTCCATCGCATGTGACAGGAGCTCTGATTCCCTCCAGGTACCAGCAGCCGTCGATATGGTCTTCGTCGACGGTGTGTCCGTCGACGACGCTCTCGTCGACGGTGCCTTAGTTAGCTTTTCCGCTGTCGACTGCTTCGTCGTCGGCGCCGTCGTTGACGGAGCGCCCTTCGTCGACGGAGTGCCCTTCGTCGGCGGCTTCGTCGACGGTGCCGTCGTCGACGTCCTCGTCGACGGTGCCGTCGTCGACGTCCTCGTCGACGATGCCGTCGTCGACGTTCTCGTCGACGGTGTCGTCGTTGATGTCCTCGTCGACGGTCTTGTCGTCGACGGTGCGGAGGATGAAAGCGGTCTTCCTGCTGACGACGAGTGTGTTAGAGTCGTCGATGAGGAGGACGCCGACGATGCCATCGTCGTCGATACCGTCGTTGTCGATGTAGAGACGGTCTTAAGCGATGAGGTGGTCGCCGATTGCGCCGTCGTCACCGTAAGCAGTGGTTGCTTCCTGGGGACAGGAAGGTCCTTGCTAGATACGGCAGGCTTGCCCTCTGAAGACCTTTTGGACTTCTTAGGAGGGGTTGCTGAGTGGCCAGGCGAGGAAGCCCTAGGCCTCTTCAGGGAAAACTGTGAGGCGACAGACATGCTCTCACCTTCAGAAATGAGGTCGCCTTCCGGTTTGTCCTTAAGCCTGTTCAGCCAAATTAGAAGTCTCCCTTCCCGGTCTTTCTGGGTCTTGACGGAGAACTTACGGCAAATCCTGCAGTCAATAGACTTGTGGTGAGGATAGAGGCAATATAGGCATTCCTCATGTTCGTCGTCCACGTGGAGCCTCAGTTTACCACAGGAGGCACAGGGACGGAAGAGTGCTCTCTTCTTGACATCAGCCATAGTAAGAAAGTCGAAAAAACTGTGAAATTTGAAGAAAATCCAAGATTCCTGAGGAGAACTCAGGTGGAGACTCCCTAGCACAACGTGCGGTAGAAAATCTGAGAGACTGAGGCTCCTCACAGGAAGGTTCTAGAGGGAGGTAGTTGCTGATTGGTTGTTTCTTTTACTTTGGTCCTTTTTTTTACAAAAGGACTCAGATAGGCTACCAAGGTGGGACCCTGGAGCCTACTCTGTTTGGTCCTTCCTGCATAAGGACCTAGATAGGTTACTAAGGAGAGCCCCTTAGACCTAATCTCTTTATGTATGTCTTAGGACATTACTTTTCTATATACCGGAGGCTCCCGTCTCGACGACGGGGAATGATTCAGGCATGTGAATCTATGAAAGACACCCAAATACTGGATAATAGTGGGTGCCCTTGGTGGGACCAGGGTACACAGAATAGACGCCGGGCCCTGGAGGATGGGGTCCTCGGGCCGAATTCAGCCCGGGAAGGGGGGGGGGCACTGCCCCTTCCCTTTTGAAAAAACCTGAACATTACAAAAAGGGGAAGGCCTTGGGGATGGGGTCCACAGGGCCGAAAATGGCTCGGGAGGGGGGCTGCTCGGCCCCCTCCCTTTTCTAATTAAAAAGAAAAGGTCAGGCCCAGGGGAGGGGCTGCGCACCCCTTCCCTCTTTTAAATACATCATTTTATTTAATGGGCAGGCCTGGGAAATGGGGTCCCATGGGTCAAAATCGGGTCAGGAAGGGGGGCGTGCAACCCCACCCTCCCCTTAGTATTCCTTTTTTAATTTTTTTTATTCTTTTTATCATAGTCACCATTAACATGGCATAGGCATTCAGCTGGTATACATACATTCGAAGAATCAGTAAGAACACATCCCCAACACAATAGTACAGTAAAAATCAATACTCCACATCCATGAGTAGTACCCCGTATATTATTCACATCTCCCTCCCTAGTGTTCCTCATCCGTACTTGCACCCGCCTGATCTTGCGGTGGTTCGCAGATATCTCCCCTAAATTTGTTCCATGCCCCCCAGATCTTACTCCACTTCCGGGAACAGCCGCGATTAAGGAATACCGTTCTTTCGGCTACCATAGCCGTGTCCATGTCTTGACACCATGCCGCTAGCGACGGTATTTCAGCAGCTCCCCATTTTTGCGCAATATTGCGCTTAGCTATCATTATCCCCAGTGTGGCCAAGTCTTGTGCCGGATGAGTAAGGTCATTTGGCTCCCATTCATTTAATAGACATCTTTTGGGATCTGGTAATAGTGACACCTCCTCTGTTTGTGATATTGTTCGCATCACTTTTGTCCAGTAGTCCATAATCTTCGGGCACTCCCATATGGTGTGGTAGAATGTACCCTCCTCCTCACAGCATCTCAGGCTGTATGGGTGCGATGCTTTACCTATCCTATATAGGGTGAGTCTGGTGTAGTAAGTTCTATCAAGGATTTTAAGTTGTATTAGTCTAAATCGTGAGGATATACCCACCTCACACGGTGAGGCCAATGCCTCCGGCCAGTCTGTGTCATCAAGATCACGAGACCATTTTTCCCTAAGTGGTGTCGTGGGGTCCGGCAGGTTGTTAATTAATTTTTGGTAAGTAAATGACGTAGCTCGCTTATGCATGTATTCTGTCAACAACCTGTCTTCGTGATGCGAAGCTTCCGGGAGCTCGGTGCCAGGCAGCAAGGCCGCTGTCAGAGCATGTTTAATCTGTGTGCATCGGAAAACTTCTGAGGGTGCCAGTTCGTATTGTTGCTGGAGGCGCTCAAACGTAACTACGTTCCCCTTATGCCACATATCACCTACTGTGGATATGCCAATGGCATCCCAATGATCAAAGCCCTTACTATTCCTGAGCCTTCCTAGTTGCTTCGTGTACCAAAGAGGAGTGAGTTGGGTTATCACACCTTGCCAGCCCAATTTAACCTGTGCAGCATGCCATATGAGAACAGTATGTTTAGTAGGTCCTATTAGCGTGGGGGCTTGCTTTTTATTGTAAAGTGCCAACAGCATACTCCCGGTTCCCAATACAAATCTGTCTGCCTTAAACGCAGGGTCTGTTTGCGGAGCATGTAGCCACTGGTTTACCACCTTTAATTGCGCCGCCCAATAGTATAGTTGTATGTTCGGGAGCGCTATCCCCACATCAGACCAACCTCGAACCAACTTGGCCTGTGCTATGCGTGCTGGTTTGTTTCCCCACAGCAGGCTGGAAACCTGGGCTGCTATTGCCTTAAAATAACTTGGCGGCACCGGAAATGGCACATTTTCCAGAGCATATAGAAATCTAGGAGTATTCTCTTTTCAATTAAAAATTGCAAAGTCTGGGCCCCTGGGATGGGTTCCCCAGGGCCCAAAACGGCCCAGGGATTGACGGCCACAATGCCCCCCATCCTAAAAAATAGAAAAAAAGAAAATTAAAAAATCCAACAACTCGCCGGAGGCCTGTTCCCTATTTCCATCACTCTGCAAATGCGCCTCCTGGGACACTGCTGCTTTTGGAATGAATTCCACATTACTTCGTAGGGCCTCAGGACTAAAGTGGACTTCTACCCCAACCAGTAGTTCGCCTTGGGGGCCAACTACCCCTCCTGTTGCCTCCAGTAAGTCCCACACAGTGGGACTGCTTAGAGGTCTTCGGAGGCCATGCCGTCTTTTTCTACCACTCGGCAAACACGGCTCCTGCTACACTACTGCTTGTGGGATGAAGTGCACTCAACTCCTGAGGGACCTTGGAGAAAAGAAGCCCTCCTGGTACAACCAGTACGTCCTACACAGCGGGATTCCTAAGAGCCAGTCGGAGGCCCGTCCCCTTTCTCCACCACTCTGCAAACGCAACTAGTACTTAAAAAACCATAGAAATTCACTGCAAAAAACACAGGTTACAGGGACGTTATTGTTACGTATTAGAATAAAAATAACCTTAGAAATTCACTGAAAAAAACAAAGTAACAGGGGCGTTATAATTAGGCTCAGGTTTCACTTGTACACAACCAGTGAAATTCGGGAGTTAAGGTTAGCTAAGCTACTTATAACTTGTGCCACCGCAATGCACTGCCTATGGCCTCACATATTACATCATTCATGACATTGTCAGTGACATTACTGATTTTTACATGTGACATGCCTTTTACATGTCATATAGCATATTCACTTTCAGGTTGTCAATGTACAAAAAGAAAAGAGCACGACCATGCGAATGCATCAGTTGTTGCCCCTACTTGGTCCCATCTGCAAATGTAGTCAGTGACATCACTGATGACATCACTAAAACATAAAACGTCTAATTGTTTAGGCTAGTCTATTGGAAATCACAACACCATTCGTGAACCTGAAAAGAAATTTTAGTGCAAATGTCAGATTTACACAAACCACTTCAACATACAACCAGTAGAGATGTCTTAGTGGGCAAACCACAATGTCATACACAACTAGTAAAATTATTCTATTATAGCAGAGAGGTCAGTCTGTTGTAAATGTCTACTACACTGGGCCATCAACCTAGATAAAGGTCTAAGTGAACGAAGTCTAAGTGAACAGATGAATTTATTGCAATCTACTACAACAGCCATTCATCACAAAGGAGAGTGGTGTAAGGAAACTGGTCACTGTGTCATAAAATAGAACTATACTCAGCCATCACTGTGTAGTGAAGTCTCAATGAACAGCTTACAGTGTTGCAAAGCACCGGCGACCACCACGTGCCCAAGGCAAATAGAAATAAAAGAGGGGGGGCTGCATGGTCCCCTCCTGCAACCATACATGGCCCTGGGGACTGCCACCCCCACGGCCGGCTTCTGCTATGAACCGGGGTGCCCACCCCCAGGAAACAGCTGTTTGCTATGGCTTGGTGAGAGCTTTACCGCTCACGCCAAGCCATAGCAAATTGTGCTCCTCTTTGAGCGAGCAAGCAAGAGCATTTTGCTCTTGCTTGCTCGAAGCAAAGCAGAGCACACATGCTTGACAGAAAGGGAGCTGCATGTTATCAGCTCCCTCTGTGACAAAGCAATGCTGGCTCCCGCAGGATGAAGGGAGCCAGCAAGGACCGCGGGGGCCTTAAGGCTTGCCCATGGTTCCCACTAGTGACAAATGGGTGCCCTGGGTAGGACCAGAAAACTGGATATTTACCTGAACCTCCAATTATTTGGTTATGCTACTGATACAAAACAATAAACAAAAATTAATACGTTTATCTTGGCCATCAATTTTACCTGTTTTACTTTTAATTATTCTTCATGTTGAAATATAGTCACAAAAAAGGGCACATAATCTACTAAACAGACAATCTCATTATTACAACATACAACAATACATTAGAACTCAACATAAATGTGTGAAGAAATACATTTACATAAATGAGAAATACACAAAATATGGTGACAATAAATCAGTCGAAAAACAGTTGCAATGTGTAACTTCAAATCACATATACACATTTAAACAACACATGATGTTCCCAATTTAGGAGGGCGAATATTTGCAATACTCTAAGTGTCCAAAGGTCTAACTGACACTTTTATGGTAGCCGACGCGTTTCGAGTTCCGGTTTTTTGAATTGCCGGACTCTCATCAGGGCTGGATGAATCCTTTCTTAAAAACCAACTGGCAGATGCCGAACGTGGTTTGTAGGCTCGTATTGTATATTCATGCAGTGAAAGCCACTCTTTGTCTTGCTCTTGTGTGGCGTGGTACGAGTGAATACTTGAAGCTAGTACGAAGCTTCCCAAAAAGATTGTAATTAGAACAGACCCACATAAACAAAACTCGTGGCTCCGCTTCTGATTCGTGACCAGCCCACGAATTTTAAGACCCTAGCACCCCGACCCAAGAAGTAGCGAACGCCAGTGCATCACATTACCACGCCACACAAGAGCAAGACAAAGAGTGGCTTTCACTGCATGAATATACAATACGAGCCTACAAACCACGTTCGGCATCTGCCAGTTGGTTTTTAAGAAAGGATTCATCCAGCCCTGATGAGAGTCTGACAATTCATAAAATACCATAAAAGTGTCAGTTAGACCTTTGGACACTTAGAGTATTGCAAATATTCACCCTCCTAAATTGGGAACATCATGTGTTGTTTAAATGTGTAAATGTGATTTGAAGTTACACATTGCAACTGTTTTTCGACTGATTTATTGTCACCATATTTTGTGTATTTGTCATTAATGTACATGTATTTCTTCACACATTTATGTTGAGTTCTAATCTATTGTTGTATGTTGTAATAATGAGATTGTCTGTTTAGTAGATTATGTGTCCTTTTTTGTGACTATATTTGAACATGAAGAATAATTAAAAGTAAAACAGGCAAAATTGATGGCCAAGATAAACGTATTAATTTTCGTTTATTGTTTTGTATCAGTAACATAACCAAATAATTGGAGGTTCAGGTAAATATCCAGTTTTCTTGTTAATAGGCCCCACCTGCCCTCCCTCCCTTTCTTTGGGCCAAACCCCTTCTTTTTCACAAAACTGGGTAGGACCAGGGCACCCACACTAGAAGCTAAGCCACGGGGGATGGGGTTCCCGGTGCCAAAATCAGCCCAGGATCCAGGGAACTACCCCTCCCATAAAAAAAACAAAAAACATGCTGGACCGGTTAGTCGCCAGATGCCACGCCCCCTTTCTTCACTACTCTGCAAACACGCCTCCTGCCGCACTGCTGGTTGGGGGATGAGGTCCACTGGGATGCTGAGGTGTTCCTGAGGGCCAGGAAGGATAGGTTACTTACCTGTAACCCTAGTTCTCTTCCAGGGGTATCCTCATCAAAGTCATAAGCACTGAATATTTGTGCCCATGTGGGGGACCTCGAAAATAATATAAAAATGATATATGGAAAACATATATATACAGCTCTACATATATATAATATATATTATTTTATATAAATATATATATATATATATATATATATACATATATATATATATATATATACATACATAATTTTTTCTCATACCAATGCAGCTTCCCATAGGAGGCTAAACAATGTAATTACACATATAAATACTGCATTTGCCAATATATAAAAACACAAGAGGGCAAGTAGCACTTGAACTCTGTTTTTCAATAAGTAAAGCACTCATAGAGAGTAAAACTGCAAATAAAGTAGACATTGTTAGCCTACAGGCTGCATTGTAAAACAATAGCATAGAAACTGAAAGCATTTTCAACAAAAACTGATACTGTGCCTTTAAGGCAGCCATGACCCCTAGCTTCCCATCATGCCTCAGGGGTGACAGTTAGGTCAGTTGTTCTTTGCATAACCCTGAAGGTCAGGGCACAAAGATATCCTGTAACACTTTAGAAACATCTCATTTGCCTGGGGAGGCGGGTGGGTTGCTAATGACTTTGATGAAGATACTCCTGGAAGAGAACTAAGTAACCTATCCTTCTCTTCGAGGGGATCCTCATCAATAGTCATAAGCACTGAATAGAATAGCAAGCCCATCAACCACCTGCAGGCAAATGAGAGTAAAATGACCCAACATATAATAACAGCCGCACTCAGGTGTTGAACAGATTTCTCAAGGAGGCCTGGCCTACTTGGGTGTTTGTTCTGGTGTCTGAATGCAGACATTAGTGCCTCGTAAATGAATGGACGGACCTCCAATTTGCCGCCTTACAGATTTCAGACATGGGCACGTTATGAGGAAAAGCAGGAGTAGCCGCTTTTCCTCTTGTAGAGTGCGCTTTGGGAGCAAACCCAACGGGCCTCTGAGCTAATTGATAAGCAAGTTTGATACATGAAACTATCCATCTGGAGATGGAACGCTTCGAAGCTGCAAAACCAGTTCTGATCGACCCGTAGTTAACAAATAGTTGATCAAATTTTCTCATGGACCTGGACCTATCCAGATAGAATTTTAGAAACCTATTTCAGGTCCAGAGAGTGTAAAGCCCTCTCAGCTGGAGTGGAGGGACTGGGAAAAAAGGTGGGTAGAGACATGAAAATCTGACACCACCTTAGGGAGGAACGGTGGGTGTCATCAACACAACCCTCTTAAGAGGACAAACCGTATAAGGCTCCTTAGAGCACAGAGCCCGTATTTCGCTCAATCTGCGAGCTGACGTGATCAAGAAAGCTGCCTTCCAAGAAAGATGTTGTAAGGTTGCTTTGTGTATGGGCTGGAAAGGCGGACCCATCAAATTCGATAGCACCAGGATTAGCTCCCAAGGTGGTGAAGGAGGCCGGACCAGAGGGTTGACCTTCTTTAACCCCTGTAAAAAGTCCTTAACAGCCTGTAACTGAAAGAAAGGAGGTTGAGAAGGTGAAGGCCTATATGCAGTTATAGCTGCTAAGTGCACCTTAATGGAAGGAAACTTCAATCTTGCTTTCGCCAGATAAAGCAGGTAAGGAAGGATGACCTCTTCCTGTCCTTTGGTTGGATTACAATTGTTTTGCACACACCACAAATAAAACCAATTCCACTTACACGCATATGAATGCCTCGTGGACGGTCTTCTTGCTTCTTTCAAGATAGACATGTAGTCCTGCGGAAGTCCTACGTGACCATACTGGAGGACCTCAGGAGCCATACTACCAAGTTCAGTGAGGGAAGGGTGGGGTGATGAATCCTCCCATTCATCTTGGACAGCAGGTCCAGTCTGCACGGCAGCTTCCTGTGAGGGCATTCTGATAAGTGCAGATGGTCCGGGTACCACCATTGTCTCGGCCAGTCCAGGGCAATCAGTATCATCCTCGTGCACGAATGAGACAGCTTGGTCACCACCTTCGGGATTAGCGGAAGGGATGGAAAAGATTACACAAATGCCCCTGACCAGTCTATCAAAAGGGAATTCCCTTTCGATCCTGGTCGGTAGAACCTTGAGGCGAAGTCTCGGCATTTCGTGTTTTCGTCGTCGCGAAAAGGTCGATGGTGAAAATACCCCATGACTGAAAGATGTTTTTGACGACCTCGTTGTTGAGAACCCAGTCTTCTCTGTCTTCAAAGTGACGGCTGAGAGCATCCGCTCTCGCGTTCTGATCTCCCGTCAGGTGGACTGCTGCGACTGACAGATTCCGTGCCAGGAGCCAATGCCACAGGGTTTTTGCTTCCAGTGAAAGTGTGCATGAGTGAGTTCCACCTTGTTTGTTCTGTTAGTACATGGTAGTGGTATTGTCCGTCTGTACTAATATTGAACTTGCCTGAATCGAGGGGAGGAAAGCTTTGAGGACTAGGTGAACTGCTCTCAGCTCTAGCATGTTGATATGGAAGGAGCGTTCTTTTGGAGACCATATATCTTGAGTCTGGAGAGTTCCATGTGGGCCCTCCAGCCCTGCAGTAAGGAGTCCATGATCAGCGTTTGAGCAGGCGGAGCTTGATGAAAAGGAACTCCGACTTGCATATTTCCCTTTTTCATCCACCATGGAATGGACGCTCATGGTGCATTCGATAGACTTATCTTTTCGTACCAGCGAGCTGTCTGTTGGTCCCACTTGTCCTCCAGATCCTGCTGGAGAGGAGGCATTCGTAGTCTGGCATTGGGAACCAGGAAGATGCATGATGTCATTGACCCTAGTAGGGAGGCAATCTGACGCACAGGCAGTTTTCTGTTGTGCAGAACCAGCTTGCTTTTCTGTATGAGGGAACACTGTCTCTCCTCCGAAGGAAACACGTTTCCTACCTCGGAGTCTAGCAGAGCCCCTAAGAAATGTATTCTCTGTGTTGGCTGTGAAGCTGATTTGACAAAATTCACATGCAGGCCCAGCCGGTGGCACAGATAGAGACTGTTCAAGAATTGACTCCTCACGCTGTTTGGAGAAGGACCTTTCAACAGTCAGTATGGGTACACGAAGATGCTCCTGCGACGCAGTGCGGCTACTACTACCGCCATGCACTTCGTGAACACTCGGGGGACTGACTTCAACCCAAAGGCCAGTACTTTGAAATGGTAATGAGAGGATCCCAGCAGGAATCGTAGGTATTGTCTGTGATGCTGATTAATCGGGACGTGAAAGTATGCATCTTGCAGATCCAGCATACACAAACAATCCCCCTGTCTGAGATGTGGATATATTTGATGGAGAGCCAACATGCGAAACTTCTCCATTCTGATTGATTGGATGAGTGTCCACAGGTCCAGAATGGGTCTGCATTCTACCTTTTGGCCCTTTTTCTTTACCAAGAAGTATCTTGAGTAAACCCCTTTCCCTCTTCGATGGCTGACTTTCTGAGAAGGGTGGCAACTTCTCTCTGCAAGAGCTTTAACTGGTGGCACGATGGTGGAACTGGAGGGATTGAGGGGGAACGATGTTGAAAATGTAGAGAGTACCCATTCTGTAGCAAAGCTAACATCTACCGGTCCTCTGTGATAGCTGGCCATTCTTCGAGATGATTTGCAAACCTTTCCCCCACTGGAATGGTGATTGGCGATGGGGGAAGTGAGTACTCATTGCTTTGTCTGCGACTAGGCGGAGTTGTTACCTTGAGGCTGATATCCCCCTCCTCTGGAGGGATGCCTGCCCAGTTACTGGGATCTTTGTTGACCTTGCTGATCCTGATTTTGTTGCCAAAGAGGGCTTTAAACCCTCTGTTGGGAGGATCGCCGATTGTAAGGTCGGAATCTCATGCGGAATTCCTTCTTCTTTTCAAGGCCCACTGCCTTCAGCATGTCCAGTTCTACTTTCATCCAGGATATTTCTTCATCAGTGTGAGTCCCGAATAGAGAGGAACCGGAGAAAGGAAGATTGAGGATGCGTGACTGTGCTTCTGGCTTGAGCACTGTAAGTCGGAGCAAGATGTTCTTCTTGCGCATACACCATGTGCATAAGCATGAGCCAAAAGGGTAGCTCCATCCGCCGCAGCTCTGATAACCTGGTTAGACACCAGACTGCCCTCTGTTAGAATTTCCCCAAAATCTTTGTGCTCTTCCTGCGGTAACTTTTCAGTGAATCGCTGTAGTGAGTCCCATAGAGATCTGTTGTAGCGGCCTAGGAGCGCTGATGCGTTGGAGACCTTCAACATGGAGGCCGAAGTGGCATAAACCTTCCGTCCCCAGGAATCCTGTGTTTTACTCTCCTTATCAGGTGGAACAGTAGAGGAGGATGCAACAGCATGGGTCTTCTTAGCCGCAGCAATTATGACAGAATCCGGGGGAGGATCTGCTCCAAGGAAGAGCGGGTCATCCTCTGGTGAACAGTACTTTTTTAAGATTCTCGCTAAACGGTCTTAACACTCGCTGGTGTGAGAAAGATGTCTATCCCTGGCTTTATTAGACCTTGTACCAATGGGAGCAGAGGTTTAGACGCTGCCCTTTGGTGTAGAGTCTCAGAAATCACGGAGGACTTGCTTTGACGAGTCGGCATAGGGATGCCTAGCTTTGCCGCCCCTATACCAAGAATGTCCTGAAAAGTGTAGAAGTTGTCCACCGGAGAGACCCTCGACGGCGGACTTTCGGTCAAAGTAGGTGAGTAGTCTTTGTGGGACGTACGAGTGGAAGAAGAGAACGGAGTCGGGGATCTGTGCGCTGTCCTCCTGCTTCTTGATCTAGACCTCCTTCTGTGCGAGTGCGCAGGGGTGCGGCTGCAAGCTCTGGCTCTTGCATAAGGGCGTTCTCTATCCACCGCCTGTACTAGACGAGACAACAGAGATCTGTGCAGAGGGTTCGAGTAATGCTGCTCCACCGTGACTGTGGCCATGGACCAGTGATGCAAAGGCCTGTTCCATCTCGGTGACAAATGGTTGGAAGGAGATCTGTGCCTCTCTCTCCCCTCAGGAGACTGTGCAGGAGGGGGTAGTTCACCTCTTCATGTGCAGATCTGGTTGGGGAATCTTGCAGTTCCCCTGACACTGGACTGCGGACGTCGAGATCACCACCTCCGGTGATGTTGATCCTTGGTGAGAACTGGGGGAGCCTGTTCTAGACATCAGTGAAGGTGACTATGATAGTTTTACTGGAGGTGAGGCTTCTCTAGAAGGTGCCTCGACGTTGATCTGGAGCGTCTGCGCACAGACTGTCCTGTCAAGGAAGACGTCTGCCTCGACGTTGACTTTCTCCTTTTTGAAGGTGGACTTGATCTTGCAGTAGAACGTCCTCTCGACGTCAAATGTCTACCAGACGCAGACGGAGTGCCATGCTTCGACATTCATTGCCCTTCGACGTCAACTGGCGTTGGGCTGCCGGCGACGAAGATCTCTGTCTCGACGCCGAAGATCCCTTCGACGGAGTTTTCTGTTTCGACGTCGATGATGTAGTCTGACGAATCGACGTCGAAGAGCCTTGTCGAGACTTCGACGGAGACTTCTGCCTCGAATCCGAAGATCTTTGGACTGATCTCGACGGAGACCTGTGCCTCGACATCGATCGCCGACGATGAGGCGACGACGGAGTGATGTGTCACGACGTCGATGGACGATGCGATCGGAGTGATGTGCCTCGACGTCGATCGCTTAGCCCGCATCAACGGAGATTTTTCTCTCGACGTTGAGGGTCGCCTGGTTGGCGTCAATAGAGAACTTGTTACCTTCGTCGACGATGATTTCGTTGTTGACTGATGATGCACCGGCATCACCGAAATCTTCGACGCCGATTTCTTTGTCACCGGCAGCTTCGACGTCGATGCCAACGCCGACGGATAATAAGTCGGCACTTTTCCTCTCGACGTCGACCGAGTTCCCTTGTTCTTCTGCCTCACAGGAGACCTACCTCTTTCAGAGATGTCATATAGACGAATCCTCTCCCTGTCCTTGATGGTCCTTCTCGACAACTTCTTACAATGATGGCAGTTGTTAGAAGAGTGAGACTCAGGGAGGCAAAGAATACACACAGGGTGTGTATCTGTTCCGGCCTTCTTCTTGCCACAGGAAGGGCAAGGGTCAAATAAAGAAGGCATTTAAAAAGAAAATAAACCTTTTCTGGAACACAATAAAGGTGTAACTTTGCACTCTAAGATAAAAAGACGTCGAGTGAAAGCAGAAAAACTAGATTTTGATAAGATATTTTTACAGAAAGTCAAAAAAGAGTAAGAGCTAAAACTCCAGGGTCCTGACTGAAGGAGCCGGAAAGAACAACTGACCTAACTGTAACTCCTGAGGCATGATGGGAAGCTAGGGGTCAAGGCTGCCTTAAAGGCACTGTGCTAGTTTTTGTTGAAAATGCTTTCATTTTCTATGCTATTGTTTTACAATGCAGCCTGTAGGCTAACAATGTCTACTTTATTTGCAGTTTTACTCTCTATGAGTGCTTTACTCATTAAAAAACAGAGTTCAAGGGCTACTTGTCCTCTTGTGTTTTTATATATTGGCAAATGCAGTATTTATATGAGTAATTACATTGTTTAGCCTCCTATGGGGAGCTGCATTGGTATGAGAAAAAATGATATATGGTGTGATCATGGGCACATCGTGCTCGAAACGTGTCGCAGAGGGGAGAGTTGAATAAACATCTACCCGCCAGAGCCGTTTGGGTCTGTCTCTCTCTTTTTCGCCTGGAGTGAAAGTCTGGAGAGAATGCTTGTTGCGATATATATATATATATATACATATATATATATGACGCTCCAATTTCCCTTCATTTACGAAGAAAACAAAACAGCACTCGAGGAGTTCTTCTCAACCACGCAAGTTTTTATTGTGCGCAGGGTTTACACAGACGCTTTTCGGCGTGCTGCCTTCGTCAGTGTGAATTACACATGTACACCAACCGGTATATTAATAAAGCATTTTCTGAATCATAGAAAGTGAAAGAGGACTGACCCCACTATGGTCACTATAGGCGCCATCTTAGAATTGTTTAATTAGACCATCACAGTATATACAAGGTGCCAATAAAGCCCACCAATGGGCTGATATATGAAGACAGGGGGTATATTTAACATCAAAATTGTTTAAAACATAAACAAAACATGAAGCCGTGGATCGGCTAATGTCCTCTATCAGTTGTTATCATCATAACAATGCTTATATGTATACAAATATATACAACCATATATTTCCTATTTCATACCCAGTTATCTAAAAATTCATATATATCGGGTAGTTCAAAATCACATCTATAATTCATTTATGTGTTTCCTCACATTCTTGATTCAATGTTCATATGCTATGGAAAAACATACTTGATTGTATATAGAATATGTAAAAATGAAACAACTAAGCAAAAATAGAGAATCCATCTTAAATGCTATACCGTACAGATAGATGCATTGCTCCCAAAGCACGTGTAACAGAACATCTATCTAAGTTCATGAATCAAAAATCAATTTCACAAGTTTATAAGAAAAAGATCAAGCTCAAGCCACATTAAACATCAGAAGAACCAGCATCAAATTACATATATTCACATTTATAGTTTTCATGGCCTAGATTGATACTGTGCTAATCTTTGTGTTACAGTCTTTATTTTCCCAGATGGAACGCCATCTCCTCCCCACTATTGAGGCCCTTCGGGTGCTTCGTAGAGAGATCTATGATGTATCTTGACTCCAGTCTACGGAGTCTTCTCAAACGGTCTCCACCTCTTACATTTGGAGGTACGATATCTAGGCCAAAATATTGCAGTTGTTGGAGGTCCCGACCATGCACTTCAGCGAAGTGGCGGGCCACCGGATAGAGTCTGCTTTGTCTATGGGCCTGAGGTGTTCCAATATTCTCAGGTTCAGCTCTTTGATTGTACTGCCGATGTAGCGAAGGCCACAGGGGCAGTGCAAACAGTAAACCGCATATTGCGTACTACAGGTGATGAATTTTTTGATGGATATTCTCTTCCCTGTTTCAGATATTACGTATGATAGAACTCTCTTGCTGCCCACATAGGCTTTGCAGCGGACACAAGGATAAAACCCTTTTTGGTCCCTTAAGGTGTTCATTTTGGACATGGGCTTTTCCAGATGACTAGTGACAAGCATGTCTCCCACTGACCTAGCTTTACTGAATGTTAATAGTGGGTAAGATGGTAAATCCTCTTTTAGCACAATATCTGTTTGCAGAATGTGCCAGTTTTTTCTAAGCATCATTCTGAAGTCATTGGCCCCTGCTGAATAGGGAGTAATCAGCCTAAATTTGCCTTTATTGGTGGTTGTATCCTTCTCAGGGCCATCCATGATAGGCTTGGCAGTGAATAGAGTCCCTCTTGAGATCTTTATGACATTCTTCAGCGTCCTTTGCAATAATTCATCGCCATATCCCCTGATCTTAAAATGAGACAGGCATTCCGAGGCAGCCGCCTCGAAATCGGAATCCCTAGAGCAATTCCTCTGGAGTCTCAGTAGCTCTCCATAAGGAATGCTGTTGATGAGTTGCGGGGGTGACTGCTGCTGGCAAAGAGTGTAGAATTGCCAGCAGTCTCCTTCCTATATAGGGCCGTGTGTAGATGCTCTCCCTCAACAAACACTCTCAGATCCAAATACTCCGCTGCCACCGGACTAACTGAACCCGAGAAGTGCAAATTGAGGTTATTGATATTCAGTACCCTGATGTACTCTTCGGCTGTGTGGATACTTCCGTTCCATACGATGAATAAATCATGGATGTAACGATGCCAACACACGGTACTCCCCGTCTCCTGTCCAACCATACAGCTCCTGGGCACCTGCTCCTCCCACCAGCCCACGAACAAGTTTGCGTAGCTGGGGGCAAAGCAGGTGCCCATCGCCGTCCCTGACTTCTGTAAGTACAGTTGCTCTTCAAATAAAAATATATTATGGGTTAAACAAAACTCAACAAATTCTAGGATCATAATGTTGTGTCTTGCAAATCGCATTTGACGCTGATCGAGTGCATGTCTGATTGCTTTCAGGCCGTGATGGTGTTCAGTGCATGTGTATAAGCTGGTAATGTCCAACGCCAAAAGCAAATATCCTGAATTCCGTTCTAGATCTTGTATTTTCATCAGAAAATCTTTGGTGTCCCTAATGTAAGATTTCAGATTCAACACCAAAGGAAACAGGATATTATCTACAAAGCGGGACATGTTCTCAGTTAAGCTGCCGATGGAAGAGATAATCGGACATCCTGGTGGACTGTCTCTATTTTTATGCAGCTTAGGGAGGTGGTAAAAGGTGGGGGTCATGGGACAGTTATTACGCAAGAACAAATGTTCATCTTTTCCCAGCATCTGGAGGTCATACCATTTTTGAATCAGTATATCATATTCTTTGATGCTCTGTTGATAAACATCATTGGTACAGTTCATGTAAAACTTCTCATCCGAGAGTTGCCTCAGTGCTTCGTTCTTGTAAAAGTCCCTACTCATTAAAACCACGTTCCCACCTTTATCTGAAGGTTTCACCACAATATTTTTGTCTTTCATCAGATTTTTTAAGGCAATGTTCTGCTGGTCTGTGATGTTATGTTTGTGACTTTGATGATGTGACTTACGATATCTCATGAGATCATTGTTCATTGCCTCGCTAATATATATATATTATATATTTAGAGCTGTATATATATATATATATATATATATATATATATATATATATATATATATATATATATATATATATATATATATATATATATATATATATATATATATATATGATTTCCATAAATAATTTTTATATTATTTCCGGGGTCTCCGCACCTGGGCAGGAATATTCAGTGCTTATGAATATTGATGAGGATTCCCTGGAAGAGAACCCCTTCTGTTACCTCCAGTAAGTCCCAGTCAGCGGGATTGCTGATAGGTTTTTGGAGGCCACACATCCTTTCTCCGCCACTCTGCAAACTCACCTCCGTGCGCACTGCTATATGGGGGATGAAGCCCGTTGGCTGCTGAGGATCCTTGGGGGTCAACTACCCCTCCTGTTACCTCCAGTAATTCCCACACAACGGGATTGCAGAAAGGTTGTCGGAGGCCACAATCTCCTATCTCCACCACTCAGCAAACGCGCCCCGGCACACTGCTGCTTAGGGGATGAAGTCCCCTTGGTCCCAGAAGGTCCTTGGGGACCAACTAGCCCTCCTAATACCTCCAGTAAGTCCCACAGAGCGCGATTGCTGAGGGGACTTCGGAGACACACCACTTTTCTCCATCACTGCAAACGCGACTCCTGACGCACTGCTGGTTGGGGAATTAAGTCTGCTTGGCTCTAGTGTTCTTGGGGGCCAAAAAGCCCTCCAGTTACCTCCAGTAAGTCCAACATAGCAGGATTCCTGACAGCTTGTCAGAGGACCCATCCCCTTTCTCCACTTCTATGCAACTACCCCTAGTAGTTTAAAAAGCATAGCAATTCACTTTACAAGTAAATAGAATATGTTTTTAAAAATTCACTGAAAAAACAAACCAAAGGTTACAGGGACGTTGTAGTTAAGCTCAGATTTCACTTGTATAAAACCAGTGAAATTCAGCAGTTGTAGTTAACTGAGCTATAACATTAATTTATGCCCCACAATGCACTGCTTATGACCTCACATATTACATCACTCATGACATGGTCAGTGACATCACTGATTATATTCACTGATGACATCTCAAATGACATCTCTGATGCCATCATCCACACAACCACTTGCACACCCACTCACACCCACATACAAAGTCTCATTCGCCCACTCCCACACAATCACTCACATACCCATTCAGAGACCAATACTAGTACTCACTCACCCACTTACTCCTCCATAGAGGCACTCCCACAGCCACTCACTCAATCCACTCCCACACCCACTCGCTCAATGGTACAGCCACTCACAAAACCATTCACTCACTTATAAAACCACTCACACAACCAGTCACTCACATAGCCACACACTCACCCATACACCTACTAACACACCCACTTATTCACCTACACAGTCACTCCCACACACTCACCCATACATCCTCTCAACAAAGCCACACACTCACCCATACAAGCACTCAAACACTCACTCACACATCCACAGAACCACTTACATACCCATTCACACATGGATACAAGCATTCACCCATCCGCTCACTCACCCATTAAGCCATTCACACAGCCACACTCTCCAATGCAGCCATCCCCTACTCATTTAACCAAACACCCATTCAAACAGCCACTCACTCACCTATACAGCCACCTACACATGGCATAACTCATTCATATAGCTCCTGATACACCCAATCACTCACCCTTACAGTCACTACACATTTACTTACCTACACAGAGCCACTCATCCCCCATACAGCCACTCACACACCCACTTACTCACCAATACTCCATTCACACAGCATCTCATTTCCCCACGTATGCACCCATACAGCCACTTACACATCCATATACACAAGGATACATAGTCACAAAGATATTTACTTAATATATGTTACAAGTAGTATCACTCAGCAGTAGTGAGCTTAGTATGCTAATTTAATTTTTGCAGTAGGTTAGTATATATGTTTAACACCCATAAAGTCTTAAAAACACTTACACTCACTTGATGATGTCATTAGTGATGTCATTTGAGATGTCATCAGTGATGTCACTGACTGTGTTGAGAGTGATGTAATATGTAAGGTCATAAGCAGTGCATTGCGGGGACATCAGTTATAGTTTTAGCTCAGGTAACTAAATGGTGAACTTCACTAGTTTCGCATGAGTGAAATCTGAACCGAACTATAACGTCCCTGTAAATTTGTTTTTTGTCAGGGAAAAAAAAAATATATATATATGTACACACTTACATACATACCTTAAATAGAGTCAGCGTGGTAAAGGTATACGTGTAGTAAAGGCATTGCTTTGTAAAGTCAATGTGTAGCAAATGATACGTGGCTAAAGCATTGCATGATAAT
This sequence comes from Lissotriton vulgaris, assembly GCF_964263255.1. NCBI lineage: Eukaryota > Metazoa > Chordata > Amphibia > Caudata > Salamandridae > Lissotriton > Lissotriton vulgaris. Next base: position 1,432,843 of record NW_028252742.1, read on the forward strand.
GCCTGCGACGGAAAGGCAGTTTCCCCCATGTAATGTCAGGGTCTGACGGATGTGCCTGCCGAATGGACAGTTAAGGGAGGACTACATATCCCATAATGCCTAGCCGTAGGGGGAAGGACTAGGAAGGCGTATAGCACTATGGGAGGCAGAAGTCGTCGCACGTGATTCGTCCTTTGGAGTCTGCTGGTTGCGGACGCCCTGTCCCCGCGGAGCTACAGCGCAGTTCTTTGTTCTGCCTTCGCGTAGCCGTTTTCAGCTTCGTGGCTGCGAAACTAGTTGCGTACTTGCTCGGATGAGCTAGTACGCCTGAGGCATTTACCGGCTGGTACTGCCGTGGTTGTCTCGTGTGAGGCGCTAGGAGACGCCGGATTGCCCCCTTCGCATCCTCACTGGCAACGTTTGTATTATTACACTCGGCTGAGTGTAATACCAATGTGACCTGGTGTTGGGGTTTGTTGCTTGAGGATTGGTCTGGGAGATGCAGGATTTCCCCCTCCCCGGCCACATCAAGTAAACTGCTCGTAGGGGGTTTTGGTTATTGTTACAGAGAGTCAGGAGATGCAGGATTGCCCCCTTCTGGAACTCTCGTGTTAATCTTTAGGTTGGAGGCGCACAATGAAAGCATTGCGGAGAAGCAGTTAGAGGACATCCTGAAACCCGGGACCTGCCGGTAGGCTATCTTTGTTTTCTCATTGACATTTCGTTTTCCAGAGTCTACGGAGGTTTCGATCTGTTGCCCAGCATTGAGGTAGCGTACTACTGACTACCATTGTATATACCTTTGTTGGAACCTTATGGGGAAGGAGGCCATTACTTTTTCGACGGAGAACTGAGAGGTTGAAGGTCCCGACTTTCTTTAAGGATCTTGTGAGTGCGTTTTTGTTGCGTATGATAATTGGGTTGTGGATGAGTATGGGGCCAAGGGTGATGCAGCTCTAGGAGTAATACGATTATCGTTCTTCTCTCTTTTAGGTCTATTATATATATCAGATGAGAGAAGAAACTCAGATGAGGGAAGGGGTCATCTCCTGAGCATTTATCAGGTACTGTCTTGAGTAAGGTTAACAGTACAGGAGAGTAGATAAGAAAAGAGGTGTGTACTAACGTGTGTCCTCTTTTGTTACAGGTATCCCTATCCCTGCTGCTTCTACCCTCACCTTTCCCTCGTTTGACTGCCTTTGTGCTCTGGATGTTACAGTTAGTCAGAGTGCAGGGACGTCAGGAGGTGGACCCCATTTGAGCATCGTTCCGACCTCGAGGAGCCAGCAGACGTGACATGTAATGTGTGGGACAGAGAGAGAGAGGTTGCTTTAAATGAGGGCTTCCTGGGTTTAAAGGGACAAAAGCTGCTTCTATGATGGACCCAGGGGAAACCCAACACCGATGCTGACACACCTAAAATCCAAGTTCAACAGTAATACATTTATTTGGAGGGTGTGATAGCCTAGAACCCTCTATAGCTATGCCCTTGTGAACACTCCTTTTTAATATATCCTGTGTAATATCCATGTACACACTTGCTTCAGCATTCTCCCTGTTTAGTGTTTCAACTACAGTGCCTCGGGCATTCCTTGAACTATGAGTCATCACCATGGTCTTTGTACTTAAGCTGTTTCCCCTCACTAATGTACTGAAACACAGTCATACAAGTCTGAGATTAACTCGGGCATTCCTTTCCATCCCCTTGTTTTTTCCTATTGTTTTTAATTAGACCGGGTTGTATTTCCGATCATTGTATAAAAGCAACCAAACTTACCTGCCTGTATTAAATGTGGCACTCAAGTATGAACTCACCCATGATGGATTCACATTTTAAACACCACAAATATAGCAACAGCCTCACTCTAACAACACAGATTTTTAAACTGTTTATAAATATTTACAGCTTAAAATATACTATAATTCCAGAGCTAGTATTACCTAGGGGCTTATTATTCCACTGTCCATATGAACAATTCATATAATTAATATTCTGAGGGATCCACATTAGGCACCATCTTTGTGCAAGGTTTTACTTTCTTCATCTTATTAATCAATACATCCTAGGGAATAGTGTTGCTACTATACCTTTTAAATCACAACACTAATTTGAACTTCCATTGCATACCTTTTTATGTTGTGTCTCACCCCAAAGTAATGTTATGGTGTACATTTATGCCTCTCGACCTCAAACAAAAACACCTAGAACAAAACCTGGGTGCCATCTGAGAACCCATGATACTGCCGCGGGAAAATGTAACTCTAATGAGGGACATAAGAATGTCAAACTAACCCAGTAAGATAAGAATTGTTTTGGAGACTGGCCACTGCAAATCTAACTCAAAAAGGGAAGACTGTGTATAATGTTATTCCTTAAGTGTGAGGGTAACAGTCATTTCAAACAAGTGAAGTTCAATTTACTTACTTGTAATGTCTACGGTCCTCTCGCAATCCTCATGCTCTAAGGGATATGCCACTCCCTCTTCTTTTATGCGAAAGGTAATAGCTGATGAGATAATTTCATTACCTAGTATGGAAACAGAACATAGATCAGCTACTAAGCACCAGTATCAAACCAAATAAAAATAATTAGGACAAATTTCTATTTATGAAGAAATACAGAGTGTGGGGATAGCTAAATAGTGTTAACAAATACATGAAAGGGCTAGCAGGGTCTGGAACATCGAATGACTCTAAATACATTTTTTTTTAAAAACTTTATTTTTGGTTATGCAAAAGAAAACTCAAACATTCCCCCTCAATTGCGGCATCATACAAGAACTGTTGCATACAGAACGACGACCTCATTAAGGCACATTAGGGAGACAAATATCACTGGGCAAAAATCGGACATTGGGACTATAAGAAGAACCACACATTACAATCAGGACATAGCAACAGTGAACATGAGGTAGCAGCCGAGTGCAAACGACAACCCAGATCTAATCGTCCCCATTACCCTCCCCCTCCCCGTCAGTTCCGGACCCCTCAGGTGTGAACAGTTCTGCACTAGTCCCCTCAGAATCACTCAAGGACAGACCAGCAGTGTACATTACTCTCCATGCCAACAGGTCTTCCTGCAGTCTCCCCTCCCTACGTGCGCATTGCATATGGGTCTCCTCTGCCAGAGACCACTCTCGAACATCCCTCAGCCATGCGGAGATCTCCGGGGCCCTCCGCCCCATCCAGGCAATGGATACTCTACGTCGCGCCAGAACCAACATAAGCTGTAATAGTTTATTGGGGATTTTCTTTTTCCTAGGCCGGGGAACCAGAGCCAGCAGACAGTGGAGCGGTGTTAAGTCTATTGCAAGGCCGGTAGCGGCGGCTATACGTCCCACCACCTCTGTCCAGAAACTTCGCACCAAGGCGCAATCCCAGGCCAAGTGTAAGAACCCAGCCCTCTCAGCTCGGCACCTGGGACAAGCGTCCTCCCTATCTGGTGAGAAGCGCTGCAAGGAGACCGGTGTCATATAAGTGCGGTGCATAAAATTAAAGTGTGTAAGATTAAATCGTGCATTACATGACACTTTACGTGTAAGACCCCTATACGCTTGCGCTGCCCGGCCTCCAGGGTCTCCCCGAGATCCGTTTCCCAAACGCTCCACGCAGGCTGGACCGGCGGCTCTGTGTTCTGACGCAGTGCGGAGTAAAGCAAAGAAATCAACCTACGGCCCCTACCACATGAGAGAATGATGTTCAATGCATGAGAAGTCTGAGGCGTCTCCGGGAACTGAGGCCACGACTCCCTTGCCACTTCCTGAATGCCGCGATAATGAATAAATTGTCCCCCCCAACCCAAAGGCCTCCGCAGCCTCCTCGTAGGAGACAAACGAGTTGTCCGGATAGAGGTCAGCCAAGGTATTGCAGCCCCCCGCTCTCCAGTCCCTAAAGGACATGTGCTCCTCCATAGCCACAATGGGCCCCAAGATCCAGATTGGCAACTCCCTATGAAAGGGAGCCCGTCACAGGACTCGTTCCACACACCTCTGCCAGATTGCAGCCGTGTGGCGCAGCACATATGGTTGGGTCGCATCCGCTCCCCTCCCCTTCATTAGTGCCACCTGCAGTGTCCGTTCAGTGGCACTTCCAGCCAAAAGCTGCATCTCCCACCCGTCCGCATCCGCGAACCACCTCGCTGCCGGCAGCAATTGCGCTGCATAATAATATAAATCAAACCTCGGAGCCTCCAGGCCACCTTCCTCCCAGCTCCGAACCAGGGTGTGTAGCGCAACCCGGCTACGTCGTCCCGCCCAAAGCAGTGACGGTAGCAAGTGTAGGAGAGTAGGGTCTGCTTTCCTATGGTCACCCCAATTTTTACTTTTTGCTTCACTGGTTTTCGACTTAATGTGGCTGTGGGCCTGCTAATCAGACCCACATTACACAAGGTGACTCGGCACACTTCAACAATAAGTAATACAATATTAATAGCATTATGCATATGGTTACATTGACTTTCCAATCGTTCTCCCAAGAATTCCAAAGTCAGATTTCTTCAGTAAACAGATTCTTTTATTCACAAATGATGATTAAAACCAATAGCCAAGGCGTTTCGTCCGTGACCGGACTTCTTCAGGGCTTATTTAGAATTCTCTATATGACACAGCTTCACAATGGTCTTCACACTTGAAGTTCAAATATTTTCAGAAGTTAGAAAAGAAATCATGTTTCCAAAGTACACTAAGTTCCAAATTTTCAAAGAAATAGAGCAGTAAAATCCGTAAGCAGAATGTCGGCGTCTCGTAAATCATGCGGTCGTCTGGTTCCAGGGGGAATATCAAGGACTTGTTACGATTGATCCGCAAACCCGAGGCCTCCCCAAAGCGGTCGAGATGGTGCAACAATACGGGTAACGATTCATCTGGCGCCCTCAAATAGAAAAGAGCATCATCCGCATACAAAGAGACCACATTACACGTGTCCCCCACCAGAATACCCCATTGTGCCATCTCCGCGCGACCTTGACCGCCAAAGGCTCTATAACCAGCGCAAAGAGGAGCGGCGAGAGAGGACACCCCTGCCGCGTCCCCCGACCTAGCCGCCATTCCGCAGAACGCCCCGCGCCCAACCGTACTCTGGCACAGGGAGCTGTATACAACAGGCGGACCCAGCGACGAAAATTGGGGCACATGCCCACCACGCGGAGGACCTCCAGGAGGTATCCCCAATCAACCGTGTTGAACGCCTTGGCGATATCGATAGACATTACAACCAATGGTTCCTCCCGATCGCGAACTTCATGCAGAATATGATTCAACCGCCGCAAGTTCATGGCGGTATTACGTCCCGGAATAAAACCACATTGATCCAAGTGTATCAAATGCGCCATGTGCAGCGCTAAACGGGCCGCCAAAAGTTTGGTCAAAATCTTGACGTCAGTATTAATCATAGTTATGGGTCTATACGCTGCCGGGTCACATTTGTCATCCCCCGGTTTCAAAATCATGCAGATCTCGCCCTAGTTCATGGTAGGCGGTAGAACACCACTCTCAAACGCCTCAACATACACCTGCAACAGGCTAGGGGTAACTGCATCAGCATATGCTTGATAAAATTCCAGGTGAAAATCATCACTCCCCGGAGCCTTGGCTCTCGGGAGACCAGCCATAGCGGCCCGTACCTCCCCCAACGTCAATGCCGCATCTAAGTCCTCCACAGCGTCCCTAGACAGGGACTGCAAGTTTAAATCCTGCAAATACGGCAGGTATGAGTTTTCAGAAACCACAGGGTCGGCCGCATACACCGTTCGCAAATGAGACTGGATGACCCGGAGTATAGCCTCTTCAGAGTGCACCATGCGCCCCGCTACGTTCCGCAGCGCCACTATCCTCTCCGGGGCAAATTCTTGCCGCAAAACCCAGGCCAGCATCCAACCCGCTTTATCACCCTCCCTATGAAGCCGCTGTCTAAATTGGCCTAAAGTATACTTATCGAGCCGATCTAGGAAGTCATGTACACAGACTCGAGCCGCCCGTTCCGCCTCCTGTTGTGCCTCATCCGGGTCCAGCAATGTTTGCTGGTGCAACAAGTCACCCTCAGCGTCCCAGTTCCCGGAGAAGCTGCTTCCTGACCCCATAAGTGAGGCCCATACACTCACCCCTTATGACCGCCTTCAGGGCATCCCACTTGGTGGAATAAGCAATGGACCCCTCCTACCAGTTCAACTCTAGATAACTGTTGAGAGCATTCTGGACCGAGTCCCTTGCTATCGGATCCTGCAAAAGATCCCCCGACATCCGCCAGGTTCGAGGGCGGGCGGGCTGCCCCTCCCACTGTACCGTGCACGTCACAGGGGAGTGGTCAGACAGAAAGCGAGCCTGATGTGTGATCGCCAGCGAGATGGAAGCATCAACGTTGGCGACTAAAATCCTGTCTAGCCTGCTATGTGTGTTATGAGTGGGGGAGAAACATGTATAGAGCTTCAAGGTCGGGTGTCGCTGGCGCTTTATATCCATCACCCCCAGATTCCCCATTACCTCGCCGAGCTGCTTCGTCATGCGCGGCTTCGTGCCCGCGCGGGGAGGGTGACGATCCATTATGGGATCCAGGACGCAGTTAAAATCCCCCACCCAAAACAGAGGGGCCTCCAGGTCCGGGACCAGCACCTCCTCTCCTGAAGGAAGAATCCAAGGTCATCTACGTTAGGAGCATAGGAATTCAAAAGCGTGAGGTCTCTCCCATCCAGTTTCTCCCTCAAAAGCAAGTATCTGCCATGTATATCCGCCTCCATGTATTGAATGGCAAAGGGGACCCCGGGTGCTACCCAAATAAGTACGCCCCTAGCATAGGAGGAGAAGGAAGAACGAAACAATTGGCCTCGCCATTTCCTCCCCAATTTACGGGCACCTTCATCATCTAAGTGAGTCTCCTGAAGGCATGCAATGGAGACGCCGTGTCTACGGAGAAATGAAAGGACTCTATGTCGTTTAGCGCACGTGCCCAGCCCCCTCACATTCCACGTTCAAAACTTATAACCCATTACCAGTCGCCAGGCCCCACTAGGGCCCCATCATCACATTCTGTAATTTTCCTATTTCGTGCCCGCACTGTAATACAACTGATGCCTATATAACCAATGCCAAACACAGTCCCCTTAAACAATCCCTTCAAACTCACCCCCCTCCCCCCTCCCACGAGAAATATAGCGGCAACCATCAAACATGCCCATATGCCCTTTCCCTGCCGGTGCCAGGACGTGCACAGCAACCCCATTCACCCAACTGGATAAAGTTCACTCAAAAGCAAGAGCAAATAACTCCCTCCCCCCCACCCGACTCCCCGCAGGCCCAGGTCAAAGCTTCCTTACAGGGCTCAAACCATCAATTGTCAAGCATAGTACCCTCCCACATCCCCAGTACATTACCACACCTTACCCCTCATTTTCTTGGTGTCAACTAGAAGGCCTCCCCCCCTTCCTGCATCATATAGTATGCAGCCCTCCCCTACCTTCCTGAGGAACTCACGCAGTAAATGGACTTTTTGTCCCACGGCACACTCTCCAGAACCCCCCCCCCATGCAGTCAGTTCAAGAAGGATCCAAAGTCTCTGGGGTCCCAACCCCCGCAGTCTCAGGGATCGCCGCAGCAGTTATTGGCATGTCCCCTGTCGGGACCGGCAGTGTGTCAGGGACCAATATTTCTTCATTTCCCACGGACGTCGAGGGCATCTCCCCATCATCCCCCTCGGGAGGCTCCAGATGCAAAGCTCCATCTGATCCCACCAGCACTCTACGCCTCCCCTCGCTCGCAGCCGCCTCTGACCGTCTTCGTCTTCTGTTCGCCCGCCTCCTCTGGGCTCGAGTTCCCAACTCGGCTCTGTTCCCTCCCCGTTCGCCAGGTGGCAGGTCGTCTCCCCGAATGTCCAGCCATTCCCAGACCTCTTCCGGGTACTCGAAGAAATGAGCCTTCCCCTGGGCCAGCACCTTCAGTTTGGCCGGATATAGCAACATGTACTGCAAGCCCATCTCTCGAAGTTTCCGTTTGACTCCTAGGAAGGATTTCCTTTGCTCTTGGACTTGCTGGGTGTAGTCCGGATATATAGAGATTCTGTTGTTTTCATAGGAGAGGTCCGTCGACTCCCTTGCCGCCTTTAGGATACAGTCACGGTCCCTGTAATTGAGAATTTTGGCAATCAGGGCTCTCGGGGGGGCCCCCGGTCGTGGCGGCGGGACCAGTGCCCTGTGGGCTCGCTCTATCACAAATACCTCTGAGAGACCCCTCGGGCAAAGTTGTGTTCTTATCCAGTTCTCTAGGAAGCGTTCCGCATTTCATGCCTCTGCCCGCTTCGGCACGCTGAGGACCCTAATGTTGCTGCGTCGCGCCCTCCCTTCTGCGTCTTCAGCCCTTCTCTCCAATGCTCCGGTCGTAGCCTTGAGTTGCGCAACAGTCTGTTTGAGAGACGCCACCTCCCCTTGCAGCTCTGTGATGTTGCCCTCTGCGTCTGAGACCTTGTCGGCCACCTTCCTCAGGTCCGTCCGCAATATGTTGACATCTATTGAGACCGTCTCAATTTGTCGCTCCAGAGCCGAGTGCGAACCCTGGATCGCCTTCAAGAGCTCCGCGCGGGAGGGCTCCCCGGGCTCCTCCGCCCCCTCGTCCTGCCCCGACTGTCGCGCGATCCTCTGGGATGGGAGCCTTTGAGTGGCAAACTGCGTTATGGTGTTTTGCAGCGAGGATCGCGCCATTCTGTCTTTCCGCATTTCGGGTGCCTCGAAACTCTCTGACTGCACCCCGGTGGGCTGTCAGACCGTCGGTGTCTATTGATTTTCCCGTCTTCAGGGCAGCGTCCGACCCCAGGTCCCAGGATACCTCCACTTCATCCGGCGTTGGTCAGCAGTCACACTTCCTGGGTACAGTGACTGACCAGTCTCACATTTCTATCGCTTCCCCTCTGCACCTTGTCCCCAGGTTGTGTGGCCCGTCCGAGTAGTTCAGGGGGAGCAAGGACCGCAGTCGGGTCCTACAGCCGCTCCCAGGATCGCAAACCGGGACCTGTTCCCTAAGGGGTCACTGTCGCAGGGCGTTGCCCCAAACGTACACACTCTCCAAGACACCCCCACCTGTGTCCGCCGTTCAGAGGCTAGTCCTGCGCTTCCAGCCAACTCCAGTGCTGGCGTATTCCAAAGTCCTCCAGGGGCAGTGCTGGGCCGGTCAGGCAACAGGCCTCCGCCTGCGGTCCCGATTTTCTGACCCTGCCTAGATCGGCCGTGATCGCCGTCCGCATCTGTGACCGGGTCTCCCGCCGCTTGGCTGATTCCAGGTCCCCCGGCTCTGGGATCGCAGGCTGATGACCAGGGCTTTGTTCTCCTTCGGGCCGCCCCCTCCTCCGAGCTGCTGCGCCTGTCCGTGCGCCTCACGACCTCCCCCGCCTTGATGTCACCCTCGAGGGGGTCGAGTCTCAGCCGTTATGTCCCACCGCAACTTCTGGGGCATTTGTTCGGGTCCTCGACACTCCAAGGGCAGGTTCCTGCCAGACGCTGACGCCTGTGCGGCCCTCCGGAGCCCCACAGTCCCTCCCGTGCCAGGCGTCGTTGTCCCTGTCCGGGCTCAGGCCTCAATCCGTGGCCTCCCGCATTTCAGGGTCCTGCCTTCCGTTGGTCGGCGTTGTTTCTGTGTCCCACACGACCTCCCCCGCCTTGGAGTTGCTCTCGGGGGGGTCGGGGCTCGCCGCAACTCTGAGGCAGGCTCCGGATGTCCGGCAAGTCCTCCCGGGCTTACAGTAAATACTGTCCGCAGTTGGGTGGGGGGTCTTCACCTACCCGGTCGGGGCTCCCGCCACTCAGGGTCGCAACACTCCAGAGGCTGGATCCAGCTAGCTTCCGACGCCGGAGTGGCTCCCGGGTCCTCCGGAGCTCCGCAGGGCCTCCTTTCCAGGCACTGTTGGTATCCTCCGGCCGCAGGCCTTAATCCTCGGCCTCCCGTAGGTCCCCGTCTGGGGCTCCTTCACTCGGCGATGATCTCTCGGCGCTTCGGTCGCGGAGTGCTCGAATCTTCTCCCGGGGATGCCCCCCGGTACTAGCGAGTCGGGACGTGAACACTTCAGTCTATGAGTCGCCCACACAGGATCTTATTTTAGGATTACAGGGCCGTTATACAGGGAGCCGAAGGAGCTCACGTCCTGTCGGCCATGCTGCTTGGCCACGCCCCCCTCTAAATACATTTTAAAACCAAGTCAATAAATCTGCCCTCCTCACACCTCCTCCGATAGAGTAAATGTAATACCAAGTTTTCTTTGCTTGTCTTAAATCTCATGTTTGTGTTTCACTTCTCAAACTCATCTTGTTTCACTTCATCATGTATGTAACAATGCCATATTTGAAGTTTATTTGTATCATATGCTAATAAGATCAAAACCCATGTTAGAAGCGGTACAAATGTCTCATGAAATACATTTGAAAAGTAAATATGAAAAAAAACATGGCCATTAATAAGCAGATCAGATCACACAATAAAAGTCCACTAAATTATCAGGACAAATTGAGGGAAACTGAATTGTATTCACTGAAGTCATCCTACCTTGGATGTCATTATAATTCACACATTTATGACTTTGATAGGGAAAAATATAAACACAGATTTCTTCAAGTAAGACAATAGGGCAAATAACAAAAACAAAGTTGCTTAACTGAGTTATCTCTTCATCTGTTTCTGATATGTTCACATTTTGGATTGTATAAGTTAATTCTACAAGGTTTTGTACAAATAAAATGACCAAGTACTACACAGGAGCTACTTATGAAACATTAGAACGAGACCAAATATAAGATCCTTTTTGAAAACTTCAATATTTTTTCTCAGAAGTTCATTAGAATTAGTTCATTGATCGTTTGAAATTAAATGTTGCTTGAATAAAATAGAAATGTCAGTAGTAATGTTTCTTTAATAGTTTCCTCAGGCACCGGTAAAGAAGGGCGGTACCTGTGATCATACTGCATTGGTGCATGAAATTGTGTCATACCCAGTTTCAAGATCAGTAACTGCATTACGTTTCCCATGTGCCTTTAAATGGACTATTCCACACAGACATCCGTTGACAACATGTTGTTTTGACACCAGTAAACTGCCTACATTTAAGGATTTAGGCGCTGATCACTGGTGGAAACCTGCCAGAAAGTTCCCTAAACTTTTTGCTTTTTCGCTAGGCCGTTTTCCTGACACAGAGTTGCCAATTTAGATGCTTTGGGTACTTTGCCACTTCTGATCAGTGTCAAAGTACAAGTGTTCCCTATGTAAAATATAATGGTAATTGGTTGGCCATGATTGGTATGTTTGCCTTACTAGTAAAGTCCCTAGTGATGTGCACTGTGTGTGCCAGGGCTAGTAATGCAAAGGCGCGCAGAGAAGGGAACTCAGGCCTGCAGTGTAGGGCCTTCGTGCAGTTTGCTAAGTCAGCATTTTGTACTGACTAGTGCAACCACTTGTCATGCCTGACTTTCCCTTTTGCATACACATTGGGCACCCCTGTGGTAGGTCCCGGGTAATCCCTTGGAAGGGTGCTGTGTAGGTAAAAGGCAGGTCATATTCTAAGGTGTGTTATGTCCTGGCAGTGAAAAACACTCCATTTAGTTTTTCATTGCTGAAAGGCCATCCTGCTCATTGGACAGAATGGGGAGGCTGGGTAGTTGTGGTTGTTAGCCTAGTTTCCTGTAAGTTTATAATGGAGAGGTTAAGTTTAGCATGTATGAACTCACAGTGTCATAACACATCTTTCTGTGAACATGGTTTTGTCACTGTGTGTTCAGAAACCACTCTTTTAAAAAGTGGCTGAGTTTTGTGCTTTAAGCATTTCTGTGTGTCTCTGCTGAAATGTGGATTGACTGTCTGGATCTGGAAGGTGAGAGGAGCCGGGAGCGGTCTTGACCCAGGGAGGGGTTGAGATGGCACCAGGCTGCCCTGCAGCTAGAGAGTAGGGGGAGGAGAAGCCCGGGAGGTGAAAAGACCTGGGCTGGTGCTATAAACCAATTGACCCATCACCTGCTGAGTGATTAAGGAACCAGACCCCCAGTATCAAAGGAAGAAACTTGACACTGGGAGGGAGACACACAGAACTGATTTAGGGAGGGGTCAGGGACCGAAAGAAGAAGTGAGACTCGGACGCGCAGAGTGCGTGTTGTGGGGCAGCCAGCGAGTTGGTGAAGAGTGCCTGGTCGTCGTGTGCACCAAGTGAAGAAGTGAGACTCGGATGCGCAGAGTGCGTGTCGTGGTGCAGCCAGGGCATTGGTGAAGACCGCCTGGACATCGTGTGAAACGGAAGAAGAGGAGAGACTCAGACGCGCAGGGGTGGGTGTCGAGGTGCAATCAGAGGCGTTGGTGAAGAGCGCCAGGTCATCGTGAGCACCTGAGAAGAGGCGAGTCTCGGACGAGCAGAGTGCGTGTCAAGGTGCAACCTGAGGCGCTGGTGAGGAGTGCCTGGGTAGTGTGTGCACTGAATTCGAAGTAAGTCATATCAGTGCTATGGGAGGGTCTCGGTGTTCACTTAGACTGCCGGAAGGAGGGCCAGGTCATTGGTCCCTCAGAGTGAAACAGAAGCGGCCCGGACCGGCAGCCCCTGAGGAGCTGAGAAGCCGACCCGAGCTCGCCGTGCCCATTGACGGAGTTCTGGATCAAGGCCCAAGTCGCTGAAGGAGGAGAGGAGAGTGGGGTTGCGGCCCCCCGCCCCCAGGTAACGTGGATCACCACCTGGGGTGGGGTGCGGGCCCGGAGGGACACTCTCTCGGCCTCTCGCTTCTGTCACCTGCGCGAGCCAGTTGCTTTGGCTCCGATGTAGGCCCGTGCTGGCCCAAGGAGGGGCAGTACTGGGGCCGGAGTGAAAAGCGGTACTTTTGTGTCATCATTGATCCATATTGGGGGCACTGTTCGCGGAGCACCTAAACTGTCGTATTACACTTTGCATTATTGCTGCTAACGAACTATCGATCTGTCGTATGACGCCTGACCTAATTTGTGCCTGATGAACTACATGCTTGGTTCGCTAAGCATTGCGTTATTTTTCCTTTGCAGAGTACATGATTGTAACGTGGCGCATTGCATTATGTCTTCATCGCACAGTACCTGATTATAACGTGGCGCAGTGCATTATATCTTCATTGCACAGTACATGATTGTATCGTGACGCATTGCTTTGTTTCTTCCTGGTACAGGGCATGCTGTTATTGATACATATTGCATTATTCCTTCTATTGCAAAGTACATGACTGTGGTGCTACGTATGGCATTATTTCTCTGTTGCAAAGTACAAAAGACTATCGTTACGCATTGCAGTATTTCTTTTCTTTTGTAACGTGTGCAATTCTAGCAATACGACTTGCCTAACCTTTTGGAAACGGTTAGAAGTGAGCTTAACTGTTGGGTAGAAGCAGTGGTTGGGATTAGAACCTAATCCACACACAAAAGGGGAAGAGGGCCAAGATAATTTATACTCCCATACCCCAGACCCCCTCAAAATTAACTATAATTACACACAAACAAAATGGGTATGTGGAGTGTACAAACTCAACAAAGGGAAATTCCCAAATTTGGAAAAACTGCCCTCACTCACATACCGAAGTATGTGACATGCTTCATCATAGGGCCTGCTACAAACGCCCTGGTGTAGCCACATCCAGGACGGAGCATTAGGGAGGGGAAAAAATAATAAATTCCACGTAACAAGACGTACAACACAATCAGTACGTACAACGAGCAACATACATGAGTGATATAATGTGGAAAAGAACACCTCGTGGATCTGATGTAAGTGCGACAAAAAATAGTGCAGTAGGAATGTGAGTTAAAACTGATTAGGGGTGCCAATAGAAAGAAATACTTTATTAGACCCAATTGTGGTACCCTTATCAGGATTAAAAATGAAAGAGGATGGGAAAAATGTCTCGTGAGAAAATAAGGTTCCTCAAGACTTCCCTCCTACCACTGCTCGAGTCAACATGTTTCGACCGCTCTCCTTGTGCCCCGAGAGGTCACTTCGGTCTTCCTCGGGACTGTCGCAGTCAAAATCCACCAATTACCCGCGTCGTAATTCGATCACCGGGTATCCCGAATGGAGTAGGTCTCAAGAATCCATACTCTCCTGGGTATTTCAATGGTTCAGTGGAGACACTGTCCCCAAGAACTCGGGGGAGACATTCACTGGAACAAAGTAAGGGATAATGACAGAAAGTAAGAGCTCGTCCCCCAATAGCATTACTCAGTTCCCCCTGAGAATAATAATTAACTCAGGTCATTCTCCAAAATGATAAGTGATATTCACAGTATTACCACACACTCTCATACGTATGTCATTTCAATAGGGATGGTCTTACTAAACCTTCCTCAAGATTAACTTCAATTCCTGGTTATGAAGTATAACCAACAATAAGATCATGAGTTTAATAGCACACTAGCGGTCTCCTAGCCCAGCCTGGGACCCATATGTCAGCACACCCCACACCTATAAACCAACGCGTTCTATGGCAAATTAGTATTAATGCTCCAAAGAGGTATTGTCAGTTTGGATCTCAAAACTTACCGAGTTTATGAAGTACATAAACTCGAACTGGTGTCCGTCCGGGAGGTCTGCCCGTGAACACAATCTGCAAGGGATATCGAATGCGTGGTAAATGGCTATATCCCTTTCGTCAATGATATCGGCGTTCTAGATACTGGGTAAACCGCCAGGATGTTACAAGTCTCTCCCCGTGCCCCTTACCGTTCAGTACGGCTAGACCTGCTCACTGCTGCTCGGATCGGGTAACACCGCGTAGATGCCAAACGCGGTGTCCATCCCGTCCGGTTCGTTTGCAGCGTCACACGTCACGTACGTGATGGCGTTGTGACGTCAGCGTAAAAGAAACGGCGGGACCTTCGGGAGTTATAGTACTAATAACTCCGGTCCCCCGAAAACTTAAGACTACCTCTGGGTCTAAAATAAACTCATAAGAAATCCAGTAGAGTAAGGGGAACAAAGAACCAGCCCATTTAGAGTTTCAGGGGATATATAAAGCATGCAGTCTGTTTGCAACGTGGGCTGATAAAGATCGAATACGCCCCCGAAATGTGTTAGTAAAGGGATAAGAGATGGCCATCCCTATACACACTGCTAATAACAAATTCAAGCGGTGAGTCAGCTGTAGGGATTCACCCTTATTGGAAAGATTGGTATATTGTCGCACTTTGGTCAAGGGGCGACCCTTTATATCAATAGTGATTTCCTGTAAGGTGTTATTCATTAGAAATCACACAAAACCACACATTGATTATGTATATGGTATATTTCCATTAAAATGATGTAGCTTCACCCCGGCTGAATCATGATCCTCAACAATAGAGAAGGCCCCTAGTGAGAGTTATTCCTTATTCCATGCCCATTCATCAAGATCGTGACTTACATAGTTGAGTGAAGTTCTGTATAGTATATTGCCCCCAAAAAAGTTGTTTACTCAAGAGACACCCTCTAAAGTAAATGAAAGAGTGAGGGATAGGGGACATTAGCCGTACAAAGGCAGGATCAAATACTTTATAATTGTCTTCCCAATGTCTGCCACGGGATCTCATCATTTAATCCCACTATGTTACTTCTTAAACGATAGACCCAGCGTTGCTCTCGCTGCAGTAGTAATCTTTGATCCTCCATATGCTGTCTGCTAGGTTTTACTTTTTCAATCACGGTCCATCTGATGTCTTCTATACTGTGTCCTAGTTCTGCAAAGTGGGACGTAAGTTTCGTGTTCGTTTTCCCACACCGTATGGTACTCCGATGTTCTGTGATTCTAGTTCGTACTTTTCTGCTGGTCTTCCCTACATACATTTTTTGTCAGGGACAGGTTAGCAGATAGATCACTCCCTGGGAATTACAATTGGTGTGTGTTCTCTGTTCCCAGGGAGTGCGAAGTCCTAGATTGATAGAAGTGGAGTTGTTTGTCAGGTGGCAAACACTACATGCCCCACACCGTGTATGTCCCATCACTTTAGGTAGGCCTGTCACTGTAGAAATCTCTCTCACTGTTCCCAGGTCCCTTGGTCTGGTGTGTATCAAAAGGTCACTCAAATTTTGACTGCGTCTGAAGGAGAAAAGGGGTGTTTCCATTTTCATGCCCCCTGTATTAAGGATCTTCCAATTTTTTAAGACCAGTTTTCTGATCTGTTGGGATGCCGTGTTAAATGTGGATACAAAGACCGGTTTCTTGGTCTGGGGTCTCATGTTCTTAGACAAGAGGGTTTCACGGTTGGCATTAAGCGCTCTCTTCTGTGCTCTTTTGATGACTCGAGTAGGATATCCCCTCTGCTGCAATTTAGAGGTAAGATGTTTAGCTTCCTTAGTAAAGTCATCTTTATCGGAGCAATTCCGTCAAATTCGGAAAAATTGTCCTACTGGTAAGTTCTCCCGTAGGGAGCGTGGATGAAAACTTTCGAAGGCCAAAAGGGCATTCTTGTCCGTTGGTTTATGGAAGACCTTCGTCTTTAGAGTGCCACCACTGGGTTCGATCACTAGGTCCAGAAAAGGTAGTTCAGTCTTAGTGACAGTTGAAGTGAAATGGAGGAACGGATTTTGGGCATTAAGCCACTCCAAAAAATGGTCTACAGATGTTCGCTCGCCCCTCCATATCACTAGGACGTCATCTATATAACGTCTCCACAGCCTTAGACTGTTAGACCATGGTCCACTAGTGTTCAACACTGAGAGTTCTTCAAATGCCCCCACATAAAGTCCGGCAAGGCTCGGGGCAAAAACACTACCCATGGAAGTGCCATGGGTTTAGAGATATAGTACCCCCTCAAATTCAAAGAAGTTTTTGGTGAGGGCTATCTCAGCCAGATGTAAAATAAAGGCACGTGGGGTTTGGAAAGGCCAGTCTCTTTCAAAGAGTAGGGAGTCGAGGACCCTCAATGTCTCACGTTGAGGAATGTTTGTATAGAGGGCCTCTATATCTAACCCTATCAGGAATTCATGGTCAGGGTCGAATGTAACATCTTTCAACACATTCAGAATATCCAGAGTATCCCTCAAATAAGTAGGTAAGGCTTGGACCATTGGTTTTAAGAAAAAGTTGCAAAATTGTGAGAGAGGTTCAAGCAAAGACCCCATCCCGGAGACAATAGGTCTACCGGGAGGAGGCCTTGCTGTTTTGTGTATTTTAGGAAGGCAGTAAAAATAAGGGATCCTCGGATGTTTGTTGACGAGGAACTCTGCTTCCTTCTCAGTGATCCAATCATTAGTTCTTGCCTCTTCGACCGTCCTCACAATCTCCCTTGTAATCTCTTCAGTAGGGTCATCTCTGAGTTTTTGATAGGTCCTGGGGTCTGAAAGAAGGCGGGTGCATTCGTGGCGATAGGCTGTTGCGTCCATCACCACTATAGCGCCCCCTTTATCCGCGGGTTTCAGGATAATTTCTTTGTTGTTCCCTAATGCCCTAAGTACTTCCCTCTCACAGTTAGATAAGTTGGAGTAATGACCAGAGTTATTCAAGTCAGAATTTTCCAAATCATGAACCACTGCTTCTTCAAAGGCCGCTATCTGTGGGGGAAGTAACGCCAATTGTGGTGTAAATATAGATTTCGGGCGAAAGGGAGTGTCGCCAATGATCTCTTCATTAGGATTACGGTCTTCAAAGAATACCTTCAACCTCAGATTTCGAAAAAAGACCGCCAAATCTTGTCGAAGTTTGAAGAGGTCTGGGTAGTAGGTAGGCACAAAGCCCAATCCCTTGTTCAAAAGCTGTTCCTCCATAGGAGTCAGAAGGTGTCCCGAAAGGTTCACCACTAGAGATACTCTCGGCTCGTGCTCGGTGTGGTTCCCTGTGCCATACTCCTGGTTACCCGTTGGGTGATTTCTTGATCTTGATCGGACCAATTCACTCGTGCTGTTGGTTTCTGTCTGCCACGTCCCATGCCCCGGCAGTTTTTCCAAATTTGGGAATTTCCCTTCGTTGAGTTTGTACACTCCACATACCCCTTTTGTTTGTGTGGGATTAGAACCTACCAACCCACCGGAAGGAATACTCCCCATTCTAATATGTTGTTTTTGTATCGTATGGTAATATCGTATAAATTCTTATATAAAGATTATACTAATTTTATAAAAACTCGTGTGGAGTCTATTTGTGGTGACATCATTAGGTTGCTGACAATGTGGTTGCACATACTGTACACTCATGCCTTGGTGAGAAGCCTGGCTGCTAGTGCCAAGCTACTAAGGAGGTGAGCAGAGCTATCTCAGACGGTGTCCTTACTTAGCCTAACTTTGAAACGAGGGGTCGGGTACTCAGGCCTCCAGCGTTTGGTGGCGGCAGTGAGGGATAAGGACCCCCACTTCTAACACAGTCTAACAGGGACACTGAAGGGTAATGCTTTTGAGCTGAACTTGGTTGCACTCCCATCTGAGGAAACAATGTCAAAAGCTGATAAGCCTGCCTGGTAAGAGATCAAATGGTCTATGATTATCTTCTGCAAGAGTGATGAGTCAACCAGCCTCAGTCATATCTTCTTTGTAGGTCAACGAGTAGAGAAGAGGGCATGTCAGACTATTTTATAGTAAGGCTTCTGTCACTTCTCTCAAGCTTTGAGAAGAATCCGCACCTGACAAATTGATGAAGAACGTTTTCCCTGCACCGCAAAACAAGTAAGGTTGTGTAATCCTTGACATGGGCAAAATGTCCAAAAATGCCTCCACCTGCCAATGACCTTTCACCTCCACCCTCAGGAGGGAGTGTGTGGAGATTTCCACCATCACAGCTGGTCTTTAGGAGGTCTCAGCGCCCATTACATCCCACTCAAGATATAAGGATTTGGGCATTCTAATACATTGTTAGCCTTAGAGGTTTCGGTAGGCAACAAACAGCTATGTTTGTGGACAGTCACAAACTCCTCATTCCCTTTTCCAACATAGAAACAGTCATAGTTTTACTCCACCACAGTGTGCTGGCATAAATCCCCCTCCATGGTGGGAAGGTGGATGAATCAGTCCCAAACATGGGTGGGATGTAGAAGAAGGGGTTTTTCTATGAGGCAATACATTTACAATTTATTTTCAAGGTACAGGGAGCTGTCAGCCCACAGTGCCCAGTTTTGCTTTCATAATGGAATATGTTATGTTATGTTACGTTATAACAAATTTATAGAGCGCACGTAGACCAAGGTTTCATGGCGCTATTTCTGGACTGGTCGCATACTGAGGCAGGACTTACTTGTATGCTTGTTTAAATAGCCATGTTTTAAGAAGTTTCCTGAACTGCAATAGTTCTGTGCAAGACCGGATCTCCAGTGGAAGTGAGTTCCACAGCTGTGGAGCCAAATATGCAAAACGACATCCACCCTGTCGTTTTCGTTTAAACTTCGGAGTGACTAACAGGTGTAAATGTTTAGAACGGAGATCCCGAGTAGGGATGTGTCTAGATAACAAGTTGTTGATGAATATGGGACCAAGGCAATTTAAGGATTTAAAAATTAAGCAGGCTGTTTTAAAAGCAGATCGATGAGGCAGTGGAAGCCAGTGTAGCTTTTTTATAAGCGGTCTGGCAGAGTGCCACCTCGTTTGCTGGTGAATCAATCTTGCAGCCTGGTTCTGCACCAGCTGGAGCAGCTTAATCAGACAGGCAGGGAGCCCTAGGTAAATTGAGTTAGCGTAGTCTAGGTGAGACAGTACCAACCCTATCACCACCTGTGTCAGTGCTGCATGAGTAATCAGGTGATGGATCTTATAGATCTTTCGTAATTGAAAGAAGCATGTTGAGACTACAGTCCCTATTTGGGTTTTTAGGGATAAATCTCTGTCTATGGTTACCCCCAGACTTTTCACAGAGGTAGATGGTTTAGGGAAGGGCCCAAGCTCCGCTGGTCAATAGTGAGGGCCCCAGAAGACGTGGCTTCCCCCTATCAGTAGCACCTCAGTCTTCTCAGGATTAAGCTTCAAATAATTGTGATCCATCCAATGGCGGATGTGTAACATGGTTTCCTGAAAATTAGTGATGGAGTCAGGAGAATTGTCTATAGTAAATGATAGTTGTAAGTCATCCGTGTAATTTAATGTGGTCACGTTCCTATTTTTTAGGGACTTAATCAGAGGGAGGAGGTACAGATTGAATAGGTGAGGGAACAGGGAAGAGCCCTGAGGAACCCCACAAGTGATGTTCAGCCTGGATGCTGTAAAATTAGCCAGATACACTGCTTGTGTGCGGCCCTCCAGGAAGGACATAATCCACTCCAGGGCCTGACCCTGGATACCAGCCCGCCTGACACGGTCCCCCAGTATCTTGTGGTCCACCGTGTCAAACGCGGCTGATAAATCCAAGAGAACCAAAGCCTGTGGGGTCCCAGAATCTGCCTTCCTGCGTAGGTCATCCAGTACTGCCAGTATAACTGACTCTGTGGAATGACCCGGGCGAAAACCTGCTTGGTGGGGGTCCAGATATCCAGACTGTTCCATGAAATCTGACATGCACTTAGCCACATGTGCTTCCAGTATCTTTGCTAAGTAGGAAAGCAAAGATATTGGACGGTAATTGGAGGGGTTAGATGGGTCAGCTCCAGGTTTTTTTTACCAGAGGAACTACTATTGCATCTTTAAATGATTTAGGAACACAGCCCTGTGACAATGAGGTATTCAAGAGAGACAAGGCAGGCTGTGGAAAGATGGAGAACATTTCTCTCAAAATATAAGGCGGACAGCAGTCCCTCGGAGATCCCGATTTTACTTTGGACATTAAGAGAGGAAGCGCCTGAGCACTAATTATGGGCAACTGTTCCAGCAATGGGATATTCATAGGTGTCTCCAATGGAGGTCCGATTGAGGAAGAGCACGACATACTAGCTTTAATTGTGGCTATTTTGTCAAAAAAAAGTTGTTCAGATCGTCACAGAGCAATAGATATCGCTATGAGCGCCACAATGATTTTCAAATTGCTACCATCTGTATAATGTGTCTGTACATGCTATCTCCCTCTATGTTTCCTTTATGTTAAATAACCTGAATACTTCATTAGATAGGTATGTCCTCTCTCCATACCACTTTTCTGTGGAGTAAGGACACATAAATTTGGCCCTGACGAATGCCTAACGTTTGGCTAACTACAGGCAGAAACACGTTGGCATACAAATTTTACCAAATCAGAGACGTATATAGGTAATTAAATCAGTATATGCCCCCTGATAATACATTTTGATGGTTTTTTGGGGGGGATTAAATATGTTTTATTAGTTTAATCTGCATTGCACACATGACAGTTTGGACAATCGCAATATCATACGTTTGTTCCATTCTCCCGCCCGCCCTCCCTCCGTCCCCCGTGGACCAAGGAGAATGCACTGTGTCCATGCAAGCCGGTGTGCGTATTTTGCTCCTTAACGATTCAGTTGACAACCCCAAGCCCAACCGTCCCGGCCCCCCTCCCCTGTCCCATAACCCCCTCCCCAACAGTCCCCCCCCCCCCTTATCCCCCACTCCAGTGTGTTCCGCTTCCTTTCTGCGTGACAATGTGTAGGTTAGGCGTCTGGGCCTCATTGTTTGGCCTCTGGCTTCTTGTGTAATTCGTCCACCAGGCGAAGTACCCGAAGATATTTTGGGCATGTTAGCTCATTGAATTCTTGGGTCAACAGTGAGACCATCGGCTGCCATGTATCAATGAAGGAATCAGTTGATTGCGTGAGGGAGGCTTGTAGCCGTTCCATACCCATAATGTACCAAAGTCTATGGAGCCACCCCGTGTGCGTGGGCTTTCGTGTGGTACCCCAAAGCGAAAGGATGTGATGCGTCGCTGCCCCTACTGCCAAACCCATTTACTTCCCTCGTAGTGATTTGAGTGGGATTGTGATTTTGTTAGGGAGGCCTAGTATCATGTAAGCAGGAAAGCGAGGGATCTCTGTTTCAAAGTGTTGGTCTATGTCATGAAGCACTGCCTCCCAGTAATCCTGTATTTCCACACATTCCCATAACAGGTGTATCATGGTCCCTGTTTGGCCGCAACCACTCCAGCAAGTGGGATCGCGACGCAGATTACCCTGGTAGAGTCGTGCTGGGGTCAAATGCCAATAGTATGCCACCTTAACTGCAGACTCCCGGCTGGCCACATTCCTGGGTGTGTGGTGAGCTCAGTAATAAATGTCCTGCCATTCCTTAGCTGAGAGTGTGCGCCCTGTCTCCCGCTCCCAACGTCTTTGACCTGCGGATCGTGTTGTAAGAGGGGGGGACAGCAGTTTGTATAGCTCAGTGATTGCCCGTGCGTCAGTATTTTTCATGACGAGCCATTTCTCGTACGCCGTGAGGCGCCGACTAACGTGTGGTAGCGTGTCCCTATTCGTGAGCCAGTGTCCTCTGTGTCAAACAGGTGTCCGGCTGTCGCCATTGAGGGAATGAACTGGGGGCCAACCCGGGCGGAAAGGCTGGATTGTCCAGCAGGGGTGTCATCGGTGATGGGAAAGTTGTGAGGCCTTTAGAGACTGACACTGCGACCCACAACTGGAGGAGTGTCCGGGTGATGGGTGATTTTTTGATATAAGCCGGCCTGTCTGGCCGTAAAGGGACTCTCCACAGTGGCATGCCGGCCATTGCCCGGTCCTGGAATAATCAGCGTTTTTCAGATGTCGGGCGGGACCATTCTAAGAGGTAGCGGAGCTGTGCCGCCTGGAAGTATCTCTGTAAGTCCGGAATGCCAAGGCCGCCCTCAGAGGGTGTTCTCATGGCCAGGTCCCGGCGAAGTCGAGGGCGTTTACCAGCCCAGATAAACTGTCGTATGGCGTCTTGCAGTTTCTTAATCATCCCTATGGGTGGTGTGATTGGGATAGTCTGAAAGAGATACAGCACCTTAGGCAACAGAGACATTTTAATCGCCGCCGCGCGCCCCGGGAACGATAGTGGCTGTTGTCGCCATCTTTGTAAATCCCCCTGAAGCTGGGTAAGAAGCTTCATGTAGTTGTGGTCAACCGTTTGGGCCGTACTAGGCGTCAGGGTGATCCACAGGTAGGGTAGTGACATGCTGGAGGAAAGTTTGTAACAGACCTCTGTTGGCTAGGTGTGCATTAGGCCCCAGGGGCAGAATCACAGATTTCCCGACGTTCATTTTAAAGCCGGAAACCCTCCTGAACGTCATCATCTCGTCTAGGAAGGCAGGGATCGAGTGCCTAGGGTTTTCCACGGCCGCTAAGATGTTGTCTGCGTATAGGCTTATAGTCTGCCTTTCTCCCCCGAAACTGATGCCTATGATGGACGGGTTGTCTCGTACGCGCTGTGCGAACGGTTCTATGTACAGGGCGAACAAGAGGGGTGAGATTGGACATCCTTGTCTGGTACCACGCTTGATGTCGAAGGGTCGTGATCCTATTCTGTTAACCCTGATAGTTGCCTGTGGTGCCGCGTAGCAACTGGCGACCCGGGAGCGGAATCTCTCCCCTATACCGAACCTCACTAGCGTTCTACCCAGGTGTTTCCAGTCTACCCTGTCGAACTCCTTTTCAGCGTCGACCAAAAGAAGGGCCACGTCCGAATCATTGAAGTGGGCCTTGTCTATGACATGCATCAGGCGTTTGGTGTTATCAGCACATTGTCGGTTAGGAATTAAACCTGCCTGATCAGGCTTTATGATGCCTGGGAAGCAGGGTCCGAGCCTTGCGGCCAGAATCCCGGTGAATATTTTGAGGTCCAAGTTGAGCAATGAAACCGGTCGGTAGGCTACGCATTGGGTCACGTCTTTATCCGGTTTTGGCAAGACAATAATGTCTGCTTCTAGCATGTCTTGAGGAATGGATCCAGGACCCTGAAAGGAGTTGAACAGTCTAGCCAGTATTGGGGCCAGGAGGGGGCAAAATGTTTTGTAGAACCCTGCAGAGAAGCCATCCGGGCCTGGGGCTTTCAGCGGTTTAAGGCGTGCTATCGCCGAGATGACTTCCTCCACGCGTATCCGGGAGTCCAGAGACTGAGCGCTTGTCTCGTTGAGGGCCGTAACCGCTGCTTCGTCGAGGTATGCTTCTCCGGCCCCGGTGTCCAGGGGAGAATTGGCTGTGTATAACGAGGCATAGATTGCTCTGAATGCTTCTGCTATTTGATCGTCCTCCCAGAGTTCCCTACCTCCCTCTCCCTGGATAACGGGGATCGTAGATCTGAGGACTTTGGCTTTGAGTTTACTGGCCAGCAACCGTCCAGTTTTGTCCCCTCCCACATAATATGTGTGGCGAAGGCGCAGCGCTGCTTGTTCTGCGCGGTCCAGGCTCGCGAGTTGGGTCCTGGCCGCCTTGAGCTTGCACCATAGTCTGGGGGCCCCCGTTCGACTGTGAACCAGTTTGAGTTCTAGCACCTGCTCCGATAACGCCTGGCGTCTGTCTTTACGTTCCCGGTTGTCCGCCGCTGCGATAGCGATTAGTTCCCCACGCACCACCGCTTTGAGTGCTCCCCAGACCGCTGACATGGCCACGTCGCCATTGTCGTTTATGCGCAGGTAATCGGCGATGCTTTTGGAGAGTTGTTGTGTGACCCCTTTACGCTGGAGCAGGTTTTCCTAAAGGCGCCATTTGCCGTTGCGTGTCTGCGCGCGTGGGACTTCCAAACGAATCGCGACCGTGTCATGGTCCGATAGTGCCGCTGAGGTGACCTCGATGTCTTTGACCAGGGGGGCCAAGTCGGTGGACCCAAAGAAGAGATCTATCCGGGCGTACGTGCGGTGTACATGTGAGTAAAAGGTGTACCCCGGAGTTGTGGGATGAGCCCCCCTTCATAAATCTATGAACCCCCTTCTGGCCAGCCACTGTCCCCCCTCCTTGGAAATTGCGCCCGTAGAGCCAAACCGTTGTCCCGACCTGTCCTTCTCGGTGTCCATTACCAAATTGATGTCCCCTCCCATCGGAGTGTACCTCGCGTTTGTCGCTAAAACATCTGCCAGTGCCCCTTTGAGAAAGGCTTCCTGTTTAGTATTGGGGTCGTATATGGACCCTATAGTAATCGACAAGTCCCCTACGAGGACGTTGTACGCCAGGAGTCTGCCTTTGCTTTCTGGTATTTTTTCCCCCACCCCGCCCTTGAAGTGTTGTGCGAAGAGCAAAGCGACCCCAGCTTTTTTCTCAGTGGTGGATGAGTAGTATTGTAGTGGAAAGGCCCTGGACCTCATACAGTGCCAGTCCTTGGAGAGTAGATGCGTCTCTTGTAGCAAGCATATGGCTGCTACTGAGTTTTCCAAATTTGATAGTACCGCCCTCCTTTTGATGGGGTTATTGAGACCCTTGACTTTTAGGTAAGAACCTGGATTGTCACCTCAGCCATGGATGTGCGTGAATCCTAAACTTCTGTGTCATGAGCGGTCGCTGTCCCATGAGTCCCTGCCCGCTCCCTTAACAAACGGAACACACCGTCACCCGCCCCCCTCCCTCGACCAAAGCCCCAACTCACCCCCCCTCCCCACCCTACCCAAACCCCCAGCCTTTCCCTCAAGTTCCAAACCTCCCTCTCCCTCCCAGCCCACCCTTCCCCCCCACGCCCCCCTCCCTAACCCCAACCACGAACACCCAACTAGCGATCATAGTCCCAGGCCTATGCAAACTCAGTCCAGGCCTGTGGTAACGCTACGAGATGAGGGAGTGTGTGGCAGCGGCGACCTTGCTGGCCCCCCATCCCGCCCCCCCAGCCCTGTGCGAAGGTGATGCAAAAGATTCCCCCCGCACTTGCTGAGTCAAGTTCCATCCGTTGTGTCTTTGGAGACTTCTTGTATCGCTGCTGCTTGTTCTTGAGCCATGGTCGTTGGGTCTGGCTTAAGGCTGCTTCTGGGCGAACGTTGGCATCCCCGCGTTGCCAGCCATCCCTGGAGGACCGAGATGATCTCGTCCGAGAGGGTTACATAGAGGTCCCCTCCTCCCCTGCAACTTCATCTTGAGCAATGCCCAACAACTCACACGTTTCTCGCAGCGACCAGAGTTGGTGGAGGGGTCCTTTCCATTTGAAGATAAGTCTAAAGGGATGGCCCCAGGAGTATGGGATCCCATTGTCTCGTAAGAAAGTTGTGGCTACCTTGAAGGCCTTTCTCTTTTGTAAAGTGATTGCTGACAGATCCTGGAATAACCCCACGGAGTGTCCCTGGAATTTGAGAAGTTGCTTCTGGCATGCCGCCTTCAAGATGCGCTCCTTTAGGGGGTAGTCAGGCAGGAAGGCCAGAATGTCGGGGAGCGGGGCAGGTGTCCTGCGTGCTAGGCCCACTCTGTGTGCCCTATCTATTCGGATCTCAAAGTCATCAGGCTCTCCCAGGATCTCCCGAAACAACTGTTGTAGGTAGTTGGTAATGCTGTCCCCCTCTGATTTGGATGGCACGCCTCGGACCTGTATGTTATTGCGTCGGGAGCGATTCTCGAGATCCTCAGATCGGTCTGTTGCTCGTGGAGCCGGATGATTTCTTGTTGTAGGAATTCAACTTCCTCTCTCCTAGCGTGCTCAGTGTCCTCCATTGCTGCCACGCGCTCCCCAAGGCCGTCAACATCGCGCCGCAGCTCTCTGTGCTCTCCTGCCATATCTTGCTTGAGGGTATTTCCTTCACTCTGGGAGTTAGTATTTACTAGGTAGCCAATAAGCAGTGCTTAATTTGTGCCTGTGCTTAGCACCGGCACTTAATTATCAGGGCCGGGTCTACAATCATTGCTGCACGTCATTGATTTTTATTTGTGATATTATTATTTACCTCACTACTAGACTTGTTGAAGTCGCACAACACTCAGTGGCACAGTCTCACTTGGTACTCCTGAGACGGACGAGCAGACAGTCCCACTCCCAGCGAATCTGTGATGAGCCTGGCATGCCCTGACTGACCCAAGTAGAGAATGAAGATTCATGAATGAATCTCAATCTTGTTGATGGTGTAGCGACCGGAGGCTTTAGTTGATCTTCAGACCGGTGGGAGGGACACTGATTTTGGGCTACATTTTGGTTCTAAGGGGTTGGGGCTGTGCTGTGGCAGGCATCGTGCTCAGATTTTTTCAGATTGCGCATTTCTATGTGGCCACGCCCCAGCATGCCCACACCCCACCACCGAGTCGCTAGCGGTCATTCAAAGTCTGAGTGCCTGTGCCAGCCAGCACGACCTCATCCGACCATCTGAGGACTTGAGGACTGGCAGCAATAGCCCAAGTACTGGCAACAGCACGAGGTGAGGCAGGCAGGCCAGGCCTAGTCAGTTAATAGACTAAGCAATGCAGTGTAGTCAGTGTGTCCCTGCCGCCGGGTCCACCACGAACAAACCGGAACCGGTAAGTCTTAACAAAGTTAAGCAAGAAGAGCAGCTTTGCAGTGCTGCCTTTACCACAACTCTTTGTCTGCCTTCGCCACAGTCCTTACGTTCAAGTAATTTGTCATTTTTGGTGCAGGTTGAGTTGTTATTCCTTTCAAATTACTGCTGGCATGGATGTATACATGCGGAAGGCCCTGTACTACGTTGCGTTCTGGACGAGAATGTTACGATAAAGAGGGAGGATAGAGTACTGCAAGCACAATAGAAGCCCAGAAAGCAGAGGTTATTGTTTCCCACCACATTTGTGTCTATAGTCTACCTGCGGTTACATAACCATCTTACACTTAAGCTATCATGAGTCGGCTGAAGCCTGACCAGACCAAGGATATGTGTTATGCCGTTGAAAAAATGGTTGTTTGCTACACGAAGGGTTGGTGCAGCAGGAAACTTAGAAAGAAATGGAAAAACACACAAACCATTTATTTATGTTCCTTTTGTTACTTTATACGTTTGTTTTTCAGGAACACAAAGTCAACTACTGGCAAATGTTTACAAAATTGTATTATGAAGCTTTTGCTCTCCTCTTTGTGCGAAGAGGGAGAAGATGTGGCGTCATAGCTAGAGCTATTGATAATTAACTTTTAGTTGGGGAACCAGGTTTGAGTCACGGCGCGGCTCAACAACTCTGTGATTCTGGGCAAACCTCTACAAGGTTAGGCACGGATGATTTAATGTATAAAGCGCTACAATACATTTAGGTCGAGTTCGCGCCATAGAACAAAAGACATTTACATTACTCAGTTCTTTACTCCCTCACTAACTGCAGGGCGGTTGTTCCTTGTTAACGAGCTATTCTATTTACTTAGGCAGAACAGTTATTTTTCAGACTGGTGACTCATTAGCATTAGGTAGACCTGCATTTTGTCCTGGAGAAATTTGCCCAGGATGAAGTCACAAGAAAGCTGCAATGTTTCGCTACAGTTGCCAAAGGAAACTGCGTTTTTGGGGCATTTCCTTCTTAAAAACGAAACTCATTATTTTAGATAAAATGCAGTTTATTGGAGAGTTAAAGCAGCCAGGCTTGTGTGAATTAGTTAGGCACAGCGCTGAATTATGAGATTATCAGAAAAAAGCAGTTTTGAAGGTTTTGCTTTTTAAAATGCACTAACTCACCAACAGCAAATAATTTCAGAGTTGTTTCCAAATTTCCCCATATGGCTTAATGTTAATACACAACTTGACCCTAATACATTTCTCGAAATATGACAATAAATGTAGTTGCAAGATATGACATTACAGGAGGTAAGTTTACAATTTACCCAGAGTATACAAGGGACGAAGACACTTTATCTGAACCCTGACCATTGCTGACGGTCACAACTTATGGTAAAAAAAGTGAAATACGATAAGGCAAAGGTGGATGGAATGTTTTACACAAAGAAAAACCTATTCATTTCAGGAGTGAATTATGTGCATAAATCAGTTACAGGCTGTGCATGTGCCAGTGAGGTGCATAGTGTGCCTCTAGCAGAGTCAGATATATTCTAAATCTGATAGATGCCTTTCATAGTGGACTTGTACCTCTGAGCTCTATAATATCATATAGCCTACAGTCTTTTAGTAATAGACTGCTCCTGGGCATTTTAGGGCCAAGCCTGGGGAGAAACTAAATACAACATAAGTAGATAGTCATATCAGAATTAGTTTGGAGTCAGGCCTTTATTGGTCAGAAAAAAATCATTATCTTTGGTTCCAAAAGTCATGTCATCCAGTTTTTTTTGCGGTTTTGCCTTGGCTTTTGAGCTCCTTGGAAAGGATATCTTAATAAAATCAACATATATCAAGTCAACCATCATATTACCAAGGTAGGAATTCAGATAGGGTGTTAAACGTGTGTTCCAGCCTTGCAAGTTGAGGGTGTGAGTGGAGCCAATGGAGTGAGTGGGTGGAGCCAGTGAAGGAAGTGGGTGGGGCCAGGGGGAGTTGGTGTAGACTCCTACTAAAATGTGAGCACCTGGACTTCCTATTTTACAAATTAAGCACTGCCAATAAGACATTAGGGAGTTTTCTCTGCTAGTGACCAAATAGGTTTGGAGCAAAACCCAGGGTATCGCTTTTCTTCTTGTTGTGTGATTCTGCAAGTAAGGGTATGTATGAGCCCACCAGTGACCTTCCTCTCTCTTTTTGTGAGATACAGCAATATATTTTCCCCATGGAGGAAATAAAGTGTTTTAACACAGGGGACTATTCACCCTGTATGTAGTTCTTCACTTAGGTATAAAAACAGAAGCAATTTGAACTCAAATCTCTGCCTCATGCAGCTTTCAGTGCAGATTCCTGGTATTTTTCAAGAATTCCAAAAGTACTATATCTACACTCACACATACATGTAAATCTATGAGTGTAGAATAGATTGACTACTTTCCTTGTGAATCGGCCCACTATTTTTCTAACACAGTTCTTCAAGGGTATTGGGATACATCACCCACTACAAACTGACTGAAATTCTATCAAATTCTGGACCCTTTAAAACGTTTCCAATTAATATCTTAAAGTATAAGCATGTCATGGGAGAGGACAACCAACACTCAAATAAAGTGGTCTCTTCCTAGGAGGCATTTACTAATGATACATACTCAATGCCATTTAAAATATGGCTTATGTAAAAAGCCCATCATTTCCTTTCAATAACAACCTACTTGTTTCTTAGAATTCGAGCTGTCATTTTAACTAAGGGTTTTATTTAGGCGTGCATGCTTGATTTTGTGAGTTCAAGAACTGCAGGGTTTTCAAGGGTCATTCACCACATTTTACAAGTGATTCTGATGTATGCAACAGAGGCAGGAACAGCTTAATTGGAAACTTCTACATTGTATATGTATTGTACAAGTGACATTTCACAGAACAAGAAGGCTTGATTTTTTTCTGTTATCGTAACATATGTGCATTATTGTAGGTAGTCACCTCTATTCAACAAATACTAAAATAAATAGATATCCGTTCTAGCAGTGAGGCCAATGTTTTAAGAAGTAAAAATATGAGAAAAAATAATAATGGCAGAAAGAAAGATTCAATGAAAGAAAGAACATGAAACATATAATTAGAATGCACTGAAATTTGGAGAACAATCAATTAACACTATCCTCCATTGTGACAAGAAATAAATTGCACTGGGAGACAGACACGTTATTCACTGCACCACTTAAAGAAGTGCAAAAAAATATGAGCATTGGTAACTTACTTGGGGTAGGGTCCTTGGGGGCTTCTCCTTCTGCATGAAGATAATGGCTCAAACGTGCACCTGACTCTCCTTCCTTCCTCAAACAAAAATCAGGACTGAGGAAATGGTATTCTGTAGGTATGGTGAGAATGGATATATATTTTTTAGGAGTTAGTAGGCATTTAATATTTATTCACACAGAGAAGTGGTATACCACGAATAACACTCATCATGGTTACCAAAACTGTGTGTGTTATGTGAAGGAAAGGTTACACAAAATAGCACGATTCAACAAATTATAAAGGAAGCTTCGGAGTGCAGAGCCAGTGACGGTGTAAGCATTTCCTGCAGGTGCTGCCAGATTGGCAACTGGTTGCCATTGGGTTTTTGGCTCCTGATATTTTGATACTATGAAAATGCATTGCCTTTTTCAAAGTGTGTTTATGGTGCATCTTTGGAATATGCAGGTGACAATGTTAAATCAGAAAATAATATACAGGCGAGGACATTTTTTTTTAAAAGACATGAATGTTTTTTATTATACGTTGCTGTATGTTAGTATACAGTATCAATTTTTGTTATGATTTTTTAGAAAAAGATTGGTCTGGCGAGACAGCTAAGCTATCTATAGGACGAGAGCTAAATATAATGAGGATTAACTGATCTTAGTGAGTTGTTACATCATCACATTCGAGACCTGCAGAAGAGGGTGGTTTTAAATACCTTTATCAGTTATTAGAATACAACAATATTTCCTAGTTAGTTTTCACTGGTAAGTGTATATGGGTAAGATGAGAGGATAGAGGTTGGGGTGTCTATGAGGAAAACAATGCATCTTGTTAACTTTGTCAGAAAAAGGCAATTGTTTACAAAGGAAGAGCCTCACTCATGTATTTGGTATGTATGTATTTGTGGGTGAGTTCTATATGACAGCATGTAAAACTTGTCTGGGCTGGTGGCTGATTACAAACAACGGTCTTATGGAATAAGAAATGTTGCTTGATACTTTTATTATATTGCCCCTTTGTGCTTTGACCTCCGAGAACAAGGTACAAGATGCCGTGTGTATGGCGTGTCACAAGGGCAACGCATCTTTATGTTTGCTTCAGCTACATCAATTATCTCAGGAGCTGATCAAGTGGCAAGGTTCAGCTGTGGGTGAATATCTAAATCCACTTGAGACACTATAGGTTGGGCAATCACTTATCCAGCACTCCAAATGTACCAGCCAATCCAAGGGGACCAAATCTACTTTACTTATGGGAGTGGGGAAGTTTTGATCAATAGGATAACACCCAAGCATTTACCTTGCACACAAGTTGAGGTCTTTGTGGCTAAAGATGGGCAAGCACAGCATTACTGTACCACAGCTCCAACCATACACTGTATTTTAAATCTATAAATATACAAATATATTAAATCACAGGTCTAATATCTGCAGGTACTGCAGAATTTCTACACATGAGCTTGACACGACTGTCTGAGGTAGTGTAAGCAGAAGCAGCTCTCTTGTCCTGATCAATTACATGGATTAAGAGAGCTTGACTTATTTTTTGGGGTCCTATACTGCTGTATTCGATAGGTAAGAGGAGCTGGTATCCTGAACAAAGACCTGATACTGTGATTTTCCAACCAGGAAATTCACACATTTCAAAATAGCTCTTCCTCTGATGAGCCTAATATGGCTGTTACAAGAACACTATAGAGGCAGCAGTCATCTAATAGGCTGCCAGATCAAGTATTTTTAACAAATCTTCATGTCAAGACATTGACTATGTGGCTGTAGTTCTGGAATCCCTACTGCATGTTCATCCAGTGGTTGGCAATATTTTTCACAGTACAGCTAAATATGCCTCTTTATCGCTTAGAACTGTTTCTGCTTTTGCAATGTACCTGCACTCTGATATTATTACACCTCTCATTCCTACATGACTGGCCAACTCAAGAAAGGTAAGGGTACCCTCCAGGTACAGGCACTGAGGTAAGTGTATCTTTTTGAATTTATAAATGCAGGCTTCGAAAACTCATAAAAGTTTTACTAGTCCTTTGGTCGAGCAACTTGAATAGTCTATTCGACATAACAGTAATGTACATGACCCGTAGACTGGTCTCAAATTGTGTGATCATTGTCAAATATTTTATTTTACAGAGTCACCTTTGTCGTCATTTTAGCATAAGGTTCAACTTGAAATATTTGAGTTCAGCATTTCCGCTGAACAAAACAAATCTCTTTTGTTTGATTAAATGGACTGAATGTGTGTTCCATGTGAAATAAGAATCTAGCCCACAATTAGGGTACACATGAGGCCTGACTTGTCTCTCAGTTTACTAATAGCATTGCCACCGGGGCAGAAGTGTTTCTCAGTTCCTGTTTAAACACTCATTTTTAATAACTATATTACTAAAGCATGATGTGGTAGCGCACTGTCATTTACAAACAGTAAATTTCCGAGAAATTGTCAAAAAAAAGTACCACTACCTTGCAGCTTTACAAATAATACTATATAGTATATTAACAATAATCTGAGAAATGTTGGTTTCAGAAACCATATCATTTGCACATCACGAATTAAAGTGTTCTGATTTGTTTTTCATCCTATCATAATATTTTTGTCATCGCACAGAAGTACAAAAACTGGGCTTTCACAACTACTGAAATAAATCTTGAAATGTTTGTACGGCTGACTTATTAGCTCTTTAAATTAGTGTTAGGAAAAACCTGGTACCCTAGAGGCTTTCATTCCACACTTCATGCAGAGGGACAGACAGTTCACTTTAAAAAATTCTCGAAATCTGCAGTCAGAGAAAAAAAAGGAATTGTAAACTGACTTCTGACTTTTGTCTCTGAACACAGAGCAAATTTGACAAGATAAGAAACAATTTAAGGGCATGTTTATTGCTCCTTCAATTTCTGACTGAAGAGATCACCAGTTCTTTGTCAACTCAACAGGGAGTAGATCGTAAATACAGCTCAACCTGATAAAATCTGACTTGCCATAGCAAGTGGGCGAGTAGATTTTTCGAGGCCTGAAATGTCTAGCTTTCAATTATTTTAACATACATCTGAATACTTAATATACCCTTCAGCCCTCCAATCTTCAGACGAAAAGCTATACACCTGACCCAGGTGACAGAGAAATGTACAGCTATCCAAAAAAGGTCAATCTTAACTTAACAAAGCAGTGGGCCTGGCGTCCTTAGGATGCACAGAAATAGCTAACAGGATTCGCACAGGCTGATTTGACTCAGAAATGTTCATGTGTACAATATTTTTTCCTCACCTGTGCTGAGACACTCATTGCTTTCTACCACTTCTTCAGTCCTTGGATCTTTCCACTGTTCAAGTTCGGCCCCATTTAACCTCTTTAACATATCAGGAATGGTAACTGTATCGCCTGTTACAAAAATACATTGGTTTGTATTTAATGTTTTTACTTTCAAATTATTCTACTTGGCCACAAGGTATTTAATATTTTATTCATTTATAATTGATACTATGCTTATTTAGGCAAAATATATTAGGAGTTTAAAAATACAACACTTTTTAACATGAAAACACCAAAACATAGTACTTTTCACATCATCATCTTTGTACATTCAGTCCAAAATCACAAGTATTACGGTATTCCCTTTCCAACAGTTGTAGTCATGAAAGGCCTCCAGGAACAATTGAAAATCATGTGCAAAAAATGCATTAACCCCTTCTGTGCTGCGCGAATTTTGCTCCGGTGCTGAACGTTCCATTGGGCCTATGGAACCATGACGGAACGGTTCCGTCATAAGCACAGGCCACCTTACGCTCATGACGGAACCGTTCCGTCATGAGCATCGGACTGCAATATGTTAATGTGCAAAACATAAATTAGTTTATTCTCCACAAACAATATATAACAGTACTGGACAATTAAAGTTCATAATTCTAAAATACATTCAAGTGCCATAGAATAAGCAAAACACAATATATTCTATTCTCAATCTACACTATAACAGTAAGATGTCCTGAGAAAAATGGGAGTTCATTGAGATACAAAACAACAATATGCAAGGTATAATAGTGTACCCTCCACTACAACTATAGCTGTGCAAGTTTCCTTGGTTTGTAAAGAAATATGAATAATTTGCAGAGTAACAAGACCACTCCATTACTTTGTAAATGGATTATGTTTCTGACATATTTTGATTTCTAACATAATCTCACTGATCATTGTGTAAATTAATAAAGCATCCATTTTCCGTCTAAAAACTGGGAATAATATTTCCTTTCTTGCATTTATATAATACGTGCACAATACAATCAGGTGTGAAAATGCCATATTAGCTGTTTTACAGAATGGAGAAACTTGACAAGCAGCAACCTCTTCTAGACTATTAGTCTTATTCAACTTCCATTTAATAAACAACTGAACTTGCCCCAATCTTATTTTCATCATTCATATTCTGGTAGTCATATCCTGTACGTGATTCAAATATGGTTGCAGTTCACCATCATGGTTGTATCAATATCTCATTTTTAGGTCGAGCTATTATATAGCTCTGACATATAGTAGGGGAAACAAACTCTTGAACAAGGGCGGATTACCTCCAGTTCATGTGGTGCACTCGTGTGAGACGCGCATGTACAAACCCTTCAGCCTCGCTCCCATTTTCTCCTCGAGCCAGGCATCTGAAGCTTCCCCAGTTCCCTCCCACCCTTCCGACTTCAGGCATTCAAGCGTGAAGCTTCCCCAGCACACGCTCGGCCAGCTTTAATTACCCCAACATTCCTCCCTCATGTTTCTTGCGTGTTTCTTGTCTTTCCTTCTGCTGAAAAATCTACGGCACCTTTAATTTGCATTTTGTTATAACCAGCAGCCTCGAGAATTTCAGCATCCTTAATTTTATTTGTTTTTTGATAATTGAATTTAAATGGTAGACCTAGATTTCCCACTTGTATAGAACATTTGCTCCATGTTTAGCTTCGTGGAGAGTCTCGAATCCGTTTGTTCACAAGAGCAAACTAATTGTAATAACTATGACAAGCATTCTAAATATTCTCATTTAGGAATAAAGCAAACATGCTGTTAAAGCACTTTAAATGTGTTGCACGGCTTCCCATCCAAGCCCACGGTGTTAGGCTGCTACTCCAGCAGTCCTGCAAAAATGGCTTTTCCCAGTGCTGACACGCAAGGGGCTACACTATGAATTGTAAAATTAAAGCCCGTCACCTGACTCGCCTGTTTTTCACTGCAAAAGGTAAAATAAAATCCTTTTTCTGTAACATGATTTTCTGTTGCTTTCAGTGATCTCCATGTAAGTAGCACTTGTGATGGTCTGAGCCCTTTTGCAGATTGTACTGAACGTTGCCACACATTAACACTAGTATTTCCTGTATGTTTCAGATATAGCGAAAAGTTCAGAATCAAACTGTTTACGTTTGAGATGCCGTCCGTTTCTGGCTCATCAAGAATTTAAGAATTTTCCATGTGTGAGAATTTGTAATAAATGCATCTGGCACAGGAGAAATATAGCATATTTTTAGTGTCCAGATTTTACTGTGGAATACTTCTTGCTCTCTTTGCTTAAATTTGGTAGATATTACCCTAACTTATAACATCTACTTTACAACTGTATTTACAATGTTAAGGGTAAGCTTTCAGTCTAAAAAAAAACTGCTATTCGATCCTGTGTTTATGTTTAATTTCAGATTTTATATGATCTAATCCAGCCCAATCACCGGTCAATTCCTTGACTTATTTTGTATGACCAGTTTACATCCAACCTAGCGCCCTTTCCCTCTCGCGCTTTCTTCTATGCGCCCTAAAGCCCTTCCCCAAGCTCTATTATAAAAGCCTTCAGATCTGCAGAACCCTGTCCTCGGTTTGTCCCACCCACCATTTCTCCCCCACCCCCGGTCACCTACGGTGACCATTTGCTACCAGACACTTTGCGCGCGCCGCGCTCCACCTCTGCTGCCACTTCAACTCACCAGGCAGCATACCCCCTCGCCCCTCGCTCGCCAATGTCTCTCCCACCCTTCCTTTGATGTCCGCCGCAAGTTCTTACAGGCTAATGGCCCTCCCCCAGCTCAGAGCGCGCATCGCTTGTTTTCATCTATTCTCTCACTTTACTTTCCAACCCCTTTCCCTCTCGCCCATACGTTCTCTTGCTCTCACACCTCCTCCTCCTGTTTGTTGTCTCATAGATTCCCTTCCCTTTCTCATTGTTTGCTCTTTTTCCCTCCTCTGTTTAGTGATCTTTCACCTCTTCATTCTGCATCTCCACGCCAACCCTTCTTTCACCCCTCTTCTCTCCTTTCTCTTTCCTACCCTCTATCTATCCTCCTTATTAGCTTATTAGCTTCCCACAGCATCACTCAATGCCACAGCATCACTCAGCACCACTCAACACCACAGCACCACTCAATGCCACAGCATCACTCAACCCCACAGCATCACTCAGCGCCACAGAATCACTCAACGCCACAGCACCACTCAGCGCAAAGCATCCCTCAACCCCACAGCATCACTCAGTGCCACAGCACTACTCAACGGCACAGCATCACTCAACGGCACAGCATCACTCAACGCCACAGCATCACTCAGCACCACTCAACGCCACAGCACCACTCAATGCCACAGCACCACTTAACACCACAGCACCACTCGACGCCACAGCACCACTCAACGCCACAGCACCACTCAACACCACAGCATCACTCAACACCACAGCCCCACTACACACCACAGCATCACAACGCCACAGCATCACTCAGCGCCACAGAATCACTCAGCACCACTGAATGCCACAGCACCCCTCAACGCCACAGCACCACTCTATGCCACAGCACCACTCAACGCCACAGCACCACTCAATGCCACAGCACCACTCAGCGCACAGCATCCCTCAACGCCATGGCATCACTCAATGCCACAGCATCACTCAACGTCACAGCATCACTCAACGCCACAGCATCACTCAGCACCACTCAACGCCACAGCATCACTCAATGCCACAGAACCACTCAATACCACAGCACCACTCAACACCACAGCACCACTCAACGCTACAGCATCACTCAACGCCACAGCATCACTCAACGCCACAGCATCACTCAACGCCAAAGAATCACTCAGCGCCAAAGAATCACTCAGCACCACTGAATGCCACAGCACCCAATTCCACAGCACCACTCAATGTCACACCACTCAACGACACAGCATCACTCAACGCCACAGCATCACTCAGCACCACAGAATCACTCAGCACCACAGAATCACTCAGCACCACTGAATGACACAGCACCCCTCAATGCCACAGCGCCACTAAATGCCACAGCACCACTCAACGCCACAGCACCACTCAACGCACAGCATTCCTCAACGCCACAGCATCACTCAATGTCACAGCATCACGCAACGTCACAGCATTACTCAATGCCACAGCATCACTCAATGCCACAGCATCACTGAAAAACGTCACAGCATCACTCAACGTCACAGCATCACTCAACGCCACAGCACCACTGAATGCCACAGCATCACTCAGCACCACTGAATGCCACAGCATCACTCAGCACCACTGAAGGCCACAGCATCACTCAGCACCACTGAAGGCCAGAGCATCACTCAGCACCACTGAACGCCTCAGCACCACTGAACGCCTCAGCACCACTGAACGCCACAGCATCACTCTGTGCAACCATTCAACAACAATTGGTTCTAATATGTTCTCTCAATGGTTCAAGCTTTATTACAAATGTCACAAAAATATGTTAATATTTCACTGCTGTTCTTGGATTTTCATCACAATAAAATACACTGAACATAATCTTCCCAAAAGTTATTTACAAAAGTTTAAGCTATTGCCATTATAAATTACAATAAATGTTATTTAAGTATTAATTATTAAAAAAATAATACATCTAAGTCATGTAAATACAACACATATTGCATTACAAATGCTATAGGTGTCACGTTTGCGAAAGTTAAAACTATTGGCATTGTAAATGACAAAGCTATTAATTTCGCTATTTTCAAAACCAACACATAAATAAAATATTTGTCATTTACAATAGCTCAAAATTTCCTAATGCGAGACCTATTGCATTGCAAATGCTCGTTTCCCTTATCTCTGTAGAGCTCTTTCAAGAGAAGTCTGCTTTACCAAGCTTTTAAACTATCTCTATCTATTAAAAATGGCAATCTCACTTGGACTCCTGAGCCTATCGGATCAACCCTTGCTAGGATTTCATTTATATTATCGTATCATGCAATTTTATTTGGAGATTGAAAGCATAATTGTATTATGTGCTTCATTGAGTCTTCAACTGCTCCATTATTATCATACCAATAGTTTAATGCTCTTTGATAATACTTAAATGCAATATTTGTCAGACCTAATTTTAACCTTAATGCAGCATGTACTGTAACCTTGGGAGGCCTAACCAGTTCTTCTATATACTGATTTTAACTGCCTGGATTCACATAATCATCTTTTCATCCAGAATCTCGCCATAGAGCATCAAATTACAATTATCATATTGTATGTTTACTTCAAAACTCCTAACGATTTAAAACCGAATTCAATGTCAATTCTTTTCAAGGCTACTGTTACTGCTTTTGTTCTCTGTCCCAGGACCTCAATATGTCTCTTAACATTTAAATTACTTCTAAAAATCACTCTCAGATAAATATATTTGTTAATTGCCACCTATTGTTTACCATTCAATTAACAGCTTTTTTTGTGTAAACACCAGGGTTTTTGTTTTAGTTGCATGTATAATCAGTTCAGTCATACTGCAGTATATAGCAAATTTAATCAATTGTTTCTCCATGCCTGTTGGTGTGAGATCCCTTCAAACAGAATTGTCCCTATTAAATAGATTTGGAATACATTCTTTACTTAATTTCAGGGGGTGAGGGTACAGAGTTCAACATGTTAGGAAAATCTGCTGTACAAATGGAAAATGAAAGGGAAGCTAGGATACACCCTTGCCTCACACCATTTGGGGTACAAGTCCTCCATGATAAAGCCCTGTTGCTGCCAAGTTGAATTTGAGTCCAAGGGTGATTATGTAGTTGAATCACCGGGTTGAATAAACATAAAGGAATAACCCAAGAACACCATCTTGTATATTTATTTTGTCAAATGCTGTGAGTAAGCCTATGTAAGCAGATGTCTGTTTCTTCTAGAATATATTTTCCACAGGTAATTTTTGTATAAAATACAAATTTGAAGTTAAGTAACCATTCCGAAATCTTAGTTCTGTTTTTGGCAGCACAGTCACATTTTCTGACTCATCCTTTAGATGTTTCAACACATATTTTGATTATATTTTGCCAGAAATATCTGAAAGGGTTATTTTGCGGTAGTTGCCAGGCAATTCTCGTCCCCACTTTTTATACAATGGCACTCTTATGCTACCTCATGAGCTCATCATTCCCATGTTAATTTCCCCCCAAAATCTTTAACTCAAACCAAATAACCTTATGTGATCCTGAGTTGATGTGAAATGCAAAAACTGGCAATCTTTTGTTCAACCCAGCGAATAGAAGCATGGAATATCATGATAAATACATGTAACGAAGTACAATTAAATGTATTTGGAAATACAGATCTTTAAATCTTGGCCTTCTGTCACAGTTTTTAATGAAAAGTTTGTAAGCTATGCATTCTCCTACTTTTAACTATTAAAATGGTTGTTTATATTGCAATGAGCATAATAAGTGTAGATCTAGAGTCTCTGATTCTGAGTATGTCGAATGTAGATGGGGTGGTATCTGTGGCATCCAGTAAATACAGATAACCCTGTGTACGATGACGACGTCACCTTGTACGTTGTCGACCCGGCGTCGCACCTCAATACATTACTTCGGGAATTTATTAAATTTGGTGGACTCTCTGGAATTTCCATTAACTGGGCTAAATCAGTTATGTTTCCCTTAACTGACGCTGCTATGCCGGCCCCATCGAGTTACCTCTAAAATGGGAGGACTAACCTGTTAAATATCTGGGCATATGGCTCAGTAGAAATATGCAAGAACTATGGGACATGAATTACGGCCGTGCCATAACATGGCTGGAAGCAGTGCTTAATTTGTAAAATAGGAAGTCCAGGTGCTCACATTTTTGTAGGAGGCCACACCCACTACATCTGGCCCCACGCACTGCCTTCATTGGCTCCACCCACTTACTCCATTGGCTCCACTCACATCCTCAACTTGCATGGCTAAAACCCACATTTAACACCCTATCTGAATTCCTACCTTGGTAATATGATGGTTGACTTGACATATGTTGATTTTATTAAGGTATCTTTTCCAAGGAGCTCAAAAGCCAAGGCAAAACCGCAAAAAAGACTGAATGACATGACTTTTGGAACCAAAGATAATGAACTTTTTCTGACCATTAAAGGCCTGACTCCAAACTAATTCTGATATGACCATCTACTTATCTTGTATTTGGCTTCTCCCCAGGCTTGACCCTAAACTGCCCTGGAGCAGTCTACTACTAAAAGACAGTAGGCTATATGACATTATAGAGCTCAGAGGTATAAGCCCACTATAAAGGCATCTATCAGACTTAGAATATATTGGACTCTGCTAGAGGCACACTATGCACCTCACTGGCACATGCACAACCTGTAACGGATATATGCACATCATTCACTCCCTCAATTAATAGGTTTTTCTTTGTGTAAAACATTCCATCCACCTTTGCCTTATCGTTTTTCACTTTTTTTACCATAAGGTGTGACCGTCAGCGATGGTCTGGGTTCAGATTAAGTGGCCTCGTCCCTTGTATACTCTGGGTAAAATGTAAACTTATCTCCTATGATGTCACATCTTGCAACTACATTTATTGTCATATTTCGAGAAATGTATTAGGGTCAAAGGTTGTGTATTAACATTAAGCCATATGGGGAAATTTGGAAGTTGACATCTCTTAAGGCCGAGGATACAACTCTGAAATTATTTGCTGTTGGTGAATTAGTGCATTTTAAAAAGCAAAACCTTCAAAACTGCTTTTTTCTGATAATCTCATAACTCAGCGCTGTGGACAATCTCGTTACCTATAGAGACGATATCCAAACTTTTGACCAACCAAGCAAATATATTGTCTTATGAACACGACACACAATCAGTGTTTAAGCTC
This sequence comes from Lissotriton vulgaris, assembly GCF_964263255.1. Lineage (NCBI taxonomy): Eukaryota > Metazoa > Chordata > Amphibia > Caudata > Salamandridae > Lissotriton > Lissotriton vulgaris. Next base: position 1,474,335 of record NW_028252742.1, read on the forward strand.
TCTCACGGCAGCTGGGCTTCCAAACTCTATGCCCCAAAAACATTGTTGCCCTACCTTTCATCGCACATAAAACCATACGTAAAACCTCAATTAATGAGATTTCGTTTTGGTTTAATTCCACTGATGGCATATAAGTTCGGACAAGGGTATAAGAAAGCTGCCTCCACTCAATGCCATTTCTGCAAACAGGAGGAAGAAAATCTAATTCATATCCTGTGCATTTGTAGTCGCTTACTCGCCCAACGAACCTTCTGGCTTTACCGATATGGCTTTCTTTTAACATCAGGACATGCCAAGAAGCACTAGAATTATGCATGAGGGGCGATTCTTCTCAGATGGCTTCTCGCTTTGTAAAATTTATGTTTGAAATTAACCTTTTGTTACCTACAGATGACCAAGAATGAACTGTAATCTTAAAAACGTACTTTTTCCTTTTTATCTGCCCACTGTTTTAATTTAAAATCTGATTAATGTTTCTCTTTTAATTATCAATCCATGCTTGTACGAATTGCAATGATTTTAATTAATTATGCAAATAAAATACTTACTTACTCAGCGCTGTGCATAACGAATTCACACGAGCCTGGCTGCTTTAATTCTCCAATAAACTGCATTTTATCTCAAAGAATGAGTGTCGTTTTGAAGAAGGAAATGCCTCAAAAACACAGTTTCCTTTGGCAACTGTGGCGAAACATTGCAGCTTTCTTGTGCCGTCATCCTGGGCAAATTTCTCCAGGACAAAATGCATGTCCACCTAAAGCTAATGTATCACCAGGCTGAAAAATAACTGTTCTGCCTAAGTAAATAGAATAGCTCGTTAACAAGGAACAACCGCCCTGCATCATTCGCCCTGCAGTTAGTGAGGGAGGAAAGAACTGAATAATGTAAATGTATTTTGTTCTATGGCACGAACTCGACCCAAATGTATTGGAGCGCTTTACACATTAAATCATCCATGCCTAACCTTGTAGAGGTTTGTCCAGAATCACGGAGTTGTTGACCCGACGCCGAGACTCAAACCTGGTTCCCCAACTAAAAGTCAATTATCAATAGCTCTAGCTGTGACGCCACATCTCCCTGTTTGCACAAAGAGGAGAGCAAAAGCTTCATAATACAATTTTGTAAACATTTGCCAGTAGTTGACTTCGTGTTCCTGAAAAACAAACGTTTAAAGTAATAAGCGGAACATAAATAAATGGTTTGTGTGTTTGTCCGTTTCTTTTCAAGTTTCCTGCTGCACCAACCTTTCGTGTAGCAAACAACCATTTTTTCAACTGCATAACACAAATCCTTGGGCTGGTCAGGCTCCAGACGACTCATGATAGCACGAGTGTAAGATGGTTATGTAACTGCACATGGACTATAGACACAAATGTGGTGGGAATTAATAACGAGTGGTTTCTGGGCTTCTATTGTGCTTGCAGTACTCTTTCCTCCATCTTTATCATAACACTCTCATCCAGAGTCACAATGTATTACAGGGCCTTCCGCATATATACATCCACGTCAGCAGTAATTTGAAAGGAATAACAACTCAACCTGCACCAAAAATGACAAAATACTTGAACGTAAGGACTATGGCGAAGGCAGACAAAGAGTTGTGGTAAAGGCAGCACTGCAGAGCTGCTCTTCTTGCTTAACTTTGTTAAGACTTACCGGTTCCGGTTTGTTTGTGGTGGACCCGGCAGCCGGGACACACACTGACTGCACTGAATTGCTTAGTCTATTAACTGACTAGGCCTGGCCTGCCTGCCAGCCTGCCTGCCTCACCTTGTGCTTTTGCCAGTACTTTAAAAAAAAATCTTTTTATTGAAATTTTGTCAAACCAACATACAATCGTCTTCTACATGTAGCACACAATGCAATATCACATTGGTCCAAATATCCAGTACAATATCTCTAAATATAATACGAACATGGTACATGTGCAATTTAACCACAATATCACATCAGTGGGGTAACCGCGTATGGGCTCCCATTCCCTCCCACATCCACTTTTACATCAACTGAATTATACAATTGCTCAGGAGACAGAAACAGTCGAGGCCACCAAAGAGTTGATATTCATCCCTTCCACATCACTAAACCCGAACACCAACAAACAACCTGTCAGTGGCAACGAACCAGGAGGCTGCAAAGTCTGTAGATTTAGAAACTACACCCCCTGCCCCCATGCGCATGTACCATCAAATCCTCACTACCCCATATCTGTGGCCACCAAATCTCCGTTGCCCAATTCAGCAGCCTCTCTAGCAATGAGATAACATGTGAGGGGGGCCCGGATGTCATTCGGCCTAGAAGCAACCGGTAGTAATTCCGCATATATGGCAAGTCGTTCTTGACAGGTAATTAAATCATCAAGCCATGTCTTGAATTTAGGCTCCCGGCCCCTCCCCCATCTGCAGGCCACCCTTCGTTTTGCCATGAGAAGCGTCATAGCCACAAACCACCTGTATTCTGCCTTTACCAGAGTAACAAACTCCAACAATACCATTAAGGGGTCCGGCATCAGTGTCTCATCTATCATGTGCTGCAACGCCTCAAAAACCTCATTCCAATATTCTCGAATGCTCGGACAGTCCCATGCCAGATGCAAAAAATCATCCCCAGGGGCGCGACATCTGTCACAGCGATCGTCCTCCCTCATCCTAACAGGTGTATATTATAATCTATGAAGAAACTTATAGTGTATGATGCAGAGTCTGCTGCTCGCTGATACCCTCTCAGTGTGCACGCAGCAGGTCTCCCATTGTGAATCTGTCAGATGTCGCCCTAAGTCTGCGTCCTATTTCAACCGCGCCTGAGCTGCAGGTCTCTCTTTTTGAGCATGCACTATGTTGTAAATCAGTGAAACTAGGCGCATGGGTTTGGGCCTATCCAGCACCGCATGCAACGGTGTCAGCCGTGCTGGCTCGTCCGGAAACGTTAGGGTGATTGCTTTTACCCCCTGCCTTAGTCTGATAAATAGAAACACATCTAACGGCGTCTGCATCTCTTCCGGACACATATGTGCCAGAGAACGGAACTCACTCTCATGGTACATATCCCCTCAATTAACCAGTCCATATTTGCCCCTGAATTTCCTAAACACTTCCTCTTGCTGTAGTGGACTATCCGGGTGATAAGTGAGGGGCATCAGTGGTGAATATGCCAATGGCATTCCCAACATCTCCGTGACCTTGTGCCATGCCTTAATTGAACTATAAAGTGCGCTCGGTTGCCTCTCTCTGTTACCGATCTTGCTATATATTGCCCCATCTAGTGGGACAGGGTGGGCCAGCCAATGTTCCGCTGCCACTTGTGGCATGTAGCGAGGTTGTTCAATCCAAAACCACACGAAGTGTGCCTGTGCCGCTATAAAGTATAACTCCAAATCTGGTATCCCGAAACCCCCTTGGGAATAAGGCCTGTTACCGCCCCACACTAGTCATATTCATACAGATTTCAGGGTTTTAAAGAAGTAGGAGCCCGGGTAGTAGGGTATATTCAAAAATAAATGTAGCACCTGCGGGAGTATCACCATTTTAATCAATGAAGCACGTCCCGCCATAGACAGGGGAAGCGCCACCCATCTCGTCACACAGTCTCCGATCTTGGACATAATAGTCCCATAATTTGCCCTCATCAATCCCTCCCTATTCCGTGTAACTTTGACTCCTAAATATTTAAGCTCATCAGTACACCATTCCAAGGGGTAATCCATTTCAAATCGCTCCACGGCCGTCATGAGTGGAAAATAACTAGATTTGGTCCAGTTAATCTGTATACCGGACATGCTTCCAAAGACGATGAATTCCCAGAGTACCGGGTTCAAATTCTGTCGTGGGTCACGGATATATAAGGTAATATCATCCGCATAGAGTGAGATAAGTATCTGTCGCTGAAAGCATCTCAATGCCTTATCAATGTGACTCTGCCTCAATTTTGCCGCAAGAGGTTCCACCGCCAGCGCGAATAGCAGCGACGACAGGGGACACCCCTGTCTGATCCCCCTTGTTATCTCAAACGTTTGGGAAGTGTGTCCATTGATCAAAACCTTGGCCATTGGTTTGGTGTAGAGTAGTTTAATCCAGGCTAAAAACAAGGGTGGCAAGCCCATCCGCTTCATCACCCCGAATAGGTATCCCCATTCAAGCGAATCAAACGCCTTAGTAGCGTCCAGAAAAATAGCATCCATGGGGAGGTCAGGGGAGGTGGTGTGCAGGATCGCAAATAGCGTCCGTAAGTTATGAGAGGTTGCCCTGCCAGGCACAAACCCCGACTGGTCTGGCAGGATCAAATGTTCCATCAGTAGACTCAATTTTGTTGCTATTAGCTTAGCTGAAATTTTTGCATCACAGTTTAGCATCGAAAGTGGCCTATAGGAGTCACAAAGGTCATGGGGCTTACCAGGCTTTGGCAAAGACAGAATCAGCGCCTCACTAATCGACCGCGGCAAGAGCCCCACCTCTAACGCGTCCTCATAAATTTCCCGAAGCACCGGAGCCATGATGTCTATATATGTTTTATAGAATTCCACTGGAATGCCATCAGTGCCTGTGGCCTTGCCCGACTGCATGCTCATGATGGCTTCCCTTACCTCATCTAGCTCAAAGGGCGCACACAAGAAAGTCCTCTGTGTGTCGCTCAGCCAACCCAGTGCCACATCCCCTAGGAAGTCGTCCAGCTGCTCAACTGTGGCGCCCGTTGTGGTATACAATAAGCTGTAATATTCCAAGAACGTTCTAAGTATATTTTGCTTGTCTCTATGAGGGAAGCCCCCCGAATCCTGTATTTCCGTGACAGCGTTGGCACAACGTGGCTTTTTCACCTTTTGCCCCAGTATTTTTCCAGGCCTGTCTCCTTCTCCATAATCTCGGGCCACCAGGACTTACTTTTAAATTTTGCCTCCCTCTGTGCTTCTTCCATGTACAGGGACAGTTTTTCCCGAAAGGTTATTTGTGCTGCTACAGTGGGGGCGTCTGCGAGTTCCGCTTCTAGCCTTTTAAGATCCCTATCAAGAGCCCTGACCGTGGCCTGAATATCTTTCAACACCCCCGCACCTTTCCCTATACAGTATCCCCGTATTGTTACTTTAAAGGCCTCCCAAATCAATTCTACGCTTTTCACTGAGTCCTTGTTTCGTGTAAAAAAATCAAGTATTTCCTCTCTCAGTTCTTCTTGAAAGACTGAGTCTAACAAAATGGAGGGATTCAACCTCCACGGGCTCCGCGGCACATTAAACTCCGAGGATGAAAGCGCCAATAACACTGGCACATGATCAGAGTATGTTCTAGCAAGGTGCCTCGTGCTTATTATTGAGGGTGCAAGTCCTCTAGATACTAAAAAATAGCCCAGTCTTGCCCATGAGTGTGCCTGCGCTGTGAAGTGTGTACCCTCCAGCTCCTGTGTGTGTCTATGCCTCCAAGCGTTATCTGCACTTGGATTGTACGTGACATTGAAATCACCTCCCCAAACTAAGTGTATGACCTCTATTTCAAATATCTTGGTCCATAAGCTTTCAAAAACCCTGGGGTCATGCACATTTGGACCACAGCAACACACTAGAAGGACAGACTGTGTCCCCAGTCTACCCCATGCCATACAATATCTCCCATCTTCATCGCATAAGGAGCCTGCCATGTGGAATGGCACCTGCCTCTTGACCAGTATGGCAGTCCCACAGGCATAACTCGAGTAGGATGAAAAAAGCCTAGTCTCCGCCCACTTACTTCCAAAATTAATTGGCCTATTACGCTGGCAGTGAGTCTCCTGTAGCATAGCAATGTGTATGTGGTGATGATCCAAATATGATAAAAACCTGTCTCTTCTTACGGGGATCACCCAGGCCTCTCACATTCCACGTTAGTATATTGAGGTCAGTGTTACTCGCCCCAGACATCATTTCTACTAATCCACCACTTAAGCAATGGGGAACGGGGTCGGGGCCACCACCCCGACAGCCTCCCCCGGTCAAACTCATAATACCATAGTTCTCTTGAATCCACTTGTACCTCTGGACTTCTATTCGTTGGACCACACAATTCGAAGACGATAAACTCCGGGACAACACCCCAGTGATCCCTCCCCTCCATCCTCTCCCCTCCCACTGAAGCAACCCAAACTGCCAGCACCTTTCGTCCCTCCCCCCCTTCCCCACCCAACATGAACATACAAAGTCTAGTTCCACAAAAACTAGATAACTACCAAATATTAGTGGGTGATTCCCTCCGGGGGCCTACTCTAGAGGGCCTCACAAGTTCTCCTCTCCCATTAAGGACCCCCGCGATGGAACACCAGGGATCCTCTACTGCGGGAGAGGTGGTCTGGAGTCCAATAGTAGCCAACAACTGGTGCACATCCGAACTTACGTCACAGTGTCATTAGACTTCGCCATTCCCATACTTGCCACCTGGTCATCGACTCTCGCGGTACGTCCCTTATTCACTCAGTGTGGATGTTCACCTTCTCTAGCTGGAGAAGATCTCTGCGACCCACTGCGGCTCTCTCGATCTCGATTTTGCCTTTTCAGTGACCGTAGGTATTCCTCCACTTGGGCGGGATTAGTGAAGAATTTCTGTTTGCCCTGATGCGTCACATGAAGACGAGCTGGATATAGCAGGACATAGTCTATCTGTGCCTCTCAAAGTTTTTTCTTGACGTCTATGAACTTTCTGCGTTCTTCTTGTACCATGGGAGTGAAATCAGGATAAATTGAAAATGCATTTCCCTCGTAGGTCAATGTTCGTTTATTTCTGGCTGCCCGTAGGGCCACATCCCTTTCACAATAGTTAAGTAGTCGTGCAATGATGGGTCGGGGTGCTGCTCCCGGGACAGGACGTGAGCTCAACGACCTATGTGCCCGCTCAACAATGAATTGCGGAGAGAAGGCATCTTGCCCCACAGCAGAAAGCAGCATCTTCTCCACATATTCCTCCATTTTGCCAGTGTTTGTGGATTCCGGAATCCCTACCACGCGTACGTTATTGTGCCGACTGCGCGCTTCTAAATCCTCATTCTTGGCTGCTATAGTCCTCAGGATGTTATCCATGCGGGCCAATTGAGTCGAGTGTCCAGCTGTAATGTCATCATTGTCCGAGATACGCCTTTCTACTTCCACTATTCGTTCCTCGTGTGCATCCAACTTGTGCGCAATTGCATCCATCCTGGACGACATGCGTTCCACCTTTTCTACAACGGTCGCGAACCCCTGTCGCATTTCTTGCAATATGTGCTCCATGTCCACACCGTGCTATCCAGTAGTTTGTTCTCCCCCTGTTGCTCCCGCGTCGGGCTGCTTGCTTCAGGAGCTGGATTTAGTGGTCTCGAAGGTGAGTTTCGGTTGTCTGGCGTCTAACTTGCCCATCGTATACACGAGCGTTTCACTACGTGCGGCTTTTACGTTCAGCGTGGCTTTTACGTTTTGTGTGTCCTTCTCACTCACTACGTTTCAATGCCTTGTGTGGCGCCTTCTGCGAACCCCGTCAAACAGCAAGTGAACTTCCGGGACACCACTGCCACCCAATGGTCCTGGGGGGTGTGGCCGAACCACCTAGCCACTACCACCAAGTGATGCCGTTCCCGGCTCATAGGAGTGTTACCCTGGCGTCTCTCCTAGCGTTCTTCACTGGCGGGGGCGGCCAGGCTGTGCCCTGCAACGTCGGTCTACAGGGTAATACCGGGGGCGTAGTGGCACCACAGCAGTGCCCCCAAAGGAGAAATGATTGTGTCCTTCAGCACCTTGCTTGCGCCGCCTGTGAGGCTCTGCTTCCTATGTTGGTCACCAGGGCGGCAGGCACTGGGGGAGGGGGGTTTAGAGGGGGGAACACCCCAACAATGGCACAGTTCTTAGTGACGGGCTGCTGTGTCGTCAGCCGATGTTCTGGCTCGCCGTACCACTCGATAAGTGTGCCTCCACGTTGCGCTGCCCCTAGGACGCCGTCCCGCGTCAGTACCGGCCAAACAGGGAACAATTCCACATAGGCTCTCGGGCGCCTCCGCTCCTCTCGCACAGCCGCGCACTACCGGCAGCCTGTTTCTCTGTAGCCGGTCCGTTTTCAATCTGCTACTGCCTGCGTATGCCGCATCCGTTCCGGTCCAAAGTTGTACCGAGTGACCTTCAGGCACCAAGGTACGGTTCACTCGCTTTTCGGACGCTCACCTTAAGTAGTTAGAAGGATAATTGTAGGATTATTGTTCCGGGCCCCGGGAGCCTCACTCTGGTGCGGCTATACAGTTGTGCGCCCTCTAGCGCCCCCGCTGTTGCTAGTACTTGCGCTGTTGCTGCCAGTCCTCAAATCGTCAGATGGTCGGGAGAGGTCGTGCTGGCTGGCACAGGCACTCAGACTTTGAACGGCCGTTGGCGACTAGGTGGTGGGGTGTGGGCATGCCGGGGCTTGGCCGCATAGCAATGCGCAATCTGAAAAAATCTGAGCACGCTGCCTGCCACCGTACAGCCCCAACCCCTAAAAATAAAAAAATAGCCCAAAATCAGTGTCCTTCCCACCGGGCTGAAGATTAACTAAAGCCTGCGGCAGCTACGCCATCAACAAGATTGAGATTCATTCATGAATCTTCATTCTCTTCTCGGGTCAGCCAGGGCAGGCCAGGCTCATCACAGGTTGGCTAGGAGTGGGACTGTCTGCTCGTCCATCTCACGAGTACCAAGTGACTCAGACTGTGCCACTGAGTGTTGTGCGACTTCAACAAGTCCAGTAGGGAGGTAAATAATAAAAAATAAAACAAGCATTTACAATGCAACGGTCTCGGCATTGCAAAAGTTAGAGCTATTAGCATTGTAAATGAACGCGAGTTTAAGGTCTTGACATTGTAAATGACAAGGTCTTTTATTTATGTTTTAAAAACCAAAACATAAATAAAAGTCATTGGCATTTACAATGCCAATAGCTCAAAGTCGCGTAATGTGTATGCCAAACTACATTAGCCTCCTGACGAGTGCCCTTTCACTTAATTTTTTACAAATGAAAGCCCTGGCATTTTTTTATTTAAACAAATTAAGCACGGGTGGTGTCCGTGTGTGCATGGCAGTGGTGGTGTCCGTGTGTGCATGGCAGTGGTGGTGTCCGTATGTGTATGAAAGTGGTGGTGTCCGTGTGTGCATGGCAGTGGTGGTGTCCGTGTGTGCATGGCAGTGGTGGAGTGCGTGTGTGCACGGCAGTGGTGGTGTGCGTGTGTGCACGACAGTGGTGGTGTCCGTGTGTGCATGGCAGTGGTGGTATCCGTGTGTGTATGCCAGTGGTGGTATCCGTGTGTGTATGGCAGTGGTGGTGTCCGTGTGTGCATGGCAGTGGTGGTGTCCGTGTGTGCATGGGAGTGGTGGTGTCCGTGTGTGTATGGCAGTGGTGTTGTCTGTGTGTGCATGGCAGTGGTACATGCATCATCAAAATTATTAATTCATATAAATAAGGTCACCATAAATTACACATTTAAAAAGCTTTGACCGTAGCTCACAGAACAAGGTGAATTCTCATATGGAGTATGGGAGTGTAGCGCAATTCCTAGCTTTTGTGGCAAGTAGGTCAGGGATCTGATGTTGTGGAAGGCAGTTCACCCGGACCCAAAGAACTGCATTATTAGGCCTCCTGGAAAAAAGTTTTACGCCTTTGGGGCTGTTTATTGCTAAGAGGTGCACTGCGCTGAACAGGTGTATAAAGGACGCTCCTGAGGTAGCGCTTAGACCCATATGCAGCAAGAGAGGTGTATTATTTTGCAAACTTAATTTTGTCAGGCCGTTGCTTGCTTAAATAAGAAATGTGTGTGGCCTGTGGATGTCTAACATTTTCATGCATGAGCGACTTCTATGCTTAGTTTTACCTTCTTTGATTCATGTGGTCATCCATGGTAAACCCAAGTTATACTATACTGTACCCACCACTCTGAATCGTTTTGGCATAGTGATGGTGCACGTGCTATTTCTTCATGTTGAACATCTAGTTTTGGAAATGCCAATAAAGCTGTTTATTAAAAGAAATAATAAAATGAACAGTGCCCCTGTTAGGGCAAGGCAATGGAGCCAGTAAGCAGCAGCCATCTCATCCCCCAGATGCCCGGCATGTTGTGGCAGTCACTGTCACGTACATCACACATGTATATGCGCTGACAGTTGTGATTCTTAAAGGTCCCATTTTACGGTTCCAAACAAGAGCTGAATCTCAGAGATGACCTCACTCAACGAGCTACATTCTTTACAAGTTAGTGTTCACATCAATAAGACTAGGTGTAAGGAACACTGAACACACAACGCCAAAATCAAAATGTAAGGCAGGCCATTAATTCAGTCTTAGGCTTGGAATGGGACCTAGCAATGTTCTTGACTGGCAGGACTCTTGCGCCACTTTGTGTCCTCTTGCAGGACCACGTTAACACCTCATCCACGAACACAGATTGACATGAAATGCACATTAAAGCAGGAGTGATGCAATTGCCTGGGTACTGAGAATGGCATAATGTTTTGATTCGAGATGACGCGAGGGTGAAAAAAAGGCAGAATCAGACTCCTGTCGCCGTTCAAACGTGGAACCAGCTGTTGACTGTGGCACAAAATGTGATTATATTCCAATTCATGAACGTATGCTTTGCGAGGTCGTGCCTTGAGTGAGTAGCAGTGATTAAAAATCAAATTTAGCAATGTGGAAACAGCGTACTGAATGTTTTGGTACGTGGGGCAACCTAGAACAGCACATACTTGACACAAGACAACTAATTATCTAACTGCAAAGTCAACCGATCGGCGGCGGATGAAGAAAAGAAGCCTGCTTGAAGGGGCAGCCATGTGTGTGTTATCAGCGCTGCACGCTAGTATGCAGACTCCCCTTGCATACCAGCAGGCGCGCGTCGCGATCCGGGCTGCATTCGCATGCTCTGGATACAAGACCTGGCCGCGCGCACAACGTTATCCTATGGGGAAACGCTGCGCGCGGCCAGGTCTTGTCTCACTTCGGCGTCTCATACTGCTGAGACGCCGACAATAGTTCTCTAGCGAGAACGCGCTTTCAGCGCGTTATAGCCGAGCCCTAAAAATCAATGACGTGCAACAATGCTTGTAGACCCGGCCCTGATAATTAAGTGCCGGTGCTAAGCACCGGAAAGCACCAGCACAAATTAAGCACTGACTGGAAGAGAAAGTCACAGCTTGGGCTAAGCTCCCGCTTGCCCTAGCCGGGAAAATAGCACTAGTCAAGATGGCGGTGCTGCCGAAATGTCTTTATTTATTTGCCAATATTCCCATTCCCCTCATGCAAGCCTTTTTTAAATCCCTCAGATCCATGCTGGTTTCCCTGGTCTGGGCGGGCAGACAGGCGCATGTCTCGTGGGACCTGCTGACACTTCCGCTGCGACAGGGCGGACTGGGAGCCCCAGATATGCAATTGTAAGCATGGAGCACTCAGGTTCAGTTTCTCCATCACTGGATACACCCAACTCCATTTCAGCCCCATTTGGCTGTAGAAACAGATGCTTCGGCGCCTGCCCCTCTGCAAGTAGTGTTATATCAACCCTACAAACGATCCCGGGATGGCATAGACACAGTAGAGACCCTGTGGTGGGCATGGAATGAGTTGAAAAGGGCCGGAGCTCCTATACTGTATGCCCCCTCCATACCCCTGGTGCACAATCCTATGCTACCCAACATTGGCGACAACATAAGCAAAACCGTAGCACAAAAATTGAGCTTGCTGACTTTTGCAGACCTGTATCCCGGGGAGACTTGATGCCCGACCCTGGTCCCTGTGGAGGGTCAGAAAGTGCCATTCTCCGAACTCTTTGTGTATTATAAACTCCAGGCCGCATGCCGGTCTTTACATGGCATTTTCCCGAACCCCCTGCATGTAATGTTTAGGACTGCGGTGTTCGCAGTCTAGTGTTTGCACACTCAGACGTGCGCTAGCGCGGACGTGGTACGTCACGTCCGCGCGTACTATAAAATAAAGGAGGCGTGGTCACGGAGTTAGTCCGGAACACGCGGGAAGACGAACGAATGTCCTGGGTCCCGTTTGTACCGCGCAGCGTAACCCGCGCTGCGCTTAGCTAGACACGGACCCGACAATGGCGACGAGGGCCTAAAGTGCCCATGCTGTGCAGGGAACGTCAATCTCGCCCACGCCGCTGGAGCGACCACATGCTCCCCGACCTCCACAGGCTCCACACGTGGCTGCAGATGACAGAGCCATCGGCCCAGCGCTGACACACCGGCGCACGCCTGCCTCACAGCATTCTGCCCCGCAGTGGAGACCACGCTGGAGATAGCTGCCCGTGGGCACACGGCACGCAGCCCTGGAGCAGAGGGCAATCGGGGATCATCTAGATCGAGGTAACTGTGCAAGGCTATCCCGGGAGGCGGAGGCTGCGCTCCAGGTACCAGCACACTGCCCACTCCCAGCTGGAGATAGCTCCGCCATTCCTCAGCCGCCCGAGTAGAGGTCCAGGCCACGAAGCAGTCCAGGTCGTGCGGCCCCCACTCCTACGCACCTGCGAAGCGGCGGCTGGTCATCTCACACCATCATGGCGACCATCCCGCCCATCGAACCATTTGTAGTCGATGGGGCCCCAGCATCCCTGGCCCCACGTTGGAAGGACTGGGTTGAAAGGCTGCAATTTTACTTTGAAGGGGCAGGTACGGCGAGAGAACGGCGCAGGGCGCTTCTCCTGCATCTTGGCGGGAAAGACATTTTGCGGATCTATAAGACTTTGGCGGACGCCACCCCCCACACCTATGTCACGCTTCTTAACGGGCTCAATGCCCACTTTGAGCCAATGTAAAGTAAAGACTACGAGCGTTTCATCTTCAGGCAAGCGCGTCAAGAGGCGGAAGAATCCCTAGACGCATTCCATGGCCGTCTGAAGGAGCTAGCGAGCACGTGCGGATTCCGTGATGAGCAAGAAGAAATTCGCGGCCAGATCATCCAAGGCTGCTACTCCTCCGACCTGAGGGTGAAGATTCTCCAAGAGGATGGCAAACCATTGGCGGACATCCTAAAGCTAGGCCACTCGAAGGAGCTATCCCAGGCGAGGGCTTTTCATATGGAAGCAGCACTCCACAGACCGATCAAGACGGAGCAAGTTCACGTAGCGGAGCACGTCAATGTGGTGCGGCCGAAGCAACGCCCTGCGGGGAGAGGAAGACCGCCGGAACGCCGGAAAGAATGCGGATACTGCGGAGGCACGCCACATAGAGCACAAGACTGCCCAGTGCGCGGGAGAAAATGCGGGTCATGCGGGCGCATGAACCATTTTGCATCAGTGTGCAGGTCATCCAAGCCCAAACCTGAAGCCGCTCACGCCATAAGGGAGGACCCAGAGAGTGAGGACATGGACAACGACGCTCACAGCTATCCTGTACACTACGTGTTTGCCATAGACCAGCCGCTGAGGAAAAAACGGCGACTCCCGAAGTGCAGGATAAAGATACAGAACCAAGAGGTGAGAGCAACCACCGACACAGGGGCCTCGATTGAACTTATGGCGGCAAACGTCTACAATCAACTGCGAGATAAGCCGACTCTGAAGACAGCCAAGATCAGAGTTTTTGCCTATGGACAAAAAACACCAATAACGTTAATAGGGTGCTTCCAAACAGAGATACAGCACCAGGAAAAGAGGACACCGTCAACCATATACGTCACCAAAGAAGGTAGCGGAATGCTACTCAGCGGTCAAACAGCTGAAGAACTTCACCTGATTTCTTTCGCCATGGCAGTATTGGTGGAGGAACTGGACACGATCCTTGAAGAATTTGAAGACGCATTCAAGGGTATTGGATGTCTCCGTGGAAAGGAAGTGTCTCTACACATCGACAAATCTATCCAGCCAGTGGCTCTTCGTCACCGACGAATAGCATTTCACTTAAGAAAGAAAGTGGAACAAGAACTGGAGACCCTTGAAAAACAGGGGATAATCGAGAAGGTCAGTGGGCCCACCCCTTGGGTGTTGCCGATCGTGGTGGCGCGGAAGCCCAAACAGCCAGGGCAGGTCCGCATCTGCGTCGGCATGCGCCTGCCCAATGCAGCCGTGAAGAGGGAAAGACACCTGACACCCACCATAGACGATATCCTGGGAGAATTAAACGGAGCGAAATGGTTCTCCAAAATGGACCTGAGGTCAGGATACCATCAACTGCCCCTGCACCCGGACTCCAGATATATCACCACTTTCTCCACCCACGTAGGACTCCGGCGCTATCGAAGACTCAACTTTGGGATATCAAGTGCTGCCGAAGTTTTCCAAAATACGATCCGAGAAGTACTGAGCGGGATCACAGGAGTCCTAAACGTCAGCGACGATCTGCTGATATACGCTGATACAGTAGAAGAACATCACCGGAGGCTCAGAAGCGTACTACAAAGAAGCAAAGACGCAGGCCTTACACTACATCGGGAAAAGTGTCAATTCCTACAGAACACCATCAGCTTCTTTGGATACACTTTCTCCGACAAGGGAGTGGCCCCTGACCCCGAAAAAGTGAGAGATGTGCAAGCAGCCCCAGCGCCGAATAACATGTCAGAAGTTCGGAGTTTCCTCGGGATGGTGAATTTCTGCGGGCGGTTCATTCCCGACCTCTCCAATCTCACCAGGCCACTAAGGGAGCTCACAAAATCTACCACCCCATGGCAGTGGAGAGAAGAGCACGAGCTGGCATTTCAGAACACCCTGTCAGCTAACACGACCCTATCATACTTTGACCCTACCAAAGTAACTAATATAGCTGTAGACGCCAGCCCGTATGGACTCGGAGCGGTACTGACACAGAGCCAAGGTGGTGATGACTGGGCGCCCATAGCCTACGCAAGCCGGTCACTTACGGAAACAGAACAACGCTACTCACAAATTGAGAGGGAGGCCATCGCAATCGACTGGGCCTGCAGGCACTTCCATGTGTACGTCCACGGACATCCGTTCACTGTTTCCACCGATCATAAACCTCTGCTTCCTTTATTCCGAGGATCAGTCTCTAAGCCACCCCCCAGAATCGAGAAGTGGATTCTACAACTCCAAGAATATGATTACAAGCTGGAGTTTAAGTCCGGTGCGAATAACCCGGCCGACTACCTCTCCAGGCATCCCCGAGCGGCAACCACCAAGGAAAGAGAAGATGCCGAAGAGACGGAGGAGTACGTGAAGATCATCCTGGAGCGATCACGACCACTGCCCATGGACATCAACATGATTGTGGACGCGACCCGAAATGATGAAGTTCTACAACTAGTGATAACCGCCATGAGACAAAACGACTGGAGACCGCTCCAGGCGTCACTAAGTCAGAGAACTCCCGAAGCCAAGCGTGCTCTGGAAACCATCCTCAAAGTAAAGGACGAGCTGTCAGTGGACAGTCAAGGATGCGTTCTCCGAGGACCAAGACTCGTGATGCCAGCAAACCTGACACAACAGGCAATTGAATTAGCGCACCGTGGCCACCAGGGAGTGGTGAAAATGAAGAGCAGACTCAGGGCCAAAGTGTGGTTCCCAGAAATGGACACGAGAGTCGAGCAACTGGTCAAGAGGTGCCGCTGGTGCCAAGCGGCAGGTCCACCCGAACCACCTCCCCCAGTAGTCACCGAAGAAGACCCGGAAAGGCCCTGGGAGCGAGTGAGCGCTGACTTCGGGCATCTCCTGGATGGACGCTATATGCTCGTTGTCATTGACGACCTGACCAAGTATCCAGAAGTAGAGATAATAACCTCACTTACTGCCAAGGAAGTAACTGCCAAATTCGAGAAAATCATTGCCACTCACGGCATTTTTGAACTGGTCAAGACCGACAACGGACCGCCGTTTCAAAGTCAAGAGTTTGCCGACTACCTCCAGGAGTGGGGGATCCAGCACAAGAAAATCACCCCCAGATGGCCTCAAGCTAACGGGGAGGCAGAAAGATTCATGAGGACTCTCAACAAAGTAATTCGGATTGCCCATGCTGAAGAGGCACCTCTGGAGAAAGCCATTTATCCGTTCCTGAGGGAATACTGGCTCACGCCCCATCGCACTACCACAGCCGCCCCGGGGGCGTCAGCCATGGGTAGAATAGTCAGAGACACCATCCCTCATCACCACACCTGGACCCCAACTGAAGCAAACCCCCGGCAAACCCGGATCAACAGAAAGCGCTCAAATGAGTACGCCAGTTTCAGACGTCGAGCCAGGGAATCATCCATCTGGGAAAGAGATCGAGTCTATGTGAGAGACCGATACCCAGGGAGCAAGTTCAGGCTCCCGTTCGAACCCAGACCATGGACAGCCACCCGCCGGACGGGCATGATGGTAACTGCTCAACGCGACGGAGAAACCGTCACCCGCAACGTGTCCTTCTTCAAGCGGGCATCTGCCCCATCCGAAGATCCGTCCAGCCAGGAACCGGACAGAGCGACGCCCAGCCCGACAACTCCTCACACCAGCTCCCCGGCGAGCGTGCATAGTGGCACCGCGGAACGATCCGTGGCGAGCCCGCCTGAGTCTGTGAGGCCCAGCACCGAAAGTCATCACCCCTCTGGGGAGAGGCTGTCACCAACTTCAGCTCAACCAGATACCCAGAGGAGAGTACTGTTTCGAGGAGAGGCTGCAGGATACGGGCTGAGGAGAAATCCAGCCCCCTCCTCACAGCTGGCAGACTTTGCTGTAGGCTGAGACTGTGATTCCTGATCGTCAGACTGGTAACAGGCCTGCCGGCCATTTTGTTTTGTTTCTTTTCACCTATCCAGATGAAGCCAAGCGATCCACCATAGACTATCGAATGTTTTCTTTTGTTTACTAAAGGTTGAAAGGAGTGTAATGTTTAGGACTGCGGTGTTCGCAGTCTAGTGTTTGCGCACTCAGACGTGCACTAGCGCGGACGTGATACGTCACGTCTGCGCGTACTATAAAATAAAGGAGGCGTGGTCACAGAGTTAGTCCGGACCACGCGGGAAGACAAACGAGTGTCCTGGGTCCCGTTTGTACCGCGCAGCGTAACCCGCGCTGCGCTTAGCCGGACACGTCCCGACACTGCAAACCTTGCTTGCATTAGAAAACGTACTCAAAATGGCTACATCACGCAGACTAATCACACAGATCTATAATCACATGCAAACCTCTGCCCCCGTGACACAGCCACGAGCATTGCTGGCATGGAATGAAGAACTTCAAATTCCGCTCACGGAGGACCAGTGGGCTACTGCTGTTGTCAGCTTACAGCGCAGTCCCCTAACTATAAACTTCGTTTAATACATTTTAAGTTCTTTCACAGATTTTAAAGGACACCAGTAGGTTTGCACCGTATGAGACTGAGAGAAGATGACAGCTGTTGGAGGTGCGGTTTAACTACAGCAACCGTTTTACATATATCATGAAGTTGTCCACGGCTGGCATCATTTTGGTTCAATATATTTACCGTTATTAACCAAATAATGGACACGCCTGCCGCTACTAACCCCCTGCTGCGCCTGCTGGGCTACGTGAGGGACACCCCGGTTAAGGTCCGTAAATTACATGAGATGCTCCTTCTATTTGCAAAACGCCAAATTGCAATACCTTGGGGGCGGAAAGGGATCCCTTCACTTAATGAGTGGATCCAAGACGTCACATACAGACACTCACAATTGTCCACCTTTTGGGAGTTAATGCCTTTAACGTCCTGACCTAGAGACATATGGGAACCATTTGTTGCATGGGCTTGTGAGCGTAGAGAGTAGGACAGAGATGTGCTGACGACTTCCATGAATGCGTGACTTAAGGTGGGCGGCCTGGGAGGGGTCAGAGACCAGAAACGTGGATGAACACGAGGGGTGGGTAAAGCGGAGGGAAAGAGATGCTGTTTTTATGTACGGGGAACCAACTTGGTATGTATAACCTAGGGGGGTGATGATATGGATTTCTTGTCAAGCTGGCTCTTGGACTTTTACTACTGTTTGTGTTCATTTGTAATGAGACGTATCTAACTTTTCTCCTGCATAGTACAGAGGATCGAGCACGTAGGAAATAATGTTTGTTAGAGACAGTATGTGGTGATGTAGATATCTATGTCTGGCTTATGTACTGGCTAACTGTTTTGCAATGTTTGTTGCATTGCTTTGAAAAATGCCAATAAAAAGACATAACGAAAATAAAAATACTGATAACCCTGGGAAAGGTGTTTACTACGTGCTGGAAAATACCTTTTATTTTGAGTTTTGCATTGTAAAATAAGGAACACTATGCACATTTGGTATCTATTGCACCAGAAGCTCAATTGTTTTACAGCACATTTTCATCCTCAATAAATTTAGGCAGGTTTAACTTGCTGAAATCTGTCAGGGGGAACAGTTTAATGTTATTAT
This sequence comes from Lissotriton vulgaris, assembly GCF_964263255.1. NCBI lineage: Eukaryota > Metazoa > Chordata > Amphibia > Caudata > Salamandridae > Lissotriton > Lissotriton vulgaris. The sequence goes on from NW_028252742.1 coordinate 1,492,613, forward strand.
CATCACAGCGCTCAGAATTCCAGCCCCCTCATCAACAAAAGTTTGTAGCAGGTTCGGAATTTATCTCCAAACTTGGAAATGGGGCCTAACTCAAAAATTAAGGATTTATCACAATTTCTATAACAGCAAGTAAACATTTTTAAACGGTGTCACAAGAGAGACAGTTCTTGACTTATTTAGCATGAAGAGCTAATGGAAAATCCTCTGACATCAGGAGAAAGTGATCAATCTAGGGGAGAATCCATTTGCTGAATTTCCTTCACCCTATGAACAAAATATGGTATAAGAAACACTAGTTGAGTTTCTGGTTTTAGCACGTCCCATTGAAATTAGAGACAACGGGAAATAAGGGTATATGCCAGGTCCTTAGATGTGCACCTACATGGACATGGACTCTCAACATGGGCGCCACCTTTTATTACTCCAGTGCTTAACCAACACGGCACGGTGCAACTTCTTCAGTATTTTGTCTTAATCCTTTCCACCCCCGACATAGTAGAAAACTGAAGTTTTTCCATGATACTGAAATACCTTTCCTACATTTTACATCAAGCACAGTGTATATATTGTACTTAGTATACGTTTTTGGCCATTTTCTAGCTACAATCTAGGTGGAATAATGGTAGCAGCTAAGTTGTTCTAATAACAATTGTAATCTGTGTCTTACCAAGGAATGGATGCAGAGGGATGGAGTAAGTATCTAGGTGATGTTCATGTTGTATGCTATTTACATCATGTGCTCTCAGGAATTGCTTCAATTACTAACAGTCATTAATGTTCTGTTAGAACAGCTGTGGCAATTTAATGAAAACCAGACATGTGTGTAAAAGGTTTATGGTTTTAACTTATTTTCAGCCCTGAAGAAGTACTTTAAATGCAGGGGACGAAACGCATTGGCTGTCTTGTTTGTGCTGTTTTCAAACAGATGAAGAACATAGAAAGATTTCAAAAGGACAATTGTGCATATCCAAATATATTTTGTTGGACAGTGTGCTCTCCGTATATCATTACACGATTCAGCTAAATTGCCACACCACTAGGAAGGGACCCTTATTCCACAGCTTTCCAAACTTTTCATGTAGGTGACACACTTTTTGGAGATGCATCATTTTGGACACAGTAAGGCAGTTTAGCGAATGAGCCCCACTTAAGGGGGGTTCGGGGGAGTTCTCCCACCGGAAGAGAATTTTGAAATAAAAGTGGGCAAATGGTGCATTTTCAAGCAAATTTGAGACCATGAGGTCGAGCACAGGCCCCTGCAGCGGATGCCTTTGTCCGCTGAGCCACCAGACCCGGCATACACACATCTTTCTCTTTCTCTCTCTCTCTCTATCTGTCTCACTCCCTCTCTCTATCTCTCCATCTTTCTCTATCTCTCCCTCCCTCATTCTGACTCCCTCCCTCTCGCTCTCTCTCTCCCTCCCTCTATCTCTCTCTCCCCCTCTCTCTCTATCCCTCTCTCCCTCTTTCTGTCTCCCTCTCCCTGTCTCCCTCCCTCTCCCTCCTTCTGTCTCCCTCTCTCTCCCTATGTCTCCCTCTGTCTCCCTCCCTCTGTCTTTCTACCTCCCTCTGTTTCCCTCTATCTGTCTTGCTCCGTCTGTTGCCCTCCTCCCTCTGTCTCCCTCCCTCTGCCTGTCTCCGTCTGCCTGTCGCTCTCTGTCTCCCGCTCTCTGTCTCCCGCTCTCTGTCTCCCTCTCTATGTCTCCCTCTGTTTCTGTCCCTCTGTCTCCCTCCCTGTCTCCATCCCTCTGTCTCCATCCCTCCCTCTCTCCCTCTGTATCCCTCTGGCTGTCTCCCTCTGTCTGTCTCCCTCCCTCTGTCTCTCTCCCTCCCTCCCTCTGTCTCCCTCTATCTGTCTCCCTCCATCCCTCTGTCTGTCTCTCTCCCTCTGTCGCCCTCCTCCGTCAGTCTGTCTCCCTCTGTCTGTCGCCCTCTGTCTCCGTCCCTCTGTCTCCCTCTCTCTCTGTCTCCCTCCCTCTCCCTCCCCCTGTCTCTCTCTCTCTCTCTCTCTCTCTCTGTCTCCCTCTGTCTCCCTCTCCGTCTCCCTCTCTGTCTCTCTTCCTGTCTGTCTCAGTCACTGCCTCTCTCTGTCTGTCCCTGTCTCTGCCTCTATCTGTCAGTCTGTCCCTGTCTCTGTTTGTCCCTGTATGTCCCTGTCTCCCTCCCTCTGTCTCCCTCTCCGTCTCTCTGTTTCTGTCTGTCTCTGCCTCTATCTGTCTGCCCTGTCTCTGCCTCTATCTGTCTCTGTCTGTCCCAGTTGCTGTCTCTATCTCGGTCTGTCTCTGTCCCCCACCCTCTCTCTGTCTCCCCCCCTCTCTCTGACTCTCTATCTGTCTCTCTCTCTCTCTGTCCCCCTCCCTCTCTCTATCTCTCTCCCTCTGTCTCCCTCTCTCTCTCTGTCTCCCTCTCTTTCTGTCTCCCTCTCTCTGTCTCCCTCCTTCTCTCTCTCTGTCTCCCTCCCTCTCTCTCTCTCTGTCTCCCTCCCGCTGTCTGTCTCCGCCTATCTCCCTCTGTCTGTCTCCCTCCCTCTGTCTCCCTCTATCTGTCTCCCTCCTTCTGTCTCCATCCCTCTGTCTCCATCCCTCGGTCGCCATCCCTCTGATGCCCTCCTCCCTCTGTCTGTCTCCCTCCCTCTGTCTGTCTCCCTCTGTCTGTCGCCCTCTGTCTCCCTCTATCTGTCTCCGTCCCTCTGTCTCCGTCCCTCCCTGTCTCACTCCCTGTCCCCCTCTCTCTCTGTCTCCCTCAATCTCCTTCTCTCTGTCTCCCGCCCTCTTCCTCCCTCTGTCACCCTCTATCTCCCTCCGTCTCCCTCTCCATCTCCCTCTCTCTCTCTGCCTCTCTGTCTCTGTCTGTCTCAGTCTCTGCCTCTAGCTGTCTGTCCCTGTCTTTGCCTCTATCTGTCTGTCTGTCCCTGTCTGTCTGTCCCTGTATGTCCCGGTCTCCCTCCCTCTGTCTCCCTCTCAGTCTCTGTCTGTCTCTGCCTCTATCTGTCTGCTCCTGTCCCTGTCTCTGCCTCTATCTGTCTCCCCCCTCTCTCTGTCTCTCTCTGTCTCCCTCACCCTCGCTCTCTCTGTCTCCCTCCCTCTATCTCTGTCTCTGTCTCCCTTTCTCTATCTCTCTGTCTCCCTCTCTCTGTCTTCCTCCCTCTCTCTCCCTCTGTCTCCCTCCCTCTGTCTCCGTCTATCTCCCTCTTGTCTGTCTCCCTCCCTCTGTCTCCTTCCATCTATCTCCCTCCATCTGTATCCCTCTATCTGTCTTCCTCCCTCCGTCTCCATCCCTCTGTCTCCATCCCTCTGTCTCCATCCCTCTCTCTCCATCCCTCTGTCGCCCTCCTCCCTCTGTCTGTCTCCCTCCCTCTGTGTCTCCCTCGGTCTGTCGCCCTCTGTCTCCCTCTCGGTCTCTTTCCCTCTGTCTCCGTCCCTCTGTCTCCGTCCCTCTGTCTCCCTGCCTCTGTCTCCCTTTCTCTCTCTCTCCCTCGGTCTGTCTCCCTCCCTCTGTCTCCCTTTTTCTGTGTCTCCCATGGTTTCCCTCTCTCTCTGTGTCTCCCACGGTTTCCCTCTCTGTCTCCCTCCCTCTGCTGTCTCCCTCCCTTCTTCTGTCTCCCTCTCTCTGTTTCTCCCACTGTTTCCCTCTCTCTCTCTGTCCCTCCATCTGTCTGTCCCCCTCTGTATGCCTCCCTCCCTCTGTCTCCCTCCCTCCCTCTATCTGTCTCCCTCTCTCCCTCTGTCTGTCTCCCTCTGTCGCCCTCTCTGTCTCCACCTCTCTCTGTCCCCCTCCCTCTATCTCCCTGTGTCTGTTACCCTCTATCACTTCACCCCAGCTTCCCAAGCACACACACAGCCGCACCTGAGTACTTCGCAGGTCTTTAAACGACCATTTACTGGGAGATGTTATGCAATAGATGAGGCATAGGGAGAACAAAGCTTTCAAAGCAATGCCTCTTAATTAGCAGCAGTTATGTGCTAAGTGCCCGTTATTATCGGTGTCATCCCACGACACACCCACCATTTGCAGGCGACACAGTACTGTGTCGGGACACACAGTTTGGAAAGCTCCACCTTATTCTATCACCACCTGAATTTTAACAAATAAGCCTATTATTCCCCTGAGGGGCTCATACAGGACCACTTAACCTATAAGGGATTCTGGGTTGTCACAAAGTGAAATCAGAAGGCTGAAACAGCCAGCTGGTTTCACACACTTCCTTAATGTTCTGCAAATCAGGAGCAAGCTACAACTTCATTTGAATTCTGCCAAAGTATGCCAATACAGCCAAACATTCTTTGAAAACCCAAAAGGAGGTTAGTGAGAAAAAGGATTAATACAACATGTAGTTAACTTTCTTTTTCTTCTTCTTTCTTTGTGTTACCACCTGGAAATTCTTGCTGATGACCAACAAAATCCACACCAGATATATATATATATATATATATATATATATATATATATATATATCCTCCTAGAAAACTCGAACCACTTCCTGATTTCCGCCACAACAGACAGCAGACAGGCGAGGAAAGAGACACAGACCTCCGAGGGATATATATATACTTCAGAAAAGAAATCCTACTTGGATTTATTTGGCACAAAAAACCTAAAACACAAACGCGTTTCAGCGGTACGCCTTCATCAGTGTGAGGCGACCACCATGACGCACCTCATTTAAATAAAAATGCAATCACGTGGGTGATGTCACGACCAGGCGCCATCTTGGTGTCAGACATGACGCTGTTCGCTACCAAGAGTCAATAAAGCATCAATTGACATTATTTAACACAGCATAATTCATCAATGTTCCTCCACAGTAAAATTAAATGTGTAATCACGTAATTTAGACAGTTAAATTCATCACTGCCACAGTACTTGGAAATCAATGTCAGTGTTAAACAGTTCGCCATATGACAAATCCGGTCTGTAGGGCTAAGTGTAGTGCATAGCTGCTGCGCCATAGTTTCAATAAAGCTATTGCACGATTCAAAATATCTGAAATCGACAATGTAGAAATGAAGCCCTGGATAGGCATTTCACAATGGATTCAAATAGCCCCTGTAGTGAGGAATCAGGCAGTAAATTATATTAAATACTTTATTGACAAGAATAAGATAAGGTACAACAGGTGAGAGCTAGGGGAAAGATGCATCAGGTCTTCAGGCAACTCACTAACGAACAAGTTACACCTTCAGTAACGCTTTTTCTGGTAGATACAGTATCTGCCTTTGGATTCCTCACCTTGTGAATATCCCCTTGCATCAGCAACATTTGGAAATTCTTTTTGTAGCTTTGCGCCAACGTGGACGAGAACGATGTCATAGAGGCACGGCATCGCACTCGACTCCGCTGACGTCACCGACACTACAATAGGCCCACGCCAGCGTGAGGACATTAGTTCCGCCCTTTTTTCCGTGCCTTCGAGGCACACGGACGGACCAATGACAGTAGAAATGTACACAGTATACACAGTACACAAATATCAAGGTAACACACACAGTGTGAAACAAATGCAATAAAACATTTGAAATAAGCAATTCCTTGACAATAAAGTAAATACATTACAGTAACTCTGGTATAGAAGAGTGGACAACGGGGAGGCGGTGGGTCAGTGAGGAATCCACAGGCAGATACTGTATCTACCAGAAAAAGCGTTACCAAAGGTAAGTAACTTGTTCTTCTGATAGATACATCTGCCAGTGGATTCCTCACCTTGTGAATAGAGTCCCAAAGCAGTCCCCACGCCCGGAGGAGGGTGTCCACTCTTCTACACCAAAAAATCCTGGAGGACAGAGCGCGCAAAGTGACCTTCCCTCCTCACCTCAGCATCCAAGCAGTAATGCTCCGCGAAAGTATGGAGGGAGGTCCAAGTCGCGGCCTTACAAATACCCTCTACAGGTACACCCCTCGACAAAGCAGAAGTTGACGAGGAGAGGATGATCCATCTTGAAAGAGTGCGCTTGTGCACCGCTCTTCCTTTCTTGCAGCCAGCAAAACCAACGAAGAACTGGTCATCCACTCGATAGTCTCTAGTTCTATCAAGATAAAAGCTCACCGCCCTCTTAGGGTCCAGACGGTGTAGTCTCTCCTCCTCCTTAGAAGGGTGAGGGGGAGGATAATATTATTATTATTATTATATTTAATTTTATAGAGCGCACAGCTACCCTGAGGTTTCCCGGCGCTAAACCAATAAGGAGAAAGTACAGTAGCAGAAACTAAAGATCAAAGAGCCGGGAAGGGTAATAGATTGTCCTAGATGGAAAGGAGTTACCACCTTAGGAAGAAAAGCAGCCCTGGTCCTAAGAACCATTTGTTCAGCATGAATGGTCAAGAATGGGGGCTTGGAACTAAGAGCTTGAAGCTCACTTACCCTCCTTGCCAAGGTGATCGCAACCAGGAAGACCGTCTTAAAAGACAAAAGCCTCATGGGACACTTGTGTAAGGGTTCGAAGGGAGAACCCATCAAGTAGGTTAAAACAAGATTTAAATCCCATTGAAGCACAATAAAAGGAGTAGGAGGGAAATTATTTGTGAGGCCCTTCAAAAACCTTAAAACCACAGGAGACTTGAAAAGAGACGGCTGATCCGGCAAACAGAGAAATGCCGACAATGCCGAAAGATAACCCTTGACTGTGGCAACAGCAAACCCCTGCTGTGCCAAAGAAAAAGAAAATTGTAAAATATCAGACAAACGAGCCTTCAAAGGGTCAACAGACTTCTCCCCACACTAAGAGACAAATTTAGACCATCTGTATGAATGAATGGATTCAGTGGAGTCACGCCTAGCCGAAAGAATGACATCCACCATATCGTGTGGGAGAGAAAAGGAATTCAGGTTGCCCCGTTCAATCTCCAGGCATGAAGGTGTAATGTCTGGAGGTGGGGGTGTAGAACCACCCCTCCATCTGGGAGAGGAGATCTGCCCTGAACGGGAGACGGAGCGGCGGAGGAGAGGTGGAGAACATCCGTGTACCACACCCTTCTTGGCCAATCCGGGGCGACCAGAATAACTTGGGCCCGGTCCTGGCGAATCTTCCTCAGAACCCGAGGAATCAAAGGTATGGGAGGAAACGCGTAAAGGAGTTGACTTCCCCAACTCAACTGAAACGCATCCCCCAAGGCTGCTTGCATCGGATACTGGAGACTGCAGAATGACGGGCAGTGAGCATTCTCGGGAGTGGCAAACAGGTCCACACGAGGAGTCCCCCATGTCCGAAAGATATGACGAACCACCTCCGGGTGAAGCCTCCACTCGTGTTTGGCCGAGAACTGCCGACTGAGACTGTCTGCACGCACGTTCAGAACTCCGGCCAGATGATTCGCCATCAGACAAATCTGATGGTCCTGAACCCAGGACCAGAGGCGCAGAGCCTCTCTGCAGAGACACTGCGACCCCACTCCTCCCTGCTTGTTGACATACCACATCGCGGTCGTATTGTCCATCAGGACTTGAACTGACCGACCGCGAAGGGCATGATGGAAGGTCTTGAGTGCCAAACGAATCGCCCATAACTCTAGAAGGTTGATGTGAAGCAACCTTTCCTCTGGAGACCAAAGACCTTTGACCTCCAGATCCCCCAGATGAGCACCCCACCCTAGAGTGGATGCATCCGTAATCACTGTGGCCACCGGGGGAGGCAGATGAAAAGGCTTTCCCTGAGACAGATTGCCTTCCACGCTCCACCAAGATAGATCCGATGCAGTTTCTCTGGAGATCCTCACAGACTCTCTGAGATCTCCGTTGTGTTGATACCACTGCCTGCGGAGGCACCACTGGAGCGCCCTCATGTGCCTGCGTGCATGGTTGACCAACAGAATGCAAGAAGCCATCAGACCGAGCAGGCGAAGGACCTTCAGGACTTGAACGACTGCCCCATTGTAAAATAAAGGAATCATTTCCTGTATGTCGCGAATCCTTTGAAGAGGAGGGAATGCACAACATACAGTTGTGTCCAGTACAGCACCTATGAACAGGTTGCGCTGGGAGGGCACCAGGTGAGACATGGGTACATTTATTGAAAAACCCAACCGGTACAACAACTGAGTTGTCTCCTGCAGATGCTGGAGCACTTTCTCTGACGACTCTGCCTTGATCAGCCAGTCGTCCAAATAGGGGAATACTAGAACCCCCGACCTTCTTAGATGTGCAGCCACCACCGCCATCACCTTGGTGAAGACTCGAGGCGCAGTAGTAATTCCAAAAGGAAGGACCGCAAACTGATAATGTTGCGATCCCACCGTAAAACGGAGATACTTCCTGTGTGACTTCAGGATTGGGATGTGAAAATACGCATCCTGAAAGTCGAGCGACACCATCCAGTCTTCTTCCAGCAGCGCCTGAAGAACCTGCGCAAGGATGAGCATCTTGAACTTCTCTTGTTTCAGATAAAGATTCAAGATCCTGAGATCCAGGATTGGACGAAGTCTGTCATCCTTCTTGGGAATCAGGAAATACCGGGAGTAGCATCCCTGACACCTTTCCTGCTCTGGAACCACCTCTATCGCACCCTTTCTTAATAGTGTCTTCACTTCCTCCTGCAGAAGTAAGAGGTGTTCCTCCGTGCAAAAACCTTGACAAGGAGGGTAATTGGGAGGGAATTCCCGAAAGGGAAGAGCATACCCATTTTCTATGAGATTGAGAACCCAAAGATCTGATGTAACCGATTCCCAATCCCGTAGAAAGTGGGTAAGCCGACCCCCCACCGGACCCGCATGATCCTGAATGGCGGATCTAGGGCTGCTTTTCTGAGGCTGGGGGCTTGGAGGAAGTGGAGGAGGAAGAGGCTTGTCGTCCTAGAGGGCGTGCTCTTTGTTTACCCCTGTACGACTTGTACAAGGGATTCTGCTGCTGCTGTTGCTGCTGCTGCTGCTGACCTTGCCGATAGGAGCGAAAGGAAGAGCGTCCAAATCCTCTGAACCTTCTGGTAGAAGAACCCCTGGTCTGAAGCCCTAAAGATTTGGCAGTAGCCCTACTGTCCTTAAATCTTTCTAAGGCTGTATCAGCTTTTTACCCAAAGAGTCCAACACCATCAAACGGCAGATCCAACAAAGCAGCTTGAACATCTGCCGAAAAATCTGAAGATTTCAGCCAAGCTGAACGTCTTGTGGCAACCGCAGTATCCATGATGCGTGCCACCGAATCCTCAGTGTCTAGCCACTTTCTATCACCTGGCGATCCGCTGCCTGTGCATCCGTCAACACCTCCTCAAAATCCTTCCTGCTGTCAACAGGGATCTTAGGTGCCAGAAGACGCAGTGCATCCATGAGAGCATGCACATATCTCCCCATAAGGCAAGTGGCATTGGTTGATTGTAATGCCATACTCGCGGAGGAAAAGGTCTTTTTTGCAATCTGATCTTGTTTCTTGGCATCCTTATCCCCAGGCACTTGAGGAAATGCATCCACAGTCTTTTTGGAACAGGCTGCCTGGATTACTAAATTTTCAGGTGAAGGATGAGAAGTCAGAAAAGCAGGGTCTGCAGGAGCGACCCTGTACCTTCTTGCCACACCCTTGGAAACTGCTGGTGCTGTAAGAGGCTTTTACCAAACTTCCATAATAGGCTCCGTTAAGACTTCATTAAATGGGAGCAACGGTTCCACCACAGAACTGGGTGAATGCAGAACCTCAGTCAGTAGATTGGACTTAAATTCTACTGTAGGTAGAGTCAAATTCAAAAGTTCCGCTGCCTTCCTCATTACCAAGTGATAAGGCTGAACTTCTTTTGAAGGGGCATCAGACACAGTAACTCCCACTCGGGAGAAAAATCCAGGCCACTAGCCTCCACCAGATCCTTTAAACAGTCTTCCTCAAGCTCACCTTCTTCCATTTCAGCTTGAGCCTCTGTATATCTCTGCTCCTCCATGAGGGGCTGAGCCTCCCTCCTGGACCTTTCCTTCACACGCCACGCCGTCGGATCCACTAACGACTCCGACGGAGCCGGAACCGGCGTCGGTATCGAATCCGATGGTACAGTGGGTTGGTCTCGAGGTCGACTCGGAGCAGTCGACGTTGGTATCGGCGTCGACGACCTCGGCAGAGCCGGGTATTGCCACTGTGGTGTCGGAGCCGGCATGAACGGCATAAATGGAGCCGGAGCATAGGAGTAAGGAACTCCTAAATTGAAGGCTAGTGGACCCATGGGACCCGAAGGTGCGCCAGAGGGGTACCAAGCCCTTGAAAAGACGCCATACATAGCGTTCAAAAACACTGATGGGTCTTGGCCTGGGGCCTGAAAAGGTGGCTGAAGACCCTCAGGCTGGCCTTGAGGTGGTTCCGAATTCGGTTCTTCCACAGGCGCAGAATCCACAACCCACAGGAACTTCTTTCTCATCCTCTCGGGCCGGGGACGGCGCCGGAGATGGAACCAGAGATGGAGCCGGCGACTGAACCTGCGACTCCGAAGGCGAAGCCTCACCTTCAGGACTCAAGTCCTCCTCCGGAGTAATCACCTTCGAACGTACCTTCTTGGGTGACTTCGACCTCGAGTCCAAATCCCTACCGGAGTGACGTCGGGACTCATGTCTTCTCTTCTTATGTTTCTTCTTTGACTTCGAAGCATGATCTGATGATGACTTCGAAGTCGACTCCACTCGAGACCTTGATCTCGATTTCGACCTCGCCCATCTCGAACGAGACCTCATAGACTTTCTTTCCTTGTCACCTTTCAGCTTTGCCACCAGTAGTTTGGCCTCTCTCTCACGCAGAGCCTTCGGGTTCATCTTCCGACATGAAGAACATCCATCGACATCATGGTCCGAACTTAGACACCAGATGCAATCTTCGTGAGGGTCCGTGATTGACATCATTTTCCCACATTCTCTGCAAGGCTTGAAACCGGTCTTCTTTGTCGACATCGTGAAGGACACAAAGAAACAGGAAAGTGAAGAAAATAGCAACAAAGTTACTAAAAGGCTACAGAGATTCCCCGAAACCGTTAGCATCGAGGACGCGGAAAAAAGGGAACTGATGTCATCATGCCGGCGTGGGCCTATTGTAGTGTCGGTGACGTCAGCGGAGTCGGGTGCAATGCCGTTGCATCTATGACGTCGTCCACGTCCACGTCGGCGCAAAGCTACAAAAAGAATTTCCGAATGTTGCTGACGCAAGGGGATATTCACAAGGTGAGGAATCCACTGGCAGATGTATCTATCAGAATGAACATCTATCTAGAATAGATGCTATACTAACATTCCAAGGTTCTAACACACGAGCACTTAAAGGGACACAGTAAAGCAACACTACAGCCCCACATTGTATGACCTCCTAGCGAAAGTTAAAATAGCCCTGGATGGGAAAATATCATACATAGGAAAATCTAACACGCCCACAAGAGTGGAACCTCACAGACATCGATATGAAAATTAGAAGTCAATGAATTTCTATTTATTCCCTTTTGTTCTGGAACTACCCTCTTACACGAGAGACACGAAAGACTTTCTGAGGTACATTGAAGGAAGTCCATGGGAACCAAACTTCCTAATGGTCACTCTTGACGTAGCTAGTCTATACACTAGCATTGCCCATGAGGATGGGATGGATGCTATTTGACAGATTCTTAAACAACGACCGTTGAGATTTGCTGAACACAGTGAGATGCTCAATAACTTTCTGCATTTTTGTCTGTTTAATAACATATTTATTTTCCAGGACCAAATCTATAGACAGAAACGGGGGACGGCCATGGGAGCCTGCTTCGTCCCCAGCTATGCAAACTTGTTCATCGGCTGGTGGGAGAAGCAGGCGGCATGGTCGGACTCCTGTGACCACTGGGTTGAGAAAACCATTATTTGGAGAGAGACGGTACATAGACAACCTTTTTCTTGTCTGGCGAGGCAGCAAAGAGTCAGTCACGGAATACACTGAACACCTGAATAGCAACAATTAGAACCTAAGGTTCAAAGGCTCTATAAGCGCTACTGAGGTCACCTACCTAGATGTTAGGGTTTTCGAATCTGATGGTAAGATGCAAACAGCATTGTTTAGGAAACCCAAGGCGTGAAATTCAGTGCTTCATGCACGGAGTAGTCACCCAATCAATTTGAAGAACAGTATCCTGTAAGGGGAACTGTTGCGTATAAAACGCAACAGTACTAGATCAGAGGATTTCCTGCAAGCTGGTGCTAAATGTCTTAACAGGTTTCGGGAACGAGGTTACCAAGAGAAGGTACAGAGGGAGGCATGGAAGAAAACAGAATCTAAAAATAGAACTGAACTGCTTACCGATGCCCCTAATTCGAGAATCACCAACGCCAACAATTTCAGACTAATTACTAATTGTTCTAATGCAGCAAAAAGTCTGAAGAGAATAATTCAGTCCGATTTGAGTATCCTGAAATCTAACCCAATCATTGGCCGAGACATTCCCTCCCATCCCTCCCTGACCTTTCGCAAAACCAGATCTCTTAAAGACCACCTGGTTCAAAGCCATCTGCCATCGATCCACAAAGGCATACAGGGACTCTCAGGCTTTTACCGATACAGCAAATGCAAGGCGTGCGCCGATAGCAAAAAAACGACATCTTACCTCATCCCTGGTAGAAATTACTCTATAAAAATCAAAAAATTCATGAACTGCCACACGTCTTTCGTGGTCTACTGCCTAAGTTGCCCATGTGGCCTTAGGTATGTGGGCAGCACGATCCATGCAGCCAAAATACACATACTAGAACACCTGAGGGCCATCCAAAACAATGACAGCAATTATCCCGTAGCACGCCATTTCCAGTCACACCACAACAGTAATCGAAAACTCATAAGGTATTTTTGCTTAGACCATGTGGCTCGAGATCCACGAGGCGGTGACAGGGAAAAACGCCTCAAGAGACTAGAGTCTCGTTATATCATAGATCTAGCCACAAAATCCCCCTTGGGACTGAACATGGGGGAAGAACTCAGGGTACACTTGTAAATATGTATAAAGCACTGCATTTCATTTTAAGTTTTAGTTTGGGAAGATGTACTTTCAGGCGAGTGATTCCAGTTTGTCTCCACATTATAATTTTCATATCGATGTCTGTGAGGTTCCACTCTTGTGGGTGTGTTTGATTTTCCTATGTACGATATTTTCCCATCCAGGGCTATATTAACTTTTCGCTAGGAGGTCTTGCAATGTGGGGCTATTTGAATCCATTGTGAGGTGCTATGAAATGCCCATCCAGGGCTTCATTTTTACATTGTCGATTTCAGATATTTTGAATCGTGCAATAGCTTTATTGAAACTATGGCGCAGCAGCTATGCACTACACTTCAGCCCTACAGACCGTATTTGTCCTATGGCGAACTGTTTAATCGACACTGACATTGATTTCCAAATACCGTGGCAGTGATGAATTTAACTGTCTACATTACGTGATTACACATTTAATTTTACTGTGGAGTAACATTGAGGTATTATGCTGTGTTAAATAATGTCAATTGAGGCTTTATTGACTCTTGGTAGCGAACAGCGTCATGCCTGACACCAAGATGGCACCTGGTCGTGGCATCACCCACGTGATTGTATGTTTATTTAAATGAGGTGTGTCATGGCGGTCACCTCACACTGATGAAGGCGAACCGCTGAAACGCGTTTGTGTTTATTGTTTTTTTGTGCCAAATAAATCCAAGTAGGATTTAACCCCCCGCGAGTGCTGGCTTTCTTTTCTGGAGCCTTTATGTTGACACGTCCCGGCCGGCGCGTAACCAGCACCCGCTACCGAGTGCACTGGCGCTGCGGCAGGAAACTGGAGCGCTGTTATATATATATATATATTTTTTTTTTTTTAAGAGTAGTTGTAATAAGTGCCACAGTAGCGCTTTAAGGGTTCTGAATGCTTGCATGCGGCTTCAAGTGCACAGTAGAATACAACAAAAGTCTCTAGATGCCATGTTTGAGGTAATCAACTTTAAAGGCCCAGGGGTTCTTTCAGAACATGCATCTGGACAAGCAACATCACATTCTCTATTGAAAGCAAAAACTGTTTCCACTTTGTGTTCAATTGGGGCTACAATGGCTCATAGGTTTTACATAGTGATTATAATCGTACTGAAGTCCTTTCAAGAAGGGCGGGGTAGGTTGACTGAGGGGCAGAGATTTATTTCAAAGGTTTAAAAACATTTAAATTTTAAAGTGTTGCCTGCACTCTATTATACAGCATTACTAACGTATATTAATTTAAGTCTGCATTGTGGAAAAAATATGAAACAGCAGAACCGTCAGCGCAAGTTATTGCCTCCTTAGATAATTCTCGAGAGCCCCATCTCTTGAATATGAATACATCCACACCTGATAAGCATCATCAAAGTGAATTAAAGTGTCTTCTATAAAGTGACTATAATGGAAAATCTTAAATTATGTAGGCCAGGGTGGAGAGAATGTGTAGAAGTTTTAGTATCTGACAGCAATGAGGAGTCTGCAGTTTACACCCACTTGAAGAATCATTAACATTGTGTCTGGTCCCTGGTTTCTCTTGGTCCATGGAGTACAGCTCGTCATCTTCTCTTGCGCTTAATGAAAATACCGAGGCAGCAATAAGAGGACCTGTCATTAAAAGTAAATAGACAAGAATTAGTCTTTTAATCCTTGTGAAATGGCCAACATTTCAGTATATTTCATATTTAGTTCTCAAACAACAGACGTGTGGTGATGATGAAAATGTGGGATGCAACACTAATGTTGAATACAGATACACCATGACAATCAACATGCCCTGATCTACAGATATTTAAACTTAATAAAGTATTCCCTTTCAATGCTAAGTGAAAATATCAACCACAGGGTAAGGTGCCTGTCCCTATCACACCAAGCAGAAACTGAGGTGGAAAACCAGGAATATTAATTAGAATAGACCTAGTTTGAGAGGGATGAAACCTCTGTGTTGTTAGCTTTATAGGGTTTGTTTTCTGGTGCCTCGCCAAAGAAGCACATACCCACTTGTACGAGATGACCTAACACACACACACACACACATTGGATTTGACATCCTATATACTGGCTCATGAATGCTGTCCTCCCAGATTCACAACTACATGTCACTATCCTGACCCAGTGTTGCGCCGCGGGCCACGGTTCAGCCCTCGGCGCTGCCCACTTCGTCACGGCAGGCCGCGGTGCAGCCTGTGATGCCCCCTGCGGCTCCTCCTTCTTCTCAAGCGTGTCGCGTTGCTACATGGCAGCTCGCTATTCCAGCATTGCGGTTACCCTCCACGACGATTATGTCTAGTCGGGCACACAGCAGCACCACGCGGTGGCCGGTTAATACTCATTAATATGCAGTAGGAACATCGCAGCTCCAGTTTTGGAGCTGCGGGTTCCAGTACTTCTATGGGGCATATTTTCGCTTCACCTTTTGTTTTGCACATTTCACTGCAGCTTCCAGTATATTCTCCTGGTGACATCTTGTTACTTCTTCTTCCCATGAGTCCTCAGTCCTGTTTCCAAGAGGGCCTTGGGAAGGTTCTTTGTTTCACCCTTCCCAAGATGGCAACCTTTCCTAAGCCTTACATTTCCTTTTCCCTATCCAACATGGCAACTGCTTATTTCCTATTACATACCTTCCTGACTATGGGTATGTAAGGGGCTGAATTCTTCATTTCTTTGTGTTGCAAAACTCCTTGCTCCTGCTGGTGTGTCCTTGCTCTTGTTGGTGACCTTTGTTCCTGCTTGGTGTATTTTTGATTTCAGTTGGCGTATTTTTGTTTCCAATTGGCGCTTCCTGTTCCAGTTTGGATTCCTTGAAGCCTTCTTCGCCTAATTGGAATTCTTGCCTTTTATTCTTCACTCTGTGCTTGTTTTTGCTCTTATTTGTGGGTTCTTTCCTCCCTTTCCGCTCTCTACAGAAGTGTTTCCCTACTGGGTTTTTTCCTCTTGGGACTCCTTTTGTAAGGCACAGTCTGCTCTGGCTTTTCATTGTCTGCAGCACCGTGGCTACCAGAAAGGGTCGTATACAAAAAGGGGTACGCAGTTCCTCTGTGATGAAGGCTGGAGAAGAGGGGAACACGGGTGCAGTGAGTCACTTAGGACCACTACGTGTATGCAAGAAAGGGGAATTCCCCTTGTCGGAACTAGGGCTCTCACACACCCAGCAAACTAGGGGTCATGCTTCATCATATGAGCCTGCCCCTCGTCAGGTCGGCGCTACAATACCTGATGGGCACTCAAACCGGGGCTCTTTATCGGGAATCTTTTGTTCCTGCCGGTAGGTGCAATGGGGGTGAGGGGTCTAGTATGTGTAGATGTGAAATGATGTGAGTCTAAAATAGGTCAGTTAGTCCTAGCAAAACCCTTTATTGAGAAGGTAAACTGCCTAGTATAAAAGAGCGAGAGGGGCACAGGATAGTAACAATGTGTCTAGTTGTGTATGCCCTGCTCCCAAGTGATCGACATGTTTTGTGCCGTAGGAGTCATATAGATCAGTGCACTTCCTCAGGATCAAGTGGAACGCTATCTACACTAAAGAGGTAGGTAAATTCTACATACCCAATTCACAGGTTGTTGACCTATACTGTAATTAATTATGCTTGCAACAGGTTGTTGACCTATACTGCAATTAATTATGCTTGCAACAGTGAGCCGGCGGTAAAAAGGACACTGATTGGGTCCGGCGTTTGAACGCTCCTTGCATTAGACCTACCCTATATTGAGGTGTACACTCTTCAATGACTGTACACATTCCTTCAGAACATAGAAATAATAGTTGCTGTACCACCTTACCCTTTTATTTTGAAAAGGTTCAGTGCTCCTCTGTGGGCCCAACCTTTTTCAATAGATACATCTCTAAATCAAGCACAATTAATTCCTTCATTCAAGCTAAGCATTGTATCTTCCATCTGGGCACCACTCTTCGTGATTTGCAAATCCCTTTCACAGCAGTCTTTCTGCTTCCTCTAAACACATGCCCCAAAACTCACTAGAAATTAATGCTAGTAAGATGCAGCTATTATGGCTGACAAACCTTCCAATTCCTGTTGTGAATTTTGGTGCCCTAGTTTTCTGATTATAGTTTTGGTCCAAGCTGCATTTTTCATAATCTTGTCTTTATCTTGGATCCGGATCTCTCCCTTAAGCCTTTAGTGAGCAAACATATCTTTGTACTTATTCTGGCTTAATATTTTAGGAAAAACGGTTTCATTTTTGTCTCTTGGTCATCACATAATGGTCTTTCAAGCAACCATGGCTTGTGTTTGGATTTTGGGACCATCTTGTATTTAGATCCTCCACATATGTCATCTCAACTTCAAGTAATCCAGAATTCAGCAGCTCATCTGTTGCTAGGCTTCACACCCTTGGATTCTGTCTCTTCTCATCTAGCTAGATATCACTGTCTGCCTCTGCTTCAAATGATTGTGTTCAAATGAATGTGCACGGGCCCAAACACAACATTGGTCCGCCCTTCTTACTGGACAGCCTATGTACGCACTTCACAAAGTATTCTCTGTGCTCCTCCTCATTCAATCTTATGGCATTCCAGAGAATTCGTATAGTTTGTTATTTGATCACTTCCAGTCTGGAAAGCTCTTAAAACCTGTTTTTTCATATTGAATGGTGATACATAATTTACCTTCTGCAGCTCTGTTTTTCTTGCTTTACATTCCTCTAGACCTCTGTTTCCCCTAACAACTTTATTTTAATGCTTTAGAAAATGTGCTCATACACTCATTTTTTTATTCGAGCACCTTGCTCTGATCTGAAGGATCTGATCCACATCACGTTTTGCAGCCAGCCGAACGTCGCGCAAGGAGCAGGGGAGCAGAGCAGAGCAGAACGAGCAGCGGGCTGCGTGCGGTTGGGCTGAGGGCTTAGAAAACAACGCCGCCACCGCAAGTGAAACCGCAGGGGAAACAGCAACCGCAGCCGGTGAGCAGCCGGGGAGCCGCAGAGGTGCGGAGCTGCAAACTGTAAACCGGTATCGGGACTTGTTGGCTGGGTCTCCCGCTTGGCTCCTTGGCTCCCTCCTCCCCACCCGCCCGCCTGCCGGCCCCCCCAATACTGACCTGAAGCTGAAGCGGTTTTGTGTGAACTTTCTGTGTGAACTTCTGCAATACTTCAATACTGCTCCGGCACCTGCCGGGCTTTGGATCTACCCACGCCGACAATCAACTGTGACAATTGTGGAAACTGCATTGATCACTTGGTGGACAGACCACAGAGCAGATCACAGAGCGAACGAACGGGCAGGCAGAGTGGAGAGTGGACTGAGAGCGGGCTGGGACCGGGAGCGGGTCGGTGCTGCCGCGTGAGCCTCGAGAGCCATAGCAATCTCGCCATCGAGCCAGCAGAGACAGAAAGTGGCCCGGGGGGGTCATGAGCCCAGGCACTTTATCCCAGCTCCTTCGCACCGGCACAAGCGGCGCTACAGCAGGTGAGCCTCTCCCCTCCCCGCCCCGCACTGCACTGCAGCCACGAGCGGTAAGCTGCAAGCGCCGAGCACCAAGCATCAAGCATCAAACCCTAAACTCCACAAAAAGGAAACACAGCCTCAGCCTCAGCCACCAGAGGGCTCCCCTGCCAGCTGCCGTGAGGGCGCCGCTAGTATAAAACAACAAACATAGCGAGAGCAGCAACACTCACAGCAGAGTAGCATTAATCCGCACACACGTCCAGCCCCTGCAGTGGCTGGGTTTTGGGAGCAGGAGAAATCAGGAGTAATTTGGATCTGACCCGGGATCCCCACTCTTGGTGGAACATAGAGATGAGAACAAGAAACTCGAACCTCTTACAACGCCAAGAGAAACCTCAACCTCATAAGACAGCAAAGCGCCTGAAGGAAAAAATGCTTTACTCCTCCAGCGGGGGGGCCTCAATGGGGTCTAGTCACAGAGAAGAACCAGCAGAGGAGGAGGTGGAGTTTAAAGAAGAGGTGGAGGTGATTCAAATTGGAGACACGACAATAGCACCATCCCGGGCAAATAAGTCCCATCAAGGACAGACTACACCTCCACACGGGCCAATGCCAGACAAGGGCTCACTTTCATGCAGCCACAGAAAAACATTGACCAATATCGTCAGCACAGAACGCCTACTTGTGCGAACCAGCAAGAGAACGCCTTATTTGTTTCGGATACAGCTGCTGAACCATTGGAAAACAACACTTCCTTGAGCCCAGCGATCCCGCTATCACCAGAAATAATTATAGCAACGGGTGGTCCTATAAATCAAATAAAAACAACACCAACAACGCCTATCAACAACGCTTGCCAAGCCAGCCCCCCCACCTTAGCGATTCAACAGACCCGGGACACCCGAAGGGCCACTTTAGGCGACGGCGAGATCGAAGACCAACATGCAACAGGGACGACCCACACCAAGGAGAGCAGCGCAATCAGTACTTCAGCACTTAGTGCACACGCAGAGCCATTTCAAACATCAGCAATTCAATACCCAAACTTAGGTAGCCCTGGACTCAATCACAATGGCATTAGACACGGCCACCAAGGACAGGGGGTGGACCACACAATGGAAAGGCAGTCAGACAAACTTGATCATCACCTTGTGTTAATCAACGACGTACTGTCTTCAATGGTAAATGCCGCCATAATGCACGCCGACAAGCTAGATGTCCAGATACGTCTCCTTCACACAGTCGCCGGACTGATATCCGGTATAGACTCCAAATTAGAAGATCTGAACTCCCTAATCCAACGCGTTCAGGCAAATAATAAAGTTACACCCAAACCGCAGGACTGTGGATGCAGCCCCGTGCTGCTGCTTTGCTTGGAAAAACTGCCCGGGATCATGAATACATTGATTGAAGACCTAAAGGTAGAAACCAGCAGGCAAAGGAGCAACGAAACTTTGAAGTTGATAAACAAGCCGTCTGTCCACCTTAACATCAACGAAATCCAGCAGGGCTCCACAAGGACGACGGCAGAGCAACCAAATAGGACACCACAAATAACTATAGATGAATGTAGCACCATTGTCAATGAACAAGCAAACTTAAACACTTTGCAGGAGTCAAGCCTTGACACTGGTCACTTATCTCGGAAAAATAAGAAAAAACTAAAAAAGCTAAACAAACAAAAAAAAAGCAATTACAATCAAAATGGTTCAATCAGGTTATGGCTATTACCGGAAACCCAAGAGTCATCCACACACAGTAGGAATAACTCTGAGTCAAACACCCCACAAAAGTCACCATCCCCCGACAGAAACGTCATCTGGCCAAATAACCTAGGTAAAACTAACCTTGAACCAATCCTTGGAGATAACATAAACGAAGGCACATGGCAACGGCCCAAATCCTGGGATGGAAGCGGCGCATCAAGCAGCGGGCACCCTAATCAACACGAGGAACAAACAATGCGGTAGGTAGCCTCGTCCCGCCAGATTCTAAGGCACTACATGCAGAGAGCCCCCTGACGATCACTACAAGGGACAAAGCCTTGCACAGCAAAGGTAAAACCTCAATAAAGGAAGCCAACCAGAGCATCGGCCGAAAGGACCCCCAAGACCTCACCAAGACTGTAGCACTTGGAGCAAGGGAAGTTTTACCCCCGACACTAAAATCGGACACCGGGAATCAGGCAAAGAATTATGCCAACGCGATGGCACTGAAAATCCCACAGGATTTAATGAGCCAAGATTCATCTGCAAATAGGGCACATAAGAACCAGATCCCCTACACACAGGATGACCTGAAACTATGCCTCCACCCAGAATATATCTCACAGGGTAAATGGGACATACTCAACCGTAGCAACCTATTAACACTCTTCGCGAACATCCCAGGCCTGGAAAATATAAAGTCTACAGATATTGAAATTGTCTCCTTTCTCACGCAAGGACCAGGTGATATTAACGAACCCACAGAACTGCTCTTTTCTAATCTAGACACGGTTCATACACTGAAAAGAAATAAGAACCTATTGGAAGACTGGGGCATAAAGATCATAAACCGACCGGCGACAAAATACCCCAAGCCGTTGTTGAAATACGTCCATTCGAAGCATCTAAACGACTCCTGGACACCTGGCACACAAAGGGAGACTCCGTTAGCTGAGCCACAACATCCACCTATAAAAACACTCTCTATACTTCATGGGAGCAACAGTGGAACAAACCCAAAACTGATAAACGATGGGTTAATCAAGGTCACTACAAACCTGGGCAAAGGCACCCGGAGCTGCTCAATACAAAACAACGTTATTGAAGATTGGTCCTGGGTGCCCAGGGGCTTAATTCACAACTCCTAACGTCCTCACCACTACAATCAGGGACAGACCAGTGCACCGACAGGCAGGCTTATCAAGTATAATACAAAAAATGGAGATAATTGGTAGACAGACCACGACGATTATGTCCTGGAATGTAGCTGGAATATCAAAACTATTACAACAGCCGGCATCACCTCCGTTCCATGCAGGTATTGACATACTCTGCATCCAAGAAACATGGGCCATCAAACCAGTTTCAATAAGGGGATTCGCGGATTACCACAAACCAGCTATTAAGGAGAACATCTTTGGCAGACCGTCAGGAGGCATTTCAATATATACCAGACTTTCACGGAAGATACAATTTAGGGAAATAAAAACAACATCAAATTTGTACATGCCCGGCATTTTGAAAGGTCTCTCATCAAACAAAGGCCCATTGACCATACTGTTAATCAATGTTTACTACAATCCAAATGGACCAGGAGCAAAGGATAAGCTCTCCGAGTTATTAGTAAACATTGAAAATCTCCTCTTAAAGTTTGCTCACATGGACTCAATAATCCTCGGAGACTTTAATACCCATAACATTGGGGTAAAGTCTGCTGAAAGCAATATTTCTTCCGCGACGGAAGCATTTAACGCCCTTTTGCTAGCCTACCAGTTGTCAACAGCCCACTCCGTACTCCTAAAAAACTCCCCAGAAACGCTCTGCCCGCCAACATACAACAATCATACCACAATTGATTACATCCTGCTAAGCAGCAGGCTACAGAGGCTAATGACAGGGTACGAAGTTGTACAGCAGAAGGAAAGCGACCATGCGTCTCTAATAACAACTTTAAATTCTACAGCAGTCAACCATTCTACGCTAAAACAAATTGGATCAACAAACTGTATTGAACAGTATATTTTGGTGAGAAGGATCAAATGGGGCACGGCTCCTATACACAAGTTTGAGGAGTGGAAAAAAGCATGGGAGGAGGGCACACTAAAGGAAATAAATAGGGGCACAATCAAAGAATGGGATCGGTTTGCTCACAATCTAGTATTATATATACAAGGAGGAAAAACAAATAAAGTTAATTTTTATACTAGGCATAACCTTGGTTATATCCCTACAATCCGTGAAAGTGCGAAATAAGTGCGAACCAAACGAAGGATTTACCTGAAAACTGGCCTAACTCGAGACAAAAAACTCCTTCAGGAAACAGCAAAACTACACTCAAAGCAAGTTTGGATCGAAAAACTGAATCAAATTGAAGCAAAATGGCTAAAGATCTTTGGATTGTTGAGTCCCAGCAAAACACAAGAGTTCTGGAAATACCTCAACACCCTAAACCAAGGGAGCACGCTGAGGGAGAACTCAATTGACTCTGACATCTGGACAGCTCATGTGATATCCTTGTACCAAGAGGAAGGTAGCTTAACTCATCCAAATATAGACCTGGACAATGCAACCCAACTGACCAACCTCAAGAACTCTCCAAATATTGCGAAGCAGCCGAGTTCATCAGAAAAAAAATTAGTCAACACAATTTTTAAAAAAATCAGACCCAATGGGGCGCCGGGACTTAATGGACTGCCAGGCTCCCTGTTCAGGGAAGATACAAACTTCTGGACTGAAAACTTGACCATGTTATATGCCGAATGTCGAGCAACAGGGAACGTCCCGGACTCATGGCGAGGGTCACTTCTGCACCCTATTTATAAGAAAGGGCCGAAATCAAACCCACAAAACTACCGCATGATTGCTCTCCTTGACATTGAGGGAAAGGCCTACGCAAGCACTTTACTAGCGGAGCTTTCAAATTGGGTCAGAAAGAAAGGCCTTCTGCCCTTCTACCAAACAGGGTTCAGACCAGGAGCCCCAACAGTGGACAATATCATTGCGCTCTCATACCTAACATATAAGGCAGTGGCACGAAAATCTCTTCCCATCTTTGCCTGCTTTATCGACTACACTGCAGCCTTTGATGGTGTCGACCGCTCTATTCTCAGGCAGAAACTGGCAAGCTGGAACATCGACCCCCTTCTATTAAAAGCAATCATATCACTATATTCAAGAACGTGGGTCAGAATTAAACTGTCAAATACAGCAGCCACAGAGAAAATTGACACCAATCGCGGCTTGAAGCAAGGATGCGTTTTAGCCCCGATGTTATTCAATTTATACACCGCAGACATGGGCAAAGCTTTGACTGGAGCATCACTAGCAACACCCCGGCTTGGGCATACTAAGATTCAATTATTGCAGTACGCCGACGATTTGGTATTACTTGATCACACCAAAATCAGGCTTCAAAAAGCTTTACCATCCCTGGGCAATTATAATACAAAGAATAAACTGATCGTGAATGCAGCCAAATCAAAAATAGTAATATTTGGTTATTTTCCGAAGAAAAAAACTGATAAAATGGAGAATAGGAAAGTTGACGTTGGACAGTACACAACAATATAATTACTTGGGGGTATGGTTAAGTGAGACAGGGCGCCCGGGAGTTCATTTGGACAAAATACGGACAAAAGGGAAATGCATCTCATACGCCCTTGGGAAGTTGCATGCCACTCTACACAGCCCCACGACAACAGCAATTCGAAGAGTATTAAGGGCGAAGCTAATACCATCATTGAACTATGCCCAGCAGGCCTTCCCAGGAAAACTATCAAGCACTCTGGAAAAAATTCCTTGCTCGGCGTACAAAAAGCTATTCCATCTACCTTCCTGCACCAGAAACACCTTAGTGCGGCTTGAATTCGGCCTGTCACAACAAAAACTTGAGGAACTGGCCTTAATGAGTAAATACTACTACCTCACTACCGCGGCACCAGAAAACTCTTTGAAATTTAGTATAAAGAATATCTTTCTGGAAGCAGGGAATCCGTGGTCAAACAGTCTCTCCTCCGCCAAAGAAATTTTGAATCTTGCAGTGGATAATTGGGATCCCGAGTTAATCAACTACGCTGCCATTAAAAGCGCAACAAAAAAACAAGTCCGGCTTTGCTCGCGCACAACTGATTTGGAAGCACTGGAATTAAGAGGCTTTCATGAGTCTCTAAAACTCCTGCAGTTGATACAGACCTCGAAACTCCATCTTACCCAAGCGGTGGGAAAACAAGCAGTAAACAGGATTTTAGCACTCAGATTACATCCTCTCCCTCTTAAAGACCTTTATTCCACGGGGTTATCTGATATAACCCATTCTGAGTGCCGCCTATGCAACTACAGACAAGAGAGTTTTGCACATTTCCTATTCTGCTGCCAGGGGTTGTCTTCCGAGCGCAACCGCTACCTAAAGCCAATTCTACTTAGACAAGGAATTAGAAAAATAAAGGAGGCCGTCAACTATCTATTCACAATGGAAACAGTGAAAGATATGGCTGTGTTCAGTAAATTCATTCAACAGGCACGCCAGAAACTGATGGCCCCGCATAGCTAGGCCACCGGTCAATTACCTTATAATTATCGAGACTCACCAGCCCACATAGAAATGGACTAATGAACCTTTTTTAATTGTGTCTTTGATTTTATCTATTTTTAAGTTTGTTCTTTTACTTCGGCCTGACAATCATGTTTATTTGTAGTTTGAAGCCCTATTTTAATGGTTTTGAGTAACCAAAAATAAAGTTTTATTCATTCATTTATTCATTCACCTTGCGAGTATGCACACTGCATTGCGTCCCAAAGGGCAAACAGCACACATCCAAGATGATCTTTACATTCTAATGCACACCTAACATATGGTGAGGCACAGCATGCATTGCAATCGTTACTCATTGCACATCCAAAGAAAGAGTAAACAGTTACATTTACAACAGTGTGCCTTAACCAAGAGAAGGCAATACAGACTGTAAGGTTCTGCATGAGTGAGACAGAATGAGACAAATAATAAAGTGTGAGGGAGAGAAAGAGAGAGAACAAGACAGAAGGAAAGAGAGAGAGAGGGGAGGAGAGACATGCATGCATCAGTACAAAAGACTCACAGAAGAAATGCATGCAGTAGTGTAGAAACCTATGAAATACATATTAGCATAGAGATACACCTGAAAAATGTGGCGCATACAGTGAAATACAGAAACACTGAAATCTCACTCACAACATAATGCAGACACATGCAAAGATACATAGGTGCATATTGTCAGTCAGAAACAAATTAAGGTGCTGGAGAGACCGACATGGAAAATGCATGTCATGAGACCTCCCAAAAGGCATTCCAAGGGTATTCACAACACAGCATGGCGTTAAACCTGAAAACACATTTCTTCAGATTATATCTGTGACTTTAAAAAAAGTGCCAGCTGTTCCTGCCTATCCGACTTGCCCCTTCATTGCGGATTGAGTCGCTGTTCTATGTAAATCGCACCCATACCTTTTAGTGCAAGCACTATATAGAACAGTTACATATATACATGAATAAATCTTGGTGCTATTTGCAAAATGCAATGAGTAATTCAATGTAAATTGCCATTGTCCACGCTATTGCTCCCTGACCATGGACACTTTCACTGGATCCTTGAGCTCCTTATTTTTAAGAAGTAGACCTAAATGCAACAGTTGGGACCATTAGCTTCTGAGTTCTGGCAAATCATTAACTAATGAATACAGGCAATATTGCTTCTTCCCTACAGATTGCATGCCAACTGAAAATATGGGTGTAAAGGGTGAACAAATAAATGCTAATCTACCCAAGCAACATACTGGAACACAGTGTTGAAGAGTTAGTAGGACATATTTTCTTTTATAACTGAACAAAACTTAATGCAGTGATGGACCCCTAGGAGTCACACTGAACACCTTCTCCATCCCTAGAAACAAGAGTTGTTGGATTGCTATGCACATCCATCTCACATGTTCCTAGCTCTTTAGGATAAACATGTATTCTGCTCTCCCTGGCTATCTGGCTCTATCTCCCTTTCTGTTTCCTTTCCTCATCCTATCTGCCTCTTTACCTGGAACTCACTTCTTGGCGCTTTGTTGACACGCAAGGGTGGAAAACAAGCGCCATCCTATGCTGGGAGACTCACCAGACCCCGCTATCACCTCTGATTAGAGGCTTGGCGACCACTTTGCAAGAGTCCTACATGGTATCCCTTATACACTAACCTACTGAGCAAAAGCATGGCTAACCAAATGGCATCAGTCCCTACTAAATATATCAAGCCTGATAGCTGTGGGCTGGTAGTTGATGGATGGAGATGATGGATGGAGCTCTGAAACTTTTCAGACACTCAACCCCAGTCACAGATCTGGGTTGAATCCATCATCGTTCTTTAGCTCACTTCGCCTCCTCAGTTCAGACCCAGCCATATGCAAATCAGTCTTGACTCTGTGCCTCATGGGAACAGTCCAGCCCGAATTGCCAAGCCAGGTCATCCCTGGACCGGAAACAAGCATCCTAAGACGGTTTCAGAGTAACACCCCTCTTTTGCCTTTGTCGCCCTAAGTGGGAAGGGTTTGCCCAGACGTGGGTCCGATGCTCCCTGCCCCACTGGATTCAAGCTAGCCTTGTTGATGAGGGGTGATGCCCCGAAACCGGTCCCAAGATGCTTGTTTCCTGTCCAGGGAGGACCTGGCTTGGCAGTTCGGCCTGGACTGTTCCCATGAGGCACAGGGTCAAGACTGATTTGCATATGGCTGAGTCCAAACTGGAGTAGCGTGGTGAGCAAAATAATGATGGATTAAACCCATACCTTTGTGACTGGGGTTGAATGTTTGCATTGTTTAGCATTCTGTCCATCATTTGTCCCAATTGCTGGTAGTTCTTTTTAGTTCCTGATTCACAAAGATTGGTATGTGAGTGTCATTTACTCCTGACTTATGTCAGACTTATTCCTTAGTAACTAGGAGTACTTTACACCTTCTCAAGGAAAAAGCTATGTTATTCTGGCCCTTGGACATTTTCAAACACATGTCTGGTCAGCACGGCTTCTGAGGATCCTCGCCATCTGTACAAGCCACCTCTGCCCATCTGCTCCGGGTGGCTACTATGCTGGCTTTAAGTCCTGGTTGAAGTAAGCTATCTCTAGGCTAAGGACCAGATGTAGGGAGGCTATTACCGGTCCGTAACAGCCGAAATTAACGAATTTCGGACGTTACAGACTGGTAATAGGTTTTTCTGATGTAGGGTCCGAAATTAACGATTAGGTAATTTACCGAATCGGTAATTTAGGGAATCGGTAAATTACCGATTTCTTAAATACAGATTCGGTAAATTACCAAATTCCTAATGTAGGGAGCACTTAAATGAGTGCTTATCCCATGTTAGGATTCGTCATTAACACCCCAAAAAGCAATTTTATGCACATTGCTTCAGTGCCATGTTGCAGACATACATGCCTGCAACATGTGCACCCATACACAATTGAGGGGTGCAACAGGGTGTCAAAGTGACGCCCTGCCACCCTTCAATGTTTTCCCCCTTTTACCAAATCGGTATTTACCGATTCGTTAAATACCGAATCTTAACGATTCGGTAATTTTAACCAAATTATCTGCTACATAGCATTTACCGATTTGAAAATACCGAATCGGTAAAATTCGGTATTTTCGAATTGGTAAATGCTATTTACCTACATCTGGCCCTAAATTCCTTATTTAATCTATTACACTTCTGTGTCTGTTGTGGGATACACATACGTACCCAGCACTACCATGATATCTGTATTCACCAATGCAACCGACCCCGAGCCAGTCGTCTTCTCCTATAGACACATTTCTTACAATAGTACTGTATAATGCCATTAGCAGTGGCGGTTCTACCATGGGGGCGTTTGGGCGCCGCCCCCCCTGCTTTCTCGCCGTGTGAGAAGAAGGCAGAAACAAATGGTAGTTATTTATTTATAACTACCATTTGTTTCTGCCTGCCTTTCTCGCACGGCGAGAAAGCAGTCAGCAGAACAGAACTTCCTCCTTGTTACCCGAGCCTCAGGGCAGGGGGAGTGGCTTGGGGGAGTGGCTTGCCCACTGTTGTGAATACGGACTGTTTGGACAGCCTGAGAGGCTGTCCAAACAGACAGTTTTAGCAACAGTGGGCAAGCCGCTCCCCCAAGCCTCCTCCCACTCTCCGGTCTGCAGCATGCAGACCGAGAGGAATGACGTTTTTAGGTCAGCCGGCCGAACCAATCAGCGCCGGCTGCCATGGAGGGGAGGGAGGCTGCCTGCAGCCTTCAATGACGAGAGCCCACACGACCTCGTGACCAGGACGGCGGGACTCGAGTCTGCACTGCAAGCCAAGGTAAGGAAATAATTTGAATTCTGGCGGTTTAATTAGTTAATTTCCCTTTCTTTCTCCAAGGTGTTTGAAACATTATGACCTCAAAAATGCGCACGATAACTTCCTTGAAAAATTTGCAACACGTTTAAGTTATGTTAGAAAGAATTCGGCTCACTTTTTGCCACTTCTTTTCAGGGTAAATACTACTGGGTTTAGGAGATTTGATTCAGCCATTTGCCCACCAGCTGCTGTTCAGTTTATGCACTCTAGTGAGAAAGTTTACGTGAACGCATTTGTTAAGTGTTTCGATTAAACGCTTGGCAGGAATCCAGCGCGGGGTTACTTTGAAAGTAATCACACATTGCCACAATTATTCATGACTTTTTCTTGGCACGAGGCCCACTAGTCGAGATGGCACATTTATTTATTTCCGTAGCATCATACAAAAAATGCTATAATTGAGCCCCCACCAATGCCAGCTTTCACCAAAATAGTTTGTTTTGCCTTGTGTGCGGGTTTTGGGAGGGAGGGCAAGACTAGGAGGCGCACGTTACATGCATTTTTTTCTTGAATTACTGTGTATGAAAAGCAACAACATTACAGCTGCCACACCCTTACAACTCTCTTAGGGAGGAAACGTAACTTACGCTTTCTTATGGATAGGGCCACTGGAATGATGAAATACTGCTTCTGCGTCGTTTACCACATAATTGCGACATAACTATTTTCTTGTCCCGCTCCATGTGGTTCAAAACGATCGCCCCAGGATCACAGAGTTTAGTGACATAGTGAAGCCGGGATGAGAATTAAGCTATGATTGTTCCAAGGCTTATTATGTCATCTCAGTTTGCTGTACTCGAATTAAGCACCCTGTACACAACATTTACTTAATGCTTTATTTATTTTATGTTTTTTAGCTCAACACATTATTAGTAATGATGACGCATTTGGGATTCTCTCGTGCCTGCTGGTTCTGCTCCTGGGCATAATTTTAAAATATGCAAATCTGGTCATGACGCATTTGGGATTCTCTCGTGCCTGCTGGTTCCACTCCTGGGCATAATTTTAAAATATGCAAATCTGGTCACTTAAAATGCTGTGAATGCCTTTTCTTTCAGAATTCTGCTGCGATCACGCTGTTTATAGTATTTCTTTCTGCAGTTCGCTGAGTGCTCCCCTATTTCTTCGTATGTCTCATTGACGTCAGTAAGCTGTTCTGTCCCTTCACTGACATCGGTGGGCTGCCCTGGCCCCTTACCCCTCACTGGCATCAGCAAGCTGCCTGCCTCTCTTCATTGACGCCACTAAAGAGAATTATCAATGCACGGAGAGAACACAGGATGGGACACTTGTTCATAGAGAGCACAGGTCCTCCCTCAAAGTATATGTCATAAATTGAGTGTGCAGTTCTGAAGTAATGATCCTTATCACCTTATTCTGCAATAGGAGCAACTGAAGTCACCAGAAGTGTACCCTTTAGAAAGCACAAGTTCTCACCCACCAAAAGGTGTCAAGCTTCGTCATCGGGCTGGGCTCCTTGTCGGGCTAGCGCTGCAATGCCCAACAAGCCCCTCTCAAAGGGCCATCAAAAAGACCGGTGAGCAAATTTATTGCTTGCATTGCATTCAGGACCATAGAGACTTGTAGGCCCAAAGCAGAGACTACTGGTAGGTCAAATGGCCACCAAATAGTCCTTACCCCTTCATTGGTCCCCTGTGTCCCAGTCATCACAACGTGAGGCGGTCCCATCCACCCCATGTCTTTTACCACGTGTAAAGAACAAGTCCTACCGCTATGTTCATGGGCTTAAAGCTCCTCCTCCTGAGTGCCAGCACTGGGCCTAGCTTCAAAAACATAACAATAGAAAGGTTTCTGACGCTAGGCCTTGGTGACACACAGTATGTATTGCTCAGAGGTGCGTGGCACTGGCAGGGCCTATCTCCAGAAACATTTCTATCTGCAATTTGTTCTGACATCCCTTTATGAATGTAATAACTGCACTTTCACAATTGCTTATTAACCTTCTTGCTCCTCAAATTTGCTTGAAAATGAACCATTTACCCACTCTTTTTTTCAAAATGTTCTCAAGGAGAAAACTCCCCTGAACCACCCTTAAGATGTTCGGGCGTGCTCGCTGCACTCACTTGCCACGGTGCACGCCGACAGAAAGTTTACGCCCCACCACTTTCAGATGTCACCAGCCACCACTGGCCATTAGGAATCAATGTATAGAGTTGAATTTTCACATTCATGATGTCATCTGCCAGAGGTAGCACACGCTAGATCAAGATGAAGGGGAATATTCTTTGTCAGGCACCAGCACTACTAAATCGAAGGTACTACATTTCGGTATTGCCTCCCCACCTGCCTACACTGATAAAATGTAATTTGGCATACCATCCTGTTCCTAAAAGCAGTCTCATGCAACAGCAACTTCAAAGAATACGGACTGTGTTTCTACGTGTTATTTTCTGTACGTTAGAAGTACGGTGATAACATTGATTATTTTTCTCATATGTCCAAAGGCTAGTGAGGTCTGTGATTGGACACCTATAGTTTAAAGTAAGGAGTGAAGTCCCAAATAATTGCTGGATGCTAATAATCGCCCTTCAGATCGAACACGCCTAGCAAACTAGGAGATATTATGGCCATCACAATGAAAGTAGTACATTGTGGCAAGTGGCCTGTCCATTAAGGGACATCAATGACAAAATGTGTGGTTTTCTTTGCTGGAGCACATTGTAAAAAAAAATTGCAAAGCACGTATAATGTGCACTAGGCAAGCACAGCATCCCTAAACCTCTTAAACTGTGATCCGTGGCAGTTGGTCCATTGGAGAAAGTTCCAGTGGACTTCTAGGGCCCATTGATGCTGGTGAACACCTGCAGCTAGTGATGGACGAATATTTCACATTTACTGAAGATGCACCTCTACCGAATACATCTGCCAACTATAGTAATACTAGCATATATTACACCCTCAAATTAGTTAACGGGTTTTAGTGAGAAACATGCTAATCATATTGCCACCTTCCCTTCGTGGGCTCCATCATTGTAAAATCACTATTTGAGGCAAGAAGCAAACTGCATTGTGGAACTCTTCATGGCCACTTGAAAAAAAGGTGTTCCAAATTGCAAGGTTAAGAGTAGAGCACAGGAGTCTCTGTCTAATCGTGGGGCACTACTTAATCACACGACACAGCACTATTCAGAAAGCCTTGTGAAAGTGCTGTTTGTGAGGAGGATTGGAACTCTTATGTCTCTGGTGTCACATGACAAACCTTCAGATCAGAAGGACATACTTCAGAAGGGCACAGGAAAAGGCAAATAGGAGAATTTGTTGACCCGAAGAAACAAGCATTGGCATAGCCAATAGGTCTCGCCTTTGGGATTTTATGTGTTTAGCCAGAACATTTGGCTATGTTGTAGAGCATTGTGGCTTCTGTGCATCATGTTGACTAGTTATAATAAAAAGTGATACCTTTATACAAACCAAGGCGACATTATACACTACTGAACAACCTGATTAAAAAAAGATTTTAACATAAAAAATGTCTTCTAGTTTTTTGGTACTTGCACTGCTGGCAACTTCTTCCTGTCTGTTCTCATGCTTTTTTGCTATATTTTTTTTTGTTATGGGGGAGCGGGACATAAATAAAGAGGGAGTAGAGGTTGGAAAACAGTAATTTAATTACAACACGAGCAGCGGATGGACACTAGGGGAGAATCAACAGATGCCAGATTCCGAGGGCAGACTGACGTGATGCTCAGGTGATGCTTAGGTGGTGCACTGATGCAAAATGGTGGTGGTGAGTGATGTTTGGTGCTCAGGTGGTGCCACTATATGGTGTTGATTGGAGGTACGTTGTGGATTGTAGAGATTAAATATGGTGTTTTGTGTGTAATTATGTGGTGTGTATTAGAAATGTGTGAAGTTGAATTGTGAGGCCTGGCATTGTGATGTTGAGTGAAATTATGCTTAGTGAAATTGTGTCATGGTGTAGAGTGCATTTATGTTGATTGGTGGTATGTGGCATAGAGTGCATTTATGTGGAGCATATTTATGTTGCATTGAGAAGAGTGTAATTATGTGACGTGTAATTATGTGGCACAGAGGTATTATGTGGAGTGTATTTATGTTGCATTGAATAGTGTAATAATGTGACGTGTCATTCTGTGGTATTGAGTGGTATTATGTTGAGTGTATTTATGTTGCATTGAGTAGAGTGTAAATATGTTGCGTGAAATTATGTGGCACTGAGTGGTATTATATGGAGTATATTCATGATGCATTAAATAGAGTGTCATTATGTGGTACTGAGAGGTATATGGGGTGTATTTATGTTGCATTGAGTAGAGTATAATTATTTGATGTGTAATTATGAGCAACTGAGTGGTATTATCTGGAGTGTATTTACCTTCCATTGCGTAGAGTGTAATTATGTGGTGTGTAATTATGTGGCACTGAGTGGTAATATGTGGAGTGTATTTATGTTGCATTGAATAGAGTGTAATTGTGACGTGATTTTGTGGTATTGAGTAGTATTATGTGGAGTTTATTTATGTTGCATTGAGTAGAGTGTAATTTTGTGGCGTGTTATTATGTGGCACTGAGTGGTAGGTGGAGTGCATCTATGTTGCATTGGGTAGAGTGTAATTATGTGGCATGTAATTATGTGGCACTGAGTGGTATTATTTGGAGTGTATGTTGTATTGAGTGCAGTGTAATTATGTAGCATATAATTATGTGGCACTGAGTGGTATTATGTGGCAGGTATTTATGTTACATTGAGTATAGTGTAATCATGTGGCACGTAATTATGTGGCAGTGAGTGGTATGTGGAGTTTAGTTTTGTTGCATTGAGTAGAGTGTAATTATGTGGCGTGTAACTATGTTGCACTGAGTGGTATTTTGTGGAGTGTATTTATGTTGCATTAAGTAGAGTAAAAATGTGGCGTGTAACTATGTTGCACTGAATGGTATTTTGTGGAGTGTATTTATGTTGCATTGAGTAGAGTGTAATTATGTGGCGTGTAATTATGTGGCACAGTGGTATTATGTGGAGTGTATTTATGTTGCATTGAACAGAGTGTAATTGTGTGACGTGTAATTGTGTGGTACTGATTGGTATTATGTTGAGTGTATTTATGTTGCATTGAGTATAGTGTAAATATGTGGCGTGTAATTCTGTGGCACTGAGTGATATTATGTGGAGTGTGTTTATGTTGATTTGAGTATAGTGTAATCATGTGGCGTGTAATTATGTGGCACTGGGTGGTATGTGGAGTTTAATTATGTTGCATTGAGTGGAGTGTAATTATGTGGCGTGTAACAATGTCGCACTGAATGGTATTTTGTGGAGTATATTTATGTTGCATTGAGTAGAGTAATTATGTGGCGTGTAACTATGTCGCACTGAGTGGTATTTAGTGGAGTGTATTTATGATGCATTGAGTGGAGTGTAATTATGTGGCACTGAGTGGTATTATGTGAAGTGTATTTATGTTGCATTGAGTAGAGTGTAATTATGTGGCTCGTAATTATGTGGTACTGATTGGTATGTGGGGTGTATTTATGTTGCATTGAGTAGAGTGTGAAGATTAGTATTGTAATTTATAAAATGCAAGTAACAAAAAAATCTCTGTGGCAAAAGCAGTTACCCACTAAACTATCCACATGAAATAGTATCTGTGATATGCAGAATATACGTTCTTTATAGCAGGCAAATAAACACTCTGTGCTGCTAGTGAGTCAAAACTTGATATGCAGAATATACGTTCTTTGCAGCAGGCAATTTAACACTCTGTGCTGCTAGTGAGTCAAAACTTGCAATCGGCAAAACTTATATCTCTATCCATTAGGAAAATTAACCATCATGTTATCTTTGATTTACTGAAGAAGTCAGTGACAGAGCTAGGTAAATACTGGCTACTGCCTCGGGCTGGTATCTTTGGTTGTAGTCTGTGGAGTCGCTCACTGCAGACAGCTGCTCTGACAGTGTTTTGATATGCTGGAGACAGGAGTAAGTTACCGGTCCAGAGAGGGCAGGCAGGCACAGAGACAGGGATGAAGCTGATCCATCTGCTGCTATAGTTTGAAGTCATGGTGAGAAGGTATGGCGTGGCACACGTCTTCAGAGCTGTGCCCTGTGCCTTTAGACAATTTGCCCCCACTCTGAGCTTGAATGGCATATGAATGGCATAGCCCCCGGCGACCCCCCAGAAGCAGGGGAGGTCAGCACCTGTCAAGGAGGCCACGGAAGCACTTTAATTATTAATTCTGCTTGTAGTAGCAGCAATTCCTGGGGGACTTGGCTAGCTGCTGGAGTAATTTCAAATGAAAACATCCTGCTGCTGCACAGCCTGAACAGAGCAGAGCATTTTAGTGAAAGTCAATGACTGTCACTGTGTGCAGGAGGCAGAATCTGCTCAGCGTGGCTGGGCCCAGTACTTGCGTGTTAGAGGCTGAGGCCAGTCCTGGCCACAGCAAATTTGTTTTTCACACTCTGCGCCGGCCCTAGCGAAAAGATAGGGTCAAAAAGAAAGTTCAATAAGTCACCATAACTAGTCCTCAGTGCCGGAAGCTAAGAACACTGAAAAACGGCAGGCGATAAAAGGTGGCTACTCCTTAAACAAGTATGGACAGTGAGGTGGGGCAGCAAAACATTTAAAATAAAAAATCCAAAATCACAGCCAGAGGACAGGAGAGGCAACTGTGGGCAGAAAACACAAATAAGAAATGCAGCAACATTTGTATTTAAAAAGTACCTGAAGCACAGCATGAGCAGTGGAGAGACTAATTAAGCGGATTCAAAGTGTGTTAGCGTACATGGGAGGAGGTGGGAGGGACGAAGCTGTAAGGAACTGTAATTACATTGTTGAGCAGACCTTTTTATTAGTTGCCGTGATCCGGCAACCACGTTTTTTTAAATACAACCAGTCGCCATGATATTTTTACATTTCAATCGCATTTATGCTTTTCCAACTGCTTGTTTAAAAAAAATGCTGCATCTGGATCACGGCGACTGGTTGAGTTTGAAATAGAACTCAAGTTTGAATTGTAATAATGCAATGCTGCCAAATGTGAGCACTGAAAATAGCAAGTGAAAGTGCAGCCCACATAAACACAGAAGATCAAAGGGAACATTCCAAAACTGAAGACTGGTCTGAAAGCAACTAATAAACAAGCGCAGAAGCTGTAAGGAACTGCATTTACATTGTTGAGCAGACTTTTTTATTAGTTGCCGTGATCCGGACACCACGTTTTTTTAAATACAACTAGTCGCCTTGATATTTTTACATTTCAATCACATTTATGCTTTTCCAACTGGTTGTGTTGTCAGTGAACCCGCGAGTGGTGTGCATGCGCGCACAGCAAAGACGCTAGAAGAAAAAAAAAAAAGCCTGTGAGTGGTGCGCGCGCGTGCACTGCAAAAAATTTTACGAATGCAGCAGGCACAGTGCGGGGCCGCTGCCCGCTCCCTAGGCCAGGGGAGAGAGAAGGCAGGACATGCACCCGCCTTTGGCCAATTGCCTGCTGTCTTTCTTAGAAAGACGCAGGCAAAGGCCAATAGCGTGTGAGCAAAAAAAAGCACACGCACAAGCGTGTGGTCCGAGTTGGAAGTCTTTACTAGAAGCCTCGCAGAGCAGCGTATGTGCTCTGGCTCAGGCGAGACCTAAAAAGCAAGAACATTTGTATATGACTAGGGGATATGATGCTGGGCAACTTTTGTGGTATCTTCTTATAGAAAATCCACATCCACATTTTTTATCCTGCAACCCTCGCCCTCAGCTCAACACTGGTGTGAAGGCTGAATGGTTATGGTGGGAAAAGAAAAAATGGTCTCCCCATGAGGAAGATCTCTTGCTACTTCGCAACCTTCATCAGGGAACACTGTATTTTGTAATTGCAAGAAGAACAACCACTGGCAAAGCCAATAGGTCTCACCTATTTGAGAGCTATTGGCAATGTGTTTTTAGCCATGTTGTACACAATTGTGTCTGCTGTTCAGCATGGAAAAAATGAGTGGAGTAGGGCTGGTGGGGTGAAGTGAGGAAGATTGGGTTAGACTGGGGTGGGCTATATTAGAGTGTGGTAGATTGGAGTGTGGTAAATTGGGGTGCTTTGGGGTAGGTAAGATTGGGGCAGATTGTGGTGGGGTAGATTGGAATGAGGAAGATTAGGGTAGATTGGGATGGGGTAGATTGGGGTGGGGAGATTGGGTGGGGAAGATTGGGGTGGTGTAGATTAGGGTAGATTGGGATGGGGTAGATTGGGGTGGGCAGATTGGGGTGGGGGTGATTGGGTGGGGGAGATTGGGGTTGTGTAGATTAGGGCAAATAGGGGTGGAGTACATTGCAGCAGGTTGGTGTAGACTGGTGTGGGATACATTGGGTGGGGTACATTGGAGGTGTTACTTAGGATTGGTGTACATTGGAATGCGGTAGATTGGAATAGGGTTGATTGTAGCGGAGCAGAAGGGAGTGGGGTAAATTGAGGTAGATTGTAGTGGGGTAGATTTGAGTAGCTGGAGAGGATTAGGTTGGGGTAAACTGGAATGAGATAGATTGGAGTGGAGTAGATTGTGTGAGGTAGATTGGATTGGGGTAGGTTGGGAGGGGTAGATTGAGGTGGGGTAGGTTGGGTGGGGTAGAATGGAGTTGGGTAGACTGGGGTATATTGAAGTGGGGTACATTGAGGATGGTTGGAATGGGTAGATGGGTGGAGTAGATTGGAATTGGGTAGATTAGAGTATGGTAGGATGGGGTAGGATTGGGTGGGGTAGATTGTAGTGGGGTGGAGTGCGATGGGATGAAGATGGGAAGCTGCAACAAGTGGAGGAAAGAGGAGAAGCAGTGACCTGAAGATGGAGTGCAGTAGATTGGAGTTGGGGAGACTGAGGTAGGATGGGGATGTTGGATTGAGGTGGGGTAGGTTGGGGCAAGGTAGAATGGGGTGAGGTAGATTCGGCTAGACTGGGACGGGGTTGATTGTAGATTGGAGTGGGATATGTTGGGGTAGATTGGGGTGGGGTATATTTGGGTGTGGTAGATTGGAGTTTGGCGTATTGGGGTGGATTGGTTGTGGTAGATTGGGGTAGACTTGGGTGTGGTAGATAGGGGTAGGTTGGGTGGGGTAGATTGGGGTAGGATAGGTGGAGTAGAATGGTGTGGAGTACATTGTAGTAGGGAAAATTGGGGTAGATTGGAGGGGGTAGAATGTGGTAGATTGGATTGGGGTGGATTGGTGCAGATTGCAATAGATTGGAGGGGGTAGTTTGAGGTAAATTGGAGTGAGGTAGATTAGGGTGGATTATAGTTTGGTAGATTTGGACAGATTGCAATAGATTGGAGTGGGATAGTTTGAGGTAGATTTGAGTGGGTAGATTAGGGTGGATTGAAGTAGGGTAGATTGGAATGGGGTAGATTGGAGTGGGGTAGAGAGGTTTAGATTGGCTCTTGTACTGCCCCAGCGCAGAGATATCCCTTCGGGGATATCTCTAAATTAAATTAAATTAAATTGGAGTGGGGTATGGAGTGGGAGATTGGGGTAGACATAAGTGGGGTAGATTGTGGTGCATAGGAGTGGGGAACATTTGAGTACAATGGAGTAGGGTAGATTGGACTGGGGTATATTGGAAGGGTGGTAGATTAGGGGACACTGGAACGGGGTAGATTGGGTGGTGTAGATGGGAGTGGGATAGACTGGGGTAGGATGGGCGGGGCAGGTTTCAGTGGGGTACAATGGAGTGGGGTAGATTGGGGCAGACTGGAGTGGGGAAGATTAGTGTAGGGTAGAATGGAGTGGGGTAGATTGGCGTTGGATAGATTGGGGTAGATAGGAGTGGAATAGTTTGATGTAGATAGGAGTGGGGTAGATTTGAGTAAACTGGAGTGTTGTAGATTGAAGTGAGGTAGCTTTTAGTGGGGTAGATTGGGGTGGATTGGAGTACGGTAAATTGGGGTAGATTGTAGTGGGGTACATTTGAGGGGCTAGATGGGGTAGACTGGAGTGGGTAGATTGGGTGGGGTAAATTGGCATGGGGTAGAGTGGGGTAGGGTGGGTGGGATTTAGGTCGGGGTAGGTTGGGGTGGGTTGGGTGGGGTAGATTGTAGTGGGGTATATTGGGGCAGACTGGAGTGGGGTGCAGTGCGATGAAGAATTGGAGCTGTGGAGGAAAGGGGAGAAGCAGTGTCATGAAGACAGAGGAACAGT
The DNA here is from genome assembly GCF_964263255.1 of Lissotriton vulgaris. Lineage (NCBI taxonomy): Eukaryota > Metazoa > Chordata > Amphibia > Caudata > Salamandridae > Lissotriton > Lissotriton vulgaris. Next base: position 1,531,163 of record NW_028252742.1, read on the forward strand.
AGCGTGATGAAGAGGGGGGGCAGCGGTGCCATGAGGAAGTGGGAGCATTATTGCGATGAAGTGCATGTTCCTCTCTATTATCAATAGCTGTGTAGGTAATTTGTTTTGAAAAGTGAAAAAAAAGACTTTTTTAGCCCAGGGCACATTCTTCCCGTTGCAGGTACACGAGGAAAACCCCGATTATCCAGTTTCTAATGCTTGGGAGCTGTTTTAAAAATAGGTATTTTGATAACAAAACACATTCATTTTGTTATTTTTTTTTATCTTTCCATAAAGTCTGTGGTTCTCCAGGCGAACAACTGCAATATTGACAAATTCTGTTTCACTGCATTTCTGCTTCACTTTTTACTAGTCCGAAACTACAATGTCGAGAAATCCTTCCAGGGTTCATTTGCATTCCCATAATGCCATGGGCTCTAACTGCCGATATGCTCGGCTTTTATCTTTTAATGGTCTTCAGCCACACCAGCGATATGTTTGAAAATTTCCAGAAGAAGGAGGTGGGGGGAAGGAACATTGAATGTCGATTCAGTGGCATTTAATTGTTTGTTATTGAAAAAGAAAAAGGAACGGAAGCTAAGTAGCGTGCACTAGTTTAGAGTGTGTAAACACAATTAAAGGGCGGTGGGTGTGGGAGATGTAAAGAAAAAATAGACAGGGGGTGAGACAGAAAAAAAGCAATACAAACGAGGAAAGGAGTGAGTGGAAACCCAAGCACTTGTATAGAGTGTGTAAACACAATTTAAAAAAGTAGCGCCAAAAAAACGGGAGCAGAGGTTAGACAGACGTACTTGGTCCATGCTCTAATGGGAGGGCCAAACACAAGAAGAGGCAGGACGCATGCATGCCATGGCAGACTGAAGAGAAAGATATGAGATTGATGTTGCAGATAACAAATGGTAAGCCTGTGGGCAGGGTGTAGCCTACTAATAATATGTCTTGAAGATACTTAAAAAGCTGTCTAGCCCAGAACTAACAATAAGAACCAGAGAGCCCGCTTGATGAAGGTACTTCTTCTGTTGTCTCGACACCAGGACTCCACAACAATATCCTATCGTCCAAGGACATGAGTCCCCGTTGTACTTCATATTCCATACTTCAGGCTTCTCCAATTGTCAGTCCACTACTCAGTTGTCCTGTCACCAGTGAAAGACACCATGAGAGTCACGGACCTACTCCTGTGGTTGCTAACCATATAGTGGGGAGAAGTGGTGCTGTCGCTGGCAGTGCATTTTGGACCCTCTGATGTTAACATGCACCAGTGCACAAGTTCTGCTCAGTGCACACTGGAGCACAAGGACAAGGCTAGGAAAATACAACGCTAAGCTGCAGAAGTAAAGGACGTGTTTCAGTATGTCTCTAGGGACAATGTGGTAAGTCTGATTTTCACTTTAGTTAGCACTGCAAACAGTTATAATAAAGTTTAAGGGGATCTCTAGCACCAGTAATTCAACAGTATTTACTTTCAAATGCATTAATGTCGTTTCAAAAATATAAAATTAAAATACAGTTAGAATCCTGAGCCGAATTCAAGCAGAGTTTTTCCAAGACTGTATAACTCTTTAAAAAGTGTAACATTACCAAGAGAGGTCAAGACTTGCTGAATTTCCTTCATCACATTTCTGTAAAGTTCCTTCTGCCACTCGTCTAAAAGTTTCCATTCCTCTTTAGAAAAACACGCAGCTACATCACGGAATGTCATTGGTGCCTTGAAGAACAATATGTAAACATATTTAGCAAAGTCAAGTGAAACATACTGTATTTGCATGTAAAATTGGACATTGTTTCCACTAGTTTCAAAGAGCCACTCTATGAATATTATTATGACACAGGATGCAAGTTTTGAAGCTAAAACTAGTTTGTACATTTTCGGATTTAACATTTTTGAAGTAATAAATGAAAGACAGAGCCTGACTGGGAACGCTAGCACAACAGTACAACTCAATCTTCTTTGTTCAGTTACCCTACATTAACATTTTAACACGAATACATTTGTAAAATACACATCTGATGTTCAGTAGTCGGTGCTACTGACGTCATGAGAAATACTTTTGAAACGATTCACAAATTACAGAGCTGAGAACTCTGGTAAAGCCGCTTCCGTAGATATACTGGATTCGCTAATTACGGTATCATGAGAGGGCACTTTTAGCACAGTAATTGAACTCCTGCAAACAAACATTCCTTTCAAATAATTACTCACCTTATCCGCACCCGAATGGACCCTTTCTCCTTTCATCTTTACTGTACTTTTTTAGGGGGAAAACGGTGAGTTTAAGGTGCAATTGTGCCCTTTGAATGTGAGGAGGGACGACCAGGTTCCTACCGCTTAAGTGACTAACCCAGGAAGAACAACACCTATAAAGCAATTCGCCTTCCTACACCGAACTGCCTAGAACGAACAAATAAGCGAGACAGATATGCATTTTGTTCTGCAGTGCCAAAAATATGAGTCCACACAGTTGGCAGAGCCTGTCTATTGTGACAGTTGCTGGTAGTAAGTGCGCATGCTCCGAGAAACTGCACTGCTCTTCCGGGCTTGCTCCTTGAGAGACATTCTGGTGGCTTCGGTTACACGCGGTACAGGCTCGGTGGTAATCAGATCAGAAACCTCGGTATTCAGGCAGTTATGCGTATTCACAAGTAAAGTCCAGCCTAAAACATACAATATTCGTTTCTCGCTACATTCTTTCTTTGCTTCGAGTTCTGTACATGATATATTCCCGCATGCTATGAGGGCACTTCCGGTTGCTCTGCAGTCTACTGGGGCGGACAACTTCCTATTACTTCGCAAGACACCGTGCGCCTAGACATCGAAAGATGCTGTTGGTGAATGAGAAATTTCCTAGTTCGCAGGAAGGAAAGTTTCAATTCTATTAAGGACCCAGGTCCAACAGGATTACTTTAGAAGCCATCCCAGAGTCATTGAATAATCATACAACTACTCTAGAAGCAGGGCACAAGTCCTAAACAAGCATTTACAATGCAATGGTCTCGGCAATATTATAGGTAGAGCTATTGGTATTGCTCATTATTTTTTTATCTTTTTTCGTGATATAGTGAGGTCGTGAGATAGAAATAGATAGAGTAAGGTAGTGAGATAGAGAGCGAGTAAAGTTGTGAGGTAGTGTGTTTGAGAGTGATGTGGAATGCATGCTAACAATAAGCAACAAACAAACATGCTACAAATACCTCCCACCCCAAGACCGGCACTTACCTCTCATGCCTTTGATCAGCACGCATAAGCTGTCAGGAGAAACAAGAACAATCTATCCCAGGCTCATTAGCGCTCGTTCAACTGCCCATGATGGACCTGGCATAAAAGGCAACAGTTTCCTGATACACCGCAAAGCTCTCCAGGCACAAGAGAAACAAGAGCGGCGACCTCATCAGCGGGAGGGGGCGGGAAAAAGACACGGACAGCGGGAGGGGAGCACCCCTGGGAGTTGGTGGGCCCGCTTTGGCCTGTCTCCATTGAGAGAGCCTGCTGTCACTTGGGAGCAGGCCTTGGGTTAGAGGGATCCCTCAGAGGCTGCAGCGCCTTTTGTAAAGTGATATCCTCCAAACACATTCCCAAAACCCCAAACAGGAGGTGAGGAAGGACCAGGGCACCAGAGCGAACAGGCAAGGCCCAAGCTAGTTAATGGGGCTTTAAGGGGGAACAGAGGCCCGGACTGGGATTTGAAGTGCTGAAATCCGGATCACAGTTCACCAAAACAACCACTCGACTCGACTTTTAACATGCTATCAAAAGCAGAGAGGGGCAACACCGGATAAAAAATACCAGAGAGCTTCAAAGAGCAAGCAAAAAATGGCATTCCAAGGACACCACAATTTTCTTCCATTTTATTATAAAATAAAAAGGTTATTTTCCTTTGGGGATATCCAGGGCCCAGATGGATGAGTTGGTGCATTCTGAGCTTTTAACATCGTTTGAAGGTTATTCAATAATGAGTTACATATCTTCTCATTTAAAAAGCTTTTTTTCTCTTTATGAAATACTCCAATACTTACTAAAGCATTTTTTGTTAAACCTTTCAATTGAAGCCTCTGTACATCCCTTCTTCCATTTCTTGGAATTTAGTGAACGATGTCATAATAATAAATATCGCATCTTGCAATTTTCAGGTTAAGTTTAGTGTGCTATAAATTGTTTTGGGATAGTCTGAATGTTCATATTAGGTTTCTTGCTTTTGCCACCTAAGCATTTGAGGAAAGAAGACAATAAGCGGGCATTTTGAACGGGTGACCCCAAACTACAAAAAAAGGATTGCATACATCAGATAGGAGCGAAAGACAAGAGCTCTTATTCACCACTGTTCATCTGCTGAACTATGTGATCATCATGATATCGATCTCGGCGCAGACCCATCGCGTGCTACTATAATGCAGTACACACTAACAGTACTACATGCAGGGCACCCTCTAAGAAACACAAAGGAATCCTGCCTGAGAAGTCGTTTAACTAGGGCAGAGGCTAGCACGCAGCACATGCCCCTCAAGCGATTTATGAAGTTTCATGCAAAGCTCTCTGGTGATAAACGTGTACTTCTGATAGTGTGACTTGGCTAAAAACGATTAAGTAAAATTACATGCCTTTCATCAACAAAATAACCATATCAATCTAGTGAGGAAAACAAACTGACACGAGAATTTAAACACCTTATTAGGATTGTATTGTATGCTTATGCTTGTATATTTATGCTAGTTTGCAGTGCTTGTTCTGTACGCTCCGCGCTGATCTGTTCTGCCTGCTTATGCGTCTACTTGAGCATTGTACGCTGCAACACCCCAAAATGCGGCACAACGGGCTTGAGTTGTTGTACCAAGTTACCGAAGGACACGTGATCGGAGGACACAGGGTCCCGTGTGTGGTTGTCGGTACGTCCGGATGTGGCAATCATAAGGTCCAATACATTTATATGTGTGATGATTATGAACCAAGAATCCCACACTGTTCTGATGAAATTGCTGAAATAAGAGCAATGAAACATGTCGGCACTGGCACTTTGAACTTGTATGGTATATGAAAACCCATTTCTAATCCGGAAGGCTTGCAGCACCAGAATAAAGATTGAGAGCTAGCAACCCTTACCACAAATCGTTTTTATCCAGCTTTGGTTGCACTTTATATATTGGTTTTTGTTGGGGGTTGATGTCAGGAATATCCAGGTTGCGCCTACATTGCTGAATACTCGTGGGTGCAAGCGCTTGGAGAATGGACACGGGAGTTAGACTACAACTCCCAGACACCCCGGTGAAGGGGAGTATTTGTACAACCTAAACACGCTTCCTGTTGCGTGTAATTCGTTTTGGTTCCGGGAACCGTTTGAAGACGCTGTGTGGCCGCTTGTCGGCTATCTGGGTCTAAGCCCGTTCGTATCCCGTGTTGCCCGTGTGACCCAGGTAGGATCGGAATTGCTGCAAGCGCCAAGCTGTTCACGGGCGGGCTTTCCGTTTCGCTGTGTTTCATTAACTTTTACGAGAGCGGAGCGCGGTGGTTAACAGCCACGCGTTGCCGTTCTATCTTCACTGGAGTGCTGTAACTCTGAGGAATGCATCGAAGGGTTCTGCCCTTAAAAATACTTCTTTCCTTGTTCTTGGGGGTTAACAGTCCGCGGAGCGTGGTGATGGTCGAAACCACACGTTACCGTGCACTGTATTGTTTCCGGCCATACACCTTTTGTTTTGACTTTCAGGAGCGGGGTGGATTACTCGCTATTTGGAAATACCAGCATTTACTCTGATTTTGTTCTGGCTCCTTCTGGGGAACACCGTTGTGCTTTGTTATTTTCCTTATGACGTGTAGAGCGGAGTGTGGTGGTTCTTGCATCCCACGCACTACCGTTTCTGCAAATAAGGAAACTGTATAATTACCTGAACATCATTGGATCTTATTTCTTGTTCTGTCCCAGCCAGGAGCTGTGTGTTTAGTAGAATCCAGTTCCCCAACCCTCTTGCATTCTGTCATGGTATGTTGGATATAGGGGCATGAATCAGGTGGTCTATGTGTCATAGAGTTATGCCTTGTCCCTGACCTGTGTTTGTGTTCCAATAGGCTTCATTGAATGACAAGAGGTGATTGAAGTGTTTTCGTCCAGGCTGGTTTTCAACCATACCATAAGGTACTTAGGTTTCATTTAGTGAGATCATATGAGAGTGGAATGTCGTCACTTAAGTGTTACTAAGTATATGTTTTGTCGTTTCAGGTTTATCCCTTTCCCAGTTGACCCTTCCCTGTTCTTTTTATCCCTCGCCTAATGGTTCAAAACCTCTGTGTGATTGTACAAGAGGGTTTGTGACATTTGGAGGTGGACCCTTATAAGCATCAATCGGATTCCGTGGAGCAGATCTGGACAGAATTACACTCCCACGAATATAGCTCTGCCCGATCTGGTTGTGCTTATAATGGCGACTTTGAAAGATGTGCTTCAGGCCTTGGTGATGGTTCAGCAAGAGCTAGCTCCTTCCAAAACAAAAGCAGCAGCTTTGAGGGATAAGGTAGACAGATTGAGTCAAAACCCTTTTGATGCGTCCTCTTAGCAAGTACAGGTCACTGTCCCCCCACCCATTCCGTTGGCTAGTCCAGAACGTTATTCTGGCGATCCGACTAAGACGCAGGGGTTTTTAACGCAGATAATGCTTCATTTCTCCTGCAAACCGGCCTCTTTTCCAAACTGTTGGACAGGCCACATGAAGGGCTTGCTCCCTCCCCGCATGACAGGGCCCGAGCCCCGGCCCTCCAGGTGTTACCCACAGAAGCAACCCGCACCCCGTCTCATACGGGACTCCTGCCCCCGGACATCTCTGCATCATGGGGCCGAACCACTACCGGCTCCCTCGCCCGGCCCGGCCGCCATCTTGGACACTGCACCACGAGGCCGCGTGGCCTCAGCTCGACCCTAACCCTGGGCCTGGCCAGGCCCCGACATCCCGGCACCACCATCCACCCAGGAGGTGAACGGACCACTTGGCAGGTCAATGGGAGAAAGAAGTGTCGATGGCTCTCCCCCGCCAGGTGCCGATCGCCCCCCAGCTCCCCCGGGCGCTGGCTCCACCCCCCTGCTGGGTGTCTGGACTCCCTCATCCCGGACCTCCCGACCTCCAAGTGCGAGGGTCCGGACATCAAGGGGCGCCAGACCTATAACTGGGGCAGCTCCAGAGCAGGAAGGCAGATGTATCCTGGAGTCGAGAGACACCGTGAAGAACTCATCCTTGACGGACTACTGGCGCTGCCGTAGCCCTGCCTTGCGCACTATCGTCTTGCCTGCTGGCGCTGCCGCAACCCTCTGAATCCTTCATCCTCGTCGGGACCTGCTGGCGCTGCCGCGGACCGTTGTACTACCACCTTCACCGGGACCTGCTGGCGCCGCCGCGGACCGTCGCTACCTACGATCATCCCGGGACCTGCCGGCGCCGCGGCCCGTACATCTAGAACGCCGAGCTCTAGGATTGTGAGCTATCCATCATATCATCACATCTGCCAGATTGGTAACAAGACTGTCCCGCTACCCCCTTCCCATCCAAGAGACTAGAATCGAGGGGACCCCTGAGTCCAGACCTCCTTGTACCATTCTACCGTACTTTAAGATTGCTTATAAAGAACGTAAACCTTATCTTTGTGTGGTGTCCTTCTGTGGGGGGGGAAGTTACTCGTCTGTACGATCGCTGGAGACGGCTCTCCCCGGAGACCTCTCCTCTTGTCCTCGGCCGACCCTCCTGGTCCGTCTAACATTGGTGGCCAGCGGCGCGATCCGAATCAATGCGTAATCGTACAGAGAGTAGCTCACCCCACAGCAAAACCACAATGACAACCAAAGAGAGCGGATCCACCGAGAAATTCCAGATGGAGAAATTGGAAGAGTACAGCCATCGTGAATTGAAACAATTCTGCATTGAACTAGGCATTGCTACCACCGGTCTGAGTACTAAAGACGATTTCAAGCACGCCATTGAGTCGTGGGCAGAAACCGGGGCCGTCAGACCCCCGGACCAAAACATTGCAGCATCAGAGAGGAACACCACGGCTCCCGAGGAGCGAAGAACGGGTCTCTCGCAGGAAGAGATCCAAGAAAGAGAAAAAAACAGACTACATGAGTTAGAAATGGCCCGGCTCAAAATGGACGGTGAACTCAAATTAGCCGAACAAAAACTGAACCTAGAACATCTGCGGCTCCGAGAAGAACGGGAAGAAAAACAGAGGCAGAGAGAGCTCGAAGAAAAGAGATTAGCGTACGAACACAAGCGCAAACTAGCAGAAATAGACCTACGGAAGCAGAACAAAGAACTGGGGGTGCCCGAGCAACCGCACACCCCAGGAGCGACAGAAAAGAAAGTACACATCCCCAAGGATGTCGTTCGAGAATATTTCCGAGATGACGACATACAACAGTGGTTCAAGGCCTACGAGATCGCCATGACCTCCCACCGGATCGATCGAAGTGACTGGGGAGCCGGTCTATGGGGGAGGTTCGTCAATGAAGGCCACGATGCCCTGTTACAGCTCCCAGACCATCTGATGACCTCCTATGACCACATGAAGGCTGCCCTCCTCACCCGATATGGGCTCACACCCGAAATGTACTGCCAGAGGTTCCGAGACTGCACCCGGATCCCGGGTACAACTTGGGTGGAATATGTAAACTATTTCAGCCGAGCCTTCGAGGGTTGGATCAAGGGGAGCCATGTAACGACCTACGAGCAACTTTTTAATCTCATGGTGTGGGAGCACCTCTCTAACAACTGCTTCGTCGAGCTCAGGCAGCACCTCCTCGACAGTAAATTGACTGACCCACGGCAGCTCGCCGCCGAGGCTGACCGATGGGAGAGCACTCGAGTAGGCCGGAGTGGGCCGCACGAACAGAACCGGAACAACCAAGGTCAGCACCCTCCCCGAGGAGGAGGAGGAGGCCAGGGACGAGGAAGAGACACCGTCCCGGCCGCTCCCGCTGCCAGCACCCCGCCCCCGGCTAACCGGGGCAACCCCCCGGTGCGCCCGGGGTTCCGAACCAATGTCACGTGTCACCGATGCCAGCGAGTAGGCCACTACGCCAATGACCCGAACTGTCCACAGAATCAAACTCCGAGACCCCGCCAGGTAGCTGCCGCCGCCCTGGGGGGAGAACAAATCTCCGAAGAACAGGAAGAATGCGAACAAGAACCACAAGAATGGGAACCAGCCGCCATGGTTCTAGCGTGCCTAGGGGGAAGAGACATGGTCCCGCGGGCTCCCCTACCCGCCAACACCAGAAAATATAGTCAGTGGGTGAACATTAATGGGCGCAGGGCCGAAGCACTACGTGACACAGGGGCCAGTGTGACGGCCGTCCGCTGTCACCTGGTGACCCCAGAACAGATCCTGCCGAACATTCTCTGCCCCGTCCGTTCGGCCGACAATTCGGAGAGCCTATGTCGGATGGCCTGCGTCCCCTTCGAATTGGGAGGAGTCTCCGGCATGTTGAAGGTGACGCTCCGAGATGATGCCCCCGTGGACTGTCTCCTGGGGAATGATCTTGAGAGTTCCCCGTGGGCCGCCGTCGAGAGGAGAGAGCACCTGGGGATGTTAGGCCTCCCGGACTGGGCATGCGTCACCACCCGGTCCATGGCCGCCCGTACCATCCCCCGACCAGAAGAACCCGAATGGCCAGCACCTCCTCCCCCAATCGCTCCAGTAGAGGACACCGACCATACCGACCCCCCAGAGCAAACTCCCGAAGGGCTCACCCAGCCCCAGGACCTTCCCGGCCTGGCTCAGTGGCGTCAAGAAGGGGGGCCCACCCAGGAACAGTTCCGTCAAGAGCAGAAGACCTGTCCCTCCCTCGAGGGACTCCGCCAGCAAGCCCTCGCCCAGAGCGCAGGGGACACCACCGGAGCCCATTGGATTTATTGGGACAACGACCTGTTGTACAGTGAACAGAGAATCGCGGAGTTAGGGGCCAGTCGAGTGCTGGTGGTTCCCCTCCGTTTTAGAGACTTCTTGTTAAATTTGGCCCACGATGTCCCCCTGGCTGGACACCTGGGTCAGGACAAAACCTACAGTCGCCTGGTGACCCACTTTTTCTGGCCCAAGATGAGAAACAACGTCCTCAACCACTGCCGGTCCTGCCCCACGTGCCAGGCCAGCGGGAAGAGCGGCCGCAAACTTAAAGCACCTCTGCAACCCTTCCCAGTTGTCACCACCCCATTCGAGAGGGTGGGAATAGACATTGTGGGGCCCCTAGACCCCCGTACAGCACAAGGACATCGGTTCATCCTGGTACTGGTGGACCACGCCACCCGCTACCCCGAGGCTGTTCCCCTGCGAACTGTAACAGCCCCGGTGGTCGGCCGGGCCTTAATGGGGATCTTCTCCCGGGTGGGCTTTCCCCGAGAAGTCGTCAGCGACAGAGGCACAAACTTTATTTCAAAATATATGAAGTCCCTCTGGCAACAGTGCGGGGTCACCTACCGATTCACGACCCCCTATCACCCTCAAGGAAACGGACTAGTCGAGCGGTTCAACCGCACGCTCAAAGGGATGATCGGGGGGTTGGAAGAACCCCTCCGTCGCCAGTGGGATGTGCTACTGCCGTGCCTCCTCTTCGCATATCGAGAAGTCCCCCAGAAGTCCCTCGGCTTCAGCCCGTTTGAACTCTTGTACGGACACCCTGTGCGAGGGCCCCTCAGCCTAGTCAAAGAAGGTTGGGAGATGGCCCCCCTAAAGACCCCTCCAGATGTCTTCAAGTACCTCCTGACCCTACGCAATCAGACCAGGCGATTCAGAGAAATGGCGAAAGCAAACCTTGAGGCCAGCCAGGAGGACATGAAAAAATGGTACGATCAAAATGCCTCCTCTATCGAATTCGAACCTGGCCAACAAGTGTGGGTGATGTCCCCCACCGAACCATGTGCCTTGCAGGACAAGTGGACGGGGTCCTTCAAGGTGGTCGAGCGCAAGAGCCCCGTCACCTATCTCATCGATATGGAATCTCCACGGAACCCCCTCCGGGTCCTCCACGCCAATAGACTCAAACCCCACTTTGTGCGCTCGGAGCTCAGCCTCCTGATGGCTACAGACAGCGGAGCGGAAGAAGACTCCGAACCTCTCCCTGATCTCCTAAAGACCCGTGAGAAAGATGGTTCCGTGGACGGGGTCCGACTCTCAGATGCCCTCACACCGGAACAGCGCCAAGGCTGCCGGGACCTCCTGCTGCAGTTTGCGACCCTGTTTTCCCTCACCCCAGGGGTCACCCCCTGGTGCTTGCACAACGTGGACACTGGGGACAGTCCCCCTATCAGACATTGGGCGTACCGCGTACCAGATCGGGTACGGGCCTGCATCCAAGAGGAGGTGTCAAAGATGCTCACGCTCGGGGTCATCGAGCCTTCGGACAGCCCCTGGGCCAGCCCAGTCATGCTGGTCCCCAAAGCTGCTGCCCCCTGCATCACCCCTGAGCTCCGATTCTGCGTCGACTATCGGGGCCTGAACGCTGTCACCAGAACCGACGCTCATCCCATCCCCCGAGCCGATGAACTGATCGACCGCATGGGGGCTGCCGCTACCTCAGCATCTTCGACCTGACAGCGGGCTACTGGCAGATCGGTCTCACACCCCGGGCTCAGGAACGATCCGCCTTTTCCACCCCCGATGGCCACAACCACTTCAAGGTCATGCCATTCGGCATGAAGAATGCTCCAGCTACTTTCCAGCGACTGGTAAACCAGGTCTTGGCGGGACTCGAGGAGTTCAGCGCCGCCTACCTGGACGATATCGCTGTGTACAGCCGCCACTGGTCCGACCACCTCCACCACCTCCGAGAGGTCCTGCAGGCCCTCCAACGGGCTGGCCTCACAATCAAGGCCAGCAAGTGCCAAATTGGTCAGGGGTCCGTAACCTACCTCGGACACCAGGTGGGAAGCGGTCTGGTGGCCCCTCTTCAACTCAAGATCGCTGCCATCCAGTCCTGGCAGCCTCCCGTCACGCAGACCGAGGTCCGAGCCTTCTTGGGGCTCACCGGCTACTACCGGCGGTTCGTGAGGGACTATGGCAGCATTGTGGGGCCCCTCACGGAACTCACATCCAAAAACCACCCGAAGAAGGTCAACTGGACCCCAGACTGTCAAGCGGCCTTCGAGAAGCTGAAGGCCGCCATGTGCACTGCCCCTGTGCTCCAGGCCCCCGACTACAGTCGGGAATTCATCGTACAAACGGATGCCTCCGACCATGGCATTGGGGCGGTCCTCTCCCAGTTGAACCCCGAAGGACTTGACCAACCCGTGGCCTTCATCAGCAGACGTCTCCTGGCCCGGGAACAGCGCTGGAGCACCATCGAGAGGGAAGCCTTCGCAGTGGTATGGGCCCTCAAAAAACTCCGGCCCTATCTCTTCGGTACCCACTTCCGGGTGCAGACAGATCATCGGCCCTTGCAGTGGCTAATGCAGATGCGGGGGGAAAACCCCAAACTATTGCGTTGGTCCATCTCCCTGCAGGGTATGGACTTCACTGTGGAACATCGACCTGGCCAAGACCACGCCAACGCAGATGGCCTGTCACGCTTTTTCCGCCTCGACGAGGAGAATCCCCAAGAGGATGGGTGACTCTCCCCGCCTTCAGCTGGGGGGGACGCATGTTGGACAGGCCACATGAAGGGCTTGCTCCCTCCCCGCATGACAGGGCCCGAGCCCCGGCCCTCCAGGTGTTACCCACAGAAGCAACCCGCACCCCGTCTCATACGGGACTCCTGCCCCCGGACATCTCTGCATCATGGGGCCGAACCACTACCGGCTCCCTCGCCCGGCCCGGCCGCCATCTTGGACACTGCACCACGAGGCCGCGTGGCCTCAGCTCGACCCTAACCCTGGGCCTGGCCAGGCCCCGACATCCCGGCAGCACCATCCACCCAGGAGGTGAACGGACCACTTGGCAGGTCAATGGGAGAAAGAAGTGTCGATGGCTCTCCCCCGCCAGGTGCCGATCGCCCCCCAGCTCCCCCGGGCGCTGGCTCCACCCCCCTGCTGGGTGTCTGGACTCCCTCATCCCGGACCTCCCGACCTCCAAGTGCGAGGGTCCGGACATCAAAGGGCGCCAGACCTATAACTGGGGCAGCTCCAGAGCAGGAAGGCAGTTGTATCCTGGAGTCGAGAGACACCGTGAAGAACTCATCCTTGACGGACTACTGGCGCTGCCGTAGCCCTGCCTTGCGAACTATCGTCTTGCCTGCTGGCGCTGCCGCAACTCTCTGAATCCTTCATCCTCGTCGGGACCTGCTGGCGCTGCCACGGACCGTTGTACTACCACCTTCACCGGGACCTGCTGGCGCCGCCGCGGACCGTCGCTACCTACGATCATCTCGGGACCTGCCGGCGCCGCCCCGGCCCGTACATCTAGAACGCCGAGCTCGAGATTTGTGAGCTATCCATCATATCATCACATCTGCCAGATTGGTAACAAGACTGTCCCGCTACCCCCTTCCCATCCAAGAGACTAGAATCGAGGGGACCCCTGAGTCCAGACCTCCTTGTACCATTCTACCGTACTTTAAGATTGCTTATAAAGAACGTAAACCTTATCTTTGTGTGGTGTCCTTCTGTGGGGGGGGGAGTTACTCGTCTGTACGATCGCTGGAGACGGCTCTCCCCGGAGACCTCTCCTCTTGTCCTCGGCCGACCCTCCCGGTCCGTCTAACACAAACCATCACTCAAGGGTGGCTTTTGCCATTTCCTATCTGGTCGGGGATGCCGCCAATTGGGCAGTACCCTTGGTGAGAAATAATGACGCCATATTATCGGATTGGACCGCCTTCCTTGCTGAATTTGAGAGGGTTTTTGATAGACTTGCCACTACTTTTAGTGCAGACAGAGAGTTGCTCACCCTTAGGCAGGGCAGGAGGGATTTAGTATCTTACTTGACTGACTTCAACAGGTTAGTGGCAGAGACATCATGGCCAGAGGAAAAGAGGATGTCACTTTTCTACCAAGGGTTGACAGATGGACTAAAAGACATCATAGCACAGATAGACCCTCAGCCAGTTACCTGCACTGATATGATAAACCTAACCTTACGACTAGGTGGCAGACAAAGTGAAAGAGGAGGAGAAAGAAGAAGGTGGGACAGGGTTTCTGTTGGGTCCGAGTCTGTCCCCCGGAGGTCTTTGCCTTCCTCTGAATCTAGCTCAGAACCCATGGAGATCGGAGCTGTAAGAGCGCCTTTGTCTAAGGAAGAAAAAGAAAGCCGTAGAGCCCTGGGGTTATGTCTATACTGCGGGAAAAAAGGGCATTTCGTTAAAGAGTGCCCCAGTAAACCAAAGACTTCTGGGGTATGGAACAAAAGCAAGAGAATAGCGGTCTCTTTGGTAGGTGCGTCAGAGGCAGTGACAGGGAACTTTCAGGAAGCCCATAGGGAATCCCAGCCTTTGAAAATTCCTTCGTTAACAGTTCTGGCTTTGAAGGATACGGAGACACATATAGTTCTTCCAATGAGTCTAGAGAGTCAGCGGAGAATACATCAGGTCAAGGTCATGATTGACTCGGGGGCCACGGGGAATTTTATAGATAGCAGTCTAGTAACCTCTTTGTCACTGGCCAGAGTGAGTAGAGAGACCCCCGAGGAGGTGTTGGCCGTGGATGGAAAACCTCTGATATCTGGTCTCATTACGGAGCAGACCGACGTAGTGGAATTGTCTTTCAAGGGACCTGAGGGATGGCACAGAGAGAAACTAACTTTAAACATCATAGTAGCCCCTCAGTATGAGGTCATTCTGGGAATGCCCTGGCTAAGCTATCATAACCCTTTGATTGATTGGAAAACAAAAGAGGCCCGGTTTTTGTCGGAGGTATGCAAGGAACATCTGAACTCTTCCCAGACACAGCCTACGGCAGTCTTCTTTCTTCCGGTGGTGGTGGCTACTGCCGCGGAGAAAAAGGTTATTCTACCCTCCGAATACCAGTGCTTGGAGGATGTCTTTAGTGAAAGCCAGGCAGAACAACTACCCCCACACCGGATGTATGATTGTCGAATACATCTAGTGGAGGGTGCCACGTTACCGTCATGTCGTGTCTACGCATTGTCGGTTCATGAGACTGCGCACCTAAAAGAATACCTTGATCACTATGTTGAGATAGGGTTCATCAGACCCTCTAGATCCCCAGCAGCCTCTCCTTTGTTTTTCATCAAAAAAGCAAACAGAGAATTGAGAGCCTGTGTGGACTATCGGGTATTAAATAAGAACACTGTAAGAAACAGATACCCTTTGCCACTCATTACGGTCTTGTTAGATCAAGTGAGGGATGTCCAGATATACACCCGCTTGGACTTAAGGGGTGCGTACCATTTTTTTTAAATTTTATTTTGGATATCTTATAAAGCGCATGAATCACCCCGTTGGGGTATCTCCACGCTAATGAGAGTAGAGGTGTCATTTAGTGTTGGTTTAAACAGGAAGGTCTTCAGATTCTTTCTAAAGCTAAGGTAGTTGTGATTGAGTCGAAGTGTCTCAGGGAGCTGATTCCACATTTTTGGTCCTATGTGAGAGAAGGCTTTCCCACCCCATTTTGTTTTCTTAAAGCGGGGGATTACCAGCAGGCCCTTGCCTTCCGACTTGGCCCAAGTTGGTGAAGGCCTTTGAAAACAATGCAGCATATTTTAAAAAGAATTCTCTTGCGAATGGGGAGCCAATGAAGTTTTTGCAGAAGGGGGATGGAAGGGGAGCGACGAGGGGAATTGGTTACCAGGCGGGCTGCTGTGTTTTGGACCACATGCAGGGACTGTAATGCATAATCTTTGGCAGAAATAAGGAGGGCATTGCTAAAGTCTAGTCGATTGAGTACTAGGGCTTGTATCAAAGTTTTGCGAGTTGAGAGGGGAAGAAAATGAAACACTTTCCGCAGAAGACTTAGGGCATGGAAGCATGCATGTTTAGTTGATGTTACATGCTCATCCATGTTTAGCTTGTTATCTACTAATACCCCTAAGTTCTTTTCCACTACCTTGGGGGTTGGCGCTATACCCAGTTCTTGGGGCCACCAGCTTGGGGACCAGCTAGTATTTGTCTCAGTGAATAACATGATCTCCGTTTTGCTTGTGTTAAGCTGGAGAAAATTCTGAGTCATCCAGGCCGTGATCTTGAGCATGCCCTCGGAAAAAAATTCTTGAATGTTGGGCGCATCAGTATCATATGCCAGTAGGAGTTGTGTATCGTCTGCGTAAGAGACCGGGATGAACCCGATCTTCCTAAGCAGAGAGGCCAGTGGGGCAATATAAATATTGAAAAGGGTGGGGCTGAGGCAGGAGCCCTGTGGGACTCCCTTAGTAACAGCTGTGGTCTTAGCTTTAAACGTGCCAAGGTTAACCGTTTGCGTCCGATCCTTGAGGAAGTCTGTTAGCCACTCCAAGGCCTTGTCCCGAATGCCTATGTTGTACAATCGGTCAAGTAAAATATGATGAGAGATGGTATCAAAAGCAGCGGACAGGTCGAGCAGTATTAAGATTACCGCTCGACCTCCGTCCGCCTGCATTCTGATATCGTCAATGACATTGACCAGGGCGGATTCCGTGCTATGACGGGGCCGGAAATCCGACTGGGAGTAATTAGGCAATTTGAGGTCTCAACATAGAATGAAAGGTGTTTGTTTATGTGTTTTTCCAGCAATTTGCTATATGATGGAAGTAAGGATATAGGCCGGTAATTTGTGATCACATCCGGTGGGAGCTTGGAGTTTTTCCTGATGGGCATGACCTGAGCGTCTTTCCATTCTTTGGGGAGAGAACCCTCTGTGATTGATTTGTTAAAGATGACTTCAAGGGGTCTTGCCAATTCTGTGGCAAGAGTTTTTACCATTTTCACTGGAATTAGGTCTTTAGGGGACCCTGACTTGGCTGATTTGAGAAGAGCTTCTGTTTCTTCAAGAGTTAGAAGGGGAAATGTTTTTAGGAGTGGCTGAATAAGCGGGCAAGCTTTGGTGTGTGGAATCTCTGTGTCTGGCTCACATGAGCTGTGGGAGGGAAATTTAGAGTAGATATCTTCAATCTTCTGAGTTAGATGATTGGCGATGTTGTCGCAGAGAGATTGGGAAGGCTCATCTTTGGGACTGCAGGCTTTGGGTTTAACTAGAGAATTTGGGATCTGAAAGCGCGTTTTGAGGGTATTGTCAGCCTGCTCTAATTGTGATGCAATGTGCTTTTTCCTGGTGTTTCTTAGATTTTTATGATATTTCCTCAGCATCTCTTTAAAGATGTCCTTGTCTGATTGTGTTTTGGAGCGGCGCCAACTTCGCTCCGCAACCTTGCATTTGCTTTTCTCTATTTTTAATAATTCAGAATACCAGGGGGCTTGGGGGCGGCAAGCCAGTGTGGATACTTTTTTTAATAGGAATTAAGGCATTTAAAGTGATATTGATGGCATTTTGAAATAAGTTGAGGTGTTCCTCAACAGTACTATTGGGGACCAGTGAGGGGAGGTGAAATTCTTCGGTGAAAGATTTAGGTGAAAGTTTGTTCCATTGTCTGAAGCAACGAGTGCCTGGGTTTTTGTTGTGGGCGTTCACAGTAGGTCCCACTAGATCAAAAGTTACCATGTGATGATCAGACCAGGTTAAGGGTAGTGTTTGTCTATATATTAGATCCATCAAATTGGAGAGCACTTGGTCAAGAGTATGACCTGCGCAGTGAGTGGGTCCATTATTTATCTTGTTCAGTCCGAGAGGGGAGCTATCTCTAAGAAAATGTAAGGTCTCAGGATCTTGTAGATCTTCACTGTGTATATTAAAGTCTCCTAACAAAATAAATGTATTAGTGGAGATGACATGCGGAGCAATGAGCTCTGAGATAAGTAAAATTGAGTTGGTAATAGGGCCAGGTGGGCGATAAACTAGGGCACCTTTCCAGCTAAGCTGCGCGTGGAGATCTATTCTGAATATGATCATCTCCAGGTTATTGTACATGTGTTCCTCTAGTACTGTAACTTTTATGGGATCTTTATAGACTATAGCGATCCCGCCTCCATTCTCCCTTGGTCTATCTAGTTTTAAAATCCGATATCCCTCAGGTAAGGCTGTTGCGATGGCTGGGGCCGAGGTTGTCTTTAACCAGGTTTCAGTAAGAAACCCCAGGTCAAGTTTTGATGTAGAGAGAAAGTCCCATATATGGGTGGCATGTTTGGGGAGTGAGCGTACATTAGCTAGAAAAGCTTTCCAGTTGTGATCTGCTGAGCAGTATTTCATCTTTGCGTTTTATCGAAGAGGAGTGCTCATGTTCTCTTGAAGACTTGGACATTTACAATCCCTACATGAAAAAGGGCCATTCCAACCCGAATAATGACTTTTGTTTGCAAAGATAGGTAGCGGGGTTTGGGTGGGTCTGGTTATCATGCTTGGCAGCTATGTTTAATAGCTCTTGCCTAGAGTAACTGATCCTCTTAGTATCCTCAAAGGTAGGGTCTTTAGCTTTGGCATGATTGGCATAAGGACTGGCACATGGCAGCGATCTGGCGCGGACGGGCGCAGACGGGCTTGCCTCCGGTGCGCTGCCGGCGCTCCCGCTGCACTCGTCCGCTGCGCTGCCGGGTGAGTGTGGTCATTTATACATAGGTGAGGGCGGGGCTTATCCAACAACTAGTCCGCCCCTCCAATTCCTTCCCAAAATGTCCGCTTACCCAGAGGACGTCCTCCGGCAGTACCTAATCGACTGCGGGGACCGGGGTTCTAGCGCGGTAAGGAGGCAGGTGGGGGCAGGTTACAGGTTCAAAATAAAGTGCAAATAGGCAATTTAAAATTTTTTAAATTACGAACCAACAGTGCTATTTCCCGGCTTCCGCCTCAGAAAATACAATAACGCTACTACTCTCTGTCCAGCGCGAGTGGAAAGCGAGGTTTAAATAGCGTCGAGGACGGGGCTTATCCAACCACTAGTCCGCCCCTCCAATTCCTTCCCAAAATGTCCGCTTCCCCAGAGGACGTCCTCCGGCAGTACCTAATCGACTGCGGGGACCGGGGTTCTAGCGCGGTAAGGAGGCAGGTGGGGGCAGGTTACAGGTTCAAAATAAAGTGCAAATAGGCAATTTAAAATTTTTTAAATTACGAACCAACAGTGCTATTTCCCGGCTTCCGCCTCAGGAAATACAATAACGCTACTACTCTCTGTCCAGCTCCAGTGGAAAGCGAGGTTTAAATAGCGTCGAGGGCGAGGCTTATCCAATAACTAGTCCGCCCCTCCAATTCCTTCCCAAAATGTCCGCTTCCCCAGAGGACGTCCTCCGGCAGTACCTAATCGACTGCGGGGACCGGGGTTCTAGCGTGGTAAGGAGGCAGGTGGGGGCAGGTAACAGGTTCAAAATAAAGTGCAAATAGGCAATTTAAAATTTTTTAAATTACGAACCAACAGTGCTATTTCCCGGCTTCCGCCACAGGAAATACAATAACGCTACTACTCTCTGTCCAGCGCGAGTGGAAAGCGAGGTTTAAATAGCGTCTAGGGCGGGGCTTATCCAAGGAAGGTGACGAATGGAAAACTGCCTTCAAGACTCGTTACGGATTGTAGGAATATACTGTTATGCCGTTTGGGTTGTGTAACGCCCCGGCGGCATTTCAGTATTTTCTTAACGATGTCTTGAAGGAGTTTGTGGACGTATGTGCGGTCGTCTACATCGACAACATTCTCATTTACTCAGACAAGACCGAGACCCACAGGCACCATGTCTCTCAAGTTTTACAGAGGTTGGGGGAAAACAAACTCTATTGTAAGCTGAGTAAATGCGAATTCAGTGTGACAGAGGTGGAATTCCTGGGGGTGATCCTGAGTCCTACTGGGTTGCAAATGTCAGAGAGAAAAGTGAAGGCTGTCCAGGAGTGGCCGATCCCATCTAGTGTAAAAGACGTCCAGAGCTTCTTGGGCTTTGCGAACTATTACCGTAGGTTTATTTCACAGTTTTCCTTGGTAGCATCACCTCTGTCAAAGTTGCTCAGAAAAGGAGTCGTTTTTCTTTGGTCTATAGAAGCGAATAACGCTTTCATGACTCTAAAAGAAGCCTTTACCACCGCCCCGATCTTGGCCCATCCCAAACCAGAACTTCTGTTCGCAGTGGAAGCGGATGCTTCAGACACAGCGATAGGGGCCATCCTGTCACAACGGAAGCAGACCACAAGGCAATTACATCCCGTAGCCTACATGTCCAAGAAGCTGTGTCCAGCAGAGACGAACTATACAATAGCCGAGAAAGAGCTGTTAGCTATAAAGAAAGCGTTTCAGGAATGGCGTCAACATCTGTGGGGGGCGGCGTTCCCAGTCACCGTGTTCTCAGATCACAGAAACCTTCAATACATGAAAACAGCAAGGAACCTCACTCAGAGACAGATGAGGTAGAGGTTGTTTTTCTCTGAATATGATTTCGTTATCACGTATAGACCTGGGGTGGAGAACAGGAAAGCTGATACCCTGTCCAGACAGTCACATCCTGGCAACGTTCCTGGTAAAAAACCCTTAGAGGCGATAGTGGATCCGGGAAAGGTGGTTTGCGTAGTTCAGGCAAACACCTTTTTGGATATGATTCGCAACTCAAGAGCTCATGATGCATGGGTGTCTTGGGCTACTTTGGGGAGTGGTCGCACACTGAAGCAAGGGTTACCTTTTCAAGATGGAAAACTGTTTCTACCTAGTGTAGCTTTAAGGAAGAAGGCTTTTGAATGGTGTCATGATACCTTGTTGGCAGGTCACTCCGGAGTGAACAAAACAGTTCAGTTATTGCAACGCCATTTCTGGTGGGAAACCATCAAGGGAGACGTAATCACATGGGTAGGATTTTGTGAGGAGTGTGCCCGAGCCAAGAACGAGACAGGAAAAAGGAAGGGGCTGCTGATGCCTCTACCCACGCCAAAAAGACCTTGGCAGACCATCAGTGTTGACTTTGTTACGGGTCTACCCCCAGATCAAGGCAAGACTGCAATCCTGGTGATAGTTGATAGTCTCACTAAAATGGGACACTACATTCCCTGTGTGAATCTCCCCACCGCCAGTCAAACAGCACAGTTACTGTTAAGCAATGTTGTTCGTTTGCATGGAATACCTGAGGTGATAGTCTCGGATAGAGGTCCGCAATTCATCGCCAGGTTCTGGAAGGCCTGGTGCAAAGATCCAGTCTTCTCTCTCCACTAGCTTCCACCCTCAGACTGATGGTCAGACAGAGAGACTTAACCAAACGCTGAAAAAATACCTCAGATGTTATGCTGCTGAAGCTCAGGATTCATGGGTCTCCCTGTTGTGGATGGCCGAAGTGGCGTACAACAACGCCTGGCACAGTTCTCTGGGGGTTTCTCCCTTCTGCGCCACCTATGGTTTTGATGCCCGAATTCTTCCCATCAGCATCCCGGAAGGGGTGGCTGATCAACCTACTGTTTTGGGGCAAATGCGCAAAATACATGCGGTGCACAAAAAGATCAGAGCTCATCTGCAGAAAGCGAAGGCTGAGTACAAAAGAGGAGAGGACAAACATCGGAGGGCAGGTCCAACCTATGCTGTGGGGGATAAGGTATGGCTTTCCACCAAGAACATCCGTTTCAAATTGCGCAGTATCTTTCACCCCAGATACATTGGTCCTTATGTCATCACAAAGCAGATTAATCCGGTGGCGTACAAGTTCAAACTACCAGGTACGCTCAGAATCCATCCAGTGTTCCATTGCAACTTATTGAAACCTGTTTTTGGTGCCAGGAGGCGTGCGCCTCCTCCTGTGTCATGTGATGATGGTTTTGAGTATGTGGTGAGGAGTATCAAGAACTCCAAATACCGGAGGGGTGTGTTGTGGTATCTGGTTTCCTGGAAGGGGTACTCGGCTGAGGATGATTCTTAGGAACCTGTGCAGAACATCCATGCTCCTGAGGCTGGCCGTTCATATCACTGTAGGTTCCCTCTGCGGCCTGGCCCTAGAAGGCGCTAGGAGGGAGGGCATACTGTCAGG
The DNA here is from genome assembly GCF_964263255.1 of Lissotriton vulgaris. Classification (NCBI taxonomy): domain Eukaryota; kingdom Metazoa; phylum Chordata; class Amphibia; order Caudata; family Salamandridae; genus Lissotriton; species Lissotriton vulgaris. The sequence goes on from NW_028252742.1 coordinate 1,553,086, forward strand.
AATATCAAGGTTGCGCCTACATTGCTGAATACTCATGGGTGCAAGCTCTTGGAGAATGGACACGGGAGTTAGACTACAACTCCCAGACTCCCCGGTGAAGGGGAGTATTTGTACAACCTAAACACGCTTCCTGTTGCGTGTAATTCGTTTTGGTTCCAGGTTCCGGGAACCGTTTGAAGACGCCGTGTGGCCGCTTGTCGGCTATCTGGGTCTAAGCCCGTTCGTATCCCGTGTTGCCCGTGTGATCCAGGTAGGATCGGAATTGCTGCAAGCGCCAATCTGTTCTAGGGCGGGCTTTCCGTTTCGCTGTGTTTCATTAACTTTTACGAGAGCGGAGCGCGGTGGTTAACAGCCACGCGTTGCCGTTCTATCTTCACTGGAGTGCTGTAACTCCGAGGAATGCATCAAAGGGTTCTGCCCTTAAAAATACTTCTTCCCTTGTTCTTGGGGGTTAACAGTCCGCGGAGCGTGGTGGTGGTGGTCGAAACCACACGTTACCGTGCACTGTATTGTTTCCGGCCATACACCTTTGTTTTGACTTTCAGGAGCAGGGTGGATTACTCGCTATTTGGAAATACCAGCATTTACTCTGATTTTGTTCTGGCTCCTTCTGGGGAACACCGTTGTGCTTTGTTATTTCCCTTATGACGTGTAGAGCGGAGTGTGGTGGTTCTTGCATCCCACGCACTACCGTTTCTGCAAATAAGGTAACTGTATAATTACCTGAACACCATTGGATCTTATTTCTTGTTCTGTCCCAGCCAGGAGCTGCGTGTTTAGTAGAATCCAGTTCCCCAACCCTCTTGCATTCTGTCATGGTATGTTGGATATAGGGGCATGAATCAGGTGGTCTATGTGTCATAGAGTTATGCCTTGTCCCTGACCTGTGTTTGTGTTCCAATAGGCTTCATTGAATGACAAGAGGTGATTGAAGTGTTTTCGTCCAGGCTGGTTTTTTCAACCAAACCATAAGGTACTTAGGTTTCATTTAGTGAGATCATATGAGAGTGGAATGTCGTCACTTAAGTGTTACTAAGTATATGTTTTGTCGTTTCAGGTTTATCCCTTTCCCAGTTGACCCTTCCCTTTCCCTTCCCTGTTCTTTTTATCCCTCGCCTAATGGCTCAAAACCTCTGTGTGATTGTACAAGAGGGTTTGTGACATTTGGAGGTGGACCCTTATAAGCATCAATCGGATTCAGTGGAGCATATCTGGACAGTTGAGGTGCACTGGTACACTTTTTTGTGCATGTTGGTATTAGCTAATTTTTACATACCACCATTAATTTTTATACACTTGGTTGTCGTTATTTGCTGGTCATCTTTATACACTGCACACAGAGAGAGTGACCGATGATGAGAAGTGGGTACACTGGATATTGTTAACCAGGAACCCCCTCAGGAGTTACGTCCGAGAGGCACTCTCTCTGTTTCCACACATTTTTTCTTGGTGGTTGTGGGAACCTGTATCTATTCTTTCTTTAAAGCCACATCCTTGACCTATGAGATTAGTGTTATTTAACACACTTAGGATGATCTAGATGGTTCCCCAGATTATCCCTGTTGGTCTATTAAGTTGTATGTATTGATTATAGGTAAGGCGCATTTTGTATAGTGGTTTGAGTGGGGGGCTGCCTTACCTCTCTCTTTCCCCCTATACTCCTATTGATTAAGTACCAGACTGCACACAGGCTCTGCAATGGCAGACCTGAGACACACTTTTACAGGCTACTTCTGTGGGTGGCACAACCAGTGCTGCAAGCCCACCAGCAGAATTTGGTTTACAAGCCCTAGGCACACTCAGTGCACTGTACTAGGGTCTGACAAGTAAACCAAACCAACCAATCATGGAATCACTAATCCATACATCAATTTACCATAGGGAGCACTTGCACTGAGGCACTGGACAGCAGTGGCACAGTGCCCAAAGCATCTATAACCAACAAAAACACACATGAGGCAGAAGCAAAAAAATGGAAGGCAGACCCACGCCAAGGTGCCAGGTCTAAAAAAAGACCCTTGGTTTCTGTATTCCTTGTACTAGCTCATACAGTGCCCGAGGGTGTTTTATTGATCTAGTCCCACTCATGAGTGATTAATCAATCAAACACTCACACCCAGTCAAAAGATCTGGGTTTAATCCATCACCGTTCTTTAGCCACTCTGCCACCCCAGTTCAGACATGGCTATATACAAATCAGTCTGACCCTGTGCCTCATGGGAACAGTCCAGCCCGAACTGCCAAGCCATGTCTTCCCTGGACCGGAAACAAGCTTCCGAGGACCGGTTTCTGGCATTCCAGTCCTCGGAAGCTTGTTTCCGGTCCAGGGAAGACATGGCTTGGCAGTTCGGGCTGGACTGTTCTCATGAGGCACAGGGTCAGACTGATTTGCATATAGCCATGTCTGAACTGGGGTGGCAGAGTGGGCTAAAGAACGGTGATGGATTAAACCCAGATCTTTTGACTGGGTGTGAGTGTTTGATTGATTCAGATGCTCCGTCCATCACCACCCCCTTTTGTACCGCTTTGTGTAAGGATGGCTTGCCACAGCAAGCTGTGTTGTGTGTTATGAGTGTGTGGCCCCTTCTTGAAAATGTCTGGAATTAGCTTAATTTGATTTTTTTTGTTGTCGTCATTGTGTTCTGCAGATGCCACTGGAAGAATTACACTTTAAATTTTAAAGAATGAATTATCTAAAATATGTTAAGTAGCTGCACGCCACTATGGAAAGTAAAAGCAGTAACAAAGTATAGATGTGTGAACATTCAATTATTATATTACCACAATGGTAAAAAATGTGAATTAAGACTGAAGGCAGAATTGTCTAGCCTTCCATATAAAAAGAGATACCACTTGTAAATGTTATCTCACAACAAATAAAGTGCTCTGAGACCTTTGGGTATAGCAGAGCTATATAATATTAAAACTAACTTTACCTAGAAAAAGGCACTCAATAGGGAAAAGTTGGCCTCACAGAGAAAAAAACTAATTTGTGTGTTTTACACAACTAGGACTTAACTAAATTAAAAATAGATGCCCAACACTTTGTTAGTACTGCCTATCAGCTGTGCAAAATGTTACAGCACTATCCTTAGATACATCATATTAAATATTAAAAGCCATTACATTATATGAGTAATTGGTTGCTGCTAAAATAAAGCACACTGCAAACAATAGAATTTTTTTTATAAATCTTTTTATTTGCAATAATCAGAACAAACATTGGTCGTCACTCCCAAGGTATACAGATAAGACATAGTTCACACAAGAGTCACAGGAATTACAGTTCAGCCAAATCATAGTTAAGTACAGGATTAATGCTATTTTTTCTATAATCATATGATAGTCAGCTCGTCGTCACGGGCAATAAATGGTGGTTCACATATACTTCCCCGGTAATCATTCCAATTAGACCATATCGCCACCCACTTCCACGGGCATCCCCGGGCCACATATACTGTCTTCTCCTGAACCATACTCCAGTTCATGTCCTTCTTCCAGGAGCTGAGAGTAGGTGGTGTAGCCGCCCCCCACAGACTCGCAATATTTCTCTTTGCAATCGTTAGTCCTAGTGTAACCTACAATTTACCCCTTGATGAGAGGTCAGAGGGCTCCCATATATTAAGGAGGCACCTCTTAGCCTCAGGTCACAGCTCCACTCCCCACACCTCATACATACAGTTTAGCACCCGGGACCAGTAGGCCTGTATCTCTCGGCACTCCCATAGTATGTGCAGGAAGGTACCCCCCTCCCCACACCCCCTACGGCAGAGTCTGTCTTCACTACGGCCCATCAGAACCATCCTAGTGCCAGAGACATAGACTCGGTGCAGGATTTTCAGTTGGATGAGGTGCAATTTTGCAGAGATTGCTATCTCCTTAGGGGATGCCAGCGCCTCTCGCCACTCTTCGTCATCTATTTCGAGTCCGTCAGCTTCCCATTTTCCCCTAAGGGCCAACAGTGTGTCCGGGGTGTGATTTATGAGTTTCCTGTATGTTAGAGAGATGGCCCTCTCCGGGAGGTGGCTATCCAACAGTCTATCTTCAAGTGGTGAGGACTCCGGGGGTTGTGTCCCTGGGAGAATGTTGGTCTGGAGTGCATGCCGGACTTGCATGTAGCAGAAGTGTTCCGTCGGGGCCAAGTCATATGTGTGTTGTAATGCTTCAAATGATACTACCCCATTCGGGTCCCATAGGTCTTTAACTTGTGATATCCCAATCAAGTCCCAATTTCTAAATCCTTTGGTACGGCTAAGAGTACCAAGCTTTTCCGAGGCCCAGAGCGGGGTTGCTAGGGTAAGCTTTCCCGCCCACCCCAGTTTCTTTTGGATAATGTGCCACATCTGGACCGAGTGCTTGGTAGGTCCCGTTAGGTGGTATCTACCTGGGCGTGAGTAAAGGGCCGCCTCATAGTTCCCCCCCGGAAGGAGCCATTTGTCCATTTCGTACCCAGGGTCATTCCCTGCACAGTATGTGCCCTGGTTTATGGCCGAGAGGTGCACCGCCCAATAGTATTTCCGGATATCTGGGAGCGCTATCCCCCCATCAAACAATCCCAGCGTCAATTTTTGCAAGGAGATCCGGGGCAGGCCAGTCCAGAGAAGGTCCCTCCGGGTTGTCTCAATAGTGGCGAAGTACCTTTGGGGCACTAAGTCCGGATAATTTTGAAGAGCGTAAAGGAACCGTGGCAGCACCATCATTTTAAACAGCGCTGCCCGTCCCAGTAGGGACAGATGGAGGGTTTTCCATGTGGTCGTGTCTCTTTGGAGCCGCTGCAAGGGCGGCAAAAGGTTCCATTTGTACCGGACAGTCCAGTCCTTGGTGATAAAGGCACCCAGATACGTTAAGCCCTCTTCAGCTATTTGGATCAGGCAGTCGCTCGGGATCAGAGGGGGGCCGCCATGCAGGACATAAAGGAGGGATTTTCCCCAGTTAATACTGTAGCCGGAGTATTCACCGAACGTATTAAACATTTCCAGTGCCCTCACAATGGACTCACGCGGCTTCATATGGTAGAGGAGGATGTCGTCCGCGTAGAGCAAGATCCTGTCCTCCCAACCCTCCGCCCATCGTATCCCTTTTAGGGAGGAAGCTTGCCAAACCCAGGCCGCAAACGGTTCCAGGGAGAGGGCAAAAAGTAGAGGTGAGAGGGGGCACCCCTGTCGTGTCCCTCTCTCCAGTGTGAAGACGTCCGAGACCTTATTATTGACTACTACCTGCGCTAGCGGTTCGGCATATAGAAGACGCACCCAGCTCACAAATTCCGGGCCAAAGCCCAATGTCCGAAGAACGGCCATCATGCACGGCCATTCCAGAGTGTCGAACGCCATTGCCGCGTCCAACGACACCACAACAGCGTCTTCGTGCAGCCGATGGCAGCTACCCAGCACTCTGTGAAGCCGGCGCAAGTTAAGTGCCGTATTGCGGTGGGGCATGAAGCCCGACTGGTCTGAGTGTACCAGTGTATGGAGGACTGGTTTAAGCCTGTTGGCCAGTACTTTGGCTAGGATTTTCGGCTCAGCAATGAGCAATGAGATCGGCCTATAGAGGCACACAACTCTTTAGGTTTCCCCTCCTTGGGGATAGCCACAATCGTAGCTATGCGCTGGTCTTTCGGTAGTGCCCCATGTGCCCTACTGTCATTCAACATCCGCTGAAGGGGTGCTCCAAGGCTGTCAGGTTTGAGCTTGTAAAGCTCCACCGGTATACCATTTGGGCCGAGAGCTTACCCAGGACGGAGATCATGAATGGCCTTAACTAATTCGTCCACTATTAAAGGTGCCTCAAGAGTCTCCCGTTGTTCAGCAGATAAAGCGGGGAGGGCGATGTCGCCCAGGAAAGCCATCGACTCCTCTTCCGACCGTTCAGACTTCCTAGTGTAGACCCTTCGATAATGAGTAACGAACTCCGTGATAACGGCCCCTAATTCTACCCTGAGTTCGGCGAAATGCCTGGTTTTTAATAGAATGAACCGAGCTGCATTCTCAGCACCGGAAAGAGAGCTCAAGCTGTCTGTCCGAAGGAAGGTGTCTGTGAGAGCAGAGAGAGGTAATGAGTGGTTTATCAACTTTTTGGAGTTTCTGTGAGGACATTAGAATACAGCACATTGCTGTCATATTGGAAACAGATAGCATCATAAGGGGCCCAGTGCCATTAATTGCCAGACAGGATTTATCAGTCCTAGCGCACAATGCCTTCTCTCCTGAACAAATGTAGAAGCTAACACCTGCCGGTTCTAAAACACAGCTAAATAAATAAGATAGGCCTAAGCCCAGGCACAAGCTACAAATAAAAACACTGTGGCAACTAGGTTTTAAATTAGTACAAAATTGCATAAAAGCACGTGCATTACAGACTACTAATTTTGAAAGTTAGAAATACAGCTTCATTATTTTGCATCAAAGAGAAAGTATAAAAGTAAGGACTTTCTTTCCTGTCGCTTTCCTAAGAAGCACATTTGTGGATCTGATGGTATATAATTACTACTTTCTAAAAAGTGAAACAAACTTTCTATGTTTCAGTAAAGCTTCTGTGTTTAGTTTCAAAAGAAGTTTTGTAAGTGTTATAGTAAATGCATTTAAAAGACAAAAGGAAAGGAATGAGGCTTGCTTTTCATATATAGAAACAACAAAAGGGTTAGTAATAATTATTCAAAAAATTACTACAAGTAAAACATTATTAAAAGTCATTGCACTAAAATCGGTTTTGCATTATTATGATCTTTATAATGTCTAAAAACACTTTTGTGAAAATTTAATAATATTTAGAATGTACAAAATTACCCTGTGCAAAGTGTGCATTAAGATTTCAATGTCTAAATGGTTAAAAATATTGTGAATCAAAATTAAAAAGGTGAATATTAGTTTCTCTAACAATGGCAATATTACTGAATCTTAGTGACAAACTTAAAATATGGTTTCTAGTACGGCTTAAGGGCTGCAGTCTCAAATACAATTAAAAGTTATACAAAAAGAGTAGCTCTAGAGACATGCAAATTACATTGCACGCCTTAATGCACAATAGTTCTGGGCGCATTATGGCGTTCTGAAAACTAACATTTTGAGCAAGTTCTTTAGGTGCTAGAACGCACAGTGCACAAGAATAAAAAAATAAAGAGCAAAAGTGTCATCCTATCTTTAAAATATCAGTACACAGGCACGGAGCAGGGATGACTTTTAGTCATGCTTCTCGCAGACTAACACTGTTGAAAGCAAAATGCCCACACAGGAGGGTTTATTTCTGGCAGGCTTGCTCTGACACTTCGACCTTGGAAGACATTCCAAAGGAGGGGGCCAGAGCATAGAGAGAGAGAGCGAGAGAGAGAGAGAGGCTTTGCTTATTATTTTTGGCAAAAGACCAGGCATGGTCTATGAAGCCATAAGAGAGAAGGAGGGGCAGCAGTGTCTGTGGGCCATGTGCAGAGAGCAGCTCTGCATTGCTTACAGAATAATGGTTTTCAATTTAAGATTGCTGTGCCAGGGCTAGATAAGGAGGCAATGAAATTAAGTTTGCATTCATGCGCCATCATGTTAAACAGTACAATAGCTAAAGGAATTGGTAGTTGGTCATTGGATTAATGTTTTCTAGTTAGCTCAATGTGCTTGTACAGCAAAATTTACAAAGTGGCACAATCCAATAGTATTGGACATGGCTTCCTTGGTATGGATTCCCCTAGCTATTTATCTCCTACAAGTCTGTCCTTGCCCAATAGCCAAAAAGGGGAAAGTATTGTCGACAGGAGGTTACCTGCTTAGGTTACCTACTGTCGAAGGGGGGTAACTCCTGGGCAAAGTAAGGGAAAGCAAAATTAAGTAACACACTGTGTTTTTGTGGTTTCTCTCTCTTTCTTACGCGCGAGCCTGTCTAAGCTGTCTAGGAACAGCCATGAGACAATTGGTTGGGCTCGCTTTAGTCATTCATTTCACAGGATGCTGTTATTATGTTCTTCAATAAGTAGAGACAAAGCACCTCACCAGTGCACGTCTAATTGGCTATTAAGTAATACTGTTTGAGCAAACTTTTAGAATTAACAAAATGAATAAATAAATACACCATGTTACTGCCCATCCTGTCTATAAACTGATTAAATTGGAATTGGATAAGGATAAAAGGATGGGTAGAATAGACTGATGTTCCCTTATTTGACCTTTAAGGGTAACTATATGTTGGTGGTTTTTGTTCCAAATTGCCAGGTGGCAGCACCATTATTGTTTAGGTTATTACAGCACTACATAAGTCGCAGAGGCATCACAAGTCCCTCATTAGTTAGTCTATGTAATCAAGCTGACAGCCCTTGTTAGAGCTGGTGAAAAGGTTTCTCCCCTGAATATGATATTACATGGCCCAGATCGTGAAAAGTATGATGAATAGGGTTCACAAAGCTAGGCAAGATGCCCATATGCCCTTAGCACACATCTTTAAGAACAAAATGTTCTTTTGCTTGTTTTCTTGTCTGCCACAAACAAGTTCTGCTGGAAAATTCATGTACCGACTAGGTTATGTTTAATTTATCAGTTATTCAAGTAATATGGATCTCTGTTACATTCACAGTTTTAGAGTTTCCCGCTACACCTATAATATGAGAGCGTGGTCATAAGCGCAAAACATGGTTGTTCTTATGCAAGGAAAATAATTTTGTACAATAGTGAAGGTTCACAAAGTAGAAGCTGTATCATGATTTCTATTACTTATTACGTACACGTTTGTTAAAAAGAATAGTTGTTTTAAAATTCCTTTTTTTAGGTTCTTCAGAAGAATACTATAGGGGTGTTTCTGAAATTAAATATATCCTCTTTTGATTGATTATTTTTATGTTGTGTCTAAAGACTTCCGTTCTGTTCACTAACAGATATCTGCTGCCCTACAACCTTTGCCAGAGGGGCCCGGACATCAGATCCAGCCTGGGGATTCAGCGCAAGTCCAGCTTGGAGCCGAGGTGAAGGGAACAAGCACAGGTTTTGCTGCCAACTAGGACCGCAGTGAAGGTAGAAGGCCGGAAGCACTAGGTCCATGAAAGTGATGTGAAACGTGTACCCCTACCACTGTCGGATAATTCTTGGGTGAAAGGTGGGGTCACAAATAAGGACGGAGAGCTGATTCTTTGCTTTGTTCCTGTTTTTTTATGCCTAGCTAAGAAAGGCACAGACCGGTAACAAGAAGCAAGGAGGTTTTGCCTGAGGGGACCCTCTCTGAAACAAGGGTTGCTTCGGATACACCGGGTTCTGTGCATCAGGCCTCTGTGTTCCGGCCCCCAAGTGAATGCAAGTCTGCACCTTTGTTTGTTGGAAGTAAGGAGCCTGGGCACACTAGGTACAATCTGCGGTCCGGACAAAAAGGCAGTGCGCCAGCAGGGCAACACAGGAGTTAGGGAAGGAATTGAGTTCAGGGTACAGTGCTGTGCCTCTGGTGCCTTTAGATTAGAGTGAAGAATACTGGTGCACTGCCTGAGACACTGGACAGGATCGTTGAGGGTATTTGCTCTGGAGGGGGGTTACCTTATCCTGAAAGAAAGTCTTTTTCCTTAGCCAGGGCTGTGATTGTTTTTCTGGGTTGCAAGTTGCGCAGCTCCACTGTGGGAGAAGTGAACAATTGGTGAACGATACAAGACTGCATGTGAGGCTCAGACAGACACAGGGAGAAGACTCCCCTCTGGCTGGTTGTACAGTTACTTCAATTCCCCAAGTACTTTTCTGTTAGCAATGTACTCCTTTGGTCGTCCCATTTTTGAGGAGGAGCAGCCCTTCCCGGCTCCTCGTCCTAATTCCCATGGCTCCATTTGGCCTTCCTGGTCCCCCAAAACAGTTGTTCTTGTGACAATAATTGTATTCGTATTTGGAATACTGTTTTTTCTGCAAGAAAAATATTTTGTGCACACTTTGATAATTACTACTCCCCCCCCCCATCCCCCCGAACATGTCATCGGTACTCTAGCCCTCATAAAGAAGAACACCGGAAGGTTTATCAAGATAATGTTTTTATTTAGACATTGCATCAGACATGTGCTTTTGGTTATTTCCAAACCGAATAAAATAGCCACTGAAATCCACCAGAACTCAGGGACATGGACTTGGACTGCATGGCTATGGACACTGTTTTCTGTCTGGGGCTAGAAGTTATTAGCAGCCCTATGTATAATTGTTGTAATCCTTTTTTCCTGCTGCCTCTGTATACAATGTGGCCCAATTCTCTGTTCCCTATGTATTTCTGCGTGTACCTCATGCATACTGACTAAACAAAATGCCAAGTATGTAAATACCCGATTAATAACTTACCAAGAAAGAAGAGAACTAATGTTAGTTGATATAGGTGATAACTTTCATCTTTTTTCTATTGCATAGCGGATGTCTTCAGCTAATGCTAAAAGGGCTATCTGTGGAAATCGCAGAAATTGCTGTTAGAATAAGCTGAAACCATTTTAGTTGTGGCCCCCATTTTGTTAGCCATGTGGTTCTGCCGTCTTCACTGTTGCCTGCCTTTCTATGCTGCTTGAGTCATCAACTGTAGTTAACTCCTTCAGTACTGAGCCAGAGCCAGTGCTTAATTTGTGCCAGTGCTTTCCAGTGCTTAGCACCGGCACTTAATTATCAGTGCCGGGTCTACAAGCATTGCTGCACGTCATTGATTTTTATTTTTGATATTATTATTTACCTCACTACTGGACTTGTTGAAGTCGCACAACACTCAGTGGCACAGTCTGAGTCACTTGGTACTCGTGAGATGGACGAGCAGACAGTCCCACTCCTAGCGAAGCTGTGATGAGCCTGCCCTGGCTGACCCAAGAAAAGAATAAAGATTCATGAATGAATCTCAATGTTATTGATGGCTTAGCGGCCGCAGGCTTTAGTTAATCTTCAGCCCGGTGGGAGGGACACTGATTTTGGGGTATATTTTGGTTCTAACGGGCTGGGGCTGTGCGGTGGCAGGCAGCGTGCTCAGATTTTTTCAGATTGCGCATTGCTATGCGGCCACGCCCCGGCATGCCCACACCCCACCACTGTGTCGCCAACGGCCGTTCAAAGTCTGAGTTCCTGTGCCAGCCAGCACAACCTCACCCGACCATCTGACGACTTGAGGACTGGCAGCAATAGCGCAAGTACTGTCAACAGCACGAGGTGAGGCAGGCAGGTTGGCAGGCTGGCAGGCAGGCCAGGCCTAGTCAGTTAATAGACTAAGCAATGCAGTGCAGTCAGTGTGTGTCCCGGCCGCCGGGTCCACCACGAACAAACAGGAACCGGTAAGTCTTAACAAAGTTAACAAGAAGAGCAGCGCTGCAGTACTGTCTTTACACAACTGTTTGTCTGCCTTCGCCACAGTCCTTACGTTCAAGTCATTTTTCATTTTTGGTGCAGGTTGAGTTTTTATTCCTTTCAAATTACTGCTGGCGTGGATGTATATATGCGGAAGGCCCTGTAATACATTGTGACTCTGGACGAGAGTGTTACGATAAAGATGGAGGAAAGAGTACTGCAAGCACAATAGGAGCCCAGAAAGCACCCATTATTGTTTCCCACCACATTTGTGTCTATAGTCCACCTGCAATTACATAACCATCTTACACTCGTGCTATCATGAGTCGGCTGGAGCCTGACTAGACCAAGGATATGTGTGCAGTTGAGAAAATGGTTGTTTGCTACACGAAGGGTTGGTGCAGGAGGAAACTTTAAAAGAAACGGACAAACACACAAACCATTTATTTATGTTCCTTTTGTTAATTTATATGTTTGTTTTTCAGGAACACAAAGTCAACTACTGGCAAATGTTTACAAAATTGTATTAAGAAGCTTTTGCTCTCCTCTTTGTGCGGACAGGGAGAAGATGTGGCGTCACAGCTAGAGCTATTGATACTTGACTTTTAGTTGGGGAACCAGGTTTGAGTCTCGGCGTCGGCTCAACAACTCTGTGATTCTGGGCAACCCTTTACAAGGTTAGGCACGGATGATTTAATGTGTAAAGTGCTCCAATACATTTGGGTCAAGTTCGTGCCATAGAACAAAATATTATTACATTACTCAGTTCTTTCCTCCCTCACTAACTGCGAGGCGAATTATGCAGGATGGTTGTTCCGTGTTAACGAGCTATTATATTTACTTAGGCATAACAGTTATTTTTCAGCCTGGTGACTCATTAGCATTAGGTGGATTTTGTCCTGTAGAAATTTCCCCAGGATGACGTCACAAGAAACCTGCAATGTTTCGCTGCAGTTGCCAAAGGAAACTGGGTTTTTGAGGCATTTCCTTCTTAAAAACGACACTCATTCTTTGAGATAAAATGCAGTTTATTGGAAAATTAAAGCAGCCAGGCTTGTGTGAATTTGTTATGCACAGCGCTGAATTATGAGATTATCAGAAAAAAAAGAAGTTTTGAAAGTTTTGCGTTTTTAAAATGCACTAACTCACCAACAGCAAATAATTTCATAGTTGTATCCTCGGCCTTAAGAGATGTCAACTTCCAAATTTCCCCATATGACTTAATGTTAATACACAACCTTTGACCCTAATACATTTCTCGAAATATGACAATAAATGTAGTTGCAAGATGTGACAGCACAGGAGGTAAGTTTACATTTGACCCAGAGTATACAAGGGAAGAGGCCACTTTATCTGAACCCAGACCATCGCTGACGGTCACACCTTATGGTAAAAAAAATGAAAAACGATAAGGCAAAGGTCGATGGAATGTTTTACACAAAGAAAAACCTATTCATTGCAGGAGTGAATGATGTGCATAAATTAGTTACAGGATGTGCATGTGACAGTGAGGTGCATGGTGTGCCTCTAGCAGAGTCCAATGTATTCTAAATCTGATAGATGCCTTCATAGTGGCTTGTATCTCTGAGCTCTATAATGTCATATAGCCTACTGTCTTTTAGGAATAGACTGCTCCAGGGCAGTTTACAGTCAGGCCTGGGGAGAAACCAAATACAACATAAGTAGATAGTCATATCAGAATTAGTTTGGAGTCAGGCCTTTAATGGTCAGAAAAAAGTTCATTATCTTTGGTTCCAAAAGTCATGTCATCCAGTCTTTTTTGAGGTTTTGCCTTGGCTTTTGAGCTCCTTGGAAAGGATATCTTAATAAAATCAACATATATCAAGTCAACCATCATATTACCAAGATAGGAATTCAGATAGGGTGTTAAACGTGGGTTTCAGCCATGCAAGTTGAGGATGTGGGTTGAGCCAATTGAGTAAGTGGGTGGAGCCAGTGAAGGGAGTGGGTGGGGCCAGGGGGAGTGGGTGTGGCCTCCTACAGCCAGAGCACTGTGTAAGCTCAGAAAGGCCTGTAGCTGCTATAATGCACCTGTCTTAGAATGTAACTGTCAGGCTTTTCCAACTGATGTAAGCAGTTCTGTCTCCCCTCCCACTCTGTTGACAAAGTGGTTTCTATCTGTCCACGATAGTCGATAGCTATTCCTGTGTATGCCTGTAACATTTATTTGAATCTCCATGCTTACTGTGCAACAACCTGGGTATAAAAGACCCTTGGTTTCTGTATTCCTTGAACTACCTCATACAGTGCCCCAGGGTGTTGTTTCTGTAGGATATCCTCGGGATCGGTTTGTAGCTGAGAATGGTCCACCTCTCGATTTCCCCGAGCCAGAGTAGCCGTAAGGCACTGGTCAATGAGGTGAACGAGTGGGGGAAGGAAAGGAAGGGAACAGCGGGGAGGGAGATCTGAGGAAACAAGAAAGTTAATCAACATACAGTTTCCTTCCACAACATGTAAAAGAAAGTACTTTTCCAACAGTCAATACACAAGTATTCAAAACCTATGCTATATACCTGCAAAGAAAGATAACACAAGACAAAGCGTTATTCCTAGCGAATTCACACGAATATAAGTCTTGGCGTGAAGAGGGGGTGCTGCAACAAGATACATAAAACCATCACTATTCACATACAACTGTCATCATAGTTACTAACATCATATTGCCTAAGTACATATTATACCTTGCTACACATACCCTTCTCAGACTCCTAACCACATCACAGGGGACCAAGGGTAGTCCGTACCACACACGAGAACCCCTGTAAAGTAGAGTCAAGAAAACATTGCACCCATAAATCAACCATATATCATGTAGTTAGGAACAACGATAAGAAACATCTAGGAACATTAAACTCATGTCCCTTTAGCCAAAGATTCGAGGAACCATTTATCCAGTATCTCCATAAACAGAACATATAATGTCAATGGCATAAAACCACCTCTAATGGCATTCCTCAGAAATATAGTAGAACCAGAGATAGATAGAGGAGGTGAGTCAAGTAGTTAGTTCCCAAGGCAAAACGAGAACTTTCTTGGAACCAACAAGGACACTCCAAGAATGCACTGAGCCAACGTGACTCTCTAGAACAACACTTAGACTTCCAGCAGAACCCGATACTGCGGGATCACCGGGAAGGGGCTAAAAATCCAGCTTCAGGTAGGAACACAAAGTACGTGGTGCACGGCACCCCTACCTCAACGGGGCAGGCTGGAACCGGGTGCTTCTCATGGCGGCAACTCTGAGCAGGGAAAACTCCACGGAATTCGAAAACTCTGCTCCTTATCCACAGCTGTGAAAAGACCTCAAGGGAAGGCAAGGCGTCCTCCTTGCACCACGAATTTCCGACACAAACCAAAGGACCGTTTTCCTTTTTCCTCCTTGCGCGAGCACGTCACGTTCCGCGCTAGAGGATCATGGGAACTGTAATCTTTAGGCTACTTCTGTGTTTCCTAATGTCGCGCCCTGGTATTCGCAACAGTACATCCCCTTTACTGAGGGTGCAGAAAAGGGCCGGGCTTTGAAGGGTATCTTCTATGGAATGAAGAGACAAGCCAGGGAGCATGAACACCAGAAGCTGGCTCTCAAGAATTCTCCTCTGGCCATACCCTTTCCATGCAATGAGATACCACATTCTTTGTCTTCGCATTTTGGCATCCACGATCTGTTTGACTTCATACTCGTCCACGTCATCCTTCACCACTGGCCCAGGACGTTTCCTAACCGGAGAGAATGAAGGCTTCAACAGTGATACGTGGAAAACGGAATGAATCCGCATGTGGGATGGCAAAGCCAATTTCAAGGCCACTGGGTTAATGCGCTTGAGTCCAATAAATCTCGGGTTAAACACGCTGTGTTTTCTGAATTGAATGTTTTTAGTGGATAACCACACAGTATCGCCTACTTGATAAAAGGGTCCTTCTCTCCTATGTTTATCAGCAGACGTCTTGTATTTTATCTTTGATTGATCCAGTTGCTTACGTACCTTCCTGAGGGTTTCCTGTATATGTGTTATCCTTCTCCCCACCTCTGGGAGATTGAGATCAGCTGTGGGGTGGACAAAAGGCAGGAATCGCGGATGATAACCAAAGGAGCTGTAGAAGGGGGAAACTTGTGTTGCGCTATGCGTGGCACTGTTTATGCAATTTCAGCCAACCACAAATATTCCACCCAAGCATTGGTACTATTATCCACGTAGCAGCGAAGATACTGTTTGAGAGTCTGCTTCAGTCGTACTGTCTGACCATCTGTCTGTGGATGAAAACTGGTGGATAGAGCTGTCTTGATATGGAGAGAGACACACCATGCTTTCCAGAACTGCACCGTAAACTGAGATCCCCGGTCCGACACAATAACTTGAGGTAATCAATGCAGACGCACCACATGAACCAGAAGGAGATTGGCCAGAACCCCAGCTGAGGGGACCTGTTTACACGCAGCGAAATGACCCATCTTTGTGAGATAGTCAATTACTACAAGAATCGTCGTGTAGCCTTTATCGTTTGGGAGACCAACAACGAAATCCAGCGAGATGCGTTCCCACGGCGAGTTAGGGGTGGGCATGGATTGTAACAAACCCGCTAGTTTCTGGTGATCCGGTTTTGCCTTGGCACAGATCTCACAAGCCCTCGTCCAAGCCTTAACATCTACCAATAGGGAAGGGCCACCAAAATGATCTCTAGGTGCGATCCACCGTCTTGGCGAATCCTTTGTGACCTGCACTAGGTAACTCATGACACCACCGATATACTGCTTTGCGTAATGATTCAGTAGGTACTAGGATGCAATTGGAAGGAATTGGGATCCCTTGTGTCAATTTCCATTCTGCATGTCTCTTTAACCAGGCTCTCCATGTGAAAGTGTTCGTTCCTTTGCGAACGTCTCTGAGGAAGGTGTCGGGTTGTATGGCACACAGGACTTTCTCTGGGTTGATAATGGACTGATGCGGTTCAGTGTCTATTTCCTTAGGCGTTGACTGTCTGGTTAGTGCATCCTCTTTTTTGTTATCACTACCCGGTCTGTAGGTGATAATGAAATGGTATTCTGAAAAGAACAGCATCCATCAACGTTGTCGGGAAGTCAAATGTCTAGCTGCGGTCATGAACTGTAAGTTCCTGTGATCCGTGTATACCGTTACAACATGAACGGCTCCCAGCAACAGATGTGTCCATTCCATGAAAGCATTTTTTATGGCCAATAGTTCCTTTTCTGAGATGTTATAATTTCTTTCTGCATCATTCAATTTACGAGAAATACAGGCCACTGGGTGAAGTTGTCCTGTCACCGAATGTCTTTGTGATAAGACCACTCCTATGGCTATGTCAGAAGCATCTGCTTCCACGTCATATAGTTTAGTGGGATCCGGATGTGTCAATATTGGAGCCGTCACAAAGGCGGTCTTTAATGCACAGAAAGCCTCCTGCGCTTCTGGAGTCCACTGAAATACATGACCTTTTGTCAACAGTTTGGTTATAGGTGCCATCATCTTGGAAAACTGGTTGATGAAGCGGCGATAAAAGTTGGCAAACCCTAAGAAGCATTGGACTTCTCGCACGTTCTGGGGAGTTGGTCACTCTTTTACCGCTATGATCTTCCTCTCAGCCACCTCTTGTGCTGCAGGGGTGAGCATTACTCCAAGGAACTCTACTGTATGCACATGGAATTCACATTTGCTTAATTTGCAGAAGAGGTTGTTGTTCTGCAAAATGTCAATACTGTCTTGACGTGTTTTTCATGTGTGAGGCTATCATTGGAATAGACAAGGATATCATCAATATAGACCACTACATTATGATCCAAGATTTCACAAAGGATGTCATTCAGGAAGTATTGAAAAGCAGCCGGGGCATTGCATAATCCGAAAGGCATGACTAATTACTCAAATAATCCGTATCAGGTTTTGAATGCAGTCTTCCATTCATCACCATTCCGGATGCGCACAAGGTGATATGCCCCTTTGAGGTCTAACTTAGTGTATATGGCAGCCTTTTTTACCTGTTCCAAGAGCACTGGTATCAACGGAAGCAGATATTTATTTTTCACATTGATGTTGTTCAACGCTCTGAAGTCCACACAGGCTCTGAGTTTGCCATTTGCTTTAGGAATGAAAAAGATTGGTGAAGCGGCAGGGGATTTAGATGGTCTAATGAATCCTGTTTCCAGATGTTTGTCAAGATATGAACGGAGATATTGATTTTCGGGTTCCGTTAAGGCATATATCCTTCCACACGGTACAACCGTTCCCGGAATCAGATCGATTTGACAATCGTATTGTCTGTGTGGAGGAAGTAGTTCTGCTTGCACATCGTCAAACACCTTAGCATATTCTTGGTACTGAGTGGGCAGTTGGGTATCTTTTTCTGCGGCAGTGGCGATGCAGAGACCTGAGGCAAGAGCTGCTGCAGGTCCTTCTGGGGTCTTGACACAATGTTCCTGACAATAAGAAGCTGTCAAGAACACTTCTTTGGTAACCCAATTGATTTCCGGGTAATGCTTTTGCAACCAGGGCAGCACAAGTATAATGCCATATTGCGGGGCCTGTATTACATTGAACGCAATTCTCTCTCAGTAAGAGGGTCCGAGCATGACTTCTAGCATCTCGGTCAGGTGTCCTATGGGTCCAGTGCTCAGCTTTCTTCCGTCCACTGCATATACCACCCCTGGATTGTCTTTGGGAACCAGTGTTATGCGTCGACGTTGGGCTTCACCCATATCTATGAATAGACCCGTGGCTCCTGAATCAATCATGGCAGGAACAGGAACCCAATCCATCTGAATCAGTATCTGTAATTCTAGCAACAAATGACCTTGTTTCTTAGTAGGTCTGTCATTCAATGAAGGGATGTACGTTTGACTCCAAGAATCCCCTTCTTCTATCCTAGAGCAGGTCAGTTTTACGACGGTTTGTCGTTGTTGCTTTTTCGAAACTGACTATTCCCAAAACGATTGTTTTTGAGTTACACTGGGCACTCTTTCATGAAGTGCCCTCTTTTGCCACAATAAAGACAAAGGCCTTGTTTCCTTCGAGCACCTTTTTCTGTGGTGGTGAGAGCGGCTCGCACTGTACTAATTTCCTTGGCTTCTGGAGCTGTCCCTATGGAGCTGTCGGAGGATTTGGGTTTATACACTCGATACCAGTTTCGTTCTCTTCTTTTGTATTCACCTTTTTGTTCACTCAATCTATGATCCAACCGTAATGCCAAATTGATGAGACCTTCACAATTGGTGGGTTGTGGATCGATTTGTGCGATTACATCTTTTAGTTCTTCCCGGAGTCCTTGATGAAAGAGTGATGCCTGTTTGGCCTCTGGCCACTTTGTCTCTGCCACTAGGCGCCGAAAGGAATTGAGATACACCAGTAAATCCATGTTACCCCGTCTTAGTTCCAGGAGTTCCCGATCTGCTGTGAAGGATTCAGCCCATCTATCAAATACCCTGATAAATTCCTCTTTGAAGGCTTCCCAGTCATGAAGTAGAGGGTTGTCTCTATTCACTAGAGGCAAGGCCCATTGCGCAGCATCACCAGCTAAATATGATATGAGGAAAGCAACTCTTGCCTGGTTGGTGGGGAAGGATTTTTGTTTACAAGAAAAATGCAACAATATTTGCGTTAGAAATACTTGCACTTTATCTGATTCCCCAAGATATCTTTCTGGTGTAGCCAATGGTATATTGATTGGCATTTCTACTACCACGGTGCTGGATGGGACCACAGGATTACTACTTATGTTGAACGGATTTCTTTGGAGACGTTCTACACAAGCTCTCAGGTTTGCTGTTTCTTGGCGTGATGCCGCCAACTCTGCCTGTACACCCGTAAGGACTGCTATCACGTCCTTGAGAGTGGCCATTCTCAGACAACCCGACCGGGAGGATAAATATTTGTGGGTCAGAAATTCTGTTACTGCAGGATATTCTCAGGATTGGTTTGTAGCTGAGAATGGTCCACCTCTCGATAGCCCCGAGCCAGAGTAGCCGTAAGGCACTGGTCAATGAGGTGATCGAGTGGGGGAAGGAAAGGAAGGGAACAGCGGGGAGGGAGATCTGAGGAAACAAGAAAGGTAATCAACATACAGTTTGCTTCCACAACATGTAAAAGAAAGTACTTTTCCAACAGTCAATACACAAGTATTCAAAACCTATGCTATATACCTGCAAAGAAAGATAACACAAGACAAAGCTTTGTTCCTAGCGAATTCACACGAATATAAGTCTTGGCATGAAGAGGGGGTGCTGCAACAAGATACATAAAACCATCACTATTCGCATACAACTGTCATCATAGTTACTAACATCATATTGCCTAAGTACATATATTATACCCTGCTACACATCCCCCTTCTCAGACTCCTAACCGCATCACAGGGGACCGAGGGTAGTCCGTACCTCACACGAGAACCCCTGTTAAGTAGAGTCAAGAAAACATTGCAACCATAAATCAACCATATATCATGTAGTTAGGAACAACGATAAGAAAGATCTAGGAACATTAAACTCATGTTCCTTCAGCCAAAGATTCGAGGAACTATTTATCCGGTATCTCCATAAACAGAACATATAATCTCAATGCCATAAAACCACTTCTAATGGCATTCCTCAGAAAAATAGTAGAACCAAAGATAGATAGAGGAGCTGAGTCAAGTAGTTAGTTCCCAAGGCAAAACGGCACGGCACCCCTATCTCACCGGGGCAGGCTGCCTGATAATATACCAAACATTTGGGAATATTTAAAAGCAAAAGGGGAATTAATTCAACAGTTAACAAAAGGCATGGGAGCAGTGACAGTCCCAGTTACAATTGGTCCTGTTGTACCAGTTTTTGATCAGACTGGAAATAAACATTCTACTGTAACAAATCCTTTAAATGTGGAAATCCAAAAGGTAGCTGAAAATTTGTATTCAGAATGAACAGAAATACACAAAGGGAAATAATGCCAAATTTAACTTTAAATCAAAGTTTGTCAAATGTCACACCATCAGCTGCAGAATCAAATTCAAGTTCCATGAATAAAACAGATTTAACACAAACTCCTCAACAAGTTCCTGAGACTAAACAACTTGATGTTGCAAGATTAAAAGCAGATATAGAAGAATTAATTATTGGCACAATTGGTACTGACTGTTTGAAGCAATATCAGAATGATGAGTTGCTTTTCATTTGTAAAAGCATTCTGTGGAAAACTAAGACTAAATATGAACAGTTTGAAGAAGTGGCTGCATAATTAGAAATAGATTTGAGTCATCAAAAACAATTGCAAAAACATTACAGAGAGGATTTTACAGAGAAGGATGTTGAAAACCTAAATACTACAGGTAGAATAACTCATGAAAATAATTATTTGTGTATTTGAAGACGTTAGGTGATTTAAATAAATGGAGAGTTAAATGGACAAAGAAAAGAGAAGAAGATAGAAGAGAAAGAGGAGAAGGTTTTGGTGAATTTCCTATGAGGAAAATAGCTGGTGGGGGTTATGTTCATGTCCCATGGACAAGACAGGATATTCTTCTCTTTACGAATGATTTCCCACGGCTGAGAGAAAAGCCGGTGGAATGGTACCATCAGGTAGACAGGTTCATAAGAGTCTCTAAAGTTCTGTGGATTGATCTTGATGGTTTCTTTGACATTGTTGTCCCATCAGATCTTTGGACAGAATGTAACATTTCTGTCAGTTGGCCTAAAGAGGAACCAGCTCGACATAAAATAACAGGTGCCCCTTCAGACATTGTCATGTTTTTTTATGACAGAGTAATTGTCTGGCTGAAAGACAAGATTCCTCCAAAAGAAGTAGATTGGGTTAAAATAGACAGAACAAACCAAGAACCAAAAGAATCAGCTTATTCCTTTTATGAAAGATTACTCCTGGTATTTAAACAATACAGTGGCTATGAAAAATTAAGTGAAAGTGATATGAGCCATTTCATTTACAGGTTTGTCTATGGTCTTAGACCTGAGATTGGGGAAATGATTAAAAGTGGCATTGTTGGTTGGCAAGCACTTTCAGTTGATGACATCCTGAGAAAGGGAAAAATCCTGCAGTGATGAGTTAGATGCAAAACAAAAGAAACTTAAAGAAAAGGCAATGTGGGCACAAGTGAAGGTGACTGAACAGCAGATAGCAACTTTAGAAAATAAAAATTTCTGCAGAATCAGAATCCAGGAAGGTTCAAAGGAGGAAAATTTATGAACAGGCCTAAATTTAACATAAACGTTGAAGAGCTAAAACAAAAGCTACCTTGTTTTAATTGCGGCGAAATTGGACACTGGAAGCGGGAGTGTAAAAATCTGCCCAGAAATTTTAAAAATTAATCGTTAAATCCACAGATGCAGAGTGAGGTAAATCAGCAGCAACAGCTACAGCGACAGTTAAATGAAATAAGTCAGCAGCAGCAACTACAGCGGCAGTTAGCGAGCCAGCAGAACCAATTGATTCAGCAGAACCAAATTCCACAGCCTCCCTTGCCAAATTGCATGAATACACAGAGATATACTTCAGAGACGGGTTTCTGCGGAGCTGAACAGGTAAAAAGGTCACAAAAAGTAAATGTGTCAAATGTCTCTCAACAATTTTGGCTGAAAGAAAATGAGACCAGTGATTCGGATGATTACTCATGACGGTGCCTGAGAGAGGAGGAAGAGTGTGTGATTGGAGCCACTCTTGAGGTAGATCAGTCAGGTCCATTTGTAAATGGTAAAGTGAATGATAAAGATATCACTTTTCTTGTGGACACTGGTGCTACCCGTTCTACTGTTAGATCAGTGGAAATTGAAAATCTTCCTCTCTCGGGTGAAACCATCCAGGTAGTTGGTGTAGCTAATCAACAGATTAAAACAAATTTGACAAGGCCAGTTGATGTAGAAATTGGAAATTATAAAGACAAGCATAGATTTATTGTTTGTGACAGCAGTCCTGTTAATCTTTTAGGACGTGATCTGTTATGTAAAATGAATTGCAAAATCTATTGCTCACCAGAGGGTATTGAGCTTCAGACTTTTGAAGAAGATGGTCTGTATAAATTAACTCTACTATTAGTTGAAGAAGAGAATAAAATGTTCCCTGCTTTTGATCAAAATAATTTACCTGAAGAATTAAAAGAAACAGTGAATCCGAAAATTTGGGATCTGACAGGTGATGAAATGGGTTTAATGAAACATGTGGACCCAGTAAAAATTACTGTGAGACAGGGAATTGATTTTCCAAACATTCCCCAGTACAAAATGAAACCTGAAACTATTGAAGGTGTCATTCCTGTGATTGAAAAATTCATTAAGCAAGGTGTTTTGAGAGAAATTGAAAGCAGTCCATGTAATTCACCGATTATGGGAATTAAAAAGCCAAATGGAACGTACAGAATAGTTCAGGACCTGAGAAAGGTTAATAGGATAGTTGTTCCTTGCTGTCCAATTGTACCAAATCCAGTGGTAATCATATATCAGATTCCACATGATGCAGAATGGTACACGGTAATTGACCTTTGTAATGCTTTCTTTACGGTTCCATTGCATCCAGATAGCCAACAAATTTTTGCGTTCAGATTCCAGGATCGCATTTTAGCATGGTGTCGTATCCCTCAAGGGTATACTGAGAGTCCATCTATCTTTAATCAGTTATTAAAGAAATCCCTAGAAAATTTAAAATTGCCTGGAGAATCAACATTGGTCCAGTATATAGATGACCTCCTTATTGCAGGGAAAACAAGAGAAAATTGTGTAACTGACACGTTTACACTTTTGAATCGGTTAGCAGATGAAGGACATAAAGTGTCACCTGCAAAACTACAGTTTTGCAAACAAGAGGTTAAATATCTTGGTCACAGGATTGCAAAAGGAATCAGACAAGTGACAATTGAGAGAATAAAAATGATTCGAGCAATACAACCACCGACAACACAGAGATAGATCAGAATGTTTTTAGGAATGGTTGGGGTATTGTCGTCAATGGATTTGTAGGTTTTCTGTAATTGCAAAACCACTGCAAAGATTGACGAAGGCTGACATAAAAGACCCTTTTGTTTTAACAAAAACAGAATTGGAAGCTTTTGAAAAGCTAAAGAAAAGTCTCTGTGAAGCACCAGCAGTAGGAATGCCTGATTATGATAAAGAATTTGAGCTGTATTGCATTGAGAGGGAAGGTTGTGCCTTGTCAGTTCTCATTCAGAAACATGGAAAAATGAGAAAACCTATAGCTTACTTTTCAGCTGTTCTTGATCCTGTTGCAAAAGCATTGCCAGGTTGCTTAAAAGCAGTGGCTGCAACAAGTGTAAGCCTTGAACAAAGTGAGGGGATCATAATGGGATTTCCTGTAAGGGTGTATGTACCTCATTCAGTTGAGACACTTCTTACCAGAAGTAAAACACAACAGATTGACCAAATATGAAAAAGTTATTCTGGGATCAGATAACGTTTCTATTGCAAGGTGTGTTAATCTCAATACAGCTACACTTTTACCAGATACAGTGGTTTCTGAAATTGGCAATGAAACTGATGATATTGATCATGAGTGTTTGGATGTTTTGGAATTCTGCACTAAACCTAGAAAAGTCATCAAAAATGTGCCTTTACCAGAGTCAGACATTGTTTACTTTGTTGATGGCTCTTGTTTAAGAACAGATGAAGGTATTTTGAGAGCAGCATATTCAGTCTGCACAGTTTCTGAAATAGTTGAGGGTTCAACTCTTGAAGTAATTCGTTCAGCACAAGTGGCAGAATTAGTTGCTTTAATTCGTGCATGTGAAAAAGCAGCAGGAAAGAAAGTTACCATAGTGACTGATAGTCAGTATGGATATGGCGTAGTCCACTGTAGTGTAGTTCCTATTTTCCCTATAGGCCCTGCGCATTGGAATAACATAAACAGAAGTGTAGACGTAGGAGTGCGGTCTTCTAGGTCTCTACTGACTATGTTAAACTTAATTGGGTTTGTACCAGCTAGCTCAGAGGTCACTGGAAACTTTCTTGACTGAATAGGAAGTGATCAGCTTCCCTGGCTCAGACAAGAAGGGATTCAGTTTTCCAACAACCGCATTAACATGACAACTTTGCTCCTCAGAATAAGAGTCAATCTCTAGAGTCGTGTGAAACAATAGACAGCTATTTCACTCAGTCAGTTGTGCAGAATTATTTTCACCATTATGCAGAGAATGGAGAGACGGGCGTTTTCAATAAAAAGGTATTATTTATTGAACAGTCTTTCTTCTCATGCAAGAGAAATGAATTGCCACAATTGCAAGACTTGTTATTATAAAAAGTGCGTACAGTAAAAGGAGTATCACAAAATAATACTGTAAAAGCATTGATATGGTTTCTTAGCCATAAGATGGTTAAAATGGATAAAATATATACATTCATATATACATTTGGCTAACGTCCTCAACTGGTGCTTCTAACTACGCCTACCCCAGTGTACCTGACCTAAGCCTAATACGTGGGAGGGAGTAAGTAAGTAGCAGGTTAAGTTTAAGTTGGTTTTGCCAAGAGTTTGCTTCAAGAATTCTCTCTAAGGGTTTAGTCACCACCGTACCTCTGGAATAGAATGTAGGAGGTCTGGTTTCTCCTCTCAGGATTTGATATCCCAGTTACCCGCAAGGGTAGGCTGGAAACGCCGGAGCTGGATTTTCTCGGCAGGAGAAAAGACAGCGTCTTTCTCAGCGCGTCAAGGAGGAGGGGCAGCGTCCGTGGGCTTCTCGCATCCGCTGGGCTTTCTGCAAGGGAAAAACAAAATTCAAAAAAGGGGGGAGGTAGAGGAAAAATTAGCCAGGTTCGCCCTCCACTGCTTTAAGTACACGAAAAAAAGATCTGAAACATTCAGATCAAGAGAACCTAGCTGAGGGGCGTGGCTTGGGCGCCGATGGCGATGGTCGCCTGAGAGCTCGGCTCCGGGACTGAGCCCGTGATTATCCTGTAAATCGGAGGCTGCGGGGCACCCCAGCCCCCGCATTCTGCTGATCGGCCCGACGGAGACCTGCCGGGGCCCTTGGTGCGGTCTGCACGAGTGGTGACCCGGCAAAAAATCGGAGTTTGCGGAGTTGCGGAGTGCGACCCAACATGGCGCCCGGACTTCATTGTCCCCTTGGCCGGATCCATTAGACTGGAGGAACATCACCAGCGGTGGCACACCCCCTGCTCTGCCATCTCCCAGTGATTTGCGATCTGGACATCGGTCAGATCGGTCTCTTTCAACGAGGATTGTACTCGGATGGGCGGATGGGTGGATGCCCACGCTATAGTGGATCCCGCACACGGACGTCTGGAGTTCCCGGCGGTGACCCCACTCCCTACACCGCACTTGGCTACCTTTTCCTGGCAGACCCACTTCCATGGGAGGCGCAACCCTCTGGCGCCGCAAATCGTCCGGTGGAGTTGGTGACCATCACCCCGGGACTTTATCGGCCGTGTGGGCCTGCCCGACCTGGCGACGATTGTCTCCGCCTCCTCCTCGGTGCCCTCGGACGACGGGGTGGTGGCGCGAGCCGAAGCTGAGAAGATTCAACAGGCCCTGGAGACGGGGATCTCCGGCATTTGACCTGAGGCCCAGCAACCGGGAGAGTCACAATCGGCGCCGGCACTCGGAGACGCCTGCTCCTGGGCCCACACGGAGTGCTCCCGGCGACATGGGGAAACCTAGAGGAGCCAAGGGGACTACCCCAGCCGCCTCAGACTCGGAGACCCAGGACAAAGAGGAACGCGGGGACCCAGAGAGTTCTGGTGGTGCATCGATGCAACAGCAATTTGACCGCGTCTTAGAGGCGATAGCGACCACGCGCTCGGCCCTCCAGCAGGATATTGCCCAGGTAGCGACGAGCCTAGGTCTCCTTAGAGCGGACCACGGCAAACTTTCGGACCGGGTCAAGGAAGTGGAGAGCTTGGTGAAAACCTTGGAGCCGGCGCAGCGAACCTTGGCTGCGACTATGAAGGATGCTCTATCCCGGATTACGGCCCTGGAGCAGAGAGCGGAGGATGCGGAAGGCCGTAACAGGAGGAACAACATTCGGGTGGTGGGCCTGCCGGAAAAGATCGAGGATGGCGACATGGTGACATACTTGGAGGCCTGGCTCCGTGACACGGTGGCCCCGGAGGGCCTATCCTCCTTCTACACCCTGGAGCGTGCCCATAGAGTCCCGGCGAGACCACCGCAGCAAGGACGTGCCCCGAGACCGGTGGTGGCACGGTTATTGCACTTTAGGGACAGAGACCTTATCCTCAATGCCGCTAGACATAATGGTCCCTTCAAAGTGGCGAACAGCCAGGTGAACATCTTCCCGGATTACACCTATGAAACGCAACGCAGACGGTTTTCCTTCCTGGCGGTTAAGCGCGAGCTCAGGAGCGAGGGCATCCAGTACTCGCTCCTATATCCTGCAAGGCTCCGCATAATTGTCGATGACAAAACTCAATTCTTCGATACCCCAGAGGATGTCTGTAACTGGCTGGAACTCTATAGAGCAGGGAAAGATGGCTTCGGCTCCTCATCTCAGCAGGCGGCGGAGCCGGAGCAGAGACGGCGGTCCAAGAGGATTCGGAGTCGCCGTGGCCGCTCAGGGGGGCCCTCAACTGCAGAGACTTCGACGGAGCGGAGGGGAGTGCTGGAGGTGTTGTCTGCGCTGTCTGGCTCACGGGACGATGCCATTGAGGAGGAAGCGGACCCTGGTGACGAGGGGGCACCAACGGACTCCGAGGAATCGGTGACTGATAGCGTCCATACACCGGTGATCACACCGAAATCGGTGGAAGACCTTCTGGATGGACAGGGGTAACGGGGTGAGCTACTTCATTTTGGGAGGGGGCCCGGCAGGGGGGTGGCGAGTGCCGACAATTGATGCTGACTCCCGGGGTAGGGAGGGTGGGGTGCCCTGTTTTTGCCCCAAGGGTTTTTGGCACTGTTTTGGGCTTGCTTTAGTCCTGGTGGCCTGAGCGTCGAGGGCCCACTGCCTCCGCCCAGCCCGCACCTGGCCCTTAAGGCCTTCCTACGGTGGCGACCGCAGGATTAGTAGGGGATAGTGGGTTGTTGGAGGGTATGGTTTGGATGGGAACTAGATGGTGCTATTTGGGTCCTGTTCTGGGGAGGGTGGATGGGGGTTTGGTTCATACTTGGGTTGTTAAGTTTTGGTTGGGGAAAATGGCCGCCATCAGTGCTGGGATGATTGATGTCCTTTCTTTGTTGGGACCCAGATGGGGAGACTTTGCGAGTACGATATGGGACAATGGCTGATGTTGCTAATCTGAAATGTGTTACTTGGAACGTGCGGGGGCTTCATACTATGTCCAGGCGTCACAAAGTCCACGCTTATTTAGTGCGTAGGGGGGTACAAATGGCGCTGCTGCAGGAGACTCATCTGAACAAGGCGGAAGGGGCGGCGCTACAGCGTAGATGGAGGGGGCAGGTCTTTTGCACTTCATACTCCGCGTATGCCAGGGGGGCGCTGATTTGGGTTAGAGCTGGGGTTCCCTTCCAGGTCACGAACACAGTGATAGATCCAGAGGGGCGTTATGTGGCCATTTCGGGCACTTTGGGAGGGAGAGACCTAAACGTTTGCTGTGTGTACGCTCCTAATATAGACCAGACTGCCTTCCTTTCCAGGTTGTCGGGCTCGATGGCCCACTTCTTCTCCGGGCCCCTCCTGCTCGGTGGAGATTTCAACTCAGTGGTGGATGTAGATGCTGACCGCTCGCATCCACCCCTTCCCGATTCTCCGGTTCGTCGCATGGCTAAGGGTCGTAGGGACTGGCAGACTCACTGGGGTCTAACGGATATCTGGAGGGCGCAACACCCCACGTCTAGGGACTATTCCTACTTTTCGAGCCTCCATGAGTTGCACGTTAGACTGGACGGATTTCTTGGCTCGCCCGAGCTGGTTTCGGCAGCGGTCCGGTCTGAATATTTGACCAGGACCATATCGGACCACAACCCCCTCCTGCTGGACCTTCGTTGGTTTCCAGGGGCGCCAGCGGTGCCCACCTGGAAATTACGGCCCGAGATCCTCGAGGACAGTGTTTTCAGGGCGGACCTAGGTGATAAGATCTCAGAGTACTTTGCGTCCAACGGCGGCACCGCGAGCTCGAGAGCGTTAGAATGGGACGCTTTTAAGGTGGTGGTGAGGGGATACTGTATTTCTAAAAAGGTCGGCATGAGGCGAATTATCCTCGCCGACCTAGATGCAGCGGACCGGAAACTCCGCGAGCTGGAAATTCGCCGCCCCGGGCGCCCTGAATTACAGGTACGCACGGTGGAGGCGAAGGAGGCGGTGGCGGCGGAGGTCGAACGGCTTCGCTGTTTTGACTACAAGGCCTATACGGTTCGGTCCATAGCAGAGGGGGATAGGTCGAGCGCGTTTCTGGCATGGCTAGCCAACCCTACGCGTCAGTCCTCATTGACGACATCCATGCGCAAGGCAGACGGAACCGAGGTGTACACTCAGCCTGAGATTCTGAGCTGCTACCGGCAATATTACGAACGTTTGTACCGCAGTCGCTCTGCCCGAGACCCTGACCTGCTTGATAATTATCTACGGCCTCTGGAGCTCCGAACAGTGGAGCAGGACGTGGCGAAGGCCCTGGGGTCCGACATAGAACTGGGAGAGATCCGTAGCGCCATTAAAAAGATGGCGAGGAATAAGACCCCGGGCCTGGACGGCCTTCCTGTGGAGTTCTACGCAGCTTATGCTGACCTCCTAGCCCCTAGGTTATTGATAGTATACAGAGAGGCGAAGAGGCTCGGGCGACTCCCGGGCTCGATGTGCGAGGCGTTGGTGGTTCCACTCCTCAAGCCCGGAAGGGACTCATCCGACCCGGGGTCTTACCGTCCCTTATCAATGCTGACGGTTGACTATAAAATACTGAGCAGCATCTTGGCCTCGAGGCTGCTGGGACACATGAGCTCCCTGGTGCATGAGGACCAAGCTGGCTTTATCCCTAGGCGTAACACCACCATGAACATTCGCAGGTTGTTCCGCTTGCTAGGGGAGCCGCTTGTGGACGCCCCGTGCCCGGTTGTCTTATCGGTGGACCTAGAGAAGGCTTTTGATAGCCTGGAATGGGACTACCTTTGCACTGTGCTACGGAGGTTCGGCCTCGGTGAGGGCTTCATCAGATGGACCACGGTCCTGTATGCCTCTGCATCGGCCAGAGTACGGGAGGGACCGCTGATTTCCTCACAATATCCGGTGGAACGGGGCACGAGGCAGGGATGTTCGTTATCCCCACTTTTTCTTTGCGCTGGCGGTGGAGCCCCTTGCGCTGCATCTCCGGTCGGGAGCCCATTATACGGGCCTATGGACTCCTTCGGGCCCGCACTACATCTCGCTGTATGCAGACGACCTGCTGCTCTTCCTAGAGGACCCGCTCGCCGCCCTGCATGGAGCTGCGGCGGCGCTCACGGAGTTTGGGGAGGTCTCGGGCCTCCGGGTGAATTGGACTAAGACCTGTCTTTTCCCGGTTCGCAGGGGCACCCCTACCCCTACTTTAAGTAGGGAGATTAGATGGGAACCCGACTGCTTTAAGTACCTGGGGGTGTACGTCTATCATGAGCCATCTGACCTCCTGGATGGGAACATTACCCGCGGCACTCGAGCACTTCGAGGCTGTATGGACTTCTGGGCCACGCTACCGCTCTCGGTAGCAGGGCGGATCGCTTTGCTTAAAATGGTGGCGCTTCCCCGGTTGTTATATTATTTCCGGACACTTCCGATCTGGGTCCCACCGGCTACGTTTCGACTATTACGATCTATGATAGTCGGATTCCTCTGGGGCTCGGGCCGCCGGCGGGTGGCCCTCAAGACCCTGATGAGGCCGAAGGATGAAGGTGGGCTTGCGGTGCCGGATTTTGAAAAGTATTATATAGCGGCGCAGCTCCAGACCTTCACCCAGGAGATCGCCCGGGAATTCCGGGGCCCGGAAGACAGAAGGGGAGCGGGTATGGCCAGGCATGTTCTCTCCTTCATAGCGCTGCGACAACGTTTGGCCTTGCAGGACTTGTCGATGGAGGAGCGGACCGTTCGCCTGTGTTGGAACCGAGCTCACGCCCGGGGCCACCTGAGAACACCGTATGCGCCCGAAATACCTCTGGGGATGCTGACGGCTTTGCCCCATGGTGGCGATTGGTCACGGTTGGCGAACTGGGAGGACGCCGGCTTACAGCTTGTAGGGGACCTATACGAGGACGGGACGCTCTTGCCCTTCCAGGAGCTCATTGATCGCTTCGAGATCCCCCGCGGCGACTTTCTGCTGCACTCGGCCCTTGTCCGAGCGATCCAGGCGCACTGGAAACGCGGGCAGGAGGAACCCACTTTATCTCCGGTGTGCCAATACGTGATGATGTCTGCGGGCACGGTGAAGGCGGTCACTTGCCTTTACGGCAGACTGATCAATGAGGGGCTGGCTCCCCTCACTACTCTGAGAAACCGTTGGGAGGAGGACATTGGCAAGGAGATCCCGGAGACGACCTGGTCCCAGCTGGTGCGGCGAGCCTGGAAGGGCACACGCCACGCCCGCTTTCAACTGGTCCACTATTACGTGCTCCATAGAGCATATCTGACCCCGGTGAAAATCAGGCGATATTTCGCTACGAACTCGGCGGACTGCCCCAGGTGCCCGGCCCAGGAGGCGGACCTTCTCCACATGCTGTGGGCCTGCCCGGGATTATCATCCTATTGGGTAGAAGTGGGGAAGACCCTGGAGGAGGTGACGGGGAGATCCTTATCGTTCGACGCGGCGGTGGGACTCCTACACTGGTTCCCTCATACCCCCAAGAATAAAATATCCAGCAAGTTCATCGATTTAGGGCTACTCCTGGCTAAACGAGAGGTGACCAGGAACTGGAAGGCACGAGTTGGTCCGACAGGAAGCCGGTGGCACAGCGAACTTTTGAAGTGGGCGGCGGGGGAGAGCACGCTGAGATACCAGCTAGCTTGGAGGCAGCATAATGAGAAGGCGCAGGAGGCAGCGCTGGAGTGGGAGACGTTAGTACAGGCCCTCAGGGATTATTGCGCCCCCAGCGACTCTGAAGATGAGGAAGCGGCTCGCCCCATGTCCCGATAAACGATTGCATTTTTCAGATCTGTTGCTTTCCCCATGGGTCCCTTGGCAGATCCTGTTGCGGTTGTTACCGTACGCTGATGGCGGGGTTGGGTAGGGTTTTCTTCGGTTCGTAGTGTTTTGAGGGTGGGGTTTTTCTTTTTGGGTTTATAGGCTTGTTTGGAAAAGCAGATGACGGACAGTGGATCATCCGGACCAGCTTCGACATCCTTCTGAGCCCCCATTGAATTTCGCCGCCCGACCCCAGGGTTGTGGGCTGAATGGCTGTGTAAGAAACTTACGGCGGGAGGATGGAGGGTTGTGTCTCATTGATTTGCTTGTGCTATAATGCTGGTCGATTATGTAACAATTTACTGATTCCTCCAATAAAAATATATTTAAAAAAAAAAAAAAAAAAAAATCAAGAGAACCTAGCTAGCTACTGAGACATTTCACAATTGGATATGTCTTAGGAAAAACAAAATAGGACAGGGAAAGAAAAACTTTTTCTTTTAGTCCCCTCACTCACCGGAGTTTCCTCACGGTGACATGCTTCATCATAGGGGCTTCCCAACCCGCTGCGGGTTGAGGCGTGCTACAACTAACGATATTGCGTAGGAGCACTTTTTTCGTGAGGACTATGTGTCGTGTAATGTGAAAAGGGGAAAGTGAAGTGGAGTGATAAGGGTTAAAAATATCCTACTAGTGAGCTAAACGAACTTTATTCAGGCGCCTAGCGGATACATTAAAAATGGGGTGATTTACCAGGTGAGCCGGTTCTATTATGAAACACAGTACCCTAGTAAAAAGTCAACTAGTTTCGAGCTGTACCCTCCAGCTCTTCTTCAGGACTACACAGGGTCCCGCCCTGTGAGTACCACTCCAAAAAGAACGTGAAAAGTATGCCTATGTTAATATATGGTTATACATACTATTTTTTCTGCAATTCAATGGCATATTTTTTCAGAGGCTTAACTGAACCTCATGGTCAATCGCGGGAAAATTATTTGTCCCCGTAAACACTTGTTACGAGGCTCTGTTATTGCGGAAAACCTACTCGCCTTCCCTTGAGACCGGCGGACCCTGTCTCGTTCTCACAGGGCCTAATACGTGGGAGGGAGTAAGTAAGTAGCAGGTTAAGTTTAAGTTGGTTTTGCCAAGAGTTTGCTTCAAGAATTCTCTCTAAGGGTTTAGTCAGCACCGTACCTCTGGAATAGAATGTAGGCGGTCTGGTTTCTCCTCTCAGGACTCGATATCCCAGTTACCTGCAAGGGTAGGCTGGAAACGCCGGAGCTGGATTTTCTCGGCAGGAGAAAAGACAGCGTCTTTCTCAGCGCGTCAAGGAGAAGGGGCAGCGTCCGTGGGCTTCTCGCATCCGCTGGGCTTTCTGCAAGGGGACAGCTGTTCTGCTCCTGTATTCACCACCACTGTGCTTGCTTAAGGCAACGTCGGTATTATTTATACCTTATGGTGCCGAGTTTGACGTACGTTTTTGGACATAAGACGTCAATAAAGATGTCACTAAGAATTGGTCGTTCTTACAGTGCTCGTTAGGAGTTCTATTACAAATCAAAACAAAGCAAGCGGGGCTGGAGGTTTGGTATGTCGAAAGAACTCGGTGTGCTATTGTCAGGGCTCCACGAATTTCCAATTCTTGTCTCTATGTCGACTTGCACAGGAACAGAAGATGCTTGCTTTCCAACTCCCTCTCTCCAATCAGTCGGAGCTAGATTAGAATCATAACTCCAAGCAATCAGAAAAAGGGAAGGGGAAAAGTGGAGAAAATAACCATAAGAAAAGAAAAGCACAGAAGAGACTGGTCCGGGTCCCTCGATACTCCAGTGAATCCTTCTCTGACTTTATCAGCCAAACTAGGTTCCTGTGAATACTAAACACATACAAATATTTTTTAGCCAATAACCTTAACTCTGATCTACCTTCTTCTATTGATATCTAGACCTACATACCCATGGGACTGCATAGACCTGTAGCTCTTCTTTCTACTGTGGGGTTTCTTTATCTGGAGTTGCCTTTGTGTTCAGTCTCACTAAAATGAAATGGCTCAGTTAATATTCCACTCTAGCTACTCCCTTAGAATATGTGTTGCTGTCTTTAACATAAAAACTATAAACCTACCACGCTATGCAACTTGGTGTCTTTTATTCTTCCCCTTTGTTATAGTTGGCTTGTGAATACCTCATCTGTATTGGATTCCACTATCCTATAATGAGTTCAGTTCTTGTCTTTCTTCTTCTTAAGGACTGCTGCTTTTCCTGCTCGAGTTATTCACCTCACTAGATTCAGGTAAGCATTCCTTTCCATTTAACTTCAAATAATTGTCTAAATTGCCTTTTAAACGAACTATTTACATTTCCCTGAAGAACGTATTTTATTTCTTGTTACTGAGTCTTGAAAACATCTGCTTCTATAACGCTACTGTACTCCTTTTGAATAGTAATTGTCACAGGCTGTAGCGTTATACAATTTCAGCCAAAAAACAGTCTAGACTTAATTGTCACTTAGCTCTGAGGAAGCCGTTTTTTCTCTCAACGTGAAGACTGCTTGCTCTGCTCCAGAAACGGCAATGCGATGTCTTGACTGAGACGCTCTGAAATCTCTTTTTCTGCCAAACTGTTATCATCTATGTGGCAATATCTGCAGGAAACTATTAAACTGAGGTGATTCTAGGAATATATCTCCTTACTCTCTGGAATTCTGAAAATAACTTTTCTTTTACAACGTTTCTACTCTGACAGGATTTATCTAACTGACTCGGGCTGAATTCTCGGTGAAGTGCGCAGCTCTGATAGAGCGCGCGCCTCACCTGAACTCCGGTCTGGAATGTTCAGAACACTAGACTGGCAACTTAGGCTGGCAGTGGTCCTGCTCGCCCGCCATCTTAGAATTCCATGAATTCCACGCCTTGGACCAGGAAGGAGCCAAACTCCAGTCCTGTGTCCTCATTTTGAGAACTCTTGCTGACCGTTCATTAGGAAGGATCCTGACAGTACCCCCCACCAAGGAAGGCCCTCCCGGTCCGGGTTTGGTTGGGTTTCGCTGATGGAAAAGTCTTACTAACCTAGGTGCATGTACATCTGACTCTAACTCCCAAGAGCGTTCCTCTGGCCCATAGCCCTTCCAATCCACCAAATAGTACAGTTTACTCTTCACCCTTTTTGAATCTAAAATGTCTTTAACTTCAAATTCTACTCCAGCTTCCAACTGAACAGGTGGTGGAGCGCTCTCTCGTCTTAATCCTGGAACTGCCTTTTTTAACAAAGAAACATGGAAGACTGGGTGAACCTTGAGTTTCGCAGGTAGTGTCAGTTTATAGGTCACTGGATTAATCTGTGCTTCAATAGGATAAGGACCAATGAATCGAGGCTGGAACTTTCGATTTCCTTTCAAGCGTAAGTTCTTTGTGTTTAACCAAACCTCCTCCCCTATCTCTAAGTGAGGGGAATCTCTCCTTTTTCTATCTGCATATTTCTTATACTTAATCTTTGCCTGTTCTAAATTTTTTGATGCTGCATTGTGTACCTGACCCAAATGTGTCACCAAATCCTGAACTGCTGGAACTGGAAGCGAAACATCCAGCATGGTAGCATTTGGATGTCTGCCATAGTTCAAATAAAACGGGGAGTAACCAGTGGACACATTTGTGGCGTTGTTATGAGCGAACTCAGCAGCCCACAAATAGTCCAACCATTCCCCACCCTGTTTTAAGGTAAATAGCCGCAAGTACTGCTCCACCTCTTGGTTTACTCGTTCTGTTTGTCCATCCGTTTCCGGATGGAAACTGGTGGAAAAACGTGTCTCAACTCCAAGTGCCTTCATGAAGATTCTCCAGAAATGAGACACAAATTGGGTTCCTCTGTCTGATATAATAATCTTAGGAATTCCATGCAACCGCACAACCTGAGCACTAAAATGAGTTGCTAACTGTTTTGCCGTTGGAATCCCTTTCATGGCCACAAAGTGTGTCATTTTGTTGTATGCATCGACTATTACTAAAATAGTATTGTAACCTTGACAGGAAGGAAGATCTGTTATTAAATCTAAGGTGATTGTGTGCCAAGGATAGGGAGGAGTAGGTAAGGGTTGTAAAAATCCTTTGGGTGCCTGTCGTTCTGACTTCCCCTGCGCACATATCTCACAAGTTTTCACATATTGCTCTATGTCTTTGTTCATTTGTGGCCACCAATAACTTCTTTTGACTAAATCCATCGTCTTCTGCTCTCCCTTGTGTCCTGCCAACAAATGATCATGACATTCCTTCATGACTTGGTTTTGCAATGTAGACGTTGGCAAATACAAAGCTCCTGAGTGATAAGGTAGTCCATCTACTACTTCTCTATTATCTTCCTGCTGCGTCCACTCCAACATCTTTGCTGGTGACAAGGCCTGAGATATCTGTTCCTTCACACTCAGAGTTTCAACAACGCCTATGATCTTGGTGTCTGGAATGATGGCTTGTGTCTTAATTGAATCTTTTTCTTCTTCTGTTCCCATACGGGACAAAGCGTCCGCCTTGCCATTCTGCGCTCCTGGTCTGTATGTGATGACAAAATCATAGTCAGCAAAGTATAATGACCAACGAAGCTGTCTCGGGGTTAGTGTTCTAGCTGACTTTAAGAATTTTAAGTTTCGATGGTCCGTGTAAACTGTTACCACATGATGAGCTCCCATCAAATAATGTCTCCATTCCTTGAAAGCATCCTTTATTGCCAACAGTTCTTTTTCCGTAATTGTGTAATTGATTTCTGCTGGTGACAACTTTCTTGAACGATAGGCAACCGGATGCAATTGGCCTGTCTCTTTATTTCTTTGAGACAAAACTCCACCCACAGCCAAATCTGAGGCATCTGTCTCTACATAAAAGGGTTCTGATGGGTCTGCGTGAAGAAGAATTGGAGCTGACGTGAATTCTTCCTTCAATGCCTTGAATGCTGTCTCTGCATCTGCTGTCCACTGAAATTTTACTCCTTTTCTCAATAGTTGTGTGAGAGGCAGAATTCGTCGAGAAAATTCACTAATAAATCTTCGATAAAAATTGGCGAAGCCAATAAATGCCTGTACTTCTTTCACACTGGTTGGAGACTTCCACTCCAAGACGGCCTGAATTTTTCGCTGATCCATGAGTATTCCAGCTGGCGAGATGACAAACCCCAAGAATTCCACTTCTGTCACATCAAAAGCACACTTCTCTAGTTTGACAAACAGCTTATTTTCTCTCAGCTTCTGTAATATTCTTCTCACTTGACTCTGATGTTCCTGGGTGTTGACGGAGTATATCAAGATGTCGTCTATATACACTATTGCACATTGATCTATAAACTCACTAAGGACATCGTTTATGAAATGCTGGAACGCAGCAGGGGCATTGCACAACCCATAAGGCATCACTTGATATTCAAATAATCCAAAGCGAGTTCTAAAGGCTGTTTTCCACTCATCGCCGGCTCTTACTCGAATGAGATGATAGGCCCCCCTCAAATCCAGTTTGGTGAATATCTGGGCTCCTTTCACCTGGTCCAACAAAACTGAGATGAGAGGGAGTGGGTACCTATTTTTCTTAGTTATCCGATTGATTGCGCGATAGTCTATGCAAGTTCTCAACTCTCCCTCTTCCTTCTTCGGCACGAAAAACAAAGGCGAAGATACTGGAGATTGGGAGGGGCGAATGAATCCGTTAGCCAAATACTTGTTGATATATTCCTTTAAATGATTATGCTCCTTCTCAGTTAAAGCATAAACTCGGCTACAAGGCATATCTGCTCCTGGTTCAAAGTCTATTTTACAATCGTATACTCTATGGGGAGGTAGTTGTTCAGCTTCCTGCTCATCAAACACATCTTCAAAATCTTGATATTGCGATGGTATAGACTGTGTGTTGATTACGCACACAACTGCATTCGCTGAACACAAGGCCTGAGCTGGATTGTCTTGATCTTCTTTCCTTTGGTCTCCAAAGCAATGATTCTTGCAATAATCCGAAGTCATTTCTATTGTTCTTGCTGCCCAATCGATGATCGGATTATGCTCTGTGAGCCAAGGAAGTCCTAGGATTAGCTGGAATTGAGGTGCGTCAATTAGATTAAACTGGATTTCTTCTTGATGTCCATCTTCTCTCATCAAACACACCATTTCGGTATGACTCACTATGGGCCCAGAAGATAGGTTTGTTCCATCGATGGCTCTAACTGGTTCACTTTTCTCCTTGAGTATTGCCTTCAATCCTATTTTGGCAGCAAACTTTTGATCGCAAAAGTTCCCTGTTGCCCCTGAATCCACCATCACCGTCACTCCCTTCTTAACCTCCTGACGGAATTTAATCGTCATGAATTGAATTAGATGCGGGGAGGATGACTGCAGCGTATTGGCCAGTTGATGCTCTTGTGGAGTTGGATTTTGACTCGCATCCACCTGTACAACTCCTTCTACAGGTGGTGCAACTAGTTTTCCTTCGGCTTATACGATCCTTTGGGTTTCTTTGGGCAATTCCTCACAAAATGTCCGCCGGAACCACAATACATACATAAATTGCTGGCTCGTCTCTTCTCTTTTTCTTCTTTAGTAAGCGGGCCTCTTATTGCCCCTATCTGCATGGGTTCTTGGTTGTTGGACCCTTCCGCAACTCTACCTACGTCAGTTCTTGCCCTGTCAAAACGGGGCACGGTGCTTCGAAATTCTCGCTTCCTTTCTCCTCGCCTTTCACCTTGCCGGAAATCCAACTCCAGGACCAAATCTATGAGAGCTGAAATCTCTGTGGGTCGGTTGGGAATCTGCGCCAGCCCATCCTTTAATTCATCCCTCAGGCCACGATAAAAAATTGCTGTTCTTTTGCTTTCCGGCCAATCTGTTTCCATTATCAACTTATTAAAGTGGGCCAAATATGCCACCAAATCTCGATTTCCCTGTTTTAATTCCAGTAGCTCATTATCTACAGCCTGAGAGATTCGCCTTCGATCAAAGATGCGCAAGAATTCTTTTTTAAATTCATCATAATTCTGCAGGAGAGGGTCATCTCGAGTCACTATGGGCATTGACCAGGCTGCTGCATCTCCGCTCAAATAAGACAAGATGAATGCCACTTTAGATTGTGCGTCGGGGAAGATAGAAGGACGACACATGAAATGCAGGGAGCATTGCGTGATGAACACTTGTGCTTTCTGTGGGTCCCCACTAAATCTCTCTGGTGCAGCTAAGGGAATGACTGGTGACAAAGAGTGTATCACCTGAGTAGTTAACCTGTTAACATCCCCAGCGGATGTAGTAGGAGTTTCCCTATTTCCTAGAGATGGTTGTCTAATCCTCTGCGCTAACTCGGCTGTTTCCTTCCTGGCATTTATCACCTCCTGCCTCAAACCCTGATTCTCTTCTTTAACTGCCACTAACTCCTTTTGGATGGCATCCAACACCGCCCCTAAGGTCTGCAAATTAACCCCCTCAACCATTCTGTTCGGGTGCAAATTTACAACGTGGGCACTTCACTCTGTCAGGGCTCCACGAATTTCCAATTCTTGTCTCTATGTCGACTTGCACAGGAACAGAAGATGCTTGCTTTCCAACTCCCTCTCTCCAATCAGTCGGAGCTAGATTAGAATCATAACTCCAAGCAATCAGAAAAAGGGAAGGGGAAAAGTGGAGAAAATAACCATAAGAAAAGAAAAGCACAGAAGAGACTGGTCCGGGTCCCTCGATACTCCAGTGAATCCTTCTCTGACTTTATCAGCCAAACTAGGTTCCTGTGAATACTAAACACATACAAATATTTTTTAGCCAATAACCTTAACTCTGATCTACCTTCTTCTATTGATATCTAGACCTACATACCCATGGGACTGCATAGACCTGTAGCTCTTCTTTCTACTGTGGGGTTTCTTTATCTGGAGTTGCCTTTGTGTTCAGTCTCACTAAAATGAAATGACTCAGTTAATATTCCACTCTAGCTACTCCCTTAGAATATGTGTTGCTGTCTTTAACATAAAAACTATAAACCTACCACGCTATGCAACTTGGTGTCTTTTATTCTTCCCCTTTGTTATAGTTGGCTTGTGAATACCTCATCTGTATTGGATTCCACTATCCTATAATGAGTTCAGTTCTTGTCTTTCTTCTTCTTAAGGACTGCTGCTTTTCCTGCTCGAGTTATTCACCTCACTAGATTCAGGTAAGCATTCCTTTCCATTTAACTTCAAATAATTGTCTAAATTGCCTTTTAAACGAACTATTTACATTTCCCTGAAGAACGTATTTTATTTCTTGTTACTGAGTCTTGAAAACATCTGCTTCTATAACGCTACTGTACTCCTTTTGAATAGTAATTGTCACAGGCTGTAGCGTTATACAATTTCAGCCAAAAAACAGTCTAGACTTAATTGTCACTTAGCTCTGAGGAAGCCGTTTTTTCTCTCAACGTGAAGACTGCCTGCTCTGCTCCAGAAACGGCGATGCGATGTCTTGACTGAGACGCTCTGAAATCTCTTTTTCTGCCAAACTGTTATCATCTATGTGGCAATATCTGCAGGAAACTATTAAACTGAGATGATTCTAGGAATATATCTCCTTACTCTCTGGAATTCTGAAAATAACTTTTCTTTTACAACGTTTCTACTCTGACAGGATTTATCTAACTGACTCGGGCTGAATTCTCGGTGAAGTGCGCAGCTCTGATAGAGCGCGCGCCTCACCTGAACTCCGGTCTGGAATGTTCAGAACACTAGACTGGCAACTTAGGCTGGCAGTGGTCCTGCTCGCCCGCCATCTTAGAATTCCATGAATTCCACGCCTTGGACCAGGAAGGAGCCAAACTCCAGTCCTGTGTCCTCATTTTGAGAACTCTTGCTGACCGTTCATTAGGAAGGATCCTGACAGCTATCTAGGAATCTAAGGAAGTGACTTCTGCAGTGTCATGGACTGTCATGGACTGCAGAGGCGACTTGCTAAAATATGGTTTTGAATATTATGCCATTATAGGGATATGTATCGATTATAGCCGTATAGGGGCATAAGGTCATGATATTGATCGGGGTCCTAGATAAAACACAACACCCACTCCACGAATTTATGTCCATCAAATTACTAAAAACTAAAGCAATAAGATGCGCGTGTATTCCTACCCACCCCAAAATACATTTTGCATTTGAAATGGTGTATATGAAATACATGAAAATGATGATAGGTACTGTACGTCTTCAAGCATAGTAATCATTCAAAAATTATTGCATACGTAATCTGTTGAACGATTTTGCGAAAAATTACACATGAAATGTCTCTTAATACAGAAAAGAAGGGCAAGACTATTCCATCACATATAAGTACAATTGCTGTAAAATGTGCTTAGAGGTCGTGGTAATATATTGTCTCTAGATCTACTAAAAATAGAAGCTCTGTTCTTTATGAATAGTTCTACTTTAAGCAAAAGCTTTTGTTCCAGAAAAAAGGTAAATATTTTGAAAAATTGTCTGATTTAAAAAAAAAAGACATTTTTATTTCACGGGGAGCGGAAAAATAGAGTTCCAAACGCTTTCCACGAGTTTATGTTTATCAAAACTGAAGGCCGAATTCAGAGTTCATGGGAACGCTGTGAGCCGGATTCTTTTCCAAAAGTTATTGTTTTTGTTCAGGGGAGAACATCATATCAGACAGGCTCTCAAAGAATAGGTCTACATATTCAGGTGACAGTTCGACCAGGTTCGATAGTGCAGTAACCTGGCAGTTGTGAGAATGATTGCTATCATCGATGTTTGGATCAGCAATGCTCACAGAAGGTCGTACCTGGGTGATGCTGCTTTCATTTCTCGCTTCACTGC
Source organism: Lissotriton vulgaris (assembly GCF_964263255.1). Taxonomy (NCBI): domain Eukaryota; kingdom Metazoa; phylum Chordata; class Amphibia; order Caudata; family Salamandridae; genus Lissotriton; species Lissotriton vulgaris. Next base: position 1,594,167 of record NW_028252742.1, read on the forward strand.
CGCCACCTAGTCGTAGCGCAGGAGTCTCAACGAATGCCGTCATCAGGATTGTAGCCGCTGGGGACAACACGATGCATGAGCCGTTACAGGACTTAGCAAAGTATCGATATCCATTGGTACTGCTGATGGTAGTGCAAGACAGGTGTCTAACACGCATTCTTCTCCGCATAGCATACATCGAAGCACAGGTAAGATGCAGGTCAGCCATATAGGTCTGAATGAAAGAAACCAGGTCATGTTCAGATCTCTCAGCCGGGCCAATCCAAGGACCTTAGTTATGCGGTCCCGGTAGCACATTGCTAGGATCGTTTCTTCCATCCTTGCCGGAGTCATGTCTGTGTTTTGGCTTGCCATATCGGAGCAGAAGGGTAAAAAATAAAATGCCTGCTACGAGTCCCAAAAGTAGTGGTAGGCCGCCAAAGACTGAATGGACAAAATTGGGAATAATGCCCAGAACTGCTTTGAATGGTGTTAGCAGTCCCGAAAAAATCGTCTTAAATACATTTGAGATACCTATGGCATCCAACATATTTAGGATTTGGCTGAGCATTTCTGTGAAATGCACGGTGCAATTTGTTGATAAAAGTTCATGTATCTCCGATGTTGTCCTTGCAACTTGGAGATCATACGTCTCTTTTGATGACGTGATGGGCACTGTTGTCTGCAAAAGCACAGACTTCATTCTGCTTAAAGTATCAATTCGTATAGAAGAGATTTTCAAAGGAGGCTAAATCGGAGTCTCGGAGTCTCCAGGGCCGTTTGGAAACAATGCTTGCATACAGCAAGTGACCATGGAAGTCACGTTTACGAGATATGCTTTCCCTGGCACCAAGCCACAACAGCTGTGGTCCGTTATTAGAATGTAACTCCTGTTAGAAAGTTGCTAAAAGAAAGGCTCTATCTGCGTTGCAGGTGTGAAGTGTTGGTGGCATGAAAGGTTGTTTGAAGTCCCTTCACAGGCCCCATGTAAATTAATACCCTGGCACAAAAGTATACCGCTTAGTGAATGTTTGCAATTTTCACCACTAAGAAATAAATTTTTGTTGTTGTCACTGTAGCATGTGTGTGTATATGGTAATTTCCAGGATGACTTAATGTACCCTTTACCCAACCTTTCATACTGGCCTGCCGGTATATACTCAAGGCAATTTTTAAATTGGAAAGTTGTTATCGGAATTGTGATAATCCCGTGTATTATCCATTCAATGACAGGTCTTTCTGACATTGTCAATGGTAATCTCTCAAGTTTTTCAATGCTCAGAATTGTATAGTCTGCTCCTTTTTGGGCCAAACTGATTTGTTTATCAGTAAGGTTAAATACAAAAAACAATGACGTTATGTTGATTAGACGCCTTGGCACATAACCCGAATGCAGATTTTGCAACGTCCAGCCTAGCTGTACAATACAACGTAATTGGGACTGGCCATGTTGTAACATTAGCAGGTCCTGATCTAGTATATCGATGGCAGATGATATAATACTGTCCAGTGAATATATTCTGGAGGACAGAGTCATTAACCCATTGTCCACAACAGAAAGTGATTTTTCCAAATTAATACGATCAATTTCTCGTATTATTTCTGCTGTTTCAATTTGCATTACTTTCCATGCCTCGTTGTATACCGCATATACACTTGCCGCTATGAAACGTTTTTGACGCTGTTTGCGTAGTCCCAAAATGAAATCACGCAAGTCAGCACCGTCTTTAAGTAAAGATAAGTGTTGCTTAATTTCTGCCAGTGTGGATGTTTCTAGCCATTCGAGGCAGAGTTTCCCTACACTGTATGTTGTTACTATCCCTAGATGTTGTCTCTGGGAGTATCTAGGGTCTGGTCTGGTCATTTTTAACCCCTGTGTTTTGTTCAGGAATCTATCTTGACAGTTATTAGTGTCTGTTGGCCAGATTAACCACTTTTTCCAATCAGGATGTGTTCTGTTTTGATGTAAAATTTTGGATACGTCTATTTCAATATCTGTTGTAGCATTATCAGGTATTGGCTGTGGAATAGACGGTTTGTTTAAGTCCTTAATCTTAGCTAGGCCAAGACAGGTTGTTTGGTGAATTGTGTCATTTAAGAACATTATTTGTTCTGGGATCATGCAGGCTCGAAATAATGCTTCTAGGCTTTGTACCTGCCAATCTTTTGTACCCCAGATTGTTTTTGTTTCAATGTTGTTTTTCCAGAAATCAAAACCAAATGTAATAATTTTTTCGTAAAATGCTTCTGAATATATCAATTTAGTATTTGTCAGCATGGTTTTTGTTCCTGTCTTATCCAACAGTTTATAATAAAATGTTTCAGCATTACTTGTGTTAAACCCTGAGAAGTATTGGAATTTCTCATAAAACGTTTTTGAACTGCTTTTGGGCGGTGTTGCACAATGTTCCCATTGGTTATATTTATAAACATTTCTAGGTTGAACAGATTTATGCAAAAAGTGTTCTGCGTAATGTGAAAAACAGTACATCTGTTCATAATTTGATGAACCTTGCAAATAATCATGTTCTGTAAATTTTGCTTACAATACTGTAGTGTAGTTCCTAGTTTCCCACTAGGCCCTGCGCATTGGAATAACATAAACAGTAGTATCGACGTGGAACTGCGGATATTCCAGGCCTCCACTGACTATGCTAAACTTAATTGGGTTGTGTTACCAACTAGCTCAGAGGTCACTGGAAACTTTCTTCTCTGCATAGGAAGTGATCAGCTTCCTTGGCACAGACAAGAAGGGATTCAGTTTTCCAACAACCGTGCAACATGACAACTTTGCTCCTCAGATCAAGAGTCAATCTCTAGGGTCGTGTGAAACAATAGACATAGATTTCACTCAGTCAGTCTAGTGCAGTTTACTTTCACGGTATGTAGAGAATAGAGAGACGGGCGTGTATCAATAAAGGGTTAACATTTATTGAACAGTCTTTCTTCTCGTACAAGAGAAATGTATTGCCACAATTGCAATAATTGTTATTATAAAAAGTACGTACAGTAAGATAAGTATTGCGAAATAGAACTGTAAAAGCATTGATATGGTTTCTTAGCCATACAATGGTTTAAAAGTAATAAAACATATATACAGTCATATATACATTAGGCTAACATACTCAACTGGTGCTTCTAACTAAGCCTACCCCAGTGTGCCTGACCTAAGCCTAACACGTGAAAGGGGAGTAAGTAAGTAGCTTTAAGTTAAGTTGGTTTTGCCAAGGTTTGTTTCAAGAATTCTCGTCTAAGGGTTTAGTCAACACCATACCTCTGAATAGAATGATGGAGGATTGGTATCTCCTTCAGGGGTCTCTCTCGATATCCCAGTCACCCGCGAGGGTAAACTGGAAGCGCCGGGACTGGATTTCTCTGCACGAGAAAGGCAGCGGCTCTCTTCAGCGCGTCGAGGAAGGAGGGGTGACAGCGTCCGCGGGCAGCTGGATTCTGCTGGATGTCTTCGCAGAGGACGGCTGTTCAGCTCCTTAAGCGTACTGCACCATAGTTCGAGCTGTAGCGGCGATAATGGTAATCAGCAGCTTCACCACCACAGGATAGCAGGCTGCAGCGACAGAGTGCTAGATTTACCAACACAGGGTCATGCAGGCAGCTGGCATCAGCAACAGGCAATGAACTCGCATTGCTTAAGGCAACGTTGGTAATATTTATACCTGACAGGTGCCGGGTTTGACGCAAGTTTGCTGGACATAAGACGTCACTTAAAGATGTCACTAGGAAGTGACAGTTATCAGTTGCTCATTAGAGTTCCATTACTAATCAAAACATAGCAAGCGGGGATTTCCAGGTTTGCTAAGTTTTTATCTTGTTGAAGAACTCGGAGTGTTATCTAGGAATATCAGATAGTGACTGCTGCTCTGTCATTGCACTAATTGGTCGCAAAGGAAGTAGCAGAGAGTCATGCTGGAATGTGGCTCTGTTCGTGTGAGGCCAGAGATGACTTTTCAGAAAATCGCACTTGAACGGTTATGCCAATATAGGGAATAAATGGATTTATAGCCGAATAGGGGCATAAGGTCACAGTATCGATCAGGAACCTAGATAAGCACGCAACACCCACTCCACGTTTTCACGTCCATCAAAATTACTAAAACTAAGCAATAAGATGCATGTGTAACATTGCCCACCCCAAAATACATAAATGCATTCGAAATAGGCGTACTTGTAATACATGAATTTAGGTACTGTACGTTTTTTAAAGCATAGTAATCATTCAAAAAATTATTGCATATGAAATCAATGAACGATTACGCAAAAGGAATTACACATGAAGTATCTCTGACAGAAGAAATGCGAGATAAATCATCACATAAAAATGCATTGTAATAACATGTGTGCTAGAGGCTGGTGTAATGTTGTTATGTCTCTAGATGTGCTTAGAAATAGAAGTGTGAAGCTTCTGTTCTCTAAGAATAGTTTTTACGTTAAGCAAAGAATTGTTCGTGCCAAAAAAGGTCAATATTAGAAAAATTGTCCAATTCAAAGAAAATATATTTCCAAAGCTCTTGGCAGTTTTTGTTGATCAAAACTGAAGGCCGAATTCAGAGTTCATGGGAACGCTGTGTGTCGGAAAGCTTCTCAAAAGTTATTGTTTCTCTGTGGGTGAGAACATCGTATCAGACAGGCTCTCAAAGAATTGGTCTACAAAATCAGGTGATAGTTCAACCAAATTAGATAGCGCTGTAACTTGGCAGGTGTGAGAATGATTGCTGTCATCGAAGGCAGGACCAGCAATGCTCACAGAACGTTGTACCTGGATGATGTTGCTTTTGTCACTCGCTCCACTGTTACCACTTGGTTGTAGTACAGGAGTCTCCACGAATGCCGTCATCAGGATTGGTAGCCGCTGGGGACAACACAATGCGTGAGCCGTTATTGGACTGAGCAAAGTATCGACGTCCATTGGTACTGCTGATGGAAGTGAAAGACAGATGTCCAACACGCATTCATCGCCGCAAAGCATACACCGTAGCACAGGTAAAATGCAATTTTGCCATATCGGTCTGAATGAAAGGAACCAGGTCATGTTTAGATCTCTCAGCCTGGCCAATCCGAGGACGTTAGTTATCCTGTCCCTGTAGCGCATTGCTAGGATTGTCTCTTCCATTCCCATGGGAGCTATGTCTGAGCCGAGGCTTGCCATAACGTAGCAGGAGGGTCAAAAATAGAATCCCTGCAACGAGTCCCAAAAATAGTGGTATGCCGCCAAAAATGGAGTGCACAAAATTAGGAAAGATTCCCAAAATTGCCTGGAAGGGTGTTAGCAGTCCCGTAAAGACTGTCTTAAATATGCCTGGGATGCTTGTTGCACTAGACATGTTAAGGAGTTGGCTGAACATTTCTACGAAATGCACGGGGCAATTTGTTGATAAAAGGTCATGAACCTCAGTAGCCGTCCTTGCGACTAGAAGATCATACGTCTCTTTAGATGACGTTATAGGCACTGTTGTCTGTAAAAGTACAGATTTCATTTTGCTTAATGTATCAATTCGTATAGAATAGAGATTCAGACGAGGCCAGAGGGGAGTCACTATGTCTGGAGGCCCGCTCGGGAACAATGCTTGCATACAACATTTGACCATGGACGTAACTTGTATTAGATAACTTTTCCCTGGCGTCAGGCCACAACATCTGTGATCCGTTCTAAGAATGTAACTCCCGTTCGCGAGTTGCATAAAGAAGGGCTCTATCTGAGTTGCAGGTGTGACTAGCTGGTGGCATGAAAGGTTGTTTGAATTTCCATTACATGCTCCGTGTAAATTAATACCCTGACACAAAAGTATACCGCTTAGTGAGTGTTTACAGTTGTCACCACTAAGAAATACATTTTTGTCGCTGTCACTATAGCAAGAATGAGTGTATGGTAATTTCCATTTGGATTTTACATATCCCTTACCCAATTGTTCATATTGGCCAGCAGGTATGTACTCAAGGCACTTTTTAAATCGGAAAGTTGTTATCGGAATTGTGATAATTCCGTGTATTATCCATTCAATGACAGGACTCTCTGACATTGTCAATGGTAATCTCTCGAGTTTTTCGATGCTCAGGATTGTATAGTCTGCTCCTTTCTGTGCCAAACTGATCTGTTTATCAGTAAGGTTAAAACTGGAAAATAATGACGTTGTGTTGATTAAACGCCAAGGCACATAGCCTGAACGAAGATTTTGCAGCGTCCAGCCTAATTCTATAATAGAGCGTAATTGAGACTGGCCATGTTGTAACATTAGCAAGTCTCTGTCTATCACATCAAAGGCAGAGGATACAATATTGTCCAACGAATATATTCTGGAAGACAGAGTCGTTAACCCATTGTCTACTACAGAAAGTGATTTTTCTAAATTAATACAATCAATTTCTCGTATTTTTTCAGCAGTTTCAATTTGCTTTACTTTCCAAGCCTCGTTGTAAGCAGCATAGATACTGGTCGCCATGAAACGCTTTTGACGCTGTTTGCGTGGTCCAAGAATGAAATCGCGCAAATCAGCACCATCTTTTAATAAAGACAAGTGTTGCTTAATTTCAGCCAGTGTGGATGTAGTTAGCCATTCTAGGCAGAGTTTCCCTACACTGTATGTTGTTATAATCCCTGGATGTTGTCTCTGGGAATATCTAGGGTCTAATCTGGTCATTTTTAACCCCTGTGTTTTATTCAGGAACCTATCTTGACAGCTATTTGTGTCTGTAGGCCAGATTAACCACTTTTTTCAATCAGGATGTGTTCTGTTGAAATGTAAAATTTGTGACACGTCTAACTCAATATCTGTGGTTGCATTTTCAGGTATTGGCTTTGGTATAGACGGTGTTTTAAGGTCTTTGATCTTAGCTAGGCCAAGACAAGATGTTTGGTGTATTGTGTCATTTAAAAATAACATTTGTTCTGGTATCATGCAGGTTCTAAACAGTGCTTCAATGCCTTGCACCTGCCAATCTTTTGTACCCCAAATTGTTTTCGTTTCAATATTATTTTTCCAATAATCAAAACCAAATGTCATCATTTTGTCATAAAATGCTTCTGAATATATCAATTTAGAATTTGTCAGCATTGTTTTCATTCCTGTTTTATCTAACAGTTTATAATAAAACGTTTCTGCATCACTGGTGTTAAACCCTGAGAAGTATTTGAATTTCTCAAAAAATGCTTTAGAACTGCTTTTAGGTGGTGTAGAACAATGTTCCAATTGATTATACATAAAAACATTTCTAGGCTGTGCAGATTTATGCAGGTAATGATCCCCATAGTGGGTATAACAGAATAACTGCTCATAACTAGATGAACCTTGTAAATAATCATGATCTGTGAATCTAGCTGACATTACTAAATCAGACATCATGTCATTAATACTGTTAAAGTCCCAATCATCAGAGAATGTACTAGGTGTCACAAAGTCACTTAAGGAAATCTTTAGTTGATGAGGATACTTCAGGATTTCGACCGGACCATAGATCTCATAGTCTGTTTTCTCCCATACTACCCCACCAGGTATTGGAATTGCTGTGACATTTACTGTTGACAGTTCTCTTTTCTTCACGTGGGATGATCTGTGTGGTTTCAGGACTAGGTTGATGTTCTGCCTTGCTGTGTCCATTCAATTGTAATAAACTTTCCTAAAATTAAAACTAAAATTAGGCATAGTAGGAGTATGAATACCCCTGAGATAATCCAATGCTCAATCAACGGTGAATCCAGATATAGTTCTTTGATTTGTTGAAGGAGTCCTGTTGTATTTTCTTTAAAATACTTTTTTGTTTCTGGCATCACTTCGGGGTCGTTTAAATCTTCAGAGAAGTTGTCGAAGTTGATGAAATAACCAGAGGCAGTTCTGTCAATTGATGGGATTGTTCTTTCAATCTGTCTCTCGGTAGCACTTTCTGATGCCACATCATTGTAGACTGGTGTTGTTTCTTGACGAACTGTTTCAATCTGTGTTTCAAGAGGCACGAGTTCCATGGCATTATTGCATAGTCCTTCATTGTGCACTGCAGGCTGATCGAATGTGATGAGTCTTTCAGTTTGAACCTCTTGGATTGTTGCAAGTTTGGGTATTCTGTTGTTTCTTGGGAGTCCACTGGGCCTACTGTTGATTATAGGCCACATGCTTGTGGTTTTACCAGATCGATAGACACGACTCTGTTCTCCTTTTTACCAGCAAGGGGCGGTAGCACAACTGATCTTGTTCCGGTGACTGCTAAGACAGGTACTGCTTTTCTGTAAGAAGGCCCAAATTCCTTCTTAACCGCGATCTTTTCTCTGACTAGATCCCCAATCTTTGGAATCCAGACAGGCCTTGCTGGGGCTGTTGCGGGTGGTGCCTCGTCAGTGGTACTTGGCTGTTGCTTTAACTTTATGTTGCTTAATGATTTTCTTGTTTCATTCAGTTCCTGTAAAACAGCCAAACGGTCTTTTACATCAAAGTGCGTTGTTTCTTCTTGTACCACTGACATCTGACTATCGAGGTCCTGAACGCGCATTCTAATTCCGAACAATAGTTCGTATGGGCTGAAACCTTTTAGAGAATTTCTTGGCATGTTGTTAAGACTAGTCTGGACACTTATTAAATGTTTGACCCACCCAGCGCCTGAACCTAATACCTTCGCTGTTATAGATTGCTTTATGTCACGGTTTTTTCTTTCTACCACACTATTCCCTTCGGGGTGCGACGGACAAGAATACCGCAACCCAATTCCCATGCTGGCCATGGCCTCCCTATAAGCTCGAGAGCTGAAAGCAGGACCCTGGTCAGAATGGAACGTGGTAATTGCGTATGTGCCGATAAAGACTCGCAAATCTTTTATAACCGTTCTAGCGTCAGCCGAGCGCTGGTGGCCTCATTTTTTAAGTGCTTTTCGTCTTAACTGTTAATAGGACGCAGGATGGGGTGTAGGCAGCGTTACGCTCTTTCTGACTGGTAACCGGTAGCAAGGTTCGCTACTGCGATCCCTATTACAGTTTTCACAGTTGTTTGCATATATTTGGTGTTCTACACTCATTCCCGGCCACCAGAATACTGATTGTAATTCAGTCAGTGATTCCTTGATCTCTCTGTGCCTTAGACCCAAACCCATGTGTGCGTCTGCTATTAAAAATATTCTCCTGTTCGTGTTTGGAATTACTCTGTCCCCCACTCCAGGGATTCGAGCAAAAGGAACGGAGTTTGCATCGATTATGTTTGCATAATTGAGTGGATAGTTTACGGGTAGTGCTGCACAGTCGCCTTTTACGGTCGTTTTTACTGCCAGCATGGTTTCCCCGTCTATGTACTTATCTGTACGCTTTTTTGTGGCTACGGAAGCCGGTTTAGTTGCTTCCGCTTTGGCTGTATTAGCCAATGAATTCCCTGCAACGTGAACGCCATCACGTTGAAGACTCTGTGCGTGAATCACGTGAGTCTGTTGTAGTTCTTTGTGTAAAAGAGCTACCTCGTTCCAGAGCAATTTATGCTTTATTGTGGCACCTGTGTCATCTTTGTAGTCGTTTTTGATCCAACTCTGCAGTTTATTGTTGTAAGAGTTGACACAAATATGAGAATCGCACACTATAAGTGTCGGGAATTCACGTTCTGCATTTTCGAGCGCCATCTTTAAAGATCTGATTTCAGTTCTTTGAACCGAACAGTTTCTTACAGATTCAGTTTTTGTTACTTTCGGTCTGAATTTACCGCACAGCCAACGACCTTTAATGATCGCACATGCTGCATCGTAGGATTTTCTCTCTACGTTGAAATGCTGTACAAAGCTATCTGTATAGATTATACAGGCATATTGTGGGAGAGGCAGAATTTCGATTGGCAGAGGATATTCTTCTTCATATTCTAAATCATTCAGTTCTTCAAATTGCGGGGCGAAATAGTATTTCACATCTTCCGCTCCTAGAGAATCTATGCACTGTATCCATTTCGGGTCCAGTGACACTGTAGGCAGGTTTACTGGGCTGGATAGCGCCTCGAAGGCGGATTCCGCTGTAAGGATATTAATCCGTTTGCCGTGTGCTAGTTCTCGTTCATTTGCTAATGCGATTTGTACTGCGTTCACAGTTCTTTCTGTGCGACTGAATGCTTTTTCTGCTTGTGTGTACAAGTGAGATTTAATTGAAATTGGTACCTTTTCTCCCTCATTAGAGGTTAGGTACGTGAATCCGCATCTTCCTGGGATGACTCGGATTACAAGATCACGTGTGTTGTCACGTGTATCTAATTTTGTTTTTGCTAACATGTCTGTTTGCAGTGATCTCAAAATTTCTGTGTGTTTTTGAGTCCAATTGATTTGTTTTACATCAGGTTTAATTAGTTCGTAGAGAGGTTTAACCCTCTCTGCGTAATTTAGAATGTAAGTTCTTCCGAAATTCAGAAAACCTAGTATGGATTGTAAATTCTTCAGCGTTTTTGGAGCTTGGAGTACAGCGCACTTCTCTAAGAAGTTGTCCGCTAGGCTTTTCCCTTCACTTGATAATTCGTACCCTAAAAATAGTACTGTCAGATGGGCAATTCGAGACTTTTTAAAGTTGAATTTGTAACCCTCTGCTGCGAACCCAAGTATAATGGTGTTCACTCTTTTCAAATGAGTATCCAAGTCGTCGTCTGTGAGATAAATATCATCTACGTAAGACAATGCTTCATCATCATATATTTGTAGTAACTCTGTTACCCTAGCTGAGAATAGTCCTGGGCTGTTCTTGAACCCCTGTGGGAGTCGACAGAATTTTTTCTGTGACCCAAATGCGGAGAAAGCGGTCAAATATCTGCTTTCTGGTGCAATGTTTTGACAAAAGAAACCATTAGAAATGTCTAATGTCGTTTTGTATTTTTTCCTAACTATGTTATTCATTAGGGCTGCACTATGCGAGTTTTGTACTGCAAAAGTTTTGCAACATGTATTAAAGTGTCTGTAGTCCAAAACTAGACGATATGAATTGTCTGGCTTGGAGACAGGAAACAAAGGATTGTTCATTTGAGAGGTGCATGTTTCAATCACCCCCTGGTATTCAAGTTGATCTAAGATCTCCCTGACCTGTTTTTTAGCTTCTTGCTTTATGGGATACTGCCGTTGGGCAGTTGGTTCACTTTTTAATTGGATTTTGTGAGGCGGTGAATCCTCATCCCATCCTACATGATTTTTATATAATGCAGGTGCCTGGGCTACTGCCCATTTCCTTGCATATGTATATTTTTTGTGAATCGGAATGTGATTCGAGAAGGCAGGCATAATCACTTCTTCGCCACGAGGGCACTCCCTGACAAACTCCGGGGGCCAATCTTTTTCAGCTAACAGAATATCATAGCCTTTTGAGAGCTTATCCCAAAATAGACCCTTAATTTTCCTAGTCTTATCACCCTCTATACGCAATGTTATTTCGTATATTTTATGGGGCTCGCTAAGTCTGGCGTCGGCAGTTTCAACCTGAATGTATTCATTCGTGTCCACTGTCTCCAGATGACTCATCAAGATCTTGCGCGCTATACTGATTTCTGCTGCACTGTCCAACATTGTCAATGCCCACTCCCCGTTTTTCAACTGTGTCCTCAGTATTCTCGGCATGGTTGATTACTCTAATACTGGCTACCTTCTTTTTCTGAAATTGAGATTTCTTATTTTGAGCAGGTTCCTTGTCTTTGGACTTGGTGTGCTCTCCTGGGTCTGACCGTCCTCTTCTTTCCGAATTCTGTGGAAAAGATCGAGAGGGACGTGTATCAATACTTTGATATCTATCAGGTTTTTTTATATTATCCCTATTTCTAAGGTTATATCTTTTCTCAGAGGGCTCCCGTTGGGGAGACTGGCGTTCTCGAGTCGGAGTTCTTTCCCTCCGTCGAGGAGACCTTCCTCTGGACTGGAAAACTTTTTCCTTGGGAGTGGATTGTTTATTTCCATCCCAGCTCTTTTTAGGAGTATTTGAATTATTTTTAATAAATAATTTTTCAGGATTTTCGAGCAGTTGGGGTTTTACTGGTTTTCCACCCAAGCTGTCTCTACCTAATTCTTCATAGCATTTTTCTATGATTTTTGCAAGCTCAACAGGATCTTTTATATCTGTTTCCCTCAACTTCTGGCGGATCGCCACAGATGCTGCTTCTCCCTTTACGTTGGCTAATAATATAGCCGTGACCTGCTTGAAGTCTTTCAGTAATTTCATACCTAGATTTAAAGCGGGCTCTGGACCGAATTCATTTTGAATCTGTTTTAGCACTTCTGGTATTACCGCCATAGACGGAACACCGTGTGTTTTTGTGTAAATGGAAGCAAAGACTGTACCCCAAGTGTCGCAGTCCTCCACGTGTGGTGCGATTCCCATAGGAAGGCAGATGGTCAAGATTCTGTGTTTCTCAATAGGGGTAGTATCAGGAAATACTGCCTCTATTTGAGTGATTTTCTGGGCTAACCAGAAAGGAATTTGTTCCCGTTTTACGGGTGTTTTACCAAGACATGACTGTATGTTCTGTGGTGTAATTTTATTTGTGTTCCCCTGATGAGGGGTCAGCTGTGGTACATTAACAGCTGGCTGGACTGTTGCAGTCCGCATTACATATTGGACTAATTGCCTATGTATTTTTATTAATGTGTTTAGCTGTGCTAACAGCTCTTCCTTAGACATTTTTGCAATGTCAGGATGTGGTGTGTAGCTGGCTAGAACCGGCCACGTGGCTCCTGGTCTACCTAGTGGACCGAGCCTGGTTATGTGATCAGTGTGTTTTAGGGCGCCATTAAACCAGAGCAGGTGCTCTTGAAATTTAAGTGGAATTTCAATCTCCTCGAAAGGAGCGTACTCTTCCGGAGGTTCCTCTATTTTGTAATAGTTAAACTCTTTTGTTATAGCGTTTACCGCTGGAAAGTTTATCCATGAATAGAATACCTCTGTCTGCCGATACTCGTGAGCCTCTATCACGAAATTTACTGTACCACCTTGTGGTGTCAGTCCGTTTTCTATAAGTTTTAAAGTTATAGATCTTCTTAAGTGGACCGGGATGATAATAGCATCCGGATCTGTTTCTAGGAGACTCGTGTCTTCCTCCATTAGCTGGGATGCCAGTCTAACTGCTTCCCTTTCTTCTTCACTGTCTGTCATCATTTTTATTTTTAGAAATGCAGGCTTTGCAGAGTAGGTCTCCAAGGAGACAAAGATTAGGTGCACAATATTTTGGAACACTGTATCCTTCAACGTTGAATAAACCAGAGCTTTACATAGGAATCTCTTCCTACTAAGGTCGGGCGGATTTTAACCTTTCACCCACTCCAGACGTCTATTGGAGTATTTTACGGGAGAAAGGGGTGTGAAATATGCACGACTGAGTTACTCTACAAGTCTTGCGTTAGTTTATCGCCTTACCAAACGTTTGGGCGCCATGTAGTGTAGTTCCTAGTTTCCCACTAGGCCCTGCGCATTGGAATAACATAAACAGTAGTATCGACGTGGAACTGCGGATATTCCAGGCCTCCACTGACTATGCTAAACTTAATTGGGTTGTGTTACCAACTAGCTCAGAGGTCACTGGAAACTTTCTTCTCTGCATAGGAAGTGATCAGCTTCCTTGGCACAGACAAGAAGGGATTCAGTTTTCCAACAACCGTGCAACATGACAACTTTGCTCCTCAGATCAAGAGTCAATCTCTAGGGTCGTGTGAAACAATAGACATAGATTTCACTCAGTCAGTCTAGTGCAGTTTACTTTCACGGTATGTAGAGAATAGAGAGACGGGCGTGTATCAATAAAGGGTTAACATTTATTGAACAGTCTTTCTTCTCGTACAAGAGAAATGTATTGCCACAATTGCAATAATTGTTATTATAAAAAGTACGTACAGTAAGATAAGTATTGCGAAATAGAACTGTAAAAGCATTGATATGGTTTCTTAGCCATACAATGGTTTAAAAGTAATAAAACATATATACAGTCATATATACATTAGGCTAACATACTCAACTGGTGCTTCTAACTAAGCCTACCCCAGTGTGCCTGACCTAAGCCTAACACGTGAAAGGGGAGTAAGTAAGTAGCTTTAAGTTAAGTTGGTTTTGCCAAGGTTTGTTTCAAGAATTCTCGTCTAAGGGTTTAGTCAACACCATACCTCTGAATAGAATGATGGAGGATTGGTATCTCCTTCAGGGGTCTCTCTCGATATCCCAGTCACCCGCGAGGGTAAACTGGAAGCGCCGGGACTGGATTTCTCTGCACGAGAAAGGCAGCGGCTCTCTTCAGCGCGTCGAGGAAGGAGGGGTGACAGCGTCCGCGGGCAGCTGGATTCTGCTGGATGTCTTCGCAGAGGACGGCTGTTCAGCTCCTTAAGCGTACTGCACCATAGTTCGCGCTGTAGCGGCGATAATGGTAATCAGCAGCTTCACCACCACAGGATAGCAGGCTGCAGCGACAGAGTGCTAGATTTACCAACACAGGGTCATGCAGGCAGCTGGCATCAGCAACAGGCAACGAACTCGCATTGCTTAAGGCAACGTTGGTAATATTTATACCTGACAGGTGCCGGGTTTGACGCAAGTTTGCTGGACATAAGACGTCAATTAAAGATGTCACTAGGAAGTGACAGTTATCAGTTGCTCATTAGAGTTCCATTACTAATCAAAACATAGCAAGCGGGGATTTCCAGGTTTGCTAAGTTTTTATCTTGTTGAAGAACTCGGAGTGTTATCTAGGAATATCAGATAGTGACTGCTGCTCTGTCATTGCACTAATTGGTCGCAAAGGAAGTAGCAGAGAGTCATGCTGGAATGTGGCTCTGTTCGTGTGAGGCCAGAGATGACTTTTCAGAAAATCGCACTTGAACGGTTATGCCAATATAGGGAATAAATGGATTTATAGCCGAATAGGGGCATAAGGTCACAGTATCGATCAGGAACCTAGATAAGCACGCAACAATACTAAATCCAACATCATAATATTAATACTTTCAAAATCCCAATCATCGGAGAATGTACTTGGTTTTACAAAGTCACTTAATGAAACCTTGAACTGGTGAGGATATTTCAAGATCTCGACCGGGCCATATATTTCATAGTCAGTCTTGTCCCAAACTACCCCGCCGGGTATTGGAATGGTTGTGACATTCACTGATGATAGTTCTCTTTTCTCGATGTGAGATGACTTGTGTGGTTTTAGAACTAAGTTGATGTTCTGACTTGCTGTGTCCATTGAACTGTAATGAATCTACCTAAAATTAGAATTAGGATTAGACAAAGAAGGAGTATAAGTATGCTAAGTACAATCCAAAATTCAATTAGTGTGGCATCCAGATATGCTTCTTTGAGTTGATGAACGAGTACTGTTGCCTTTTCTTTAAAAGTCTTTGTTTCTGGCATCACTTCAGGGTCGCTTTAGTCTTCAGAAAAGTTATCAAAATTGATGAAGTAGCCAGAGGCAGTTCTGTCGATTGTAGGAATAGCATTTCCTATTTGATTTTCATTAGCACATTCTGATGCCACATCATTGTAGACTGGTGTTTCACGATGAACTGATTCAATTTGAGTTCCAAGAGGCACGAGTTCCATGGCTTTGTTGCATGGTCCTTCTTTGTGCACTGCAGGTTTATCAAATGTGATTAGTCTTTCAGTTTGAACCTCTTGGATTGTTGCAAATTTGGGTATTCTGCTATTTCTTGGGAGTCCACTTGGCCTGCTATTTATTATAGGCCACATGATTGCGGTTTTACTAGGTCGATTGATACAACTCGGATCTCGTTTTTACCAGCAAGGGGCGGTAGTACTACTGACCTTGTTCCGTTGGTACTTAAGACAGGAACTGCTTTTCTGTAAGAAGGCCCAAATTCCTTCTTCACCGCTATTTTTTCTCTGACCAGATCCCCAATCTTTGGAATCCAGACAGATCTTGCTGGGACAGGTGGTGTGTCTTCAGTGGTAGATGGCTGTTGCTTTAGCTTTATGTTGCTTAAGGATTTTCTTGTTTCATTTAAGTCCTGTAAAACAGCTAAACGATCTTTGATGTCAAAGTCTTTATTTTCATCTTTTACCACTGAAGCCTTACTATCAAGGTCCTGAACATACATTCTAGTTCCGAACAATAGTTCGTACGGGCAGAAACCTTTTAGAGAATTTCTTGGCAAGTTATTAAGACTACGTTGGACACTTGTTAAATGTTTGACCCACCCATCACCCGAACCTAATACCTTTGCTGTTATAGATTGCTTTATGTCTCGTTTTTTTTCTTTCCACTACACTGTTTCCCTCAGGATGAAATGGACAAGAGAATCGCAATCCAATGCCCATACTGGTCATGGCCTCCTTATAAGCTCGAGAGCTAAAAGCAGGACCCTGGTCAGAATGAAGCATGGCAATTGCGTATGTGCCGATAAAGACTGGCAGATCTTTATAACAGTTTTGGCGTCAGCCGAGCGCTGGGGCCGCATTTTTTAAGTGTATGGATTCTTAAATGACTAATAGGACGCAGCATTTCAAGTGTAGATGGCCTTATTCTGCCATCATAAATGGCCATGGCATCACTCCGCTTGACTCATTGCTGCGATCTCTGTCGCAGTCCGGGCAGTTCTTTACATATTTATAGTGGTGCAGGCTCATCCCTGGCCACCAGTACTCTGATTGTAATTCAGTCAGAGATTCCTTCATCTGTTTGTGCCAAGGACCTTCACCCATGTGTGCGTCTGCTATTAGTAACTTTCTCCGGTTCGTGTTTGGAATTACCCTATCCCCCACTCCAGGGATTCGAGCAAAAGGAACGGAGTTTGCATCAATTACGTATGCATAATTGAGTGGATAGTTCACGGGTAGTGCTGCACAGCTGCCTTTTGACGATGTTTTTACCGCCAGCATGGTTTCCCCGTCTATGTATTTTTCTGAACGCTTTTTTGTGGCTACGGAAGCCGGTTTAGTTGCTTCCGCTGTGGCTGTATTAGCCAATGAATTCCCTGCAACGTGAACGCCATCACGTTGATGACTCAGAGTGTGTATCACATGAGTCTTTTGTAGTTCTTTTTGTAAAAGAACTACCTGTTTCCAAAGCATTTTATGCTTGATTGTGGCACCTGTGTCATCTTTGTAATCATTTTGAACCCAGTTCTGCAAATCATTATTGTAAGAGTTAACGCAAAAATGCGAATCGCACACGATTAGTGTCGGGAATTTACATTCGGCATTTTCAAGCGCCATCTTTAAAGATCTGATTTCAGCTCGCTGAGCCGAACATTTTCTCAGTGATTCAGTTTTTGTTATTTTCGGTCTGAATTTACCGCAGAGCCAGCGACCTTTAATATTCGCGCAGGCTGCATTGTAGGATTTATCTTCTACATTGTAATGTTGTACAAATCTGTCTGTATATATTATACAGGGGTACTGTTGGAGAGGCAGAATTTCGAATGGCAGAGGATATTCTTTTTCATATTTTACATCATTCAGTTTTTTCATGTGCGGGGCGAAATAGTATTTCACGTCTTCTGCAGCAAGAGAATTTTCCCACTGTATCCATTTCGGATCTAGTGATACTGTAGGCAGGTTTACTGGGCTGAATAGTGCCTCGAATGCGGATTCTGCTGTGAGAATAGTGATCCTTTTGCCTTGTGCTAGTGCTCGTTCTTTCGCTATAGCAGTTTGCACTGCCTTCACAGTATTTTCTGTGAGACTGAATGTTTTTTCTGCTTGTGTGTACGAATGAGATTTGTAAGCTATTGGTACCGTTTCTCCCTCATTAGAGGTCAGGTACGTGAATCCGCATCTTCCTGGGATGACTCGGATTACAAGGTTGCGTGTGTTGTCACGTGTTTCTAATTTTATTTTAGCTAACTGTCCCGAGGTGGTTGGGACGTTGGGGTTTGAACTGGGTGCTGTTGGTTCTACAGGTGGAGCTGATGAAAAGAGGAACACAGGCGCCTTCATAGCGGTTTTAACGAAGGCTTTATTGGGACGTACGTTTTTTTCATGAAACACAGTCTTTCGAAATAGGACAAAGAAAAGTAATCCTCTTGCGTTGACTCGTTGTTTTCTGGACGTCAGGTGGTCGGGGTCCACACCGGGAGTCGTCTTTTGGTTCCGCTCCGGTACCGGCAAAGGAACGAAAACGAGGGTCAGGACAAAATAATGTTGTGATACTTTCTCAAGGGACCGGGAGTGAGGGAATAACCGTTGCGAGCTCGTGCACTACTTAATCTACCCCTAACAGGTGGGGAAAGGAAGTGCTCGTGCAGGGTGGAGGATAGAGGGCTTTTCTACAGAAACTTTCACTGCTGTTTCTTCCGCCCGACCCAACCCGCTACCCGGCCCCGTACCTCTTGGAGCTACGCTCCTCCCGTGGGAACGTGGCGGGGCGAAGCGTGAAACCGTTGGCCTTCTGGCGTGTCGTTCTCCTTCTGCTCCAAGTCCTGGAAACTCCCGTCGTCTTCCACGTGTGCCTCCGCTCCTTGGGAAAAGCCGTCCGATGAGAATTCTGTCTTTCCGGCTTTTGACACCGCTACGCCCTCAGGGGGTGGAGACTCGTTACCTGGCTCAGAAGTTTTAAAGGGACCTTCCGCATTACTAATCGGAATCCAGACTGAGTCGTCCTCTTCGGTCCACGACGCTGGTGTATTCTGTGGGGACAAGGTGCACGGTAAAAGAGGTGTGGCTGTCCACCATTCGGCAGTAGTCTGAGGTTCCGGCCCCCGTGCCCCGTCACACTAACATGTCTGTTTGCAGTGATCTCAAAATTTCTGTGTGTTTTTGAGTCCAGTTGATTGGTTTAAAATCAGGTTTAATTAATTCGTAGAGAGGTTTAATCCTCTCAGCATAATTTAATATGTATGTTATTCGGAAATTCAGGAAGCCTAGAATCGATTGTAAGTTCTTCAGCGTTTTTGGTGCTTGGAGTACAGCGCATTTCTCTAAGAAGTTGTCCGCCAGGCTTTTTCCTTCACTTGATAATTCGTAACCTAAAAATAGTACTGTTAGATGGGCAATTCGAGACTTTTTAAAGTTGAATTTGTAACGTTCTGCTGCGAACCCAAGTATTATGGTGTTCACCCTTTTCAAGTGAGTATCCAAGTCATCGTCTGTAAGATAGATGTCATCGACATAAGATAATGCCTCATCATCATATATTTATAGTAACTCTGTTACTCTGGCTGAAAATAATCCCGGGCTATTCTTGAACCCCTGTGGGAGCCTACAGAAATTTTTCTGTGACCCCATTATTGAGAAAGCGGTCAAGTACCTGCTTTCTGGTGCTATATTTTGACAAAATAACCCATTAGATATGTCTAATGTTGTTTTGTATTTTTTCTGAACTATGTTATTCATCAGTGCCGCACTGTGCGAGTTCTGTACCGCAAAGGTTTTGAAACATGAGTTAAGGTGTCTATAATCCAGGACTAGACGATACGAATCGTCTGGTTTGGAGACAGGAAACAAAGGATTGTTCATTTGAGAGGTGCATGTTTCAATCACCCCCTGGTATTCAAGTTCATCTAAAATCTCCCTGACCTGTTTTTTAGCTTCTTGCTTAATTGGGTACTGCCTTTGTGCAGTCGGTTGACATTTTAACTGGAATTTGTGAGGAGGAGAGTCCTCATCCCATCCTACATGATTTTTATATAATGCTGGTGCCTGGGCTACTGCCCATTTCCTTGCATATACATATTTAGTGTGAATTGGAATGTGATTTGAGAAGGCAGGCATAATCATTTCTTCGCCATGAGGGCACTCCCTGACAAATTTCCGGGGGCCAATCTTTCTCAGCTAACAGGATGTCATAGCCTTTTGAGAGATTATCCCAAAATAGACCCCTTATTTTCCTAGTCTTATCTCCCTCTATACGCAGTGTTATTTCGTATATCTTATGAGGTTTGCTAACTCTGATGTCTGCAGTTTCTACTTGAATGTATTCATTCGTGTACACTGTCTCCAGATGATTCATCAGGATCTTGCGAGCTATGCTGATTTCTGCTGCACTGTCTAGCATTGTCTGTGCCCACTCTCCGTTTTTCAGCTGTGTCCTCAGTATTCTCGGCATGTTCGATTACTCTAATACTGGCTACCTTCTTTCTTGGAAATTGTAAATTTTTACTTTGAGCAGGTTCCTTGTCTTTGGACTTGGTGTGCTCTCCTGGGTCTGACCGTCCTCTTCTTTCCGATTTCTGCGAAAAAGATCGAGAGGGACGTGTATCAATACTTTGATATCTATCAGGTTTTTTCAAGTTATCCCTATTCCTAAGGTTGTATCTTTTTTCAGAGTGCTCCCTCTGGGGAGACTGGTGTTCTCGAGTCGGAGTTCTTTCCCTCCGTCGAGGAGACCTTCCTCTGGGCTGGAAACCTTTTTCCTTGGGAGTGGACTGTTTATTTCCATCCCAATTTTTCTTTGGAGTATTTTGATTATTTTTAATAAATAATTTTTCAGGATTTTCGAGTAGTTGGGGTTTTACTGGTTTCCCTCCCAAACTATCTCTACCTAGTTCCTCATAGCATTTATCTATGATTCTGGCGAGCTCAATTGGTTGATCTGTTATATCTGTTTCTTTCAATTTCTGGCGGATCGCCACAGATGCTGCTTTTCCTTTTATGTTAGCTAGTAATATAGCCGAGACCTGCTTGAAGTCTTTCAATAATTTCATACCAAGAGTTAAAGCAGGTTCTGGACCGTATTCATTCTTAATTTGTTTTAGCACATCTGGTATTACCGCCATGGACGGAACACCATGTGTTTTTGTGTAAATGGAAGCAAAGACTGTACCCCAAGTGTCACAGTCCTCCACGTGTGGTGCGACCCCCATTGGAAGGCAGATGGTCAGAATTCTGTGTTTCTCAATAGGGGTAGTATTCGGGAATACTGCCTCTATTTGAGTAATTTTCTGTGCTAACCAGAAAGGGATTTGTTCCCGTTTTATGGGTGTTTTACCAAGACATGATTGTATGTTCTGTGGTGTAATTTTATTTGTGTTCCCCTTATGAGGGGTCAGCTGTGGAATACCAACAACTGTTTGGACTGTTGCAGTCCGCATTACATATTGGACTAACTGTCTATGTATCTTAATTAGTAATTTTAGCTGTGCTAAAAGTTCTTCACGAGACATTTTATCAATGTCCGGATGTGGTGTGTAGCTGGCTAGAACCGGCCACGTTGCTCCTGGTCTACCTAGTGGACCGAGCCTGGTAATGTGATCATTGTGTTTTTGGGCGAATTTAAACCAGAGCAGGTGCTCTTGGTATTTTAATGGGATTTCAACCTCCTCGAAAGAAGCGTATTCATCCGGTGGATCCTCTATTTTGTAATAGTGGAATTCGTGTGTTGTAGCGTTTGCCGCTGGAAAGTTTATCCATGAATAGAATACCTCTGTCTGCCGATATTCGTGTGCCTCTATCACGAAAATGACTGTACCGCCTTGCGCTGTCAGTCCGTTTTCTATAAGTTTTAACGTTATAGATTTTCTTAAGTTTGCCGGGATGATAATTGCACCCAGTGGATAAATCCCTGTTTCATCGGATTCCTGCTGAGTCGCATTTACTGCGGCTACAGCGGTCCCGTTGTTTTCTACTGACATTGTATAAATGAAAGTTTTTGCAGAGCAGGTCTTCAAGGAGACAAAGATTAGGTGCACAATATTTTGGAGCACTGTATCCTTCAACGTTGAATAAACCAGAAGCTTTACATAGGAATCTCTTCCTACTAAGTTCAGGCGGATTTTAACCTTTCACCCACTCCAGACGTCTATTGGAGTATTTACGGGAGAAAGGGTCTGTGTGAAAAAGCACGACTGAGTTACTCTAACGTCTTGCGTTAGTTTTATTGCCTTACCAAACGTTGGGCGCCATGTAGTGTAGTTCCTATTTTCCCTATAGGCCCTGCGCATTGGAATAACATAAACAGCAGTGTAGACGTAGGAGTGCGGTCTTCTAGGTCTCTACTGACTATGTTAGACTTAATTGGGTTTGTACCAGCTAGCTCAGAGGTCACTGGAAACTTTCTTGACTGAATAGGAAGTGATCAGCTTCCCTGGCTCAGACAAGAAGGGATTCATTTTTCCAACAACTGCATTAACATGACAACTTTGCTCCTCAGAATAAGAGTCAATCTCTAGAGTCGTGTGAAACAATAGACAGCTATTTCACTCAGTCAGTCGTGCAGAATTACTTTCACCATTATGCAGAGAATGGAGAGATGGGCGTTTTCAATAAAAAGGTATTATTTATTGAACAGTCTTTCTTCTCATGCAAGAGAAATGAATTGCCACAATTGCAAGACTTGTTATTATAAAAAGTGCGTACAGTAAAAGGAGTATCACGAAATAATACTGTAAAAGCATTGATATGGTTTCTTAGCCATAAGATGGTTAAAATGGATAAAATATATACATTCATATATACATTTGGCTAACGTCCTCAACTGGTGCTTCTAACTATGCCTACCCCAGTGTACCTGACCTAAGCCTAATACGTGGGAGGGAGTAAGTAAGTAGCAGGTTAAGTTTAAGTTGGTTTTGCCAAGAGTTTGCTTCAAGAATTCTCTCCAAGGGTTTAGTCAGCACCGTACCTCTGGAATAGAATGTAGGAGGTCTGGTTTCTCCTCTCAGGACTCGATATCCCAGTTACCTGCAAGGGTAGGCTGGAAACGCCGGAGCTGGATTTTCTCGGCAGGAGAAAAGACAGCGTCTTTCTCAGCGCGTCAAGGAGGAGGGGCAGCGTCCGTGGGCTTCTCGCATCCGCTGGGCTTTCTGCAAGGGGACAGCTGTTCTGCTCCTGTATTCACCACCACCGTGCTTGCTTAAGGCAACGTTGGTATTATTTATACCTGAAAGGTGCCGAGTTTGGCGTATGTTTTTGGACATAAGACGTCAATAAAGATGTCACTAAGAACTGGTCGTTCTTACAGTGCTCGTTAGGAGTTCTATTACAAATCAAAACAAAGCAAGCGGGGTTTTCCCAGGTTGCTGGAGGTTTGGTATGTCGAAAGAACTCGGTGTGCTATCTAGGAATCTAAGGAAGTGACTTCTGCTGTGTCATGGACTGTCATGGACTGCAGAGGCGACTTGCTAAAATATGGTTTTGAATATTATGCCATTATAGGGATATGTATAGATTATAGCCGTATAAGGGCATAAGGTCATGATATTGATCGGGCCCTAGATAAAACACAACACCACGACTATGGCCAGCTTTGGTCTCAAAGGGGTTATTTGACCTCTGCGGGAACTCCAATCAGGAATGCAAAATTGATCAAAAGATTGATTGATGGCATTCAGTTACCAGAAAAGATTGCAGTTGTTAAATGCGGAGCACATAAAAAGTGACAAGACTACATAACAAAAGGAAATGCCTTTGCAGATGAGACTGCACGTTATTGTGCAAAAAATAATCTTTCACTTAATCGGGAGAGGGATAATGACCATGTAATGAACTCTCTCATGCTAATATCTGTGGTAGAAACATGGCAGGGAGTGAAAGATTTACAAGATGAGGCAGATGATGAGGAGAAAAACACATGGCTCAAAAGAAGGTTGCAGACAGCTTGAGGAAGATGAAATTTGGGTTTACAAAGATGGCAGACCTGTTATGCCCAGTTGCATGATTGCTGACATGGCACAGATGTTCCATGGTCCAGGTCATTTAGGAAGAGACACAATGATCAGACTGTTCAGGGAGACTTGGTATAATCCAAAATTTAGGGCTATTGCGGAGTCGCTTTGCCAACGATGTTTGATCTGCCAGCAAATCAATCCAAACAGAAAAACAGTTGTAAGCAAGGGAACTATAGGACGGGAGGGTGGTCCCTTTACTAGACTGCAAATGGATTTCATAGATATGCCACAACATAACAAGTTGAGATATGTCCTTGTTACTGTTTGTTTGTTTTCAAGATGGGTGGAAGCGTTTCCAACACG
Organism: Lissotriton vulgaris; assembly: GCF_964263255.1. Taxonomy (NCBI): domain Eukaryota; kingdom Metazoa; phylum Chordata; class Amphibia; order Caudata; family Salamandridae; genus Lissotriton; species Lissotriton vulgaris. The sequence goes on from NW_028252742.1 coordinate 1,617,984, forward strand.
TCACAATGATTCAATTACTGTGGCAAAATTGCTTTTAAGGGAGATTATACCTAGGTATGGATTTCCAGTGACTATTGAAAGTGATCGTGGCACACATTTTGAAAACAGACTGATTGAATTAATTTGTGAAGCTTTTGGCATTAAACAAAAACTGCATTGTGCTTACAGGCCAGAAGCATCAGGTGTTGTTGAGCAAATAAATGGCACAATCAAAAACAGAATTTCAAAAATGTGTTTAGCTACAGGAATAAAGTGGACTGATAAACTTCCACTTGTTTTGATGTCTTTGAGAAGCACTCCAGATAAAAGAACAGGTCTTAGCCATCATGACATACTCATGGGAAGGGTAATGAGACAGGCATTTGTTCCAGTTGGAAAACTGTTAGCAATAAATGCAATAATAAATAGTGCAATTTTAGACTACTGTAAGCAGCTATCTGATGTCATGACTTCTGTATTCCATCAGGTGGGAACAGATGTGATTTCAAAAGAAAAGGAGCAGGCTCATGATCTATTACCAGGAGACTGGGTCCGGACAAAGGTTCATTGGAGGAGGAACTGTTTGGTACCCAGATGGCAAAAGGCAAGGCAGGTAATATTAGTGACAACAAACGCAATAAAGTGTAAGGGTCTGAAAAGGTGGGTGCATCCGAGCCACACTATTCATGTATTACCACCTGAAAACCCTGATGAAGATAGTGACAACACTACAGCTGATTCAGACTCAGAAGACGAATCTGAAAATCCAGAATCTGAAGATCGACAGGGAAGTCGACATCTGGAAAATTCTGAAGTTGATCAAGTATCAAGTGAAAAAGATCTAGAGGTTGTTGATGTAGATGTAAAAAATGATGAAGATGATTTGAGAAAAAGAGCTGAAAAAGAAACAGAGTTGGAAGAGATTCAAAATCGGGAGAGTATTGAAAAGCGGATTAAAAGCTCTGAAAACAGGAACAGGAAATCTGAAACTGGGAAGCTAGAAGCAATTCCGGAAGAAGAGGATGAATTGCCAAGTACCAGCTATAAAGATGATGTTCCTAACGGAGTGAAGCTGCTGAGTAAAGAAGTTCCTAGATTCAGAATTGAAATCTCTGAAACTGACTCTGATGAAAGTGATGAAGAATCTGAAATAAGAAAATTCAGAAAAAGAACTTGGAAAGCTGAGTGTAATGAAATTGAGCCTAAGAAGAAACTCCTGAGGAAAGGTGATATCTGGCCAAAAGAAGATTTAAAGTTCAAATTGGTGAAGAAATCTAAGGAGCAGATAAATGAAATAACCAGTCAGAAGAGTGAATCTGACAAAAAAGAACAAGTTGGAAAGAAAATTGCCAGAAAGAGCAAAAGACCATTGAAGCCAAATCAAATATACAAGTCCCCAGAGTGGGCCTATATCATAATACCACCAGTAGTTGAGGTTAGTAGTAGCAGTCAGGAAGACTTGGAAGAAAATAGTGACAACGATTGAAATTAATTTTCCATTTATAATTTGAGATTTATTTTTGGCATAAGGCTGAAGAAATTGTGTTAGGTGACACAAGGTCGAAGAAATTGTGTTAGCTGGAATCACTTTTATGGACGCAAGGTCGAAGAAAAGCTGTTAGAGGGTTACTAAAAAAAAAAAATTAAAGAGGAGGGTGTTATTAGTGATTAAATATTCGTTTTAAAATTTTGTTTTAAGATTAGTTTTAAAATTTTGTTTTAAGAAAAGAAGTAAAAAAAAAAAAGAACAATGCCTAATACTAACAATTCAAGGTGTGCTATCTTTAAGAGATGTTGTAAAATGTCTTCTATTTGTGTGATTCTAATTATTTTAGTTTGGTTAATATTAGCAGTCGTTTTTCCCTTTGGCATTGACAAGGAGGATTATAAGATAAACATGACAAGCAAAGCTGAATCTAAACAAGCTGTTCATGATGTTACAGGCAAAACTAACAGGGTTATTGAGCACAGACCTGAGATTCATCAGGACAGATCAGTTGGAGATTTTTCTACTAATTCTTTTTCCTGACTCCTATCGGAGTATGTTAGGGTCATGGATGTTAAAGACTGTTATGTGTGTGTTAAGCTACCTACATCAGTTTCTAAAGGGGTCAAGTATAATATGCTTCCCCTTACTTATGGCATAACATGTAGTGTGATAGCTAGCCTGTTTTATCAGACTGGTCGTTTAGAGTACTATTACTCAGACCATGATGAGATATTTGCTAACTTGAAGGTTGTAAATAGTTTAAATAAAGTTCGTCCTGCTAAACAGATGAGGGAATTCTTTCTGGTGACTAATGAACTGACCTACGAATATGCTTACAAAAATAATTTAACCTGCAAAATGAGACCTGAGGAGAAAACTTTCCTAAATCAAGTTGAGGAGAGAAGATCAATTTATAAGAGAAATGAGATGTTGAAACAAACAAAATCCAGGTTTTGGCAGCAAGAGGATGAGAAGCTTAATGGTGGCTATACTAATGCTGCTATTCACATAGATGATCCAGTTAGTGGAAAATTTTGCATTAGAAGAGATAACACGCTTTATGACAACCATTTTGTCGGTGCTAGCCAATGTGAGGACACTTATCTGATTGTAGGGGGTTGGGGATTTAAAGGTGGAAAAGACCCAATCTTTCCAGGAATTTATTTTGTTTGTGGAGACAAAGCATATTTCAGTCTCCCCGACCACTGGTATGGTACATGTTACCTTGGTCTTGTCTTTCCCAAAATTTTCCATGTTGACAGAAATGAGGAAGGTTCATTTGAAATTGGCAAACACCTGAATAGATATAAAAGAGAAAGCTTCTCAGAAATCATGGGGGATATATTTGGTGCAATAATGCCCATGGTAGGAATCACTCTAAATGCAATCAAAATCAGAAAGGTTTCCACGATTGTTGACAGATTATCCACTGATACTGCAAGTGGTTTTCAATTGGTCAATACTGAGCTCATTGCCACCAGAGCATGGTTATGCAAAACCGGCTTGCTTTAGACATTCTCCTAGCAAAAGAGGGAGGAGTCTGTGGGATTTTGCATGTTCAGCATTGCTGCACATATATCCCAGATAAAAGTCAGAACATAGAATTATTGATTAAGAATATTACTGATTTTCACACGGAAATAGAACCTATGGAAGATGACAATTTTTCAGAACGTTTGGCAAAAAGATTTGGGGCAATCAAAGAATGGTTTGCTGAAATTGGCAGTTCAATCATTGGCAAAGTGCTTTATCCTGTAATAATCATTGTTATATTGACACTTTTGTTAAAAATCAGTTGCATGATTCACAAGAGAAAAAAGCATGTGAGGGAAAAGAGACATATTTATAAACTTAGAAAGGCTCAGGAGAAGGAGATAGAAATGGATGAATTTCGCAGGGCTCAATATGAGAGCTCTAGACAGACTGCACAGACTGATGAAACAGGAGTATAGAATTACTAACCTGGAGAGAGATCATTATATGTCATTTCAAAAAAATAAAATTTAGATTACATTTTTGGTTTGTTTGGTGATTTTAAAATCACCAGATGAGGAAGTTGATGGAGCGGGCTTTAAGAATTAATTGAGAATCAAAGCCCACAGTAATGAAACTTCCTTAATTTTTAATTCACTAATGAGTGTTGTTTGTTTTGCACGTTTTTGTTTACTAAATCAACCTAGAAATAATGTGCACCTACACAAACACGCGGGTCTAATTGTATGTGCTCTTGTCACATTTGTCATTTTGTTATAAATAATACATTCACCTTGTCTTTCGTTTTGTCCAATATTAATTGCAGCTGTTTTGAATAATAGCATGTGCATTCTTTTAGGTGTGCTTTAGTTTATGTCGTGTCATTCTATGTGACTGTGTTATGTTTGTCTTTTATATGCGAAACTAGGTGACATAGATTAATGGGTTAACTTTAGCAAAGGGGGTGGGTAACAGAATAATTATCATTTCTTGAATTAATTATTGTCTTGTGTTTCCTTGCATACTAGAGTCTTGCTAAAGAGGCCTGTGGCCTATTTCTAAAATGGAAGTTTGAAGTCCTGTCAAAGTTGGGCCTTGCACAGCAGCATTCGAATATGGAAATATATTCTGTGAACATTCTTTGAAAGGTCGCTCGTAGAAGCAAGACTGTGTGGAAGTAAAAGTTACTTGTCAAACAAACTTTTCATGGCCAAGGACAGACAGGACGAGCTGTGGCGGAAAAGTTTGGACGAAGGAAGCAAAGAATGGTTATTCAACCTAATGTTGCAATCCTAAGGAAGGCCTGTGACACTCGTGGGCCATGAACAATGCCGTTCTTGAGGAAGCGTGATTTTCTCTATACGAAAGTTCAATTACTTCATCGGACGATGTTTTTGTCCAATCACGTTTCGTGCCGCCTAAATATTTGTATTCTTTTAGTTAGCTTTAGATAGGGAAAAGGTATAAGAACTGTCCCTCGAGGAGCACTGTTCGCTTCGTTCCTGTCCTCGGGAGATGCTGCCAGTTTTTTGACTCGTAAGATTTCTTTAAACTTATCTTTTTACCCTTAGGTTTCTTAGCTAAGTTAGAGAAATAGGGTTCAGGGAATAATGTTAGACAAATGTATGGCAAATCTCATGCTGTTTGATTCGAATTGACAGACTAATGTGCCTTTCTAATAAAATAATGCTGCTTATTGATATGCTAATAAAAAGAAATAAAACTTGAAACGCTCTTTTCTTTGAATAAATAAGATTAATAAAATAGATTTTGAAATTGACAAGCTGGTCTTGTTTGTTTCTTTAAGTTACCATTAGTTAATCCATTGCCAATGTTTTGGCCTAATAAATGTTTATAATGTGTTCTGAATAATTAGGTCAAATGATTCAGTTGGTCAAACCTTGTCTCGGACATTCATGGGCCTAGTGTTAGCTTAGAAATATGATGAGTAACATGGTGTAGAGTTGTACATATGAGACTGAATTTCCTTTGGCCCGCTGGATCAATACAAATGACAAGGGAAGGGTTTAGAACCATATTGTTTTTATTCTCAGCGTGTCATTATTCTAGTGTTGTTAAACTACTTTGGGTAGTAATAGAGACTTCTTAGTAGACAGACACTCCAAAACATGCACTATCAATATATAATAATGTAAATAACAAGGACCCCCTGTTAAGAAAATCTATTCGTAGTACAGGGAAATAAACAGTGTGAACATAATGGCATAATATCAACACAAAGAGAGGGAGAAATTGCATAAAGGACACACGACCAAGTAATTAAAAAACTATATTTCATTTAATACGTATGTAAATGTTCACATTAAAAACACTTGATAAAAAGGCATAATAAAAAACAGTTATACAGACAACACAAATACACAGTAATCATGTAATTATATAAAAAATACATATAAAAAAATCATATAACAGTGGCAAACAATATTATTCGACGCACGTTTTGGCGTTGTTGGAAACGCCTTCTTCAGGAGCCACAATAGTATCTGAAAAACATAGTTAATATAAAATCAGAACATTTATATGTCTAATTTAATAAAAAATTACATTCTCAAATTACAATATACCAACTGAAAATAACAATAAAAAATTAAACTCTACAGTGCCTACATGACAATAACTCCTTACTTGTATAGCTGATGAAATATAGCTACACAAGGTACAGACTAGCATTCATATATTTGAGCAGTGGTAATTGTGGGTAAAGGTAGTTAATCCATTGCCAATGTTTTGACTTAATAAATGTTTATAATGTGTTCTGAATAATTAGGTCAAATGATTCAGTTGGTCAAACCTTGTCTCGGACATTTATGGGCCTAGTGATAGCTTAGAAATATGGAAATATGGTGAGTAACATGGTGTAGAGTTGTACATATGAGACTGAATTTCCTTTGGCCCCCTGGATCAATACAAACTACAAGGGAAGGGTTTAGAACCATATTGTTTTTATTCTCAGCGTGTCATTATTCTAGTGTTGTTAAACTACTTTGGGTAGTAATATTACTGATAAGTTTTGATTATGAAGCGTTACCAACACGGATTGAATCATAGACAGGTTGTGTGTGTGTTGGATACTGTTATATATGTGTGTTTTTGAATTATTTCAGGAAAGAATCCTTTGAAAAACTGGAAGTACCGACGCAGTGAGTAACTAGCGGGCGGCACAATATCCAGTATTATTATTTGGTAACATTTTTCTTTTGATTCTTTGATCATATGTACGTTATTGCAGTAGTGTATTTTGTATTGGTCCTGATGAAAGCCTAGTAGGGGAGATGCCTCTGCACGGCAGAAACATGTTGACCATGATACCAACTATATAGGACAGTCATTATTTCAGACTGTTATACACTTTCTTCTTTTTAATCTTGACACCATGGTTTACCCCGAATAAAGATTTCCCTATATCATGGTAGCCAATTTTAACTAGCACTAATTTTTTGATTTTGATCACACTTTTTATCACTGCAATTTGTTCTCCCACACCATAGACACCCACGCATATCTCTCTGGGTCGGATCCATCTTGGTTAGTCTTGGAGAATTGGAGAAGAATACACACAATCCAATCAGGTGTGTCTCCTTATCTAGACCTTGACCTTTCTTAAATCCCAGATGACGATACTCCGCCACATGGGTGGGCCGATGGGATTCATTTCCTTTTATTCGTACACTTTCAGGTTCTAATACACATACACCTTCTTACAACCAGATTCTTTGCTATAATCTTTAGGGTTTAACATAGACCGCTACCAGTCTTTTTCTTTCTATATATCCAGAGGCACCAGTTAAATTAAGTATAAACGCCATCTTTTATAGGATTGATTATGGAATATTGACATTTGTCCAAAATAACTGGCGGTTCGAGTGGATAACGGACTTATGGTCACTCTCATTTCAAGTAATTTGTAGATATGCAGAAGGTAAAGTGTGTTGAGACTCCAAGTCTGAACCACCCTGACTTTGACTTTCTGTCTGCAGATTCAATCTGTCAGTGGTGACTTTGGCTACTGAGATTGGTTTCTTCATAGTCATCGGGTGATATCTTTGTTTCTGTTTTGTTTTATTATTGATCTGTAACACAGTGTTGCAGCTGAGTTATTTCCCATTCCTCTCTGTCAACGTTTAAGTAAGATTTAGAGAAACAAATGGGTAAATTGAATGTTCACATTAAATTTAATTGGAATGAAGGTAATTTTATAACAGAGAAAGCTAAAATAATAACATCTTTGTAGACTTCGGCTTAAATTGGAAGTGTTGGTATGTAGGCATAGGGCTAACACCGTGATGAGCCGCTACAGCAGAGCTGCCAGGTTTTCCTCCTCTTCATGTTTGATTTTTCCATGTTTGAGGTGTGCTTAGGCGAGGCATTTTCCTATCTTATTCATTTATTTAATTTTTATTAATTTTAGCTACAAAAACATCTGCATCTCAGACCCTACATGGGTCAAGTGAGGTTGATTTTTTTAATACATCTTGAACACAAATTGGTTAGTTTCACTTTATTACAGCATTAATAACGGACCGGAAAAAGTGCAATTGGTCATAACAGTAGTAAGCATTACTCCCAAAAGGAGTAAGTACTGCCCTAGGTGTATCATTATTGCAGTTGGCAGGGTATGCCCAGATGTGGGTCCCTTGCTTACTTTGCCACTGGATTCAAGCTAGCCTGGCTGATGAGGGATGTTACCCCCAAACCGGTCCCAGGATGCTTGTTTCCAGTCCAGGGAGGACCTGGCCTGACAGTTCAAGCTGGACTGTTCCCATGAGGCACACGGTTGAGACTGATTTACATGTGGCTGGGTCTAACCTGGGGTGGCGAAGTGAGCTAAAGAACGATGATGGATTCAACCCAGATCTGTTACTGGGGGTGAGTGTCTGAAAAGTTTCAGCACTCCGTACATCATCTCCTTGTGTTTGCCGTACCATCATTGCTCCCAACAGTAGCAGAAAGACATTGTACAGCAGAATGATTCCTGTGAGGATGACGTGGGGCTATTTGATGGCTTTGGAATTGTTATTGCAGTATATGACCTCAGCGTAGCCTGTTTCAGTATCAGGACCATGAGTTAGCAGCACATCATCCCTCCAGGCGGCTGCAGCTGCTTCCCCCTATGCTTTGTCATCACTCTATTTCCTTAGGATCCTACAGCATTCTCTCCCTCCAAGCCTCTACATTGTTCCTGATATCCATGTTCCCCATTGTTGTGCAGGGCCCTGCAGAAGGACCTTAATAATCCTGCAAAAATCCCTCTGCTTACCTTCCTGAAGCTTCCTCTGCATCCATCTTCCTGTATCAGTCCTTGCCTGTGTGCTCCTGCACCATTCCTTATAACTATGCCTCTCAAGTACTCCCTTCCTCACTTCAACATAGCTGTCAACTCACTCCATGTAATGAGAATGACATTCAGGCAGTGACAGTTTTGCTGCCACAACAAAACAAACCACAGGGTAAACCGTTGACCGAGTTGAGACTTAGGTTAATAATGATATCTGCAACAGTGTCTCAACAGGTATTCATCACTAAATATGCTGTGGCAATTAGGACCATCTTTTTATAGGAATAGTGAGACGTCAAGTCCCTGGATGCATATACTATTGGCCAAATAAAACAATCCTTGGTGTCAGTCGCCCTCTTGACACGGGGCAAGCTGAGAGCTCTACTTCAAGATCGTAGTATGAAATAGGGAGTCTCAAGTTGGGACTATCTTGATACCTTAATGTTGTATCCAAAATATAAATTGTAAGTGCATACAGGGAAGTATAGATGTAATATTCTACATACCTTGAAGATATATGTATAGTAAAGGTACAAATATGTGGAGTTAAGTATAGAAAAGCTATACATACTTATCTGTCAATATTTTTGTCCTCGATATTTTTGCCCCAATTTTTAGGTACAACAATATTGGTATGTTGTGTTATATGTTATGTTATATTGATTTGTATAGCACACTAATCACCGAGAGGGTATCTAGACAGTTGGGCAGGTGTGTAGGTTTGAGGTCCCCAAGGTGCTTATACGAAGAGCCAGGTATTCAGCTAGTTGCGAAACTCAAGAAGTGATGAGGGGGCTTTTATGTGCTGAGGGAGGTCATTCAATGTCTTGGGTGCGATAATGGAAAATGAGGGACCTCCGGTTTTGCTTTTGAGGATGCATGGAATGTATGTGAAAAAGAGTGAGGCAGAGCTTAGGAGTCTGGTGGGTTGGTGAAAATGTATGCAGCTGTTCAGATATTCTGGTCCTGTGTTGTGTAGGGCTTCGTATGTGTGCATGAGAACTTTGAATTTGCTGCGCTTATGAATGGAGAGCCAGTGAAGCTTCCTGAGATGCGGTGTAATGTTGATGCAGTGTGGGAGGTCAAGTATGAGTCTTGCAGCGGTGTTCTGGATGTCTGAAGTCTGTGTAAGAGTTGTTTTGAGATTCTAAAGTATAGAGCATAGCCGTAGTCCAGCCTGCTGGTGATGAGTGCTTGTCTGACAGTCCGTCTGGTGTTCAGAGGCGACAATTTAAAGATCTTTCGCAGCATGAGTAGGATGTAGAAGCAGGAGGTGCACACTGCGTTGACTTCAGCCATCATGTTGAGTTTGTCATCTACGATGATCCCTAGGTTTATTCTATGATCTGTGGGTGTGAGCTTTGGTCCTACCTCCAACACCACCACGTGAAATCCTATGGGGAAGTCTTGTTGACGAAGACTAGTACTTCTGTCTTGTCGGAGTGGAGCTTCAGGCAGTTGTTTCGCATTCAGTCTGCTACCATGGTCATGCAGTTAGTGAAGTTAGTTCTGTTGATGTTTGTCTTGCCCGTCAGGAAGCGGATGAGTTGGGTATCATCTGCATTGGAGATGACAGTGATGTCTTGTGATCAGATGATGTTGGCAAGCGGTGTGATGTATATATTGAAAAGGGTGGGGCTCAAGGACGATCCATATGGGTCTCCACATATCAGTTTTTTGATCTCTGATATGAGTGGTTGGTATCCTGACCCTTTAGGTTCCTCCCATGAGGAAGCAACATATCCATTTGATCGCAGATCCTTGTATGCCAATCTCATGGGGTCTTCTGATGAGTGTGTTATGGGAGACAGTGTCGAAGGCAGCAGAGAGGTTGAACAGAATGAAGGGAGCTGTTTCTCCTAAGTCCAGTATGATTCGTATGTCATCGATGGCCGTAATGAGTGCTGCTTCAATGTTGTGGTTCTTTCTGAATCCTGATTGAGGGTTGTCTAGAAGAGGTTGCTTCTTGATTTCCTTCTCAATCACTTTAGCTGGATAAGGGAGCAAGGATATGGGTCAGAAGTTGCTCAGTTGATTGGGGTCAGCTGTGGGCTTCTTGAGTAGGGTGTTGATTTCTGCAGGTTTCCATTTATCTGGGAAAGTAGCAGACTTGATAGAGATGTTGATGATATGGGTCTAGGTTATGCTTACTGGTGATGTTCCAAAGTTATAGGTGTATTGGGGTCATGGGTCCATTGAGGCCCCTGAGTGGATAATCTGCATGATTGCCGCTGCGTCATTTCTGGTGAGGGTTGTCCATTTGGTCAAGTGGCCCTCTTGGTTGGTGGTGGGTAGGTTAGCAATGGGTTCTCTGGGGTTGGGTTGGTGTGTGACTTTGCTTAAGATGTTACGATTTTGCTGTAGAAGAAAATGGATAGGTTGTGGTGGAATTGTTGGGAGGCAGCAATGTTGTTAATAGTGGCTGAGGGTGAGGTGGAATCCTTAACGATCTAAAAGATCTCCTTGCAGCTGTTGGAGGGAGCTTCCTTCAATGAAGTCCAGTAGAGCATTTTTCCTTGGTGTCTCTTATTTGCTGGTGATTGCGTTTGAGTGCAGCCTTGTAGGTAGTTATATTGGTTGTGTAGTGGTTGGATCTCTATTTCCTTTCTAGCTGTTTATAGTGTCATTTGGTATCTCAGAGATCTTCTGTGTACCAGCTGGACTGCTTGTTTGATCTACTATGCTTGTCAGGTTTGATGGATGCAAGGGAGTCTGCGCAGTACTTGATCCAATTGTTGAAGTAGTTGATATCCTTGTCGAGATTGTCTGTGGGGCTACATTGGTCTGTGCTGAGGGCACTGAGTCAGTTTGCTTGTGGGATTTTGCCCCAGCTGCCGCTTGGAATGCTGAACCTAGTAGGGGTGTTAACTTAAGGTGTGTTGATTCAGAAGTGGATGATGTGGGCCTTTGTTTCCTTTTTTTATTACACAAAGGGGCAGACAGCCCACTCTGAGCCTCAGGCCTAGGAATATAGCTCTGTATAGTGGGCAAGGGACGAAGCCTGCTTCGTAGGGCTGTAAGTATCATTGGTGCTGCAGGTCCAGTGGCACCAAGGCCCAGTGGTGTGAGGGGCCAACTAAACCCTATTATGGCTGTTTTACTACCCTTTCTTGTTTGCATTTATCCCCAATGCACCCTTGCTGTGCCAGTATTTTTGCCTTCATACCAATGGCGGAAGGGAGGCGAATATTGAAGCAGAGGAGACAACTTAGCTTGGGATGCAGAGAGATGACAGAAGGGGTATGGCACTAGATCAGGCCCATGTTTGTAACAAAGAGCAGAGCAGACTGCCTGTTTCGCCAGGCAGTAGCTATCAATAGTGAAACAGGTAAAGTGGCACTGGACCCCAGGGGGATGAGAGGCCCACTGCATAAGAATCATGACTGCCGTGCTTTCCAAAAGAGGCATAAGGCCTTGCTTGCATTAGAGCTGATGAAAACATTGCTGCAAATTGGGGGTAACACATGTGGGCACTTTTTTTCTTAAAGGGACAGAATCTGTTTTGTGACTGGGGTGATGGCCAGGCATGGTGGGAAAGGCAGAAGCAGCCTGCTACTCACGGCGACAGCTATCATTAGTGCAGGAGGTACAATTGTACCAGGGCTCAGGGGTGTGAGGGGCTCCTAACACCCTTATAATGTGGGGCAAAGTTTTTTGGTCACTTCTTGTTTTTGTGTGACGTATTTGCTCTTTTACACTGCTCACATCTTGTACAGAATTTAAGCTACCAAAATGTACCCCATAAATTATAATTTATACTCCTTACCACTCCTGCTCCCCCAAATCATGCCATAAAGTTTTGGAGTGGGACCCAACTTCAAAACATTTTCCTTAAGTGGCTCAGAGCAAAAATGTTTTAAAACTTCTGTTCTAAAGGGAGAACCCTTCTAAGCTTCATTGACTCAATATTGGTATTTTTGGCCTCTCGTGTAGTATTATGTCTGAAATAATGCTTTGACCCAAACCAGACTGCCAGGTATTATATTATAATAAATACTCTTGTGGCCATCTTGGTAATCGTGGCCTCAGGTTTGGAATTATTTTGGCATAGGCATTATTTTCTAAAAGAAAAGGTGCTAAACAGCTGTTCCAGATCATAGTGCACTGCTGTTAGTTGTTTGTTTTTTATCGGGATATGACTTTTTGTATCATCGACATCCACTTAGAATTGTGGATTACAGTGGGCAATCATATCCACCAATTATGCATATAAATGTTGAACAGTACTAGTGAAAGAGCTGAACCCCGAAGGTTTTTGCTTGCTGTGGTTATCTTTGAAGAACTGGCATTGGTCACTTTTTGACTGCAGCCGGTAAGGTAAGCCCTGACGCACAGTAAAGTTTAACTAGTAACCCATGTCAATGTCTGAGATATTCCTACAGCATTCTGAAGTTCATTGTGTCATACACTGCTGATAAATCAAGAAGGAAGAGGACTTCTGGTTGGTCTGCATCAAGTGATGCAATTAGCCCCACCTCCGGCTTTGTCAGCCACAATAGTTTTCCTGCCCTTGCCTCATCTAAATCCTTATCAGAATACAAGGAATGAAAGTTACACTACCAACTTATACTCTGCAGTCTCCCGACTGTCTCAAGGTGGACTTAGTGGATCCTTAGTAAAACAGTGTTGAAATGTATGATTTACATACCTTAGTTAAACCTCATGTACTCTTACTTACAGAAACATGGTTCTCTGGTGATTATATCATGCACACTACTAATCTTTTAATTGAACATATTTCTGGCAAAGATATCTTGTTATTTAATATGGATTTAGTTAACAGCCATGTAAAGGGTTGGGCAGGGGGGTCTTCGTCATGAAAGAAGTCCACTCCAATATGGCGCAAATTGGGTTTTATTTTACGATATACTCTTCGTTTCACAGACACCAGGGTAAAACAGTACCTTAAGTGATTAATATAAATGAAAATAGGTCTTTGGAAAAAGTCTTATAATTCTGCCCTTCCTTGGTTACAGTCGTTTGCAGGGGAGGGTTCCCTGCCCTCCTTCTGTTTATAGCAGTATACGAGGCCCAATTATCTCTCTTGCGTTAGGGTTCCCAGTCTTCCGACCCTCCGGAAAACTGCAACGCCGTGCATTGGTGAGAACTAGAAAGGAAAAAAACAAAACGAACACAAGGGTCAGTCTTCCGTTTCTTTTGTGAGTCTCTAATTAAGGGAAGGGGGTGAAGACACAATAGTGCATGCTTTAACACACTCTACCATATACGGGGGTGTGCGTGTGAGGATGTTATTTTTTCTTTGGAGGGTGTGCGGTGCACCAGCGGGTAAAGACCTGAGACGCCCAGCAGTCACATGTCCTCCCTCCCTCTCTGCCCTACCCAACTCAACACCTGCCTGTGTACCTGGGAAAGCCACACACCTCCGGGAGTGTGGCTGGGTGGAAAACATGGCCTCCAGGCAGTTCCTCGGGCCTTCGGTCCTGGTCTTCCTCTGGCATAAACCAAGCACTCAAGTTTCTCTCCTCTTCTTTGTCCTCGCTATCAGCTCTCGGTCCTCCCGTCGTGTCTTCCGGGAAGGATCCCCTTCCTAGTCTTCCTTCGTTCTTTTTCTTGCTCACTGGCCTTTCGATTGGTGGGGTCCATCTGATGTCATCCAAGGAGGCGGGGCTTCCCTCCGAGCTCATTTCTTTAAAGGAGTACGCCCTAGTGTCCAGGGACTCCTCAAACCACACCGCCTCAGTAACAGGACTCCAACTCTCGAGCTGAAATGAAACGATGTCATAACCCTCAGGAGGTGAAGTCCACCAATCTTTTGGTCTGTCTGTCTCTGTGGGTTTTTCCAACGGGGAGGGGATGCCTGACCCGTTACATTCCCCCCCTTGGATTCTCCCGATCGGGGAGAGGTCTTATTCTCGAGAGGAAGTCTGCATTCCCATTATCCAGACCCTTACGGTGTTGCATTGAAAGGAATAGGGCTGCAAACTTAGAAACCACCGTAGTGCTCGTGGATTATGCCCTTTGTTATGGCTCAACCACTGTAATGGGGCGTGATCTGTGAAGAGTGTAAAGTGAGTGCCTTCTAAGTAGTAGCTCAATTTGTCCACTGCCCATTTGATGGCCAAGCACTCCTTTTCGATAGCAGGATATCTTTGTTCTCTAGGGAACAGTTTTTTACTTATAAATAGAATGGCATGTTCTGTTCCTTCCGTTGATATTTGCAAGAGGACTGCACCCAGCCCATGCTCAGAAGTATCGGTTTGCAGTAGAAAGGGTTGGGAAAAGTTTGGCGAGGTTAAGACGGGGGAAGAGGTGATGGCTTCTTTTAGCTGTCTAAAGGCTTTTTCTGTCTCTGGGAAGGGGTGGACGATGGCTTTATTTGATACTCCTTTCTTGAGCAGTTCAGTTAAAGGGGTGGCTATTTCTGAATAGTGGTAAATAATCCCAACAAACCTAATAAGGCACGTACCTCGTGTTTGTTCGAGGGAAAAGGGGTCTCTTTGATAGCGCTCACTTTCTCTTCCTGTGGCTCTAATAACCCCTGTCCTAGCTTGGATTTTTTTGAAGTCCTGCCTCGGATCGGCTCGTGAGCACGTCTTGGAGATCCTTTAGGTGTTGGCCCCAAGAGGGGCTGAAGACTACAATGTCATCTAAGTATGCTGCCGCTCAGTGCTGGTGGCCACGGAGCACCTTATTCATGAGTCTTTGGAAAGTCGCCGGTGCCCTGTGGAGAACGGCAGGATGTTAAATTCAAACAAGCCATCGGGGGTTGTAATTTGGAAAATGAATATTTTTCATTATTTATGTCCCATTATACACCCTCTCTTTCACGTCCCGAACTCACCATGATGGAGACTTGAAAACCCGGGCACATAAACGTAAGGTTGCACACAACGCACTACTTTCTCTAATTACAACCACACATTTTTATGTCCAAACCGATTCCGAGAAATGAGACCCCTTGCAACCACCCACTCTTATGGTCAGGCCGATTCCGAGAAACAAGCCCCTGTTTGCCAAGACACAACGACCAATTCCGAGAAACCAGGGCCTGACACAACACCAGACATCCTGTCACGACCAGTTCTCTCTCTTTCTCTCTCTTATCTAAGGAACCAGCCTAGGGTTACAACACTCTGCTTCTGCCGTGACTTCCTCATGATTAAGACACAGTCACGCTGCCTCCTGTCATGACTTCTGTATGATTATGACACAGTTACGCTGCCATGACTTCTGTATGATTACAACACGGATAACCGAATTTTGCTCAAGGGAAGCTCCTTCCTCTTTTCTATGTCAAGAATGTATAAATACGATGTTTTCTTTGATTAAAGTAGAGACTATTCCCGAACCTCCTTAGGTGACAGAGCTCTCCCTTAACTTGAGTTACTGAATAAAGACCCTTGAATTCTAACCACCACGGACTCTGCTCTTCATGCTTGACCGTATTGATAATATAGAAATTCCGATCAAGGTAAATTACTAAAATATTTACCACAGTAAATTGGCGCCCGAACAGGGATTTCCCTTTCTCCCCATACGCCGGTGATGCGGACCCGAACCTGTCTCTCCAGATACGAACGGACTTCAAAGTGCACACTGCAGGGTGTTCCTGCATGAACTCCTTCGTGTCAAAGAGGGACTGAGCTGCGGCCTAGCCATCCATACGAGGCAGTGAGGACGACAGCGGAAGTCTCGACCCAGAGCCCGAATCTTGTGAAGTTGCCGAGTCCAAGGTCTTCAGAACCCCGACAAGTCCCTGATCAAGAGCGCAGCGCAACTAGTCCAGTGTCCAGATCTTCAAGATCTTCAAGTTCTCTGCACCTCGGTGAGTACTGCTGGGGGTGTATCAAGACAGGTTCTGATTTTTCAGAGCACGGTCAAGACGGGTTCTGATTTTTCAGAGCACGGTCAAGGCGGGTTCTAGAAAACTGTATGTTTGTACTCTGATACTCAGGGTATATCAAGTTATCAAGTGTAAGTTTTATTGTTTGTTGACGCAATGCCTTTGTTTTCTAAGTTAAGTAAACTGGGTACCCGGAGGGGGTTATTGGAACAGGATGTACCAGTCCCCCCAAAGGATACTCCTTGTTTCCTCATGTATACAAAATATGGAATTGGCGCCGTTTTTACTTAGATCTTTGGGAAGATTACACTCAAGATTTAGAAATTGCGATTACATGGCCAAAGAGTGGCACATGGGATTTAAATTGTATCACGGCAGTTGAAAAGAAATGTTGGGAAAAGAAAGCAAGACCCTCGATGTTAGAGAGTATCGAATTATGGTGGAAGGAAGCACATCGAAGGGAACAGAAAGAGCAAAGGAAAGTAGAGAAAGCAAACAGAATGTCAGAAGAAAGTAAGATGAGAAAGTTACGGGATCAGAATGATGATATTAATTTGGAACAAAGAAAAAGGGAGGTCTCGGCCTCCATGACGGGTATATATCCCGTCCTTTCACAAAGGACAGAGTCCGATGATAATCCAGACCCTAGTATTCCCACAGCACCTCCATGTCCTAAAGTTCCTTCCGTATCCAAGGACTGGGGGCCCGATTCACAGAATGAACTTAAGACTCAATCCTAAACTTACTACTGTTTTGGTATTCACAGATTGCACTTACTACTTTTGGTATTCACAGAATGAACTTACTACTTTTGGCATTCACAGAATGCACTTACTACTTTTGGTATTCACAGAATGAACTTACTCATTTCGGTATTCACAGAAGTTAGGACTCCTAACTTTAGGACTCCTAAATGCCTTCTGTGAATACCGAAAGTCTTAAAATTAGGATTTTTCTCAATTTAGAAGTAGTAAAGTTAGGACTCCTAACTTTAGGACTCCTAAATGCCTTCTGTGAATACCGAAAGGCCTAAAATTACGATTTTTCTCAATCTAGTAGTAGTAAAGTTAGGACTACTAACTTTAGGACTCCTAAATGCCTTCTGTGAATACTGAAAGTCTTAAAATTAGGATTATCCTCTCAATTTAGTAGTTGTAAAGTTAGGACTCCTAACTTTACTACTACAAAATTGAGAGAAATCATAATTTTAAGCCTTTCGGTATTCACAGAAGGCATTTAGGCATCCTAAAGTTAGTAGTCCTAACTTTACTACTACTAAATTGAGAAAAATCGTAATTTTAAGACTTTCGGTATTCACAGAAGGCATTTAGGCGTCCTAAAGTTAGTAGTCCTAACTTTACTACTACTAAATTGAGAAAAATCCTGATTTTAAGACTTTCGGTATTCACAGAAGGCATTTAGGAGTCCTAAAGTTAGGAGTCCTAACTTCTGTGAATACCGAAATGAGTAAGTTCATTCTGTGAATACCAAAAGTAGTAAGTGCATTCTGTGAATGCCAAAAGTAGTAACTTCATTCTGTGAATGCCAAAAGTAGTAAGTGCAATCTGTGAATACCAAAACAGTAGTAAGTTTAGGATTGAGTCTTAAGTTCATTCTGTGAATCGGGCCCTTCATTTCCACCTATTTAATGGAACCACCTCCTGCTTATACTAATCAAACAACAGTCAGACGGATAGTTATTCAGACCGAACCTATCCCTGCTACTTCAGATGGTGTTCTGCCTATGTTAGAACGTGAATTCGACCCGACTCCTGGAGAAGGTCCACAAGCAGATGTCTCCTATCGCTTACGGGAAGCTTTAGAAGGCATACGGGAGGTACCAAATATCACAAGTTGCCTAAATAAAATTTACGAAGCTCTCCGAACAGGAGAAAATTTAGAAGTCCTACAAGAGGCTATTAAAAATAGACCTATCGGTCATAAAAAATGTCTCTCACGATTTATGATTACTTGCTTTATCCGTATGATCTCAAGTGCTGGGAAAAAGGTTCCCGACAACTTACGTCAGCTAGATCAAGCAGTGGTAGCGGGGAATTATAATAAAATAAAAGAAATAGATTTCTTCATCCCTCTCTTTACCAGTAAGGTTTCCGACTCTCACCCAAAAAATGCCCCTACCCAAGAGACCGAGAATGGGGGTACAGACAAAGACAGGGAAGAAGGAACTGCTTTTCAAGGGTCAGTACGTTTTCGTATCCCTCGTTCCCAAAGTAGCGGACAACTTAGGAATAAGACAAAAAATTTGTCAGCCTCTTCAGATCGATCATTCCAACTAACACAAGAAGCTTTGGATGACTGGATGGACGGCGAATCTCCACTCACCACACAAGAAAATGAACTCGCTCGATCAAGCACCCATTGGGTGTACCAATACTCTATATATGGCCCTGACATAGTCGCTCAAATGTTCTTATCGCTCCCCATGACATCTCAAAGACTAGCCAGTATCTATATGGTTCAACATCTCATTACATTGTATGAAGCCACCAGCCACCCACCCAAAATGTTACATCCTCTCTTATGAGACTGTCTAGAAGGGAGGTGGGTGACAAGGAGACAAGAATTCCTAAACATTTTCCTAGATCAACGACAACGCTATGTCCAATACTTTTCTAATGTTTATGATTCCAATTCCCCTCAGTATGACCAGGGTCAATTTCCTCTCCGAGAAGTACATCCCGTTGTAGATTCTGCAGGAAAGCTACACCAAACATTTGTCTACACTCCCCTGACAAAAATAGAGTTATTAGAAATGAAGAAAATGGTCCCTTCTCATGAAAAAGATCCTAAAGGTTTCCATAGGGAACTCAAAGATATCCTTCAAATGGGTTCCTTTACTTATAAGGATCTCAATATTCTCCTCAAAGTCCTACTGCCTCAAGGAACATACGACAAACTAAAAGGGAAAGATTGGGAGGTAGAAGGGAAAAAGATAGCATGCACAGCTTTAGAGACAGAACAAAAACTACTTGTGCTCCTGGACAAGGCTTGGGACCTCTTGTCCTGGAACTCCCTCGCCTTCTCCCAAAAATACTCTCCCAGTTATTGGCCACCAAAAAGGAAGATTGGGATGCTATCTCTGCATGCAAGCAAAAACCAGATGAGGATATAGGGGGCTATTATACAAGACTAGAGAAATGTTTCCTTATCAATAGCGGTCTCTCCTCAGGTGGAGGCGCCTATAGTCGATTGTTTGTTTCAAAACTTGTAAAGAATGCCTTACCTCAAATCAAAGATAGGGTATTAAAGGTTGAAAGCACTTGGCAAGCAAGTTCCCCTTCACAAGCACTTCAGATGCTCCAGTACCATCAGAACAGAATTAGAGATGAACAGGAACAGGAGAAAAAGAGGACAAAAGATACTAAAATGAAGGTACTGGTAGCACAGACCAATACAATTCCTCAGACTCATAAGCAACGTCCAGAAACACAAGAAAAGGTTACTTGTAATTATTGCAAAAAGCCTGGCCATTTTGTACGTGACTCTCCAGTCTTACAACATAATATTTCTACTGGAAAGACACAGCCTTGCCCCTATACCACTCGTCCCTCTGCTGCAATATCAACTCCCCCAGCTGATACTAAATTAGCCACACAACTCTATCAGTATCCAGTGGCATCCTATCCTGAATTCCCTACAATTTCATGAGACAGCTGGGAGGAACACGATAGTCGTCCACTAATCCCGGTCCCGGTCGACTAAAAGGGTCCCTATGTACATGCTAAGCTCCTAGGTAAAGAAACAAAATTTCTGATTGACACCGGGGCCAGTAGGACGACTGTACAACACAACGAAGTTCCCAAGGTACCCCTCTCTGGCTCAAATAGTATTTCCTTGGGTCTCTCAGGTACACCAGTCATTAACAAAGTTTCTGAACCAGTATCACTTCAGGTTGGCCCTCTTACAGCTTCCACCGATTTGGTACTTACTAAATCCTGTCCCAAAAATGTATTCGCTATCCAGACATTAAAGGAACTGGGTGCTGTGATATGCTGTTCCCCGGAAGGAATCCGACTATTCCTTCGAGATTTCAAAGGTCATTTCACGACACGAGAATTAGATGTCAGATTAAGGGACATTCCTACTACAATATGGGCTACAGATCCAACTGACGTAGGGTTCATGGATATCACACCACACCTATTCACGTTAAAGGAAGGTGTTGTCCTACCTCGTGTCCGCCAATACAAGTTACCTCCAGACGCGGAACAAGCCCTTATTCAGATTATCGATGACTTGATACAAAAAGGAGTAGTCAGAGAAGTACCTTCCAACATATGTAATTCACCAGTTTTACCAGTGCGAAAGAAGACAGATGACGGTGCACCACCAGTTTACAGACTTGTGGTAAATTTATGAGAACTCAACAAATGTGTGGTACCACAGTACCCTGTGGTCTCAGACATCAGCACTCTGCTAACAGCTATAGATCCTGATGCAACACATTTTACAGTTATTGACCTTAAAAATGCTTTCTTCAGTATACCCATTCATCCAGATAGTCAGTATCTATTCGGATTCTCACTGCAAGGTCATAGTTTCTGTTTCACAAGAGCTCCTCAAGGGTACACAGAAAGCCCCCTCAGGCACTTAAAAGACAGTTAAATGACATTGTTCTGCCCTTCAATACGACATTCTTACAATATGTCAATGACTTACTGATCGCTGCACGCTCCGAACCAGAATGCGAACAAGCCTCACGAACTGTCTTAATGTTTCTTGCACAGCATGGCCACAAAATATCACCCTCTAAGTTACAATTGTGTTTATAGCAGGTGGCATACTTTGTAGTGTAGTTCCTATTTTCCCTATAGGCCCTGCGCTTTGGAATAACATAAACAGCAGTTTAGACAAAGGACTGAGGTCTTCTAGGTCTCTACTGACTATGTTAGACTTAATTTAGGTTTGAGCCAGCTAGCTCAGAGGTCACTGGAAACTTTCTTGACTGAATAGGAAATGATCAGCTTCCCTGGCTCAGACAAGAAGAGATTCAGCTTCCGACAACCGCATAAACATGACAACTTTGCTCCCTGAGAATAAGAGTCAATCTCTAGAGTCGTGTGAAACAATAGACAGCTATTTCACTCAGTCAGTTGTGCATATTTAATTTCACCAGGGTGCAGAGAATAGAGAGACGGGCGTTTTCAATAAAAGGTATTATTTATTGAGCAGTCTTCCTTCTCATGCAAGAGAAATTAATTGCCACAATTGCAATACTTGTTATAAAGTAAAGTACGTACAGTAAAAGGAGTATTATGAAATAATACTGTAAAAGCATTGATATGGTTTCTTAGCCATAAGACACTTTTAAAATGGATAAAATATATATACATATATATACATAGGCTAACGTGCTCAACTGGTGCTTCTAAAATACGCCTACCCCGGTGTACCTGACCTAAGCCTAATACGTGGGAAGGAGTAAGTAAGTAGCAGTTTAAGTTAAGTAGGTTTGTTGCCAAGGATGTGTTCAAGAATTCTCTCTAAGGGTTTAGTCAGCACTGTACCTTGGGAATAGAATGTAGGAGGTCTGGTATCTCCCTCTCAGGACCCGATATCCCAGTCACCTGCAAGGGTAGGCTGGAAACGCCGGAGCTGGATTTTCTCTGCAGGAGAAAAGACAGCGTCTTTCTCAGCGCCTCAAAGAGAAGGGGCAACGTCCGTGGGCTTCTCGCTTCTGCTGGGCTCTCGGAAAGTAGATTAGCTGCTCTGCTCCAGAATCACCACCGTGTTTTTGCTTAAGGCAACGTTGGTATATTTATACCTGAAAGGTGCCTAGTTTGACGTAAGGTTTGGACATAAGACGTCAATAAAGATGTCACTAAGAACTGGTCGTTCTTACAGTGCTCGCAGGAGTTCTATTACAAATCAAAAGAAAGCAAGCGGGGCTTTCCCAGGTTGCTGGGGGTTTGGTGTGTCGAAAGAACTCGGTGTGCTCTCTAGGAATCTAAGGAAGTAGCTTCTGCTGTGTCATGGACTGCAGAGGCGATTTACTGAAATATGTCTCTGATTATTATGCCGTTATAGGGATATTTATTGATTATAGCCGTATAGGGGCATAAGGTCACAATATTGAATCGGGTTCCTAGATAAAACACATCACCAACTCCACGGTTATATGTCCATCAATTACTAAAAACTTAAGCAGTAAAGATGCATGTGTATTCCAACCCACCCCAAAATACATTTTGCATTCGAAATGGTGTATGCGAAATACACTGAAAGTTATAGGTACTGTACGTTTTTTAAGCAGTGTAATCATTCAAAAAAATTGCATATATATTCAGTTGAACGATTTGCGAAAATTACACTTGAAATGTCTCTTAATTTACAGAAAAGAAGGTCAAGACTATTTCATCACAAATAAATGAAAATGCTTGTGAGTGTGCTAGAGGCTGCGGTAACATATTGTCTCTAGATTTGCTAAAAATAGAAGCTCTGTTCTTTATGAATAGTTCTACTTCAAGCAGAGTACAAGTGCCAAAAAAAGGTAAATATTTTGGAATTTTATAAAAAATAATTTCGTTTCAGGGGAAAAAATAGTTCCAAATGTTTTCAGTAGCTTTTGTTTTTCAAAGCTGAAGGCCGAATTCAGAGTTCATGGGAACGCTGTGTGCCGGTTTGCTTAAAAGTTATTCTTTTGGTTCAGGGGAGAACATGACTTCAGATAGATGTGCAAAAAAAACAGTCTACAGCTTCAGGTGAAAGTTTGACCAAGGATGATAAAGCTGTAACCGGGCAGTCGTGAGAATGATTGCTATCATCGATTTCAGGATCAGCAATGCTCACAGAAGGTCGTACCTGGGTGATGTTGCTCTCATTCCTTTCTTCACTGCCACCACCTAATCGTAGTGTAGAAGTCTCAACGAATGCCATCATCAGGATTGGTAACCGCTGGGGACAACACGATGCATGAGCCGTTACTGGACTTAGCAAAGTATCGACATCCATTGGTACTGCTGATTGTAGTGTAAGACAGGTGTCTAACACGCATTCTTCTCCGCATAGCATACATCGAAGCACAGGTAAGATGCAGTTCTGCCATATAGGTCTGAATGAAAGAAACCAGGTCATATTCAGATCTCTTAGCCGGGCTAATCCAAAGACTTTAGTTATGCGGTCCCGGTAGCGTATTGCTAGGATTGTTTCTTCCATCCTTGCCGGAGTCATGTCTGTGTTTTGGCTTAACAATAAAGCAGGGCACTGGATCAGTGCCCCAAACCATGGCACTGTCGCTTATGCAATTGCAAACGTTTTTACTTTTATCAACAATTGAATCCTTTATATTCCATTATTTCAAGTCTTTAATCATTTATAAATCTGATACTTCCACGAGCAAGGAAATGCCAATTTTCCACTATTTCTCATATCCTTGATGGGCCATCCGAGCCTCTTCATTCAAAAATACGCACTGAAGTCATGTTTCATCTTTAAGTAGTTTATTGCAACCCAATGCATTTCGGGCCTCCAGGGGCCCTTCGTCAGGGGTAACTGTGAAAATTAACTAAACAAATATTTAACATACAATACGCCACTGGATAACCAAAAAACTTTTTCACATGTGAGGTTCCGTGACGATCGTAAGTGGTGTTTTCGACTCGTACGAATATGGTCGAGGCTGGTATCTATGAACCGCAAATGACGAGTTTAGTGGGTGTACGCAGTTTCGCTGTGCTAACCTAAACCGTTCGTTTGTTTCGTGGGTTTCTACATCCGAGCCCACGGGTTCCATCTTAGATGTAGCATCCATTTTGTCTCTTGCCCTCAAGTAGCCAGCGAACTGACGCTGTCCGCTTCGCGACCCTGGGATTCCCAAGACTCTTGCGGAAGACACGTTTCCTTTGAAAGTGTCTTTATGATGAGGGGGATGATACTGTAAGGCAGATGGCCCCGCTCGAGGCTCATCTTGCCATGCCGGTCTATTGTCTTAGCCGTGCATCTCATTAGGCACGTCCCTTTGATGCTTGCAACTCGTGTTTCCCGATACCACCCCTTTTACACCCTTTCCGATCTCCCCACTGTTTATGCCTTCCTCTACACCTGCTTCTGTTCCTTCTTCGATCTGTTTACTGCCAATTGGAATGTACTAATGGTGGGAAGATGGGTTTTTACAGTTGGGAACCACCGAATGTTTCCGTATTTATGTTCCGGGCCCTGAATACATGAAAGTAACCCCTTATGGTTTTATAATGGGAACCACGTTGTAAACCTTTGTGTATCATGTTATAAAAGTGTATAAAAGGAGCGACCCACAGTAGCAATTTGAAGCAGTCTCCCAGAACTTACACGTGTTGTACTTCTTGTGACTTCTGTGTTCCCTGCAGTAATAAACCTCGAATCTTTGACGCCGAAGGAAGTGTCCCGTGTCTCTGTCATTTGTACGCCGGAACAGGTTACCCACGAAGGTTTCAGGTGTTGTCCCCTGGCACCGCTGGGTCTTAGAAAAACCCAGTCCTTCAGTTGGCGCCCAACGTGGGGCTGCATCAGTGGTACCGGTCCAAGCCCGACGATCGTGAGGAACTTCGTGTGAAATCTCCGAGGGAAGGTGCACCCCGCTTCATCGATCCTGTTGTCGAAATAAGTGGCCCGACGACTTTTCCCGCGAAGATTCCCGCCTCCTGACGGCTGCGACGGACTGCTGCCCTGACTGTAGACCTGTTTTGGCGCCTGGCCTAGACCTTGGTACAGCGAGACGATTGACGGGCCTTCCTGGTGACGCCATTGATCTTTGAGTTAAGTATTTGTGGGTCGCTCCCAGAGTCCTTAGTTGTGGGTGCTTAGTTGTTGCATGGTTCCATTGCATTTGTGGTTCTTAGTACTTGGTTCTTTGTTGTGATATTTGACGTCTGCAGTCGCCAAAAACCGAGGGTTTTTGCTCTTTGCGGGGACTTGGTAAATCCCGTAACCCTTGAAGTTTGTGAAACTCAGCTAGTGTGCAAGATGCCTGGCCGTAGTACTTTGTTCAGTTGTTTTGGTCGTTGTGGTGCGGATTCCCGACTGGAGGACTCGTGTCCGATACCTCCGGTTGGAACTCCAACTTATGAATTATATAGCAAGCATGGGTTAGGTCCGATTACCTTTAATGAATATTGGATTCGCTACACTAGAAAGGATGGTGTCCTTAGTTGGCCACCTCATGGTAGTTTCGAGACCCCGATTTTAGATAATCTCGAGGCTAAATTGTTTAAGAAAAAATCAAGGCCGGCCATATTTGATGCCTTTCGGTGATGGCGCAAAGAAGCCAAACAGAAAGAAATTAGACAGACAAAACGTAATCAGAGAGATGGAGTTGCTACCATAGTAAAGAAAGCAGAACAGTTTCAGCGAGATAAGGAGGAAAAGGAAAAGGAGGTTTTCGATAGGCTTCAGCGTATGTCTATAGATAAATGTTACCCCGTTTTGCCAACGGAGTCGGATAAGAAAGAGGAATCAGTTGAGGACCCTTTACTGTCCTACCTTCTGAAATCACCACCTCTGTACGCCCAGGGTACCGCAGTTCCTGTGGTTCCCCCTGTGCCTGCTCCTCAACCTGTTCCTCAACCTGCACCCGTTCTTCCGACTGTTCCTGCTCCCTTGCCTACTTCTATTCCTACTGCTCCACCGCTTGTACTTCCTCATACTCCTACTCCCGCTGCTGTTCCTGTTCTACTTACTCCTGCTGGTTCGTCTGCTTCCAACTCTTCTCTTGTTAATCCTCTATGTTATACTTCTCCATCTACTCGACGTCGTACCCCCTCTGTTGCTGCTAACTTCTTTAATTCTCTTGGACCTATTCTTGAGTCCGCTGGTTCGGACGGTCCTCAAAGACGTAGTCAGCTTCCCGGTAATAGGGAACGTGCTGCACTGTATAATATGGCGATGGCTTGGATGAAATACCCTCTTAGAAATCCTCCACGTACGGTGCTTGAGACGTTCTGTCAATTCAATATACCGACACAGAGATACGTTTTCGAAGAAATGTGTAAAGTTTTACGTGACCAAATATCGGCAGATGCATCGGACGATGTATTGACTGCTTTGACTAATCTGCAGCTCCAGTTTTCGAGCGGAATGATAGTCGATTCTAATGTTCGACGTGCTGTCGAGCAGTTGTTATCTTTTCGTCCTTCTATAATGCCTCGAGCATTGTTTGTAGAAGATATCGAAGGACCGCCAGCAGCGCCCGGTCAGTTTCCCATGCGCGAAGTTCCACCAGTGTGGATGCCAGGTAACCCTAACGCTGCTCCACCGATCTTGCCGCATTTCCAGAGAGTATGGATTCATCTCCCGTGGAAACGATCGGAAGTTCTACAGGTGAAGCAATCTTTGCCTGACCCTCGCAAAAATCCTGCAGGGTATTATAAAGAATTTTCGCAGCTCGTCGACGCTACGATAATGAATCTTGCCGATATCGATATGTTGTTTGGCAATGTCGTACCGCAACCGGTATGGGCAAAGATTCGTCAAGAAAAATATGTGGCTGAATTAGGTGGTGATTGGGCTGCTCTTATCGCGGCAGACACACAACAAATTGGTGGGGCTAAAGTTGAACAGCTCATTACGGCTTTGCCTCCGAGAATTATCGCTCTGATGAAAACGCTTATGCCAGCCATGAAGGTAAATTAGGACAAACTGTCTGCTTGCAAACAAAGGAAGGATGAGAGCGTCTTTGATTTCTTTACGAGATTTGAGGAGGCTTTCATTGACCATAGCGGTCAAGACATGGGTACCGAAGGTGGTCAGAGGTTGTTTGTAGACAAATTTGTTTCAAATTTACTGCCTGACTTAAGCAACAAATCGCGAAATTCTGAAAGTGCGTGGGCTGTTTCTACTTCTGCTCAAATATTGGCTACGGCTCAATATTATGAAAATAGGGAGAAAGAGAACGATCGTGCTGACAAGAAAACAAAAGAGCTGAAAACTAAAGTGTTGTTGCAGCAGGCATACCCTCCGCGTTCGAATCAGAATGACTCGCAACAACGTATTCGATCGCAGTCTCAGTCAAATAGGTCGCAATCACGAAATGATTCCTCTTCACAGAGATCTTCGTTGGGGTACAATCAGTGTGCCTATTGTAGACAGGAGGGTCATTTTGAAATTCGATTGTCCAGTCCTCAATGAGCGTAATAGTGGTAATTCGTCTAGAGGTGGTCGTGGTGGTTCTCAACAGACATCACGTGGTAGAAGTCGCGGTGCTCAAAAAGATCGTTCCACTAACACTTCTGACTCCAATAACTGTTTTGATCAGCGTGGATCGTCGCAAGGGCGATCTGCTCAGTACAATGTGGATGATTATTACGTCGATCAGGATGCTGACGACGGTAATTACTAGGACAGCCATAGACAAGGAGAGGGAGTAGTATCAGTTCCGGTTGTTCAGAGAGGGCCTTACGTCGCAGTTGCCACCTCGGGCGTCGTTGAGCCTTTTCTGTTGGACACTGGTGCAGCGAAAAGTTCCATAATGCATTCGAAACTCCCTGGCGCACCTTTGTCTGGCTTAACAAATGTTTCCGTTAGATTCTCTGGCGCCCCTGTTAGCAATCCGGTTTCGTGCCCTTTGCCTCTTACAATTGGGCCTCGTGAGCTGAAAGCTCCGCTGATTTTGACCACTGGGTGTGGTGAAAATCTCTTGGGCCTGGATTTGCTAAAACGTCTGTATGCGACTTTGTATTGTTCTCCTGCGGGAGTAAAGCTTACATTAGGTGAGAGAGTTGTCTCTCCTATGTACTTGTCTCTCGATAAGCTTCCACCGGAATTGAGTTCTCTTCCTGCATCTTTGTGGGCAACAGGTCCCAATGACGTGGGCCTGCTTGACATCTCCCCTTATGTCGTTCATTTGAAATCTAATGTGCGATTGCCACGTATTCCCCAGTATCGTATCTCCCTTGATGGTGAACGAGCATTGTTAGCTATTATCTATGAACTGATCGAGAAAGATGTTATTGAGGAGACTCGGGGAAACGTGTGCAACAGTCCTGTGTTGCCTATTCTGAAACATACTGATCCTTCGAAAATACCTGTTTATCGTTTTGTTATCGATTTACGGGAGGTCAATAAAATTGTGATTCCTCAGTTCCCTGTTGTGCCTGACATCACGGCGCTACTGACTCTGATTCCAGCCTCTGCATCTTGGTTTTCAGTGATCGATCTGAAGAATGCGTTCTTCAGCATCCCGATTGCTGAGGAAAGCAGAGACCTTTTCGGTTTCTCTCTTGGTGGTCGCAGCTTCCGGTTTAAAAGCGCTCCTCAGGGCTACTGTGAGAGTCCATCGATATACAGTCAAGCCTTGAAGGGCCAACTAGATGCGTTTGTGTTGCCGGCTGGTGCAGCCTTGATCCAATATGTTGACGACTTATTGGTGGCTGCAGATACTCAGGACATTTGCAAAATTGCTACGGTATCGTTGTTGCAGCATCTCTGTGATTTACATCACAAGGTGTCTCCTTCTAAAATTCGATATTGTTGTCAAGAAGTAACCTATCTAGGTCACTTATTGTCAAAGGAGGGAAGAAGGTTGACCCCAGAGAGAATTGCAGCAATTGCCAGAATGACTGTGCCAACAACTCAGAGAGATGTGCGTGCCTTTTTAGGTATCACGTCATACTGCAGGCAATGGATTCCAAATTTTTCATTGCTAGCGAAACCATTGGTAGCTCTTACGTGCAAGGATGTTCCAACTCCTTTACCATGGACGGAAGAATGTCAGAAAAGTTTTTCTGAATTGCGTGACGCGTTGTGTTCGGCTCCTGTGTTAGGTACCCCTGACTACAGCAAGCCGTTTACACTATACGTTCACGAGAGAGAAGGTTGTGCGTTGAGTGTTTTGACGCAACCTTTTGGTGGTAAGCAGCGTCCATGTGCATATTTTTCCTCGACCTTGGACCCGGTAGCTAGAGCATTGCCGAGTTGTTTGAGAGCAACAGCGGCAGCTGCGGTGTCCATCCGACAATCTGCAGGACTGGTCATGGATAATATGCTTACGGTGATGGTTCCGCACGCAGTTGACACTCTCTTGAATCTTACAAAAACTCAGCACTTGACTAGTGCAAGGTTGTCTGGGTACGAGTTGACGTTATTGGCAAGTCACATCCAGATAAAACGTTGTAATGTCCTGAACCCGGCGACTTTGCTGCCCATTAGCATGGAGTCAGATGAAGTAACCCCTCACGACTGTTACTTACGGACTGAGGAGGAAACAAAAGGTCGCGTGGACCTTAAAAACACTCCTTTGGAAGATCCTGATGGGACCTTGTACGTGGATGGTTCATGTTTTAAATTGCCAAATGGTGATGTGACGACTGCGTATGCTGTGGTTACTTTGAATACTGTTGTGGAGACTGCGAGATTGAATCAGAACTCTGCCCAAGCTGCAGAACTGATCGCTTTGACTAGAGCGTGTGTGTTGTCAAAAGGGAAACGGGTGAATGTGTTTACCGACAGCCAATACGCTTTTGGCGTCGCACATAGCTTTGGACGTTTGTGGAGAGAGAGAGGTTTTATGACATCGCATGGCACTAAGATTCAACATGGACAGCTTGTGAATGATCTTTTGGATGCACTTACGTTACCTAAACAGGTGGCGATTGTTAAATGTAGTGCGCATCGTAAAGTGACGGATGATGTTGGTCGTGGTAATGCGTTTGCGGATGAGACAGCTAAGGAGACTGCCCGGAACCTTAGCACTAGAATGTATGTGACGAGTTCGGTTAGGTGGCCTACAGAGACTAGTATGTGCGAGGATACCATCGAGAGTGTGAAAACGATACAGAACGAGGCCACCGAGACTGAAAAGACGAAGTGGAAAGAGAGTACGGGAATGTTGGATGCGAATGGTTGTTGGATTGATTTGTCAGAGCATAAGAGGTGGATGTTGCCAGACGCGTATGTACTAGCTGTTGTGACGATGGCACATGGGTTAGCACATATTAGTGCAAAAGGTATTTGCAAGTTGTTGTCTCCTGTGTGGAAGAATGATGGTATTACTAAATGTGCTGAGAGATTGGTGAAGAATTGCATGATATGTATGATGTACAATCCTTGTAAGGGAACCCCTACACCTCCTGGCCATTTTGCTCCCCCTTCATGTCCTTTTGAAGTGATCCAGCTAGACTTCATCCATATGGAGAAATGCAATAACCTGAAATACGTTTTAGTTGTGGTTTGCGCATTCTCCCGATGGATTGAAGCCTACCCTCTCAAAGACAATACAGCTCTGTCCACTGCGAAAATCCTACTGAAGGAATACTTTCCTCGGTATGGAATGCCACGGATTGTATGGTCTGATAACGGAAGTGAGTTTGTGGGGAGTGTGATGAAGAGTGTGTGTAAGGGCCTTGGAATTAATCAAAAATTCCATAGCGCCAACCATCCCCAGTCAGCAGGTTTAGTCGAAGGGTATAATGGCACCCTTAAACTCAAACTAGCGAAGATTCAGGCTACGACTGGTCTTTCGTGGCCTGACGCTTTGCCTCTAGCTCTGTTGTCAACAAGGGCGACAGTACACTCCCGAGTAGGGCTCAGTCCCTATGAAATAGTGTTCGGCCGTCCTGCGAATGTTTGGGGGGTCCCTAGACCGAGTGTGTTTTCTGATCTTGAATATCCAATGTTGATCGATTATCTTCATGATCTGACTGCTAAACTGAGGTTAATTCACCAACAGGTCTTTGAAGCACTGCCGACGCAGACGGAGGGTCCAGGCCACCAGCTCCAACCCGGAGACTGGGTGGTGACGAGGAACTTTGGACGAAAACGAAACCTCGAGCCTCATTTTACTGGACCCTTCCAAGTCCTCCTTGCCACGAGAACTGCTGTCCGTCTGGAAGGCCGGAAGAACTGGGTGCATGCCACCCATACCAAAAAGGTACCTATACCTTTACCGGCGGACTCGTGGGTGAGGAAAGGCATTGCTTCATCTGAAACTGAAAAATTGCAGACCTTCGTACCTTTTAGCGACGCTCAACCTGTCGGAGAATCCTCAGTGCAGCAGAAAGACATTGTTGAACATTTGCCACCACAAAGCTCAAGATCTGAACAATTGACTGATCAACAGAACTCTGTTCCCTCATCGGATCCATTGTTTGACGAACAGACACGTCCTGGAAAGAGCCGATACTTTTTGCGATCCAGAGCCGGTCCTAGGCCTTCTGAGGCCCCGGGCGAAAGGGAAGATGTGAGGCCCCTCTAAGTGCCTTACTGCCTGCGCGAGTGCGCTTTTCCCTACTCTGCGGGGCCGGCAGGAGGCCCCCTGAGCACGAGGCCCTGGGCGGCTGCCCATACCGCCCATGCCTAGGACCGGCCCTGTTGCGATCTAACACCAAGGACAAATAAAATTTGCTTTTATTCCTCGACATCTACGTTACCCCATTGCCACGATCAGTCTAAAACACTCGGATAACTGTGATTTTGTAAATATTGAGTTTTTTCCACATCTGTGTTTTTGCTTCCACAGCTGAAAGACTTTGTACATATTTGTGAAATTAAGATACCTTGCATCCAGGTGTACCATAGGGCCGCGCGTGTACTTCCTTCTGGTTAGTAGGTCTTGACACTAGGTCAAAGACCGTCGGTTCCTGGGAACTCCTAGGGATTGACTACTGCTACACAGAACGAAGTGCGTCAAGAAACGTTGCGGACGGTTTTAGAGGATGGCGTTTTCAAAGCTTGTGGACTTGGAAAAAGCTCAGGCGCAAAGATTCAAACTGCAACAAATTACCCGTACCAAATGCTTTATGTTTCAGGTGTTCTTTCTGTTTCTAATTGTTTCCTTGTTGTTGGCGGGTGGGGTGTATTATATGATACAGTACTTCCTACCTTCTGCCATACCTACTCCTACTTCTGAACCTAAATCTACCACCACTGTGTCCCCTCATTCCTTCCATATTCTACCCCAACACGAGCAGGCTAGACGTGCGGAATTCAGAAATAATTCCTTCATTCAGCTCCTACATCAGCACCAGTTAGTGGTTAACACTACTAATTGTTGGGTGTGTGGGTTAATGCCACATACCACGGATAAGGGAGTTCCATATCTGGTCCTTCCTTACAGTTCCCAGGGTTCAGCTCGAGCATTTCAAACAATGTTTCGAAGTGCACTAGATTCCTACCCCAATCGAGAGCCACGTCCTTCCCACTTTGGTCCTGGTCCGTACCACAAGCCTTTGGCTATAGCGATCGCTGATTTAGATAGGGATATCTATGAGCCGTCGCTCATCCCAGAGGAGGAGGTGCGAGCCTATAGGGACCTGAGTGAGGCTGAGTATAGTGCGCTCGTGGGTGAAAGACAGCTTAGAAGCTCGTCTCCGATATGGATCGTACCCCACCTTGGTAATTTCTGTCTGAAAGGTCGTGGCCGAAGACCGAGAGCTCATCTTGGAGAGAGTGCTTGCTCCCAGACGTATGTCTTGCCGATGCTCTCGTCCCCTGTGTTTCTGACTGCCAAGGGTACGTACTTTGTCTGCCATGATCGTGCGTATACGTGGTTGCCCTCCGACTTTGCGGGCACATGTTATATCGCAAATTTGTTGCCTCCAACGTTCACCGTAGATGCAGATTACCACAAGACTAGAGTTGTGAGAGGCGTGATTAGCGAAGAGGACACTGCCGGTCAAGAGGCAGGAGACTTTTTCAAAGGTTTCTTTCCGTTTTGGGGGCCTATGGTCAATAGTAGGAACCTGAGACAGTTGACTCGAGTAGTGGAATCGACAGCTAACATCACTGCCAGTGCCCTTGGTAATATCACCGCAGAACTTCAGGCGGATAGGCTAATGACGTTACAAAACCATATGGTTTTAGACGTTGTTTTAGCAGATCGAGGTGGAGTATGTAAGGTGATCCATTCGAGCTGCTGTATTTTCATTCCAGACAACGCTCCGACTGTCTATCAAGCCATCTCAAAGCTGCATAAGATCTCTGAGTCCATACACGTGGATGTAGGGGATTGGACGCTACTTGGGTGGTTTTGGGGCCTAATGTCGACTTGGGGTTGGAAAATTCTGATGATCATCGGGGTTGTTGTAGCGTTTCTGTTCACGTGTTGCCTTTGTGTGCAGTGTGGTCCTGCCTTATGTGGCCTCTGTGCTACGACGTGTATAAGACAGCCGCCTGTTACCAAAGGAGCTCGGATGGATAGAATTATGTTGCAACAACATCTAGATGGTCTGATGAATATCGAACATGATTCTGACTAGTGCTTGCCTACATGAGGGCAAAAGGAGCGTCTGAGGTCCCGTGACGATCGTAAGTGGTGTTTTCGACTCGTACTAATATGGTCGAGTCTGGTATCTATGAACCGCAAATGACGAGTTTAGTGGGTGTACGCAGTTTCGCTGTGCTAACCTAAACCGTTCGTTTGTTTCGTGGGTTTCTACATCTGAGCCCACGGCTTCCATCTTAGATGTGGCATCCATTTTGTCGCTTGCCCTCAAGTAGCCAGCGAACGGACGCTGTCCGCTTCGCGACCCTGGGATTCCCAAGACTCTTGCGGAAGACACGTTTCCTTTGAAAGTGTCTTTATGATGAGGGGGATGATACTGTAAGGCAGATGGCCCCGCTCGAGGCTCATCTTGCCATGCCGGTCTATTGTCTTAGCCGTGCATCTCATTAGGCACGTCCCTTTGATGCTTGCAACTCGTGTTTCCCGATACCACCCCTTTTACACCCTTTCCGATCTCCCCACTGTTTCTGCCTTCCTCTACACCTGCTTCTGTTCCTTCTTCGATCTGTTTACTGCCAATTGGAATGTACTAATGTTGGGAAGATGGGTTTTTACAGTTGGGAACCACCGAATGTTTCCGTACTTATGTTCCGGGCCCTGAATACATGAAAGTAACCCCCTATGGTTTTATAATGGGAACCAAGTTGTAAACCTTTGTGTATCATGTTAACCTATGAGAGAAATGTGTATAAAAGGAGCGACCCACAGTAGCAATTTGAAGCAGTCTCCCAGAACTTACACGTGTTGTACTTCTTGTGACTTCTGTGTTCCCTGCAGTAATAAACCTCGAATCTTTGACGCCGAAGGAAGTGTCCCGTGTCTCTGTCATTTGTACGCCGGAACAGGTTACCCACGAAGGTTTCAGGTGTTGTCCCCTGGCACCGCTGGGTCTTAGAAAAACCCAGTCCTTCACATGTCAGGTTAAACTCATTTAAAGCAACCACCATACAGTAAATGGGCATGCTGCGCTCTTCCTCTGAGTGCATACAATTTATCTGTACTAGATTTTTTCGTAATTTTATGAACAAACCAAACAGTCTCATAATCACATGTGGGCTCATGTAATCCCTAAATGTAACTTCCCTCTGCCCTTCTCCTAGATCAAGTCACTAATATTCATGCTATCCTTCATCTATCGTAATGAAGTCTCCAATCAGGCAACTGTTACCCCCGTGTCTAACAACTCCCGTGTTTCAGCCCTTCCCATATCGTAGCAAAAGAGTCAAAAATAAGATTCCTGCTACGAGTCCCAAAAGTAGTGGTAGGCCACCAAAAACAGAATGGACAAAATTGGGAAAGATGCCCAGGACTGCTTCGAAGGGTGTTAACAGTCCCGGAAAAATTGTCTTAAATACATTTGAGATACCACTGGCATCTGACATATTTAGGATTTGACTTAGCATTTCTGCGAAATGCACGGGGCAAAAAGTGTATGTATCTCTGCCATTGTCCTTGCAACTTGAAGATGATACGTTTCTTTTGATGACGTGATGGGCACTGTTGTCTGTAAAAGCACAGACTTCATTCTGCTTAAAGTATCAATTCGTATAGAAGAGATATTCAACTGAGGCCAAATCATCGCCTCTGAGACTCCAGGGCCGTTTGGATACAATGCTTGCATACAGCAAGTGACGATGGAACTAACGCTTAAGAGACATGCTTTCCCTGGCACCATGCCACAACAGCTGTGGTCCGTTATTAGAAAGTAACTCCCGTTAGAAAGTTGTCTAAAGAATGGCTCTATATGTGTTGCAGGTGTGCCGTGCTGGTGGCATGAAAGGTTATTTGAAGTCCCCTCACAGGCCCCATGTAAATTAATACCTTGACACAGAAGTATACGGCTTAGTGATTGTTTACAATTATTACCACTAAGAAATACATTCTGGTTTTTGTCACTATAACATGTGTGTGTATAAGGTCATTTCCATGTTGACTTAATGTACCCTTTACCCAACTTTTCATACTGGCCTGCTGGTATATACTCTTGGCATTTTTTAAATTGGAAAGTTGTTATCGGAATTGTGATAATCCTGTGTATTATCCATTCAATGACAGGTCTTTCTGACATTGTCAATGGTAATCTCTCAAGTTTTTCAATGCTCAGAATCGTATAGTCTGCTCCTTTCTGTGCCAAACTGATTTGTTTATCAGTAAGGTTAAAGATAGAGAACAATGATGTTGTGTTGGTTAAACGCCAAGGCACATGGCCTGAACGCAGGTTTTGCAATGTCCAGCCTAGCTGTACAATAGAACGTAATTGGACTGACCATGTTGTAATATTAGCAAGTCCTGATCTATTATATCTATAGCAGATGATACAATACTGTCCAGTGAATATATTCTGGAGGACAGAGTCATTAACCCGTTGTCCACCACAGAAAGTGATTTTTCCAAATGAATACGATCAATTTCTCGTATTTTCTCTGCTGTCTCAATTTGAGTTACTTTCCATGCCTCGTTGTAAGCAGAGTATATACTGGCCGCTATGAAACATTTTTGAAGCTGTTTGCGTCAAAAACGCGCAAGTCAGCTCCATCTTTAAGTAAAGACAAGTGTTGCTTAATTTGTGCCAGTGTGGATGTTTGTAGCCATTCAAGGCATAGTTTCCCTACACTGTATGTTGTTACTATCCCTGGATGTTGTCTCTGGTAGTATCTAGGGTCTGGTCTGGTCATTCTAGGGTCAGTCAGCACCATCTTTAAGTAAAGACAAGTGTTGCTTAATTTGTGCCAGTGTGGATGTTTGTAGCCATTCAAGGCATAGTTTCCCTACACTGTATGTTGTTACTATCCCTTGATGTTGTCTCTGGGAGTATCTAGGGTCTGGTCTGGTCATTTTCAACCCCTGTATTTTGTTCAGGAATCTATCTTGACATTTATTTGTGTTTGTTGGCCAGATTAACCACTTTTTCCAATCAGGATGTGTTCTATTTTTATGTAAAATGTTGGATACGTCTAGATCAATATCTGTGGTTGTGTTATCAGGTATTGGCTTTGGAATAGACGGTTTGTTTAAATCTTTGCTTTTGGCTAGGCCAAAACAGGTAGTTTGTTGAATGGTGTAATTCAAGAACATTATTTGTTCTGGTATCATGCGGGCTCGAAACAATGCTTCTAGGCCTTGTACCTGCCATTCTTTTGTACCCCAGATGGTTTTTGTTTCAATGTTGTTTTTCCAGAAATCAAAACCATGTTATCATTTTTTCATAACATTTTTCCGAATAGATTAATTTTGTATTTGTCAGCATGGTTTTTGTCCCTGTTTTATCTAACAGCTTATAATAAAATGTTTCTGCATCACTCGTGTTAAACCCTGAGAAGTATTGGAATTTTTCATAGAATGTTTTTGAACTGCTTTTAGGTGGAGTTGCACAATGTTCCCATTGATTATATTTAAAAACATTTCCAGGTTGAGCTGATTTATGCAAACAGTGGTCTGCATAATGGGTATAACAATACATCTGTTCATAATTCGATGAACCTTGCAAATAATCATGTTCTGTAAATTTTGCTGACATAACTAAATCTGACATTATATTATTTATGCTTTCAAAGTCCCAATCATCCGAGAATGTACTTGGTTTTACAAAGTCACTTAATGAAACCTTAAACTGATGAGGATATTGCAAGAGTTCGACCGGTCCATATATTTCGTAATCTGTTTTGTCCCAAACTACCCCGCCGGGTATTGGAATGGCTGTGACATTCACTGATGATAGTTCTCTTTTCTCGATGTGAGATGACTCGTGTGGCTTCAGAACTAAGTTGATGTTCTGACTTGCTGTGTCCACTGTACTGTAATACATTTTCCTAAAATTAGAACTAAAATTAGGCAGAGTAGGAGTAGGAGTACCCCTGATACAATCCAATATTCAATCAATGGTGCATTTAGATATGCTTCTTTGAGTTGATGAAAGAGTACTATTGCTTTGTCTTTAAAAGTGTTTGTTGCTGGCGTTACTTCAGGCTCGCTTTGATCTTCAGAAAAGTTATCGAAATTGATGAAGTAGCCAGATGCAGTTCTGTCAATTGGTGGAATTGTTTTTTCAATTTGCCTTTCATTAGCACATTCTGATGCTACATCATTGTAGACTGGTGTTTCTTGACGAACTGTTTCAATTTGGGTTTCAAGAGGCACAGGTTCCATGGCATTTCTGCATAGTCCTTTTTTATTCACTTCAGGTTTATCAAATGTGATTAGTCTCTCAGTTTGAACCTCTTGGATTGTAGCACATTTTGGTATTCTGCTATTTCTTGGGAGTCCACTGGGCCTATTACTTATTATTGGCCACATGATTGTGGTTTTACCAGGTCGATGGATACAACTCGGTTCTCCTTTTTACCAGCAAGGGGCGGTAGTACAACTGATCTTGATCCGTTGATTGCTAAGACAGGTACTGCTTTTCTGTAAGAAGGCCCAAATTCCTTCTTCACCGCTATTTTCTCTCTGACCAGATCCCCAATCTTTGGAATCCAGACAGGTCTTGCTGGGACAGGTGGTGTGTCTTCAGTGGTTGTTGGCTGCTGTTTTAACTTTATGTTGCTCAGGGCTTTTCTTGTTTCATTTAAGTCCTGTAAAACAACCTAACGATCTTTGATATCAAAACATTTTTTCTTATCTTCTACCACTGAAGCATGACTATCTAAGTCCTGAACATACATTCTAGTTCCGAACAATAGTTTGTATGGGCTGAAACCTTTTAGAGAATTTCATGGCAGGTTATTAAGACTACGTTGGACACTTGTTAAATGCTGGACCCACCCATCACCCAAACCTAATACCTTTGCCGTTATAGATTGCTTTATGTCTCGGTTTTTTCTTTCCACAACCCCGTTTCCCTCAGGATGGAAGGGACAAGAGAACCGCAACCCAATGGCCATGCTGGTCCTGGCCTCCTTATAAGCTTGAAGCTAAAAGCAGGACCCTGGTCAGAATGAAGCATGGCAATTGCGTATGTGCCGATAAAGACTCGCAAATCTTTTATAACAGTTCTGTCGTCAGCCGAGCGCTGGGGCCACATCCATATGAATCTTGTACAGGAGTCCACTGCGACCATGATATATTTATAGTTGCCATCCCTTTGTAAGGGACCACAGTGGTCCAGGTAAACACATGCTAATGGTTTATCTGAGATGAGAAGGGGTGTCTGCGCTGGTCGTTTCACTGTTGATACTTTCATTCTTTGGCATATTTCGCATTCTAGCACATATTTCTTAGTTTGTATTGTCATGTGCTGCCACCAATATCTCTGTTTTAATAATGATATTGTGGTGGAAACGCCAGCATGTGCAGAAGCAAGCCCTTCGTGTGCCGCTGTAATTAGTACTAACCTGTGTTCCATGTTTGGAATTACTCTATCCCCCACTCCAGGGATTCGAGCAAAAGGAACATTTTTCGTATCTGTTATATATGAGTACTTTTCTGGAAAGCCTTTTGGGAGTGTTTTTCTATCATCTTTTACTGACGCACTGACAGCTTGTAGTATATCGCTGTCTATTTTTGTTTTTGACCGGGTGATAGCTGGTACGGAAGCCGTTTGCACAGCTGCCTTCGCGGCTTCATCAGCCAATGAATTCCCTGCAACTTGAACGCCATCACGTTGATGACTCAGAGTGTGTATCATGTGAGTCTTTTGTAGTTCCTTCTGTAAAAGAACTACTTGTTCCCAAAGCATTTTATGCTTGATTGTGCCACCTTTTGCATCTTTGAACCCGTTTTCAACCCAATTCTGCAAGTATTCATTATAAGATTGAACGCAATAATATGAATTGCACACTATAAGTGTGGGGAATTTGCGATCGGTATTTTCAAGTGCCATCTTAAATGCTAGTAGTTCAGCTCGCTGAGCTGTACAATCTCCTAGAGATTGCGTTTTAGTGACCAGTGGTCTAAATTTTCCTTTGTGCCAACGACCTTTAACAATCGCGCACGCAGCACTGTAAGCTTGTTTACCCCCAACTGCGGGTTGTGCTGATCCGTCTGTATATATGATACATCCGTATTGTTCTAGAGGCAGGATTTCAGTTGGCAGAGGACATTCATATTCATATTGTAAAAATTCTTGTGTTTTTAAATTAGGATCAAATTCATATACTACGTCTGTTGCAGCAAGAGAATTAACCCATTGGATCCATCTTGGATGCAGAGCTTTAGCATTTGGAATGCTCGCTTTTGTTACCGCTTCTAAGGCAGGTATTGGTGCAACGAATATTATTCGTTTACCTTGTGCTAGGGCCCTTTCTTTTGCTACAGCAGTCTGAACCGCAGTTAGAATTTTTTCTGTTGAACTGAATTTTATTTCCGATTTTGTGTACAAATGTGATTTGTAAGCTATTGGTACCGTTTCTCCCTCATTAGAGGTCAGGTACGTGAATCCGCATCTTCCTGGTATGACTCGGATTACAAGGTTGCGTGTATTATCACATGTTTCTAATTTTGTTTTAGCGTGTGTTTTTGAGTCCAGTTGATTGGTTTAAAATCAGGTTTTATTAATTCGTAGAGAGGTTTAACCCTCTCTGCATAATTTAGAATGGAAGTTCTTCTGAAATTCAGGAAGCTTAGAATCGATTGTAAGTTCTTCAGCGTTTTTGGTGCTTGGAGTACAGCGCGCTTCTCTAAGAAGTTGTCTGCTAGGCTTTTGCCTTCACTTGATAATTCGTATCCTAAAAACAGGACCGTTAGATGGGCAATTCTTGACTTTTTAAAGTTGAATTTGTAGCCCTTTGCTGCGAACCCAAGTATTATGGTGTTCACTCTTTTCAAGTGAGTATCCAAGTCATCATCATTGAGATAGATGTCATCGGCATAAGATAATGCCTCATCATCATACATTTGTAGTAACTCTGTTACTCTGGCTGAGAATAATCCTGGGCTGTTCTTGAATCCCTGTGGGAGCCTACAGACATTTTTCTGTGACCCCATTATTGAGAAAGCGGTCAAGTACCTGCTTTCCGGTGCAATATTTTGACAAAAGAATCCATTAGAAATGTCTAATGTTGTTTTGTATTTTTTGCGAACTATGTTATTCATTAGTGCCGCACTGTGCGAATGTTGTACCGCAAATGTTTTGCAACATGAGTTAAGGTGTCTGTAGTCCAAGACTAGACGATATGAATCGTCTGGTTTGGAGACAGGAAACAAAGGATTGTTCATTTGAGAGGTGCATGTTTCAATCACCCCTTCAAGTTGATCTAAAATCTCCCTGACTTGTTTTTTAGCTTCTTGCTTAATCGGGTACTGCCTTTGTGCAGTAGGTTGACATTTTAACTGGATTTTGTAAGGAGGAGAGTCCTCATCCCATCCTACATGATTCTTATATAATGCAGGTGCTTGGGCTACTGCCCATTTTCTTGCATATATATATTTTCTGTGAATTGGAATATGATTTGAGAAGGCAGGCATAATTATTTCTGCGCCATGAGGGCACTCCCTGACAAACTCTGGGGCCCAATCTTTCTCAGCTAACAGGATGTCATAGCCTTTTGAGAGGTTATCCCAAAACAGACCCCTTATTTTCCTAGTCTTATCTCCCTCTATACGCAATGTTATTTTGTATATTTTATGAGGTTCGCTAACTCTGGTATCTGCAGTTTCTACTTGAATGTATTCATTTGTGTCCACTGTGTCCAGATGATTCATCAGGATCTTGCGAGCTATGCTGATTTCCCCTGCGCTGTCTAGCATTGTCTGTGCCCACTCTCTGTTTTTCAGCTGTGTCCTCAGTATCCTCGGCATGTTTGATTACTTTAATACTGGCTACCTTCTTTCTTGGAAATTGTAATTTTTTACTTTGAGCAGGTTCCTTGTCTTTGGACTTGGCGTGCTCTTCCCTGTGTTCTGACCGTCCTATCTTTCGATTTCTGCGAAAAAGATCGAGAGGGACGTGTATCAATATCTTGATATCTATCAGGCTTTTTCAAATTATCCCTATTTCTGAGGTTGTATCTTTTCTCAGAGGGCTCCCTTTCGGGAGACTGGTGTTCTCGATTCGGAGTTCTTTCTCTCCGCCGAGGAGACCTTCCTCTGGACTGGAAACCTTTTTCTTTGGGAGTGGATTGTTTATTTCCATCCCAGCTCTTTTTAGGAGTGTTTAGATTATTTTTAATACATAATTTTTCAGGATTTTCAAGTAGTTGGGGTTTTACTGGTTTCCCACCCAAACTATCTCTACCTAGTTCTTCATAGCATTTTTCTATGATTCTGGCAAGCTCAATTGGTTGATCTGTTATATCTGTTTCTTTCAATTTTTGGCGGATCGCCACAGATGCTGCTTCTCCTTTTATGTTGGCTAATAATATAGCCGAGGCCTGCTTGAAGTCTTTCAGTAATTTCATACCAAGAGTTAAAGCAGGTTCTGGACCGTATTCATTCTGAATCTGTTTTAGCACATTTGGTATTACCGCCATGGACGGAACACCATGTGTTTTTGTGTAAATGGAAGCAAAGACTGTGCCCCAAGAGTCACAGTCCTCCACATGTGGTGCGACCCCCATTGGAAGGCAGATAGTCAGAATCCTGTGTTTCTCAATAGGGGTAGTATTTGGGAATACTGCCTCTATCTGAGTTATTTTCTGTGCCAGCCAGAATGGAATTTTGTTCCCGTTTTGCGGGTGTTTTTCCCAGACATGATTGTATGTTCTGTGGTGTAATTTTATTTGTGTTCCCCTGATGAGGGGTCAGCTGTGGAATATTAACAGCTGTTTGGACTGTTGCAGTCCGCATTACATATTGGACTAACTGTCTGTGTATTTTAATTAATAATTTTAGCTGTGCTAAAAGTTCTTCTCTTGACATTTTTTCAATGTCTGGATGTGGTGTGTAGATGGCTAGAACCGGCCACGTTGCTCCTGGTCTACCTAGTGGACCGAGCCTGGTGATGTGATCATTATGTTTTAGGGCGCCTTTAAACCAGAGCAGGTGCTCTTGGTAATTTAGTGGTATTTCAATATCCTCGAAAGGAGTATATTCTTCTGGTGGTTCCTCTATTTTGTAAAAGTGGAATTCGTGTGTTGTGGCGTTTGCCCCTGGAAAGTTTATCCATGAATAGAATACCTCTGTCTGCCGATATTCGTGTGCCTCTATCACGAAAATGACTGTACCACCTCGTGATGTCAGTCCGTTTTCTATAGGTTTTAAAGTTATAGTTTTTCTTATGTTGACCGGAATGAGGATAGCATTCTGGTCATTCTGTAGGAGACTTGTGTCTTCCTCTAGCAGTCGGGTTGCTAATCTAGCTGCTTCCCTTTCGTCTTCACTCCTTGGCATTTTTACTGTCAGAAAGGTTATTGTTGCAGATCAGCTTTCAAGGAGACAAAAGATTAGGTGCACAATATTTTGGAACACTGTATCCTTCAACGTTGACTAAACCAGAAACTCTACATAGGAATCTCTTCCTACTAAGTTCCGGCAGATTTTAACCTTTCACCCACTCCAGACGTCTATTGGAGTATTTACGGGAGAAAGGGTCTGTGTGAAAAAGCACGACTGAGTTACTCTAACGTCTAGCGTTAGTTTTATCGCCTTACCAAACGTTGGGCGCCATGTAGTGTAGTTCCTATTTTCCCAATAGGCCCTGCACATTGGAATAACATAAACAGCAGTTTAGACGTAGGACTGAGGTCTTCTAGGTCTCTACTGACTATGTTAGACTTAATTTAGGTTTGCGCCAGCTAGCTGAGAGGTCACTGGAAACTTTCTTGACTGAATAGGAAGTGATCAGCTTCTCTGGCTCAGACAAGAAGGGATTCAGCTTCCGACAACCGCATAAACATGACAACTTTTCTCCCTCAGAATAAGAGTCAATCTCTAGAGTCGTGTGAAACAATAGACAGCTATTTTACTCAGTCAGTTGTGCATATTTAATTTCACCAGGGTGCAGAGAATAGAGAGACGGGCGTTTTCAATAAAAGGTACTATTTATTGAGCAGTCTTCCTTCTCATGCAAGAGGAATGAATTGCCACAATTGCAATACTTGTTATAAAGTAAAGTACTTACAGTAAAAGGAGAATTATGAAATAATACTGTAAAAGCATTTATATGGTTTCTTAGCCATAAGACACTTTTAAAATGGATAAAATATATATACATATATATACATAGGCTAACGTGCTCAACTGGTGCTTCTAAAATACGCCTACCCCGGTGTACCTGACCTAAGCCTAATACGTGGGAAGGAGTAAGTAAGTAGCAGTTTAAGTTAAGTAGGTTTTTGCAAAGGATCTGTTCAAGAATTCTCTCTAAGGGTTTAGTCAGCACTGTACCTTGGGAATAGAATGTAGGAGGTCTGGTATGTCCCTCTCAGGACCCGATATCCCAGTCACCTGCAAGGGTAGGATGGAAACGCAGGAGCTGGATTTTCTCGGCAGGAGAAAAGACAGCGTCTTTCTCAGCGCGTCAAAGAGGAGGGGCAGCGTCCGTGGGCTTCTCGCTTCTGCTGGGCTCTAGGAAACTAGATTAGCTGCTCTGCTCCAGAATCACCACCGTGTGCTTGCTTAAGGCAACTTTGGTATATTTATACCTGAAAGGTGCCGAGTTTGACGTAAGGTTTGGACATAAGACGTCAATAAAGATGTCACTAAGAACTGGTCGTTCTTACAGTGCTCGCAGGAGTTCTATTACAAATCAAAAGAAAGCAAGCGGGGCTTTCCCAGGTTGCTGGGGGTTTGGTGTGTCGAAAGAACTCGGTGTGCTCTCTAGGAATCTAAGGAAGTAGCTTCTGCTGTGTCATGGACTGCAGAGGCGATTTACTGAAATATGTCTCTGATTATTATGCCATTATAGGGATATTTATTGATTATAGCTGTATAGGGGCATAAGGTCACAATATTGAATCGGGTTCATAGATAAAACACATCAACTTAGGACACCTGCTGTCAAAGGAGGGTAGGGCACTCACACCTGAAAGAATCCAACTCATTTTTAACATTCCTGTCCCTAAGACACAGAAAGAAGTCCGTGCTTTTATTGGCCTCACTTCCTATTGTAGGCAATGGATTCCCCAGTTCGCCTATTTAGCCAAACCTCTGATACAATTAACGACCTCCAATTTTGCCACCTCTTCTCCATTGCCATGGACACCTGATCATACTTTTGATTTTGACACTCTCAAACAAGCATTATGCTCTGCACCTGTCCTAGCTACACCTGATTTTGCCAAACCTTTTGTCCTTTTCGTCACGGAACGGGAAGGTACAGCCTTGTCAGTACTCACACAAACGCAGGCCAATAAACATCGTCCCTGTGCTTATTTTTCCAGTACTCTTGATCCTGTAGCACAAGGTCTGCCTGCCTGTTTAAAATCCGTTGCAGCTACAGCTCTGGCAATTCGACAAAGTGATTCCTTAGAGCAAGGACATCCTCTTGAGGTACAAGTCCCACATGCGGTAGAATGTTTTTTGAATAGGACACAGACACAACACTTGACCATAGCTCGTCTCACAGGTTATGAAGTCCCATTATTCCAACCCCACATTATCATCAAACGATGCAATATCCTCAACCCAGCTACACTGCTACCCACTGTTCCAGAAGACAATCAAACTCACGACTGCTTAGAGATAGTCGAACTAGTCACAAAACCCCGGTCTGATCTTGTAGACGTGCCTCTAAGTACACCCGAACACACACTGTTCGTAGATGGTTCCTGCATGCGCCTC
This sequence comes from Lissotriton vulgaris, assembly GCF_964263255.1. Classification (NCBI taxonomy): domain Eukaryota; kingdom Metazoa; phylum Chordata; class Amphibia; order Caudata; family Salamandridae; genus Lissotriton; species Lissotriton vulgaris. The sequence continues at coordinate 1,662,892 of NW_028252742.1, forward strand.
CAAACAGGTGAACTTTCAGCAGCTTATGCTGTCACTACAGAAAATACGGTCCTCCTAGCAGCCAGAGTACCCGTACATTCAGCCCAAGCAGCAGAACTCATAGCTCTTACACAAGCATGTGAATGGTCCAAAGGGAAACGGGTTAACATCTACACCGATTCGCAATATGGTTTGGGGTAGTCCATAACTTCGGAATCCTATGGAAGGAGAGAGGTTTTCTGACCTCTCATGGAACTGAAATACAACATGGGGATCTTATTCTTCAGCTACTAGAATCAATACACAGACCCACAGAAATAGATATACTGAAATGCAAGGCACACACAAAAGTAATGGACTCCATCACCCGAGGTAATGCTCTGGAGGATGCCACAGCTAAACACGCTGCTCAGACAGGAGCACTGAATACTGAAACTACCATTAAGACTGTTTATCCAGTTATTGATCCTACCAAAGATGTAGTAGACATCCAAAACCAAGCTACAGAGACCGAAAAGAGCAAATGGGAAGAAGAGGGAGGTTCTCACACAGATCAGGGCTGGGTAACAAAAGATAAATCGAAATGGTTACACCCTGACATAATGGTTCCTGTAATTATAGAAACTGCCCATGGTCCTGCACATCTAGGAGAAAAAGGAATGTTGGACAGCCTAAATTTGGTATGGCATAACAAACATCTACGCTCAGCAGCCAAACAAAAAGTACGAACTTGTATGATTTGCTGTCAGTTCAATCCCGGGAAAAGTGTCCCAGTTGAACAAGGAGGGTTCCATCCCCCAAATCACCCCTTTGAAGTCCTCCCAATGGACTACATACAGATGGAGAGATGTTGAGGACATAAGTATGTCCTCGTAGTAGTCTGTACCTTGACCCGATGGACTGAAGTATACCCCCTCCCAGACTACGGTGCCCAAACGACAGCCAAACAATTAGTTAGGGAATTTTTCCCCCGATATGGGTTGCAAAGAGTCATATACTCTGACAACGGACAACCATTTTCCTCTAAACTATTGGAAGCTGTTTCCTTAGTGTTAGGATATACCTGGAAATTCCACTGTGTTCGACACCCCCAAGCAGCAGGCTTAGTCGAACGACATAATCAGACTCTAAAGACCAAACTAGCTAAAATATATGCTGACAAACAAATAGACTGGGTTACAGCTCTTCCGGTTGCTCTCTTCTACATGCGAATGGTGGCACATTCCCGGACGGGTCTGTCCCCCTTCGAAGTCACATATGGGAGACCTGTTAACTGATCTTGATTAGAATGTTTTGACGGATTACCTAGCTTCCTTGATGTCTGCACTAAGTTCTTGTCGTTCACAGGTGGCTGCAGCCTTTCCAGACAAAACAACACCTGGGGAACACACCATTCAACCCAGCGACTGGATCCTTATCAGGAATTTTGACCGTGCCAGTCCCCTGGAAAGAAGGTGGACGTCTCCCAAGTTGGTGCCACTCACAACGAGGACTGCAGTCAAGGTCGAAGGACGACAAGGATGGCTCCATGTCAGCCACTGCAAAAAATTCTTCGGATCAACTCCTACTGACATTTTTGCTAACCCCGAAACAGTAGACACTGAAGCAACAGACTTTGTTTCCCCCCTTCCTGAACTTTCCCCCCAAGACGAGTACAGATCGCGGCTGCGATCCCATCAGAAACAAGCTAGAGACACTGCATCTGACCTCGACCTACCGGTGGCTGATTAAGTCCAAGACGTAGTCTTGGTGAAGTGGTTGCTGGGAAGTGTCCGGTCACGTATGCACGATTGACTCAAACTAGCGACAAACCATGGAAAATATGTTTAAAACCGTAAAATATTGCGTAACAAAGTTTCAATTTTCCTCTCTATCATGATTCTTATTTTTTGTATCACGGCTTGCCTAGGTTGGTTATTTCATCCTGCTTTTCCACCTGCTTCCGCCACGCTTTTGAATAACACAGCTATGCATTCACATGTAGATCTCCCTCCACATCTCGAGAATAGAAGAAAATAATTTTTCAATGACACATTCATCCCCACACTCCACCAACATCAAATGGTTATTAACAAAACCAACTGTTGGGTCTGTGGTTTAATGCCACATTCCGTACACAGAGGAATGCCTTTTATTCCTCTCCCTTTCGGCTATGCTGGATCTACCTATGCATTCTCTATGATATTCTCCGCTTCTGTTGGAAACATTCCTGAGATCAAGGCCAAGAACACTAGTACCTGGAACGAGATAAAAACCAAGACAGTACGAGCCGTTGAAAAGATGGTAAATTTCACTGCGACGTGGGGACGAGCATGTAATAACGAGAATACCAGTTATTCCCTTTTTAACGACACTACCTCCTTTAGGGAAATGTTTTCCGTCCAAAAAAGACAGACAGAACAGGGAGGATGGGCTGAGCCCCATAAGGGCCTATTTTGTGTAAGAGGAAAGGGCAAGGGTCAGAAAATGGGAGACAGCGAGTGTAATAGGACATACACCCTACCTGACTTAAATTTCCCAACAATGGCCACTGCCCCCAACACCTATTTTATCTGTGGACCTCACGCACCTACTTGGCTACCTCAAGGCTGGTCCGGGAAGTGCTACATTGCATTTCTCCTTCCCCCTACCTACACCGCCCCGGCAGTTTACCATCTAAGTGATCCTCCGACCGTAATTAATAGAAGGCGAAGGGGGGTCATAGATGCTGAGGATACAGCGGACCAAGAGGCTGGCGATTTCTTTAAAGGAATCATCCCTTTCTGGGGGCCTATGACCAACAGCCGCCACATAAGACAAGTAACTCGTGTAGTCCAGGGAGCCATAAACGAGACCGCTGGTGCGTTAAGCAACATCACGGCTGAGATGGCTGCCGACAGACTCATGACGTTGCAGAACCGTATGGTTCTAGATATTATATTGGCTGACCGTGCTGGCATATGCGAACTGATCGGGTCCAGCTGCTGTATATATATTCCAGAAAATGCACCCTCTGTGTATTCTGCTATTTCCCGCCTTCATGTACTTTCCAGAAAACTAGATGCAAACACTGATGCCTGGTCCCTGACGGGATGGCTCTGGGGCCTCCTGTCCTCATGGGGATGGAAGGCACTTGCAGTCATAGGTCTCGCTCTAGCCATTCTCTTCACCTGTTGCCTCTGTATTCAATGTGGCCCAGCACTCTGTAGTTTCTGTATCACTGCCTGCATTCCCAGACCCCAAACTAGAAAGAAAAAGAAGGAAGAGATCATGTTACAGTAACAAGTGGACAACCTAATGAACATAGAGGTAGATTAAGAAAGACAATGTTAAAAGGGTATATTATGGGACAAGGAGGGAATGTGGAAAATGAATATTTTTCGTTATTTATGTCCCATTATACACCCTCTCTTTCACGTCCCGAACTCACCATGATGGAGACTAGAAAACCCGGGCACATAAACCTAAGGTTGCACACAACGCACTACTTCCTCTAATTACAACCACACATTCTTATGTCCAAGCCGATTCCGAGAAATGAGACCCCTTGCAACCACCCACTCTTATGGTCAGGCCGATTCCGAGAAACGAGCCCCTGTTTGCCAAGACACAACGACCAATTCCGAGAAACAGTGATAAATGTACGGGCTCAGTCGGCCCTCTCTCAAACCCAGGAAATGTATCTGTTTTTGTAACAAATGTCAGGATATGGGGCAATATTCAAAAAACCAGGACTGTCTGGGCAAATCCCGGAGCTCTGGCCACCCTACCGCTAGGGTAGGCCCTGGACAGCCCAGAGGACAGCATGCAATGCATGTAGAAAGTAGGACATGTGAGGCCCAGCAGGAGCAAGTGTCTTTTATGGATATTTTGCTAAGACACGACACCAGACATCCTGTCACGACCAGTTCTCTCTCTTTCTCTCTCTTATCTAAGGAAACAGCCTAGGGTTATTTCTCAACACTCTGCTTCTACCGTGACTTCTTCATGATTAAGACACAGTCACGCTGCCTCCTGTCATGACTTCTGTATGATTATGACACAGTTACGCTGCCATGACTTCTGTATGATTACAACACGTTTAACCGAATTTTGCTCAAGGGACGTTCCTTCCTCTTTTCTATGTCAAGAATGTATAAATACCATGTTTCCTTCGATTAAAGTAGACACTATTCCCAAACCTCCTTAGGTGACGGAGCTCTCCCTTAACTCGAGTTACTGAATAAATACCCTTGAATTCTAACCACCACGGACTCTGCTCTTCATGCTTAACCTTATTGATATTATAGAAATTCTGATCAAGGTAAATTACTAAAATATTTACCACAGTAAAGGCAGTTTTCCTTTGGTCGTTTCTCTTCAGGGTTCTTGCCAGTACCCCTTTGTGAGATTGATGGTGGTGATATATCGCGCTTCTCCCAATTTTTCGATCATCTCATCTACTCTAGGAATAGGGTAGGCGTCAAACCTTGAGATTGAATTAAGAGCTCAAAAGTCCATACAAAAGCGCATGGAGCCATCGGGTTTTGGTACCATGACTATGGGAGAAGACCACTCACTTTTAGATGGACGAATTACTTCTAAATCTAACATATTGTGGACCTCTTGGCTTATGGCCTTCTTCATGGAAGCGGGTATTCAACACGGTCTTTGTTTCTCTGTTCTACCTGGTAGGGTGTCTATAGTATGTTCTATCAAGGAAGTCCTACCAGGCAGGTCTGAGAACGTAGTGTGGTATACCTGTAGGAGCCACTCTAGGGACCGCAGTACCTGTTTTTGGAGATCTGGATAGATAACCAGTTCTTCAATGGTGCTCTGCTGAGGCTCCAATGGTTGTGTGACTCCAACCGACTTAGGCAGAGGACCCAACCATTTTTTAGGAGGTTGATATGGTAGGTTTGTAGCTTACCTGGTCTCACTTGGAGCTTATAGCTGGTTTTACCTACTGTGCTCACAACTTTGTAGGGGCACATCCAGCTTGCTTTTAGCTTACTAGAGGAGGAGGGAAGGAGAACCAGCGCCCACTCCCCTGGACTAAGCCTTCGCCACTTTTTGCCCCTGTCGTAAAAGTGTTTTTGCTTCTTTTGTTGTTTTTCTAGATCGGAGTAGGCCAGATCCCTGAGTTTCCCGATTTTGGAACGGAGTTTCTGAGTGTAGTCCAGGAAATGACGGGTCTTTTCCTCTTCTTCCTTCTCCCAAGCTTCCTTAGTTACTTCCGGGTCGGGGACGCGAACAATATCGAGGGTGATTCTACCCAGATCCTGGACACCACACGTACCCGTGTGGTGCACTGTGAAGAATTTCTTTTACTTCACGACTTGGACCATGGATTAGTTGTTGTGACATACTTATTGAAGTTTGGCGTCCCTTCATTACAGATTGAATTGAACTGCTTTATCTGAACTACTACGCCGTCATTCTCCTACTAATTGGTTACCCTGCCGGGTTGGAATTATCACCGGACTAGGGCCCTTACAGATAAGGATCCAGCCATTGAGCCCTGAAGAGTTATAGTGTCCAGATTTGTATAGACCTATAACGAAACACGTGTCGGCTGGCTGTGAATTTCCATTGGTGTGACAATCAAATAAAAGGAGATATAAATCAATGAACCTACGTTGGACTTTTGTTACTGTGAATCATATTAAGTAGCACTCTACTGGCTTGTACCTAATCTGTGTGCGCGGGATTTTGTTTCTTCCTTAGTCATGTCCAGCAGTGTTTGGGGTTTTCTCCCGTATAGTAGTTCAAAGGAGCTACAGCCCAGGCTGCTCTGTACCTGACTTCGGATTACATAGAGAGCTAAGGGGAGAAGCTGATCTCAATCCCTTCCCTCTACCATAAACATTTTCTTCAGGTTTCTTTTGAGGGTACTGTTATCTCTCCACCAGTCCATTAATTTGTGGGTGGTATACTGAGGTTTTGATATGTTGTAGATCTAGGAGTTTGCACACTTCCTTCATAAGTTTGGAGACAAAGAGGGTTCCCTGGTCCGCAAAAATTTCCTTCGGGAAACCCACACGAGAAAACAACTCCGCTAGGTGCTCAGCAATTAGTTGGGAGGTTGGAGCCCTTATGGGGAACGCCTCTGGGTACCCGGTTGCGTAGTCCACTATCACGAGTGCCTATTGATGTCCTTTTCTTGTTTTGGGGAGAGGTCCTATCAGGTCCATACCTATTCTGGTAAAAGGGTTTCCTATCATGGGCAGGGGTTGTAAGGGTGCTGATGGGGGTTTATATGAACTCATCCTCTGGCAAGTGTCACACTCTTGGCAATAGCGTTTAATGACATTGAAGAGCCCTGGCCAGTAGAAATGTTTTAACACGTTCTGGGTAGTTTTTCCCCTTTCTATGTGCCCTGCTGTGAGGTGTGAGTGGGAGAAAAACAAGATCTGTTCCCTGAATACTGAGGGGACAATCAGTTGAGGATTATTGTCCTTATCTGCTAATCGGTATAGTAATCCCCTTTGTACCCTAAAGAAAGATCCTCTGGCGGGCGGTCTTGACCTTCTTTAATGGAGGACTGCCATGCGTTCTTGAGGGACGGGTCATTGGTCTGTGCGAACCTGAAGTTCTTATCTAATATCCAGGGTTCCTGTGTAACTTGCGCGGGGTGTGCCCTCTCTTCGTTAGAGTCTTTGTTATCCTCACCCTGGTCTTTTTGTAAAAGGGTTCTGCATCATACCACGAACTGTGGGTTATCAGTTCCTATAATCAAATCCTCCGGTAGGTTTGGCATTACTCCTACTCTAACTGAGTGTTGTGTCCCGTCCATTGTATATATTTCTATATTTGCCACGGGGTAAGTCTTTTCGTCCCCATGGTCATATCTAATGTGAACCACCATTCCCTGAACACCTCGATCTGTATAAATGAGGTCTTTTTGAATAACGGATTGTTTACACCCCAAGTCCAGTAGAGCCCTGATTGTTTTCCGGTTTACCCTTACACTTATGTAGAAGGCCGGTCCGAGTTCTTATGAATAGAGGACTGATCTTTGGACACATCCAATGTCCATAGGTTCTTCACCGGTTTTTCATTGGGGACAGGCTCTGGTGATGTGTCCCCAGTCCCCGCACTCATAACATTGTGGCCCTTTTGGTATTGGTGGTTTGGGTGATTTGTTTTTCATCTTGGCTCCCTCAATGTTGTATTTAGAGCGTACAAACTTGCCTGGGAGAGGTCTGTAGGTACATTCAGCCTCAGTACTTCCATGGTGGGGTTGTGCCCTGGCAAATGCGGCGGCCATGTCCATGGCTTCCTTGGGGGTGAGGGTGGTGTGTTGTCTTAACCACCTTTGTGAGTTATAGGGTAGCGCCTCAAGGAACTGTTCCAGATATATTTTATCAAGAATGTCCTCCTTTGTGCTTACTTCAGGCCCCAGCCACTTATCTGCGGCGAATTTGAGCCTGTAAAAGAGCGTTTTAGGATTCTTCCCTGGGTGGCCCTTGTCCCTTCTAAACCGGACCCGGTAGGCTTCATCATTGAGGCCCAAGTGATCCAATATAATTCTCTTCACCTCTACGTAGGGGGTGTTTCCTAAAGGGTTTGCTACCTGATAGGTGGCTTTTGCATCCCCCGTTAGTAGAGGCGCCAGGAAAAAGGGCCACTTTTCAACTGGCCAATTACATGCTCTCGCCGCCCGCTCAAAGTTCATCAGATATGCGTTCGGGTCTTCGCGTGAAATACATTTTTGAAGTGCTACTCCTGTTGGGCCTTGGTTGCCAGGCCGGACGGTAGAGGCTGTTCCGGTGGCTTGTTCGGTTGCTATTTTCTGTAGGCCCTCCATCTGGGCTGCCATTGTGTCTTTGAAGACATCCCGATTCGCCTGTGCGGAAGACAGCTGTCTTTCTACAGCTCAACCCAAGCCTTAATTATATGTTGAATGAGGGCGTCCATTGTTTCTAATGGCCGCTTGCCCGCATTCTCCACCACGTGTGAAGGGTTGGGCAAAGGGGGTTCTTCGTCATGAAACAAGTCCACTCCAATATGGAGCAAATGGGTTTTATTTTACGCTATATTCTTCGTTTCACAGATGCCAGGGTAAAACAGTAACTTAAGTCAATAATGTAAATGAAAATAGGTCTTTGGAACAAGTCTTATAATTCTGCTCTTCCTTGGTTTCAGTTGTTTGCAGGTGAGGGTTCCCTGCCCTCCTTCTGGTTATAGCGGTATACGGATCCCAACTATCTCTCTTGCGTTAGGGATCCCAGTCTTCCGACCCTCCGGAAAAATGCAACGCTGTGCATTGGTGAGAACCAGAAAGGAAAGAAACAAAACAAAAACAAGGGTAAGTCTTCCGTTTCTTTTGTGCGTTTCTAATTAAGGGAAGGGGTTGAAGACACAATAGTGCACGCTTTAACACACTCTACCAGATATGAGGGGGGGCTGAAGGATGGGGGGGTTTCGGAGGGTGTGCGGCGCACCACGGGTAAAGACCTGAGACGCCCAGCAGTCACACGTCCTCCCTCCCTCTCCGCCCTACCCAACCCGACACCCACCTGCATACCTGGGAAAGCCCTCCAGGAGTGTGGCTGGGCGGAAAACAGGGAAGTTTGCCTCCAGGCAATTCCTCGGCTCGTCAGTCCGGGTCTTCCTCTGGTGTACACCAGGCACTCAAGGTTCTCTCCTCTTCTTCGACCGGACGGTCAACTCTCGGTCGTCTCGTCACGTCTTCCGGGAAGGATCCCCTTCCTGGTCTTTCTTCGTTCTTTTCCCGGGTCATGGGCCTTATGATTGGTGGCGTCCATCTGATGTCATCGAAGGAGGTGTGGCTTCCCTCCAAGCTCATTTCTTTAAAGGAGTACGCCCCAGTGTCCGGGGACTCCTCAAACCACACTGCCTCTGTACCAGGACTCCAACTCCCGGGCTGAAATGAAACAATGTCATAACCCTCAGGAGGTGAAGTCCACCAATCTTTTGGTCTGTCTGTCTCTGTGGGTTTTTCCAACGGGGAGGGGATGCCCGACCCGTTACAAGCCCACACACTATACTTCTTAATTACCATCCCTCTTCTGAAGGGCAGCCCAAAGTTTTTTGACTTTGTGCTGAACCCTATTTTTGTTGGCCACAGTACTCTCTGCACTTTACCCCTGATAAAGTGCCTGTCCTCTCCCTTTAAACCTGGTGTATTTCATTTGTCTATACAGCCCAGGGCAGGTAAACTAAATGTTACAAGCAAACTGCGGCACTGATTATGGCATCTACCACAGTGGCACTATAAATCATGTCTCCAGGCCTACCATTGTAACCTGGCTGGACAGTTTTAATCTGCAAATTCGACCTGTCAAGATAACCTTTTGTTGACAGGCCTAAACCCCTCTTTTTAAATATTTATAAGTCACCCATAAGTAAGCCTTACTGCCCATTAAGGCAGGGTGCATGGTATTTAAAGGTATGGCATGTAAAAGGTAATCTTAAACTTGTCCTTACAGTGAATATTACATCAGAGTGATTTCCACTGCAGCAGGGTTGGATGTTCCATAGGAAAGCATTGGGATACAATATTATGTTTAATAAATGATATTTCTGCCTAGGAAATGGCTACAAATGTTTTTTTTGGTCTTTATGAAATATTTATTACAAACTCAATCCACAGTTGAAGATGGATTTATAATAAATATTTCAGTAAGACAACTTATAAACAACAATCTTTGCCCTGCCTGAAGTTCTAGGAAGCTAAATCTGCATTTTGCTCTCACCCTTCTGCCAGCCAGTAATTAGTATTTCAGTTGGTGTCAGTGAGGTGTTAATTTGCTCCCAGGACAGGTAAACTAAATGCTATCAGTGAACTACAGCACGTATTGTGCCATCTATTATAGTAGCACTGTAAAGTATGTCTCCAGGCCTACCATTGTAACCTGGATTATCAGTTTTAAACTGTAAATTTTGACCTGGCAAAATAACCTCTTGTTGACAGGCCCTTCTGCCAGCCAGTAATTAGCATTTCAGTGGGTGTCAGTGAGGTGTGAATTTGCTCCCAGGACAGGGACAAAAGCCTTGGGTGTGGGGTCGTGGTGTGTGCTTGAGACGATGGCCTGTCGGCTAGGCCCAAGGTCTTGATTAACTTCAAAGCGGCCTACTCTGTCACAAGAAGATGTAACTAAAACCCAGCCTGAACCCTTGCATTGTTCCCCCATTCAGGCATGCCTCCATTGCAGTGGGTGAAGTGTAGTCAAGACCCACTTGACAGGTTTGCTAAGGTTTTTTTATATGACATTTGAGATACACTTCAAAGGAGGGAAACAGAATACCGAAACAATTTGTATGTATCCACTGTCTGCTTGCTGAAGGCTCAGCTTTGTCTTACCATACCTCTGTCTCTGAGTTTCTTGGGGTACAGGAACAACCTAAAACTAGATGTTAGTGTTAGTTGTGGGAGTACACAAGGATTACCATAGTATATTACTCATACACAACGCCAGCCTCAGAGCACATGTTTGGTGTAGCCGAAGACTTCGGCCATCTTGAATGTGCCCAATGTGGGTAGTGTTAGCCCCAGGAACCTTTACCCCATAGGTTAGGGCATTGCATGGGGTCATTCCCACCCACGAGCTCATGCCAGGCATGAATGTGACATCTCCAAGCACCCACTTCAGAAAACTCCTGGGCCTGTGGAAGATCAGAAGAGGACTGAAACTGCTGGATCTGCTCTCTTCTAGTACCAAGGTCTAACAAGTGATTTCCAAGGGTCAAAAGGCTGACCTCCTGTTAAAGCTACAGAGACAAAACAAGCTACAGGAGGCCTTTTCCTGCAACTGGCCAGCTGAATAGTGGCAACTGGACCAGGGCCTCCTGCTCGCCTCTCTGCCTGCCACCCCATGAGTTTCAAAGTGCCTCTCCTGAGGTCCTAAGGGGCTTTAGAAGTGTACTCTTGTAGTGAATTGGGATTTTACTGAATTGGGATTTAAAAGATGAAGCTGGTTAGTGTATCTGACCTGCGATCCACCGCGGTCAGCATCAAATTGTGACTAGCTTCTGTTCTACCATGACTGTAGACTATCAATGTCACTTTGTGATTCTTGCCACTATTTCTACTTAAAACTTTCATTATTCATAGCTCTGGGTCCACTTATTGGATTTTTGTAGTTTTAGTATAATTTGGTTTATTGACATTAACTATTTTGAATTTGTTTTGGGATTATTGTTGTTTTACATTTCACCTTTATTACTTTTTCCGTACTAAATAAATTCTTATAAATCGCCTCCAAGTTAAGCATGTCGGCTGAGTGCCATAGCCACCAGCAGGATGAGCTCAAGTTTATTGAGTACCTTTAGTGGTTCATCCTGACAAGGATTATTATAATTATTATTTGTGGTGGGTACTTACTCTTTTCAACTACTAATCCAGTTTCTTGCAATGAGTAATTTTCCTGCTCAGTACTATGAAGCAGTTTGCTCACTATTGCTCAACTATCCATAATAATGATAATTGGTGACTTTAATTATTTAACTAATGGGTCCCAGGGCCAGATCCAAAGACTGAGTTTATGGAGTTAATACATTCTTTACAACTACTTGAGCATATTAAGAACCCTATTTATTTTATTTATTTTTTCAACTTGTAGGGCGCAACAGCTACCCAAAAAGGGTTTCCCGGCGCCTAGACTCAGCTAGTAGAAAGACAGGAGAAGAAGAGTGGCTATTGAGAATTATTGATCAAATAGCCAGGTCTTGACATGTCTTCTAAACCTGGTGTAATTTTCCTCCTTTCGGATAAAGGGAGGGAGTGGGTTCCAGAGGGAAGGTCCCAAATGTGCGAAAGATCTGCCACCTACTCTTGCCAGTTTGAATCTCGGCACACCAAAGTTGGCCGCCGATTGCGACCGAAGGTTACGCTTGGGAGTGTAGGGGTGGGCTAGCGCAAGGAGATATTTAGGTGCCGTGCCTGCTTTAATTCTGAACATATAGTTCAGAGCTTTAAAGCGGATTCTGTTTTCAACCCATAGCCAATGGAGTTCCCGGCGGTGACTCGAGACTCTTGAGTTTTTTTGAATATTGCACAATAGACGGACTGCTGCATTCTGGACCAATTGCAGTCGGTCTACTACTGCTTTGTTGGCGCCCAGGTACAGAATATTGCCGTAGTCAAGCCGAGATGTTATAAGGGCGTTGACTACGGTCTTTTGCGTGGGAAGAGGCAGCATCCAGAGGATTTTCCTCAACCATTTGATTATGGTGAGGCATAGACCGGTAACTTTACTGGCCTGTTGATTCATGGACAAGGAGTTGTCCAGAATGAAACCCAGATTTCGAGCATGGGTCACCGGGGTAGGAAAAGCGCCCATCTGGTCAGGCCAGTGTAGGGGATTCCACAAATCTCGATGTTTTCCTAGGACCAAGATCTCTGTCTTGTCACCGTTAAGTTTTAATTGGTTTCTCGTCATCCAATTCAGGATGTTTTGGAGTCCTGCTTTGAGTAGAGAGGGGGAGTTAGGACAGGATCCGGATAGGGAGAAAATGATTTGGGAATCGTCGGCGTAAGTCATTAGGGTGAGACCAGATTGTTCAGCAAGGTCGGCCAGGGGTCTGAGATATAAGTTGAAAAATAACGGACTCAGAATAGATCCTTGAGGCACTCCGTGGGGTGCTAACAGGGTATCCGAAGAGGCTCTTGAAGAAGTAATTTGGAAAGTTCGTTCCGCCAGGAAAGACCAGATCCATTCTAGGGCCTTTCCGCGTACACCATTTTTATGCAATTCCTTGATGAGAGTTTCATGGGAAATGGTGTCGAAGGCCGCGCTCAGATCTAACAACACGAGCGCGACCGTCTGACCTTGATCAAGAAGCTTTCGAATGTGTTCAGTAACTCCAAGCAGGGCGGTTTCTGTGGAGAAACCGGCCCTGAAACCCGACTGTGAGGGGTGTAGAAGTGAATTTTCTTCTGCAAAATTAGATAGAGTTGAATGCACATGTCTCTCTAGACATTTGGAGAAGTCGGGAAGCAGGGATATGGGTCTGTAGTTGGCAAGGATATCCGGGTTTGCTGTAGGTTTCTTTAAAAGAGGCGTAACCATGGCATGCTTCCATAGGGCTGGGACAGTGGCAAGGTCAAGAGAGGAGTTCAAAAGATTTGCAATGATTTCCAAGGCACTATCATCAAGTTGCTTGATGATTTTGATTGGAATAGGGTCCCTGGGAGAGCCGGATTTGATGGCCTTAAGAATCCCTTTCAGTTTGTCTACTGAGAGGGCAGGCCAGGATTCCAGTATATTGGCACAGGAGGGGGTTGATTCTGAGTCAGAGGAAGTGGATGGTTCTTTGTTATTGGCATTAATGTCTAGGATAATTTTATCTATTTTTTCGGTGAAAAAGCATGCTAAAGCCTGGCATTGTTTAGTGTTCAATGGGGGTGCTGCAGCTATAGTGTGAGCGCCGGCCAGTTCTTTAACTTTATTGAACAGAGTTTTTGGCATATTTGTGGCTTCCATGATGGTTTTTGAGACGAAAATAGCTTGTGCTTTAGCACAGGCCATGTGGTAAAGATTCCTGGCTTCATGATAGTTTTTTTTAGCGTCAGGGGCATAGTTTTTTCGCCATTTGCGTTCAAGCGCTTTACATTTAGATTTCTCGATTTTTAAGCTATCATTGAACCATGGGGCTGGGTGGCGGTGTCTTCTCCCTTTAATGCGAGAAGAGGGCAGGCATTGGTTAGCGGCATCGCTAAGCCATTTTTGTGCAGCAGCTGCTAGGCTGTCCATGTTTTGGTTGTTACTCGGAGGGTTATCTTGTAGGGCCGAGTTTAGCATTGCTAAGTCCACTAATTTCCAATTTTTCCTAGATGTGTCAGGAAAATCGTGTTGCAAATTGGGGGTGGGTGGGAGAGTAATGCTGAATTTTATTAAATGATGGTCCGACCAACATATTGGCGTGGTAGCGAGACATGTTAGCTCTTTAATGTTGGAGATTATAGGGTCCAGCAAGTGGCCGGCTATGTGAGTAGGTCCAGAATTGACCAAGGACAGGTCTAGCGCCTTCAAGTCTTCAAGTAAGTTTGAACAGGAGGGGATGGAGGGGTCCTCTAGGTGCAGATTTAAGTCGCCCAAAAGAGAAAAATTACTTAATGAAATATAATGTGGGGTGATAAAGTTAGCTAAATTAGATGCCTACTGAGAACAATTTCCGGGGGGGCGATATATCAAAAGGCCTGACATCATGAAATTCGGGTTCAAGGAAATTTTAAAGAGGCCCGCTTCACAGTCCGGAATAGCTACTGGTTCGAGAGTGCATTTTAGATCTCTGTTAAAAACAATTGCTATTCCTCCACCAAGCTGTTTATTCCTGTCTATCCTGGCAATGGCATAGTTATCTGGGAGGGCGGTAGCAACGTCCGGTCCGGCACTGTCATGTAGCCATGTTTCAGTTAAAAAGAGGACACTTGGATAATTGTCAACTAGGAGGTTAAAAATGTCGTATTTATGTTTTGGTAATGAACGACAGTTGGTACTATAAAACACGTATTTTGTAGGCTCTTTTTTCTGCAGTAGTTTACGTTTTCTGTGTCTTCTGGGAGTGTCAGGGTGGGGTTGACATATTGTAGTGGTCAGTTTACAGTTAGCGCAGGAGCGACTCCCGTTTTGTGAAGGTCAAGTGTTGTGCACCTAGGATTAAAGGTAGGGCGTAGTGCTTTCAGTTCCGACGATGATCTTACCAGCCTGATTTGCGCAGGGGGAGCATGTGCCTCTGCCCCGTGTCCCGTCCTGGCACGGACGGGCACAGACGGGCTAGTCTTTGGCGTGTCTTCGGCGTGCCGATGGTGTGCCCGCTGCGCTTCCGAGGAGTGGACATTGTAATAGGGAGGAGGAGGGGGCGTGGCTACTTGGGAGGGGCGTGGCCCCGAGTCACGTGGGTGGTGACGTTCACTGCTCGCTTTAAAGGTTTCTTCTTAGATTTGATTTGGACTCTTAGCCGCGACATAGCCATTATTGATATCTTCCAGTGTGAGGATGGATTATTCTTTATCAAATTCGATCTAGCTTTGCAGCATTCACTGTGGAAGGGACCCTCTGAATTTAGAATTACTTGTAAATGGTGAAGTGTCAAAAAGGAAGACCTTCTGGTAACCTTTGATTATACCAAACAAAGCTTGAGTACATTGGCAGATAAGGTAGAGAAAAAGTTCATGTCTTGGGTTAGCAAAGCAGGCAACATACATTTACCCAAAGTGAGAAGCACAGTAACTAAAAGATCAGCCACATCCCCATGTATCACTCATGAACAAGTGGAGGCCATGTTACAATTAAGACGTCTGTTAAGGCCTTGTAAAAACAAGGCAGCCTCAAAGCAGAGGCATGCAGTTGGTGGCCCACTGGTGCATCAAAGGAAAGCCCATCTGTGCATGTCTATGCACCGGCCAAGCACAGTGCCAGCCATGCTGCTCGTTTTGCCACCATGTGGGCATCCTAAGCGCTGGTTAGATATGTATGGGAAAAAGCTGTTGGAGATTGGGCTCGGCAATAGGCAAATGGAGTCCTCAGTGAGGTTCCCTGGGAACTCTGCAGGATGAAATCACATTCTGTGAGAAGCCTGGATATGGATGGGTCAGGTTATGTAAGGTCAGTGAATAGTTTACCAATCTTAAAATATGAGGAAGTGCGTGCTGGGGAAGTACACAGGATGAAATTGGTGGAGGGTGTGGATATTAGTTTTAAACTGGATAGAGAAAGGCTTACTGTGAAACTTATCGAATGGGGCCTACTAAATGACAGGTCAGCAGTTAAACATGCCTTGATGATCCATCACCTATTACGGGAGGGGACTTTTAATATATTGTGTCCAAGATGTTGATGATTATAAAAGAGAAATCTACTCATAACTGGATGATGGTGTTAGCTATGCTAAATTAAGGAGCAACCCAACCAAGAAGATCAGCACTATTATCCAAAAGACAACTGAGAGGAGTAAGGAGATGGGGTTTTTGTCAGATTTGCAGTTTCAATATCTCAATTAAAAACAACCACGGTTACCCACTGTGTACACCTTACCCAAAGTCCACAAAAACATGGAGCGACCCCCGGGTCGGCCGATTGTTTCAGGCTGTGGCTCGGTCCTTGAACCACTCTGCAACTATGTGGATTTCTTCCTTAAGCCACTAGCAGAAAGAACTGTATCCTACTTACGTGACACGATGCAGGTTATCCATCTCGTGGATGGCATGCCTTTTAATCCTGAATCACAACTTCTTGTCACAATGGACATCGTATCATTGTATACGAGTATCCCCCAAATGCATGCTCTGGAGGTAATGAAAAAATCCTTGGATAATAGAACCTTTGTGCCCACAGAATTCATCTTGCAATTACTGGAAATTGCGTTGACCCAGAACGTTTTCTATTTTCAGGGAGACCTCTATGTACAGATCCATGGAGTTGCCATGGGGGCGAGCTTCGCTCCCGACCTGCCAATCCTGTACATGGATGACTATGAAGAACAATTTATCTACAATGACTGCAACCCCTACAAACATCAGGTTACATACTGGAAGCGCTATATAGATGACGTCTTCATGATTTGGACTGGGAATGAAGCAGATCTCTAGTCTTTCTTCACCTGGCTAAACGAAAGATCTGCCGACATCCAGTTTATCATCCACAAGGATAAAGGAAGCATTGATTTCCTGGATATATCGATTAAAGTGGCAGACAACAGTTTGTGCACTATGCTCTACAGGAAGTCAGCAGAGAGAAATACCTTGCTACGCTATGGCAGTCACCACCATAGAGGATTACGTGACAATTTGCCCTTTGGGCAATTCCTCAGGATCAGGAGGAATTGCACACAGAAGGAAGACTTTTTCCTGGAATCTGATGATCTCATTAAACGTTGGTGGAAGAAGACTACCCACAACAAATGGTGAAACGAGCCAGGAAGAGGGCGTGGCACAACCCTAGAGAATCTCTCCTAATATCAAAAGAACGTTTGAATGAAGGTATGGATAGACTGATCTGTGTAACAACGTTTAACACAAAAAGCAACAAAATAAAGCGAATTGTTTACAAACATTGGCCGTTGGTGACGGACGATCTACAAATGCCCACCCCACCTATGCACTGCTTTAAAAAGGGTAAAAACATCAAGGACCAGGTAGTCAAGTCATTTTTGATACCACCTTCACAACCCACCATTCAATCCTTATGGCAACTACAGGTGATAGTTGGCCACTACAAATGTGGGAGCTGTAAAGCCTGCGGTCTTACTACTGAAACCAAGCAGTTTAATCATAACGATTGTTCAATCACTCTTAAAACACACACGAATTGTAACACGCAAAATGTGATCTACGCAATCCTCTGTCCGTGTGACAAGATATACATAGGCCAAACTACACAAAAGGTCAAGGCCCGAATACTGCAACACTGCAGTAGGATACAGTGTGAAACAATGGGGGCCCACCTTGTCGAACATTTTCAAACTTTTGAACACACGTCCTGATTTCATTACAAGACGAGGAGACTACATTATGCATTAATCCTTTTAATGCAACTCACAAACAGCCACTTACATCATAAAGATAAGAACTAAAATATGATGACAACATAGCAACAATATAAGGCATGAGCAACACCAGAGCTGCCTCTTTTAAATGTGGCTCGCAGACAGATAAGTTGCTTTGATTACTCTTCTTACTTTGACGCTGTCACTTATATTAGTACTATTGATTTTACTGATACTGACTGTTATTTTGCTGGTATGTTGCTTATGTTGTTTGCTGCCACTGTGCTTATTGACTCGACCTTTGGTTCACTCTGACCCCCTTTCACGTTTGTCTGGTTACTTTCCCCGTAACCCTTCTCCCTTCCGACTTCCAATCTATGGTAGTCATCCCCTGCCCTCCGCCTCCCACTCCTCACCGATGCTTGGGCTTCTCCTGTCTTCATGGCCTTCCTCGTTCGCTCCCTCCTTCGAAGGGCTGATTCGTTATTTTTCTCGCTCACGCGTGGAGCTTCTGATTTCGGTGGGGCGCTGTTAGACGGAGACCCGGAGGGTCGGCCGAGTACAGGGGGAGAGGCCTCCGGTGAGGGCCGTCCCCGGTGATCGTACAGACAAGTAACTTCCCCCCCACAGATGGACACCACACAAGGATGAGTTTTGCACACTTTATATAAGAATCTTGAGGCAAGGTGATAAACGATACAGCGGGACCAGGACACGAGGATCCTGCCAATTCTAGTCTCTGTAGGGAAAACGGGTAGCGGGACAGTCTTAGTACCGGTCCGGTACGGGAGCAGCAAGAGGGGAAGCTCACAATCCTCGAGCTTGGGGGTCCGCAAAGATGGGCCGCGGCAGCGCCAGCAGGCTACGAAGATGGTTCGAGGTGATGAGGGCCGCGGCAGCGCCAGCAGGCTACGAAGATGGTTCGAGGTGATGAGGGCCGCGGCAGCGCCAGCAGGCTTCGAAGATGGTTCACAAGAAAGGGCCGCGGCAGCGCCAGCAGGCTTCGAAGATGGTTCACAAGAAAGGGCCGCGGCAGCGCCAGCAGGCCTCCAAGGATGAGTTTGTCTCGGTGTCTCTCGACTTCAGGATACAACTGTCTTCCTGCTCTGGAGCTGCCCCAGTTATAGGTCTGGCCTCCTTTGATGTCCGGACCCTCGCACTTGGAGGTCGGGAGGTCCGGGATGAGGGAGTCCAGACACCCAGCAGGGGGGTGGAGCCAGCGCCCGGGGAGGCCGGGGGCGATCGACACCTGGCGGAGGGGAGCCATTGACACTCCTTCTCCCATTGACCTGCCAAGTGGTCTCTTCACCCCCTGGGTGGAGGGTGGTGCCTCGATGTCGGGGCCTGGCAGGCCCAGGGTTGGGGTCGAGCTGAGGCCACGCGGCCTTGTCGTGTAGTGTCCAAAGATGGCGGCTGGGCCGGGGCAGTGGTACTGACGGGGGCCCGGGCCAGCCGATACTGGGGTGTTCAGGAGCTGGAGTTCCGTTGTGGACGGGCCGTGGGTTGCCCTGGTGGGTTGCCGGGATGGTTCTTGTCTTGGATACAGGGAGAGCAGGGGTCCGGGCCCCGCCATGCGGGGAGGGGGCGGGCCTTCCACGAGGCCTGTCCAACATGCGTCCCCCCCAGCTGAAGGCAGGGAGAGTCACCCATCCTCTTGGGTACTCTCCTCGCCGAGGCGGAAGAAGCGTGACAGGCCGTCTGCGTTGGCGTGGTCATGGCCTGGACGATGCTCCACAGTGAAGTCCATCCCCTGCAGGGAGATGGACCAGCGCAACAGTTTTGGGTTCTCTCCCCGCATCTGTATCAGCCATTGCAGGAGTCGGTGATCCGTTTGCACCCGGAAGTGGGTACCGAAGAGATAGGGCCGGAGCTTCTTGAGGGCCCATACTACGGCAAAGGCCTCCCGCTCGATGGTGCTCCAGCGCTGTTCTCGGGCCAGCAGGCGTCGGCTGATGAAGGCCACTGGCTGTTCGACTCCCTCGGTGTTGAGTTGAGAGAGGACGGCCCCAATGCCATGATCTGAGGCGTCCGTCTGCACTATGAATTCCCGGCTGTAGTCTGGGGCCTGGAGCACGGGGGCGGTGCACATGGCGGACTTCAATTTCTCAAAGGCCGCCTGACAGTCCGGAGTCCAGTTGACTGTTTTGGGGTTTTTCTTGGATGTGAGTTCTGTGAGGGGCCCCACAATGCTGCCATAGTCCTTTACAAACCGCCGGTAGTACCCGGTGAGCCCCAAGAAGGCTCGGACCTCGGTTTGGGTGACTGGGGGTTTCAGGGCCTGGATGGCAGCGATCTTGAGCTGGAGGGGGGCCACCAGACCGCTCCCCACTTGGTGTCCCAGGTAGGTCACGGACCTTTGGCCAATCTGGCATTTGCTGGCTTTGATGGTGAGCCCGGCCTGCCAGAGGGCGTGCAGGACCTCCCGGAGGTGGTGGAGGTGGTCTGCCCAGTGGTGACTGTACACAGCAATATCGTCCAGATAGGCGGCGCTGAATTCTTCGAGGCCCGCCAGTACCGGGTTCACGAGTCTCTGGAAGGTAGCTGGGGCGTTTTTCATGCCGAAGGGCATCACTTTGAAGTGGTAGTGGCCATCCGGGGTAGAGAAGGCGGATCGCTCTTGGGCCCCTGGGGTGAGGCCGATCTGCCAGTAGCCCGCTGTTAGATCGAAGATGCTCAGGTAGCGGGCGGCCCCCATGCGGTCAACCAGCTCATCCGCCCGGGGGATGGGGTGAGCGTCGGTTCTGGTAACGGCGTTCAGACCCCGATAGTCCACACAGAACCTGAGCTCAGGGGCAACGCCCGGGGCGGCAGCCTTGGGGACCAGCACGACTGGGCTGGCCCAGGGGCTGTCAGATGGCTCAATCACTCCCAGAGCCAGCATTTTGGAGACTTCTGTCTGGATGCAGGCGCGCACTCGATCCGGCACTCGGTACACCCTGTGTCGCATAGGGGGGCTATCCCCGGTATCTACGTCGTGAAGGCACCAGGGGGTAACCCCGGGGATGAGGGAAAACAGGTCGGCGAATTGGAGCAGAAGGTCTTGACAGTCTTGGCGTTGCTCTGAGGATAAGGCATCGGAGAGTCTGACCCCTTCCACGGAGCCGTCCTTCTCGAGCGTTCTCAGTAGGTCAGGAAGGGGCTCGGAGTCTTCTTCAGTCCCACTATCGGTAGCCATCAGGAGGCTGAGTTCCGAGCGTACGAAGTGGGGTTTGAGTCTGTTGGCGTGGAGGACCCGTAGGGGGTTCCGGGGTGACTCCATGTCGATCATGGCGCTCTACCACCTTGAAGGGCCCCGTCCATTTGTCCTGTAGGGCGCAGGGTTCAACCGGGGACATCACCCAGACCTGTTGTCCCGGCTCGAACTCTCCTGACTGGCTTCCAGGTTGGCCTTGGCGAGTTCCCTGAATCGCCGGGTCTGGTTGCGGAGGGTCAGAAGATACTTGTATACATCCGGAGGAGTCTTCTGAGGGGCCACCTCCCACCCTTCTTTGATCAGGCTGAGGGGACCCCGGACGGGGTGTCCATACAGGAATTCGAATGGGTTGAAGCCCAGGGATTTCTGGGGGACTTCTCGGTATGCGAACAGGAGGCACAGGAGCAGCACATCCCATTGGCGACGTAGGGGTTCTTCCAGGCCCATGATCATCCCCTTGAGGGTGCGGTTAAACCGCTCGACCAGTCCATTTCCTTGCGGTGATAGGGGGTCGTGAATTTGTAGGTGACCCCGCACTGTTGCCAGAGGGACTTCATGTATTTAGAGATAAAGTTCGTGCCCCTGTCGCTGACGACTTCCCGGGGGAAGCCTACCCGAGAGAAGATCCCCATCAAGGCTCGGCCTACCAAGGGCGCCGTCACGGTCCGAAGAGGAATGGCCTCGGGATAGCGGGTGGCGTGGTCCACCAGGACCAGGATGAACCGGTGTCCTTGTGCTGTTCGGGGCTCCAGGGGCCCCACAATGTCTATTCCCACCCGTTCAAACGGGGTGGTGACGATGGGGAAAGGCTGCAAGGGTGCTTTGATCTTTCGGCCGCTCTTCCCGCTGGCCTGGCAGGTTGGGCAGGCCCGGCAGTGGTTTGTTACATCATTCCGCATTTTGGGCCAGTAGAAGTGGGTCACCAGGCGGCTGTACGTTTTGTCTTGCCCCAGGTGTCCGGCAAGAGGCACATCGTGTGCTAGGTTCAAGAGGAAGTCTCTGAAGCGGAGGGGGACCACCAGCACCCGGCTGGCCCCCAGCTCAGCAATCTTTTGCTCACTGTAGAGCAGGTCATTGTCCCAATAAATCCAGTGGGCCCCCGAGGTGTGTCCTGTGCTCTGGGCGAGGGCTTGCTGTCGGAGTCCCTCGAGGGAGGGACATGTTCTCTGCTCCTGTCAGAATTGTTCCTGAGTGGGGCCACCCTCTTGACGCCACTGGGCCAGTTCGGGAAGGTCCCGGAGCCGATCAAGTCCTTCTTCGCTGTGCTCCGGAGAACTGGATTCCAGGGTTGTTCCCTCTTGGACGATCGGGGGAGGGGGTTCCAGCCATTCTGGTTCTTCGGGACTGGGGATGGCGCGGGCGGCCATGGACCGGGTCGTTACGCAGACCCATTCCGGGAGGCCCAGCATCCCCAGGTGCTCTCTTCGCTCAACGGCTGACCGGGGAGAACTTTCGAGGTCGTTCCCCAGGAGGCAGTCCACGGGGGCATCATCGCGGACAGTCACTTTTAGCATTCCGGATTCCCCTCCCCACTCGAAGGGGACACAGCCATCCGACACAGGCTCTCTGAGTTATCGGCCGACCGTACTGGGCAAAGGATATTTGGTAAGATCTGGTCCGGGGTCACCAGATGGCAGCGGACTGCGGTCACACTGGCCCCTGTGTCGCGGAGGGCTTCAGCCCGGTGCCCATTAATATTGACCCACTGGCTGTACTTCTGCGTGTTGGCGGGAAGGGGTGCCCGCGGGATCAGGTCTCTTTCCCCTAGGCAGACCAGGGACATGGCGGCTGGTTCCCACTCGGGCTGGTCTGGCTCGTACTCTTCGGTGTCTTCTTGGGTTTGTTCTTCCCCCAGGGCGGCGGCAGCGACCTGGCGGGGCATGGGGCTCTGGTTTTTCGGGCAGTTGGGATCATTGGCGTAGTGGCCGGGTCATTGGCATCGGTGGCAGGTAACGTTGGCGCGGAACCCTGGTCGCGTCGGAGGGCTTCCTCTTCCAGCCGGGGGCGGGGTGTTGCTGGTGGGAGCCACCGGGGCGGTGTCTCTGCCCCGACCCTGGCCTCCTCCTCCCTCTCGGGGGCGATGGGGCCCTTGGGAGGCTCGGTTCTGTTCGCTGGGCCAGTTTCGGGAAACTCGGGTGCTCTCCCATCGGTCTGCCTCGTTGGCGAGTTGCAGAGGTTCAGTCAGTTTACTGTCAAGGAGGTGCTGCCTGAGCTCGACGAAGCAGTTATTAGAGAGGTGCTCCCATACAATAAGGTCAAAGAGCTGCTCGTAAGTGGTCACCTTGCTGCCCTTTATCCACCCCTCGAAGGCTCGGCTAAAGAAGTTCACGTACTCCACCCAAATCGTACCCGGGATCCGTTTGCAGTCGCGGAACCTCTGGCGGTACATCTCGGGCGTGAGTCCGTATCGAGTGAGGAGGGCGGCTTTCATGTGGTCGTAGGACGTCATCTGATGGTCCGGGAGCTGCAGCAGGGCGTCTCGCCCTTCGTTGACAAACCTCCCCCATAATCCGGCTCCCCAGTCGCTCCGTGGGATCCGGTGGGAGGTCATGGCTACTTCGTAGGCTTTGAACCATTGCTGGAAATCATCGTTCCGGTAATATTCTCTGACGACATCCTTGGGGATGTGGACCTTGGGGTCCGTAGTGACAGGGGGGCTCGGGTGCCCGGGGACCCCGAGATCTTTGTTCTGCCTCCGAATCTCTAGTTCCTTCAAGTTGCGCTCATGCTCGTAGGCTAGTTTTTTCTCTTCGAGCTCTCTCTGCCTCTGTTTCTCTTCTCGCTCCTCTCGGAGCCGTAAGTGTTCTAAAGTTATTTTTTGTTCCGCCAATTTGAGTTCTCCATCTAAGCGAAGCCGAGCCAGTTCCAATTCGTGGAGCCGGCTCTTCTCCCGTTCTCGGGCCTCCTCCGGTGAGAGACCCGGTCTTCTTTCTTCTGTAGGAGCGGTGCTTGTTTCGGTGGTCTCGAGGCTTTGGTCTTGGGGTACGGCCGTACCCTTCTCCGCCCACGATTCTAAGGCGTGTTTGAAGTCATCTTTCGTGCTCAGACCTGTGGTAGCAATGCCCAGTTCTATGCAGAATTGTTTTAGTTCTCTGTGGCTGTATTGTTCTAGTTTTTCCATCAGGAATTTTTCCGTTGTTCCACTCTCTTTTGTCGTCATGGTGGCTGTGTGTCATGGGGTGAGTTACTCTCTGTACGATTATGCGTCGGCTCGGATCACGCCGCTGGCCACCAATGTTAGACGGAGACCCGGAGGGTCGGCCGAGTACAGGGGGAGAGGCCTCCGGTGAGGGCCGTCTCCGGTGATCGTACAGACAAGTAACTTCCCCCCCACAGATGGACACCACACAAGGATGAGTTCTGCACACTTTATATAAGAATCTCGAGGCAAGGTGATAAACGATACAGCGGGACCAGGACACGAGGATCCTGCCAATTCTAGTCTCTGTAGGGAAAAGGGGTAGCGGGACAGTCTTAGTACCGGTCCGGTACGGGAGCAGCAAGAGGGGAAGCTCACAATCCTCGAGCTTGGGGGTCCGCAAAGATGGGCCGCGGCAGCGCCAGCAGGCTACGAAGATGGTTCGAGGTGATGAGGGCCGCGGCAGCGCCAGCAGGCTACGAAGATGGTTCGAGGTGATGAGGGCCGCGGCAGCGCCAGCAGGCTTCGAAGATGGTTCACAAGAAAGGGCCGCGGCAGCGCCAGCAGGCTTCGAAGATGGTTCACAAGAAAGGGCCGCGGCAGCGCCAGCAGACCTCCAAGGATGAGTTCGTCTTGGTGTCTCTCGACTCCAGGATACAACTGTCTTCCTGCTCTGGAGCTGCCCCAGTTATAGGTCTGGCCTCCTTTGATGTCCGGACCCTCGCACTTGGAGGTCGGGAGGTCCGGGATGAGGGAGTCCAGACACCCAGCAGGGGGGTGGAGCCAGCGCACGGGGAGGCCGGGGGCAATCGACACCTGGCGGAGGGGAGCCATTGACACTCCTTCTCCCATTGACCTGCCAAGTGGTCTCTTCACCCCCTGGGTGGAGGGTGGTGCCTCGATGTCGGGGCCTGGCCAGGCCCAGGGTTGGGGTCGAGCCGAGGCCACGCGGCCTTGTCGTGTAGTGTCCAAAGATGGCGGCTGGGCCGGGGCAGTGGTACTGACGGGGGCCCGGGCCAGCCGATACTGGGGTGTTCAGGAGCTGGAGTTCCGTTGTGGACGGACCGTGGGTTGCCCCGGTGGGTTGCCGGGATGGTTCTTGTCTTGGATACAGGGAGAGCAGGGGTCCTGGCCCCGCCATGCGGGGAGGGAGCGGGCCTTCCACGAGGCCTGTCCAACAGGCGCTATACAGCGAGGCGCCCACCTTTAGGTATCTCTGGGGGTCTGCTGTTTTAGAATCAGCACTGTCGACGTGCTCGGTTTTCAACCGCGAGCGCGTCACTCTCCCCCTTCGCATGTAGAGGAATGAACCTTGGCAGCGGCGGCGCTACGCCCCTGCCTTCTAAGGTTCATTCCTCTACTCCTCCGAGATAGGCTGCCTCGAGCACGTCAGTTGCGTTTGCCGACCACTCCCAAGGTTTCGATCAGCTATTTTTTCATTCGCCTGCCTCCTCGCTCACTTTTCTGCCTATTTCTTGGCCAATAATTCATAATAATTCAGCTTTCTTAGCTTACTTAGGTGCTTTATAGTTTCCTAGTATGTTACCTTGGATAAAAGTATTAAAAAAAAAAAGATTTAGTTTGATTTTATATTTAATTATGAAAACAAAAAGGGGGTTTATATTCCCGCATTTTACCTTAATATACCCAGAACTTACTTACCTGTCATGTCTGACATGGAGTCAGATGACGCTGTCGCTAGTTCCACTTACCAAACCAATGATTCCTTTAAAATATTCCTACAGAAGGAGATGAGGTCCTGCATGCTGGACACGCTGAAGGAGTGAATGTTGCATAAGAGATCCTTCCTACAGGACGACGACACTCCTCGTGATCCTGGAGCTGTATGCTCAAAAGCTTCTAAAAGAGTCAAACACTGTGAAGGCACTATTGGAGGTCGCTGTACCTCACTTGACCTGGGGGGTCCTAGCACCTCACGCTCTATGGGAGGCCCATGCGCCTCAAACGGTACTGGTGCCCCTCTCAGCACAACTAGGATGGGTGTCCCTAGCGGCACAAATTTGGCGGGTGTCCTCAGCGGCACAATTGTTGATAGTGCACGTGTTGACGCAGGCTCTAACTCAGATAAAGACGAGGTCTTCAATGACCCTTACGACGAGTTCGTTCTTGACCTGGATGACCAGGATCTGGACGACTTGGATTTTAATATCTATTCCGAAGCTGACTCTTCCCCCTCCTCTAAGGACGCCATTTTTGACCCTCTGGGTGGCAAAATGTTTTCCCCTAATAACATCTCCCACCATAATAGTTCTAAATGGTTCCCACATGATGATGTCGCCAAATGTATTACTAGATGGCTGAGAAATTCTCTAGAGAGAGAAACACGCAATACCCTGAGATCCGAATGTCCGAGACCTTGCATCGAGGACAAGGTCTGCCAGACCCCCAACCTCGATCCTGACCTCATTAAATTTTTATTCAAACTGGGTAAAGACCCCAAAAAAAGGCCTCGAGAGGGCCCTTAAGAGTTGCCAAGATCGTCTCCTTGATGTTCTCGGACCCCTTACTAAGATCCTCGATCTGGCAGAGGAATCATATATCTCAAATTCACCCCTCGACACTAACCTAATTAGGGGCTGGAGCCAAAGATCGATCGTCCTCCTTGGTAACGCTAACTCGGGCCTTAATATCGAAAGGAGGAAGACCATCCTCAGTAAAATTAACCCTAAACTAGGTGACCTTGCCGAAAAAGGAACCTTCCAATAAACCCAAGGGTCTCCTCTTCGGCGAGGATATGATAAAGACCATAGGGAAGTACTTTGCCACTTTCACCACCCTAAATAAGGCCCAAAATAATGTGAGACGTGTCTTCTCAACTAACCTTTTTGGACAGGCCGAAAGAAGAGTCCGTTCTTTTGGCCGTGGAAACTACTGACCCTTTTCATCCAGTAGAGGAAGAGGTGCCACTGGCAGAGGCGTCTACCCCTCCAACCGACAATTCTACCCCCAGAGAGGAAGAGGTTCTCGCGGCAGAGGTTTCTCTTCCCGTGGAGCTTCCAACAACAACCCTCCAAGTAAGTCCTTGTGAGAAGAACTCGACACTCACCAGTATAGCATCGAGGGGGGGCCACGGTTACGAGTCCACTATCCACAGCGCCCCAATGTACTACAACTTCCATATTCATCTGCCGTGTTTTCGCAGGAGGAAGTCGACCACAGGCATGACCCGGAAGTTCCGCCCACACACCCCGGAAGAGACGAGCGCGAACCAATGAAAGGCGCGCAGGTTCAAAGGGTGAGCAGGAGAGTTGGCACGGACAGAGGAATAATGAATGAATGAATATTTATTGTTGGTTACTAAAAACCATTACATAAAACCAGCAATACAAAAGTCATCACATTACGAAAGAAAAGGTTAAAATCAAGGACATTTCAAAAATCAAGTTGTATAGTTATTCCAAAAATGCAAAGAAGCCGAAAAAAAAAAAAGGTTCATGGGCCGGCTGAGGGCTCTGTGGTCTGGCCAGTGGCAGTCATCAGCATTGCCCGTGCTTTAAAGATAAAATTCCCAAAGGCAGCCATATGCATTACTCTGGATAGGGTGTAGAGATGAAAAATCCCATCCTTTGCAGAGCTTGACCCAGAATGTTTGAGTAATGGCCTTAAGATAGAGACTGCGGGGCAACCGCAAGGCGGGGCAACAGAAAAGAAGATGTGCCAATGACTCCCGTTTATAGCTACAGAGCCTGCATGCCTGTGCACCTGGGCTCGCCTTGCCACATGGATAAAGTTCTTTTAGGGGCAATGGGTGTAGTCTGTAGGCCAGTATCTTGTAAAGGGCTGCACTTCCCACTGCCTGCGTGAGATGCTGTTTGGGGGAGTTCAGGATGTGCGGAAAACACAGGGTCTCATGCAGGTCTTTTCTTCGCCACAGGGACTCCAGATCCAGTTCCCGTGACCGCGCGCACACTTGTTTTTTAATCGCGTTTTTGATTGTGGAGTATGTGACATATTCAGGATTCCAGGAGTCCATGGCAAGGTTAAGATGGGCCATAGCCACTTCAAGGGAGGCCGACCAAGGGTTCCCTGGCTCCCTGAAAATACATTTCAGGACTGCCTTCAGAGTGTTCTCTTGTGCCGCCGTCGTTAAAAAGTAGTATTTACTTAAGGCGGCCAGCTCTTCCAGATTTTGCTGGTTGAGGGAAAACTCCAAGCAAACAAGAGTGTTTCTGGTGCATCTTGGGAGGTGGAAAAGTTTCTTATATGCCCTGCAGTTAATTTTTTCCAGTTCATCGCTCAGTTTACCCGGGAATGCCTGAAGGGCGTAGTTGAGTGCCGGCATGAGCTTGGCTTTAAGCACTCTGTTAATGGCCGTAGTCGACGGGCTGTGAAGGGAGGCTTGCAGCTTACAGATGGCATAGGTGATGGATTTGCCTTTAGTCTTGATAGACTTAAGATGGGCACTTGGGAGCCCCGACTTCTGAAAACAAATGCCCAGGTAAATGTAGCGCTGTGTGCTTTCCAGCAAAAGATCCCCTAGCCTCCATTTTGCTCGGACAGAGGAATAGGACGCCGGAGTGAAGAAGAAGATAGAGAAGACGCAGGACCCGAGGAAAACCGAGAAGACGCAGGACCCAAGGGAAACAGAGAAGACGCGGGACCTGTGGGTGACAGAGAAGACGCAGGACCCGATTCAGAGGACGCCAGAATGCCAGGGAGCCCCGAAGATGGAGAGGAAAGCTGGTCGGAGGAATGGGGGTGTCCGGAGGATGCTGGGGAGCGGCCGTAACTCAGGAGAGTTACGTCGGAGCCGGTGAGTGTAAAAGGCTCGGGGTCACACAGAGGGAGGGGAGAGGAAGAATCAGAAAGGGGGGCAGGTCACGAATTGTGGTCAGACGGTCCTTGCTTGCTGAAGGAAGCGGGAGGGACACCACAGGTGTACTTCTGCTAATGGGACACTTCTAAAGTTATTGCACATGAATGTAAGGTGTACCGTGCCTACTGGTCGTCGGCCTCTACACGTTTTTGCACGCTGTATCTTCTTCCTTAGACACATAAGGTTTACAACCCCTCTGAATCTCTACTTCTGTTAGGGGAGCTCTTTTTCCTCATAAATCTCTCTACACTTATCGGTCGAGTTAGACAGAGCACAACGGTGTGGTCAAGGGATAACCAATCCTAATCTCAGAACTCCATTCTGACAGTTCCACTATTGTCTCTTTTATCCTCCTATGAGCCTCCGGAGAGACCATCACAGTCTAGAGGAGCCAGAGAGCAAGAAAACACCTTTGCCCACATCGACTCCCTCCAGCTCATCCCAGGAATCATCAGAAGAAGAAGAACAACAACCTCTGGAACATCCTTTACCATCCTTTCCTTCTCACCCTATTATTAATAAACCACTTCCTGTTAAACCTCTACTGCAGCCTCCGCGCCTGTTTATTAAGCCTGCGCTCCCACAGTCCTTCTCTCTCTTCTCCCCCTCCCAGGGTCGGGGGAAGGCTCAAACACGTCTATCACGTTTGGAGATCCTTGACCCAAGACCCGTGGGTTCTCGAGACAGTTCAAGGGTTCAAAATAGATTTTGTGGATATTCCATGTCGAATTTTTGCACCCAACCCTTTAGTTCTTCCATTAGAACATCTAAAAATTGTCAAAGAGGAAATTTCCTCTATGCTCCAGAAAGGTGCTATTATCGAGGTTCCTTGGTCTCAAAGAAGATTTGTGAGCACGCTTTTCTTAGTCGAGAAGAAGGACAAAGGTTGGAGACCGGTTATAAACCTTCGGGAGGTAAACAAATACCTTGTGTACAGACATTTCAAGATGGAGGGCATCCATCTCCTCAGAGACCTTCTCCTTCAGGGAGATTGGCTGGTCAAATTGGATCTAAAAGACGAGTATTTTACCATCCCTATGGCAGAGGAACATCAGCCTTTTCCTAAATTTATATGGGACGGTCACCTCTTCCAATTTCAAGCCCTCCCTTTCGGGCTTTCATCCGCTCCTTGGTGTTTCACCAAGTTCATGAGGACAATTGTCTCTCTCCTGAGAGCGAAAGGTATTCGCTTCATTATCTATCTAGACGATATTCTAATCATGTCACAAACTCATTCTCAGCTCTTGGAAGATCTCAGGATCACCATGAATCTCATAGAGGATCTTGGCTTCATTATAAACCGAGAAAAATCCATTCTTACCCCTTCAAAATCTCTAGAGTTCCTAGGTTTCACTGTGGACACCTCCAAATGTCTCCTCCTACTTCCCAACTAGAAGATCGCCAAAATTCAGAAGGAAATCAGGTTGGCTCTAAGACAGCAATCCCTCACTCTTCAAGAATTGGCCAGACTCCTGGGCTTGCTTTCGTCTTCGATTCAGGCTATCTTTCCCGGACCCGTTAACTATCATGCGCTCCAGAGAGTGAAAGCCAGTGCCCTCAGATCCGGTCTGTGGTACGGGGACCTTGTTTACTTGGATCAACAAGCGAGGTTGGAACTCTCTTGGTGGCTGGATAATTTGGATGCGTGGAACGGAAGAGCTATCTTCGGTTCGACTCCGGACTTTGTCTTGGAGTCAGATGCCAGCCTTCATAGCTGAGGTACACGTCTCCTCGACAAGGACACCGGTGGCGTCTGGTCTCGGGCAGAGTCCTCCCACCATATAAACTTTTTAGAGTTGACTGCCGGTCTTTATGCCCTAATGAGTTTCAAACACTCTCTTCAGGGCAGATCCGTTGTTTTGAAGATGGACAACGTCTCTGCAGTCTCCTACATCAACCGCCTTGGTGGGACAAGGTCAGCAGACCTCTCCGATTTGGCTGGGAAACTCTGGGTGTTCTGTTTGGAACACCAGATTTCTCTGAGGGCAGAATATTCTCACCGGAAAATCGAATTTTTCCGCAGATTGGAACTCGAGATTCCTTCAAGATTTCAGCGACTGGAAACTCGACATGAACGTTTTCAATTCTCTTTCTCTTTTTTGGGGCCCTTTCGATGTGGACCTTTTTGCCAGCAGATTGACTTTCCAACTTCCCCAATATTTCAGCTGGATGCCGACCCGAGCGCTCTTGCAGTGAACGCCTTTCTCCAGCCATAGTCCGCTCTTCGACCTTACGCCTTTCCTCCGTTCACCATGATTCAGAGGGTTCTTCAAAAAGTGAGACAGGATCAGTGCTCCCTAGTCCTGATAGCTCCTTTCTGGCCCTCTCAGGTGTGGTCCCCACAGCTCTGGAGCTTTCATGCGACATTCCCTTCCTGATTCCTGCAAAGAAAGGCCTGGTTCCAAACGCAAACGGAGAAGATCACCACCTGGTTCTTTCAGGGAGCTTGAACCTTCTTGCCTGGAAAGTGTCAGGCAATCTAACGAGTTGTATGGACTTTCGTCATCTGCTCTCACTCTCCTCAGAGAATCCTGGGCACCAGGAACTCACTACAGATATAATAACATCTGGAGAAAATGGTTTCGTTGGTACATGGAGAGGAACTTGGATCACGTGGAGGCTCCTATCGTCAATATAGTTAATTTTCTTGTTGAACTATTCAACAATGGCCTCTCCTATAGATCGATTAATTGTTATAGATCTGCCATTTCCGCCGGACTTTCTCTTTTCAACGGTAAAACGGTAGGTAAGAATGTTATTATTTGTAGATTTCTAAAGAGTATTGGGCTAAAAAGACCTCCTAGGCCTAAATAACAATCAGTGTGGGATGTTAAACTTATGCTTGACCTTTTTTGCTCTTGGCCTGATAATTCTCTTCTTAACAGGAAATGTCTTTCCATTAAACTTGCTTCTCTTTTATGTTTAATTTCTTGTCGTAGAGTTTCCGATGTGAAAGCTCTAGATATTTCTAATAGATGCTATGACATGTTTGGTGTTAAGTTTGAAATCCTTAGGAGAACTAAAACCATGTCTGACTCTATTTCTTACCCTTGTTTTGACTACTGCAAAAAAGTTTGTGTTGTTGATTGTATGAAAGAATATGATTCCAGAATATGATGTTGTTATTTGTTCATGTTTACAATTTGCTCTTTCTTTGCAACGTTCTTTCAACCTTTTTAATTTTTCACTTTTATTTTCAGATAATTCGACCTAACGGATCTTCATGGATTTTCCTTCACTTCCTTCTTTGGTTTTCACCTTCTTCATCGCCTTTTGGTCCAAGTTGCTCCTCAATTTTGCTGACTTTCTCCTTGCTTTATTGCATTTAAAAGAGGCAGCTCTGGTGTTGCTCATGCCTTATATTGTTGCTATGTTGTCATCACATTCTAGTTCTTATCTTTATGATGTAAGCGGCTGTTTGTGAGTTGCATTAAAAGGATTAATGCATAATGTTAGCCTCCGTGTCTTTAATGAAATCCAGATTCTCTGGTCATGTTAATAGGAGAATTGCAATTCTTTGAAATGGTTGGTCATTGAAGAAATCAACTTAGGAGCCAGGGGTGGCAACCTAAGCACCATTTTGAACATTCGTGAATGTAAGTGGATGGACCGTTTTCACTCAGTCACGAATGGTTTTAATGAAAAATGGATACAACTTACGCTCAATTATCCATTCTAAGTAATGACTAGTGTTCATGTAAATACACTGAAGATCGTATGCCCTTTTGTGACTAGTGATCACTTAAACACACTGTGAGATCATACCCTCCGACACACATGTGCAGAGTGCCAGTCAGTGTTTAACTCTGCACCATATACTCCATTTTACCTAAACAATGGTTAGCAGTTAAACTTATACCATCAGTGGTCTCTCCACAATGCCACTTTCACAATTAATGGCATTTCTTCAATCATGTGTGTAAATAACTCATTTTTCGATCATACCCTCAGACAACACATATGGAACATGTACTCCTGCGCCATAAACTCCGTCATGCATAACTCTGTAATGTTCTAAACCTTCCGCAATGCATGGCAAGTTTCTTTAAATACCATCTGAATATGGCAAGTTTATTTAAACAGTTTCATTAAACACCATCTGAATATGGTGTGTCATAGATTGTGCGCCATGTTTCCAGACATGCGCAAAAACAACAGTTGATGGACAGAATGCAGAACAATGTCATACATTCACCCCAGTACAGAGATCTGGGCCTAAATCCATTGTTGTTTTGTTCACCACGCCACCCCAGTTCAGACATGGCCATATGCAAATCAGCCTTGACCCTGTGCCTAATGGGAACAGTCCAGCCCGAACTGCCAAGCCAAGTTTGCCCCGAACCGGAATCAAGCATCTTAGGACCGTTTTCTGGCTATCAGCCGTCATCAGCCAGGATACCTTGACTCCAGTGGCGTGGAGAGCACGGGACTCACGTCTGAGCATACCCGTCCCACTCGGGGTGACGAATGGAAAAACAACAGTTGATGGACAGAATGCAGAACAATGTCATACATTCACCCCAGTACAGAGATCTGGGCCTAAATCCATCGTTTTTTGCTTACCACACCACCCCAGTTCCGACATGGCCATATGCAAATCGGCCTTGACCCTGCACCTCATAGGAACAGTCCAGCCGGAACTGCCAAGCCATGTCTTCCCTGGACCAGAATCAAGCATCCTAGGACCGTTTTCTGGCTATCAGCCGTCATAAGCCAGGATAGTTTGACCCCAGTGG
Organism: Lissotriton vulgaris; assembly: GCF_964263255.1. NCBI lineage: Eukaryota > Metazoa > Chordata > Amphibia > Caudata > Salamandridae > Lissotriton > Lissotriton vulgaris. The sequence continues at coordinate 1,696,188 of NW_028252742.1, forward strand.
CATGGAGAGCACGGGACTCACGTCTGAGCATACCTGTCCCACTCGGGGTGACAAATGCAAAAAAACAGTTAATGGACAGAATGCAGAACAATGTCATACATTCACCCCAGTACAGAGATCTGGGCCTAAATCCATCGTTTTTTTGCTCACCACACCACCCCAGTTCAGACATGGCCATATGCAAATCAGCCTTGACCCTGTGCTTATGGGAACAGTCCAGCCCGAACTGCCAAGTCATGTCTTCCCTGGACCGGAATCAAGCATCCTAGGACTGGTTTCTGGCTATCAGCCGTCATCAGCCAGGATAGCTTGACTCGAGTGGCATGAAGAGCACGGGACTCACGTCTGAGCATACCCGTCCCACTCGGGGTGACAAATGCAAAAACAACAGTTGATGGGCAGAATGCAGAACGATGTGATACATTCACCCCAGTACAGAGATCTGGGCCTAAATCCATCGTTTTTTTGCTCACCACACCACCCCAGTTCAGACATGGCCATATGCAAATCAGCCTTGACCCTGTGCCTAATGGGAACAGTCCAGCCCGAACTGCAAAGCCAAGTTTTCCCTGAACCGGAATCAAGCATCGTAGGACCGGTTTCTGACTATCAGCCGTCATCAGCCAGGATAGCTTGACACCAGTGGCGTGGAGAGCACGGGACTCACGTCTGAGCATACCTGTCCCACTCGGGGTGACAAATGCAAAAACAACAGTTGATGGACAGAATGCAGGACAATGTCATACATTCACCCCAGTACAGAGATCTGGGCCTAAATCCATCGTTGTTTTGTTCACCACACCATCCCAGTTCAGATATGGCTATATGCAAATCAGCCTTGACCCTGTGCCTAATGGGAACAGTCCAGCCCGAACTGCAAAGCCAAGTTTTCCCTGAACCGGAATCAAGCATCGTAGGACCGTTTTCTGGCTATCAGCCGTCATCAGCCAGGATACCTTGACTCCAGTGGCGTGGAGAGCACGGGACTCACGTCTGAGCATACCCGTCCCACTCGGGGTGACGAATGGAAAAACAACAGTTGATGGACAGAATGCAGAACAATGTCATACATTCACCCCAGTACAGAGATCTGGGCCTAAATCCATCGTTTTTTGCTTACCACACCACCCCAGTTCCGACATGGCCATATGCAAATCGGCCTTGACCCTGCACCTCATAGGAACAGTCCAGCCGGAACTGCCAAGCCATGTCTTCCCTGGACCAGAATCAAGCATCCTAGGACCGTTTTCTGGCTATCAGCCGTCATAAGCCAGGATAGTTTGACCCCAGTGGCATGGAGAGCACGGGACTCACGTCTGAGCATACCTGTCCCACTCGGGGTGACAAATGCAAAAAAACAGTTAATGGACAGAATGCAGAACAATGTCATACATTCACCCCAGTACAGAGATCTGGGCCTAAATCCATCGTTTTTTGCTTACCACACCACCCCAGTTCCGACATGGCCATATGCAAATCGGCCTTGACCCTGCACCTCATAGGAACAGTCCAGCCGGAACTGCCAAGCCATGTCTTCCCTGGACCAGAATCAAGCATCCTAGGACCGTTTTCTGGCTATCAGCCGTCATAAGCCAGGATAGTTTGACCCCAGTGGCATGGAGAGCACGGGACTCACGTCTGAGCATACCTGTCCCACTCGGGGTGACAAATGCAAAAAAACAGTTAATGGACAGAATGCAGAACAATGTCATACATTCACCCCAGTACAGAGATCTGGGCCTAAATCCATCGTTTTTTTGCTCACCACACCACCCCAGTTCAGACATGGCCATATGCAAATCAGCCTTGACCCTGTGCTTATGGGAACAGTCCAGCCCGAACTGCCAAGTCATGTCTTCCCTGGACCGGAATCAAGCATCCTAGGACTGGTTTCTGGCTATCAGCCGTCATCAGCCAGGATAGCTTGACTCGAGTGGCATGAAGAGCACGGGACTCACGTCTGAGCATACCCGTCCCACTCGGGGTGACAAATGCAAAAACAACAGTTGATGGGCAGAATGCAGAACGATGTGATACATTCACCCCAGTACAGAGATCTGGGCCTAAATCCATCGTTTTTTTGCTCACCACACCACCCCAGTTCAGACATGGCCATATGCAAATCAGCCTTGACCCTGTGCTCATGGGAACAGTCCAGCCCGAACTACCTAGCCATGTCTTCCCTGGACCTGAATCAAGCATCCTAGGACCGGTTTCCAGCTATCAGCCGACATCAGCCAGGATAGCTTGACTCCAGGTGAGTGGAGAGCACGGGACTCACGTCTGAGCATACCCGTCCCACTCGGAGTGACAAATGCAAAAACAACAGTTGATGGACAGAATGCAGAGCAATGTCATACATACACCCCAGTACAAAGATCTGGGCCTAAATCCATCGTTGTTTTGTTCACCACACCATCCCAGTTCAGATATGGCTATATGCAAATCAGCCTTGACCCTGTGCCTAATGGGAACAGTCCAGCCCGAACTGCAAAGCCAAGTTTTCCCTGAACCGGAATCAAGCATCGTAGGACCGGTTTCTGACTATCAGCCGTCATCAGCCAGGATAGCTTGACACCAGTGGCGTGGAGAGCACGGGGCTCACGTCTGAGCATACCCGTCCCACTCGGGGTGACAAATGAAAAAACAACAGTTGATGGACAGAATGCAGAACAATGTCATACATTCACCCCAGTACAGAGATCTGGGCCTAAATCCATCGTTTTTTGCTCACCACACCACCCAGTTCAGACATGGCCATATGCAAATCAGCCATGACCCTGCACCTCATAGGAACAGTCCAGCCCGAACTGCCAAGCCATGTCTTCCCTGGACCAGAATCAAGCATCCTAGGACCGGTTTCAGGCTATCAGCAGTCATAAGCCAGGATAGCTTGACTCCAGTGGCATGGAGAGCACGGGACTCACGTCGGAGCATACCTGTCCCACTCGGGGTGACAAATGCAAAAACAACAGTTGATGGACAGAATGCAGGACAATGTCATACATTCACCCCAGTACAGAGATCTGGGCCTAAATCCATCGTTTTTTTGCTCACCACACCACCCCAGTGCAGACATGGCCATATGCAAATCAACCTTGACCCTGTGCCTCATGGGTACAGTCCAGCCCGACCTGCCAATCCATGTCTTCCCTGGACCAGAATCAAGCATTCTAAGACTGGTTTCTGGCTATCAGCTGTCATAAGCCAGGATAGCTTGACTCCAGTGGCGTGGAGAGCACTGGACTCATGTCTGAGCATACCCGTCCCACTCGGGGTGACAAATGGAAAAACAACAGTTGATGGACAGAATGCAGAACAATGGACAAATGGAAAAACAACAGTTGATGGACAGAATGCAGAGCAATGTCATACATTCACCCCAGTACAGAGATCTGGGCCTAAATCCATCGTTTTTTGCTCACCACACCACCCCAGTTCAGACATGGCCATATGCAAATCAGCCTTGACCCTGCAGCTTATGGGAACAGTCCAGCCCGAACTGCCAAGCCATGTCTTCCCTGGACCGGAACCAAGCATCCTAGGACTGGTTTCTGGCTTTCAGCTGTCATAAGCCAGGATAGCTTGACTCCAGTGGCGTGGAGAGCACTGGACACACGTCTGAGCATACCAGTCTCACTCGGGGTGACAAATGCAAAAACAACAGTTGATGGACAGAATGCAGAACAATGTCATACATTCACCCCAGTACAGAGATCTGGTCCTAAATCCATAGTTTTTTTGCTCACCACACCACCCCAGTTCAGACATGGCCATATGCAAATCAGCCTTGACCCTGTGCCTCATGGGAACAGTCCAGCCCGAACTGCCAAGCCATGTCTTCCCTAGACCGGAATTAAGCATCCTAGGACCGGTTACTGGCTATCAGCCGTCATCAGCCAGGATAGCTTGACTCCAGTGGCGTGGAGAGCCCCCAGGATAGCTTGACTCCAGTGGCGTGGAGAGCCCGGGACTCACGTCTGAGCGTACCCGTCCCACTCAGGGTGACAAATGCAAAAACGACAGTTGATGGACAGAATGCAGAACAATGTCTTACATTCACCACAGTAAAGAGATCTGGGCCTAAATCCATCGTTTTTTTGCTCACCACACCACCCCACCCCAGTTTAGACATGGCCATATGCAAATCAGCCTTGCATTCTGTCCATCAACTGTTGTTTTTGCATTTGCACCCCGAGTGGGACGGGTATGCTCAGACGTGAGTCCCATGCTCTCCATGACACTGGAATCAAGCTATCCTGGCTGATGAGGGCTGAAAGCCCGAAACCGGTCCTAGGATGTTTGTTTTTAGTCCAGGGAGGACCTGGCTTGGCAGTTCGGGCTGGACTGTTCCCATGGGGCACAGGGTCAAGACTGATTTGCATATGGCTGGGTTCAAACTGGAATGGCATGGTGAACAAAAAAACGATGGATTTAGGCCCAGATCTCTGTACTGGGCTAATGTATGACATTGTTCTGCATTCTGTCCATCAACTGTTGTTTTTGCATGTTTCCAGACATGGACAGCATGCATTATGTATTACTGCTCGGCTTTTGAAAAATGATACCAGCTTTAGAATTCATTTATGTAAACATATCACAATGTATTATCATACGAAATTTTCGTTCCACAGACTGTGCGCCATTTATTCAAAACATGGACAGCTTGCAATTTTGTATCACAGCCCGGCCTTTGAAAATGGATTTCCTTTTTTTAAAACCAACTAGGTACCTTAATGTCAGTCATGTACATCCAGGCTTTATTCTGAAGACCTTTCTAAAATATATAAAATGTTTCTTAAAAACTTGCACTTTAGGCTCGAGTGTTTACAGTAAATATGGGAAGCATTTTTAGAATGTGCACTGCTTTGTTGCAAGACAGGTTTATCTTATCATCCACAAGGAGGATGTCTTTCCTTTCTACCTCCCTGTCAAAATGCCCCAAGAGACATCGTTCGTAAAACCGGCTGTCATGGCCCAGCGTGCATAAAGTGCACGTGTGTTACCAGTATTTAATTCCTGTAATTAGCAAGAGCACGGTGTCAGCTGTCTCACCGGCCCTGCCAGCAGCCCAGAGGTATGTCTCCCGTTTGGCCCCAGCGAGGCCTCTCTGCATGCCATGTTTCTTTAGGGAAGTGTTTAATCTCCATGCCGTTTCACTTAGGCTTTTAAGCTGCTTTCCTTTTTTAAGCGCGATGGGCACATTATCCCTGTCTAACATTAAGGACGGACTCATGTGTTTGTATAGTCCAGGAAGAGCGTCTCTCTTTTTAAACACACTCCAACCAAGATGTTTTCATACACCCAGTTAGCCCACAGTAATTGGCATTTCAAAAGGGTTCTTTTTCCCTATAAGTGCGGGGTGTTCCCATTATCTTTAAACATGAATGATTTTACCGTCCCAAAACCTGATTTGCTTGACAGCAGTTATTCTTTAGGAGGCACCACATGCGCCTGCCTCTAGCTATCTCTGGCTTGCCAAGATACCTGCTTTCACTGCTAAATTGTAATGGTTGCACAGCCATCCTGGGATTGCATGTAGTGATTGTTAGCCCTTTTAAAGATGCCTTTTCCGTGCTTTACACCAAGCACGATTTGCATTTCCCTTAGCTCCTCTGGCTGATGGTTTTGCTTGCTTTTAACTTTATTGTGCCAGTCTTTTGACATGTCATTATGTGAAAGTGTGTATCACTTCTTTCAGCCACCGGTTACTAATCAACCTGGTCCCAACATATCGAATACTGTGGACATTTAAACAGAAATCGGAGTAAGTTTTTGATCTTAAGTATCGTGTGCAAGTTCTTACTCCTCAATAGCCACAGGAAGTTAAATCCTACTACCTCTGTCTTTTTTCGTGTTTTCCTCGTAGGAGCTCACACAGCCCAGCTTATATATCCGCAGCCTGAAGCAATATAGCTGCCAGCACTGGCAATTAGTCTATCGTTAATATGACCATTGATGAATTTCTCTATTCTGACCCGCCACCCAAACAATCTCATTCTATTGTCCTTAGGTGCTTCCTCCTCACTTTTACATTAGTCCTGATGAAGACCCCGCCCCCAATGCGCCAATTTTGCTGTTCCGTTTAGGGGTCGAAACGTCAACACTTCTTTATTTTATTATCAGGCATATATGACAGAGAATGTATAGCTGCAATTATGTAATGATTTGACATTTAAGGTATTTGGCAGGAAACTGTCTGGCTAGTCCTTTATCTAATTATTTACTGATGTATATATATGTGCACTACTGTCCTTTCTCACTAGCCCTTCCATGAAACTTCACTTCATCTTTTTTGTGCACCTGTTTGTTGAAAAATATTTAGTTAGGATTTTTCCTGTACTTTATATCTCGTTTCATTCCAGTGCTGTGATTAAATAAAATCACATCCATTAGGGAAATAACTGTATGGTGGTGTGCTATTTTGTTCAGATACAATAGATTCATTCCTGCTTTGTCTATCTGCTTTTAAATTGCTCTCACTGTGACATTACCTTATTGTACCCCTATCACTGAAACCTGGCAGACTGATATGTGTGGTCTAGATCTTAGTGCTTTGGGTCCACCTGGTTTTTATCATACATCATGCTCGCTCAGTACCCTGGGATGGGGCTGTCATCTTTGAAGTCATGTTGACCCTGAAGGAGCTTCAAACTCCACAGTTGGCTTCGGGAAACTCTTAAGCTTCACTTTATTCTGCCATAATATTGCCCCACTAAGTGGACTGATTTGTTACCGCCTATCGGGGACTTCAGAACACTTCTGTGATTCCTTCTTTAACCTGGTACTTCCACTCTCCCTAAAACCCACCACATTCTTTGAGGAGGGTGACTTCAATAAATGGGCTGACAACTTCTAAGCCCTGCAGCAGAGAAGTTCATTGCCGTCATGGCTACTTTGTATTTGGACTTGTTACCATCAGGTAGTTCATATAAAGGGGCATATGCTAGATTTGATCTTTGCAGCCAGAAATCTGATTGAGAGCAAAGGTGTCATCAGCATCGGCGTGAATACCTTACATCATTTATTGCCATGCATTTAACTATCAAGCCGGGTATAATGTAATTTTGTGCATTTGCAACAATATTTATTTATTTATGCATTTTTATATAGCGCTGACTTTACCTTAAGGTGAGAGAGCGCTTTACAATCGAACCAGTTATATTACACAAGGACTCTGTAAATTTGTACATTATGTAATGATGCACTAATGAAACTAATAAAATTATTTGGTCTCATTGTGATGAATTATGCAGATGAAAACCAGCTGATCATCACACTAGATCAAGAGGCTGAAACTCCACTTGAGTAATTTCAACCATTGTATGGCTGCAGTGTCAGAGTGGTTACATTCACATTCACTAAAATTTAACTCAAATTAAACTGCAATGCCATGGGGGAGATATCCCTAAATCCAAATCCTTTGCCACCAGACTTTTGACCCAATTCCTGGACCTCTTCGCCATCACCTGCAAAAATGGTAAAATATCTAGGGATACACTGAGACCCAGAGCTCTTGTTAGAGAACCAGATGAATCACCTTGCATTCATGTGCTTCTTCCTTCTAAAATAGCTGTGGACGATCTTCCCTATGCCGGTTTACCAGGTGGTGATCCAGTCGACATTCTTAAGTCGCCTGTACTAGTGCAACTCCCGCTTCTTAGGCCTTGACGCGGACCTTTGGAGAAACTACAAAGAATACAGAACGCATCTGTAAAGTTAGCTCTTGGATACCATGTTCATTGGCTTCCAGTTGGCAAAAGGGTGATGTTTAGATCGCTCTGTCTAGTGTTTAATGCTATCCACCTACCTCAGTGGCAATGATTATATGGTGGAGAAGTTCCATCAAACACTAAAGGTGATGGAAGGACTGGCAATCACTTGGGGTAGTATCCTAACCCGTTGTTCTTTTGGTCACCATGCCACCCCAGTTTGGACCCTGCCATAAGCAAATCAGCCTTGACTCTGCTCTTCATAGGAACAGCCCAACCCGAACTGCCAGTCCAGGTCCGACCCAAACCGGAACACAAGCAGCCTAGAACTGCTTTCACCCTTATAAGGACTCATCAGTCAGGTATACCTAGGTTCTTGGGGCACCGTATTCACCCTATTGAACCGCTCACTAGAGTCTGGAGAGGTTCCATTCCACTTTAAAGAAGCCAGAATTATCCCCCTTCTAAAGAAAGCTGGTGCAGATACTTCTAACATGAAAAACTATAGGCCTATCTCCCTACTCCCCTTTCTCGCGAAAATTCTGGAACCACATGTCCTGCAAAATCTATCTAGGTGTTTGGGGGAGCACCATCTCCTAGGAGACAGGCAGGCTGGCTTCTGGGCCCACCATAGTACGGAATTAGTGATGCTGTCAGTGCTTGACGACATCAGGCTTACTGTGGACACCAAGAAACCCTGCATGCTGGTCCTCCTTGACCTGTCAGCAGCGTTCAACACGGTCAACCATGCCATACTCCTGGGAAGACTTCGATCTATTGGTATTGGGGGATCCACCCTACAGTGGATCACGTCGTTTCTAACGGACCGCACTCAGAAAATTCAGATGAATGATTGGGTCTCTGAGAGCGCACCAATCCCTTGTGGAGTTCCACAGGGGTCGGCATTATCACCGCTCCTGTTTAATATCTGTCTCAGACCGTTAATCAATGCCCTGGCAGACATGGAGTGTCAAGTATACAACTATGCTGACGACACTAAGGTCATCTTGCAAATTGAAAACTCTCCTCAAGCACACTCCCGAGCGCAAGAGCTACTCCGCTTCACCATCAACTGGATGACCTCCAACTCCTTGAAGGTTAATCCAGATAAAACGAAGGTTCTAGCCATGACGGATGCTCTTAACCCATGGAACTACCTTTTCTGGCCCCAGGAGCTGGGCGACATCCCAGCACCAGCCCCAGTAGTTAAAAGTCTGGGAATCAAAATTGACGCTAAACTTACTATGGCCAACCAAGTTTCCACAGTGGTTGGCACTTGTGTCGGCCTACTCAGACTCCTGAGGAAACTCTCCCCCATCCTTTCATTCTCCACTATGAGAACAGTGGTATCCGCCATGATCCTAGCCCGCCTTGATTATGCCAATTCACTTTATATTGGACTGCCAGACTCTTTACTGAGCAGATTACAAATTGTAATGAACAATGCCGCCAGACTCATCTTCTAATTCCTGAGGCACACGCGAGCATCACCCCTTCTTCAATGCCTTCACTGGCTACCGCTCAAACAAAGAGCTAAATTTAAAGGCCTCTGTATAGCTCACAAAGCAATTTACGGTCAAGCCCCTTTGTATATTAAAGAACACCTTCAGAAATATACACCCACTCGCTCTCTCAGATCCTCCATGGACAGCCTCTTAAAAAACCCTTGTTTCAACTATGTTACCAAAGGAGGACGAGCCTTCTTTAGCTCCATACCCACTCTTTGGAACAAACTGCCGAGACACCTCTGTGCGGAAAGCCGCCTCCTACCCTCCAGGAAACAATTAAAAACCATCCTGTTCACAGAGGCTTGGACAAAATCACTCTGCTAATTTTCTGGAATCCCCGCCTTCTTCCTACAGCGCTTAGAGACCTTCCGGTATTAAGCGCTTAACAAATACAGATTAACATAACATAACCGTGAGCACAGGATCCACATCTGGGCATACCCTTTCCACTTAGGGCAGTACATGAAACACACAAAAGGTGATGGGAGAAATGCTTGCAATTTGTCTAAACATGGCAATCGCTCGGGGTAGCAACCCAATCCATTGTTTTTTGTTCACCATTGATGGAGCAAGGACTCATGTAAAAGAGTCTTGCTTGGACGCAATCCTCTCATATAAACCTGTAATGTGGTATTAATAATGTTTTGTGATACCAATATGCACCACCTTTCTATATATTTTTAGCTAGATGAAGCTTGTCTATGTGTTCTACTAACGAGTATCCCGAGTGGAACTTAAAATGGCTGCTAACGAGGGAAACTGTACTACAAATGCGTCAACAGCATCTATGCAGAATTACGTCTTCATGCTTGGTGGGAAAATTCTGCTTCTGCGCAAATGCATCTAAAATGGCCGCTTGGAAACTCACATGCTAAGCATCTGCTTTGCTGAAATCAAAATGAATTATATACTAAATGCTAATGCTGGGAGAGTCTTTATAAGCAAATGGGATTAGAGTAGAGATAGGTGGTATACAGTGAAATCATTTTATTTTCAAATTAATACTTTATCTCTCTCCTCTCTATTAGTTCGTATTTGGGCCTCTCAACGATGCTAAAGTCTACAATACATGTGACTCCTCATGCAGGCACAATGATGACAAGCCAGAAGCAGTGATGTCAAATCTTGAAACCCGTCCAAGGCCGTTCTCGGTACATGTCCTGGGAACCAGCTGGACATCTTGAAGACTCAATGGACAACTGTAAAATGTATACATTTTTGTTGATAAAAATTGTGAATACGGGTGGGAAATATAGCTTGGGAGAACAAATTAATGGGCGGGAACTTAAATTAATGAACTAAAGGAAATGATTAAATCTTAGCATGGTGTGATGATCATCCCCTCATCTTGTCCAATCAGAAATAGGAGTTTAATAAAGTTGAAACATTTAGGGGAGGTGCATGTCATTAGAAAAGTATAATTGAGGTAGTTTAGTTAGAACAGTATGCAGTAGCAGCAAGACAGAACGCTGAGAGACCAGGATGCTGTCCAAATGCTGATCGAATATTTGGAGAAGCAGACTTAGAATTTTAAAGCCAAATAATTAGAATAAGATTGTGGAAGAATCGAGGAGGTAAATTATTAGAAGAAGATTGCAGAAGAATCAATGAGGTAAATTATTAGAAGAAGATAGCAGAAGAATCGAGGAGGAAGTTAGTGTCAGAGAGGGGTGAGACGCAGGCGTTGAATCCAGAAGAGGTCATTTATCCTGTCCTGAATCCTGTCCTGAAGTCCATATTACTTGTTCTTTCCCAGGGGACACATTAATCTCTTTGCCAGAGGGGTCTGATTTCCACACCATCCTAGGTAAATATATTTCTGTGTATTGTGTCAATGTACTTCTCCCTCTATCCTTTTTCCTGAGGTACTGTTGTTGTGATAATCTCATTGAAATAGAATACTAAAATTGGGTAAACTGATCTTACTTCCTCGAAGAAATGGAATTCGTACTGTAGTTTTGCTTTGGCTCATATGATTTAAACTAGATAAAACATTTAAACGTTTCCTGAGTCTGTGGTTTTAATAAAATAGAAAATAAGTGCACCTATGTCATATCACCATCAACTAATTCCAACTAAATAGGCCCATTGACTAAAGGGAAAGGCGTTATGATCAGTAAGAAGATTAGTAAGATGATATAGGTAACTGATCCTAATTAAAGCATTTATCAAAACTGACCCCAAGCGGCGATAACCAGCCTATACGACTGAGTGGGTAATGGGCCCAGATGAATATATGGTGATAGATTTTCACAGGTTAGTAGCCCGCTGGATAAGTTTGCTGATAGCAGAGTTATGGTTTTTATTGATTAGTTTGGTGATTATTGGTTATCGATTTATGTTTTAACAAATCTGTTTGTCTTGTTTTATTTTGTCCGGTAATTCCCGGGAAGTGTATAGCGGGTGGTAAATGGAAGCCGCACTGCAGAGAGGTTACTCGTCTGTTTGGAAATAGTAATACATTTTCATGAAAAAGAGAGAGCGATTGATAGTAAAAAGTTCACTGGTGAAACTCTAGTGGTATATCACCTAGAAAGGGTAACACTAAAGGACTTGCAAGTTCTTCTGAGCTTGAATGAAGAGTAGGTGGAAGGGTTTTACGTATAGTGTATGAAGAGTAAGTGGAAGGTCTTATTCTGAGCAAAAGAAATCAACTATTCTTTAGTTTAACGAGACAGACAGAGCAGCGAATGTTTCATATTGTTGTTAATGAAATTTTGGTGAAAGGTTAAAAGAAAATAAGATATTGTATTACCTTGTGAAGGGAAGGTCAGCTGCCGGAGTTGCGCTGATGTCACAGAATGCCACACTGGGATTGGTTGAGACAGCGGGGTATACTTGACGGAGGTTTGTAAAGGAGGGGTCAGTAGTAAGGAGTGATACTGGCATCATAATAAAGCCTGTTAGTATTGGCTAAGTGAATTTTGTAAGCTTGAGCTTGATTGGATGAAAGAATAAAAGCTGCAACAGGATTAGTGAAACCTGAATGTAAACAAAGGAACTAATTGGTTAACAAAATAGAAGCAGTAATAGTATTAGACAGCGGAGTTTGTATGTGGAAATACAATCTGACATTAATAGGGAATCGCCCAGATAGGAGGTATTTAGGTTTTGTAAGAGAAGAATATATAAGAGGGTCTTCTCCTAAAATGTAGAGAGAGAAAAGGAAAATGTCATTTATGCAGAAAATCTAAAATTACTTCAAGAAAGATAAACCTATTAAGACTAGAGAGGAAATCCTTATCCTACCACTTAGGACTCATGTCTCATTTATGATGATGAGAAGAGGCTATCATACCTGTGTGTGGTTAGAGAATTGGATCGAATATACTAAAAATTACTGAATATTAGCATTTCCTGAAAATGGAACGTTCAATGGGAGAATTCTTCAAAAAGTGTAGGGTTGCAGATGAATGAGTTAGAGCTCAGACCCAAACTACCACAGTATGAAGCTTTAGAAGAATGGGAGACTGAGGTATTTGAAAGAGACAGATCTAGAAGTACTAGGAGTTATAGAGGATTTTACCTTAAACGAATGCGTGAGTCACATGAAGATCAGATGAAACAATGGAGAAAAGCAATGATTACAGAAGGACTGTATCCTGTATTAATGTTAGAGGAACACCCGGAGGCAAGTGTACAGGAAAAACTAAGCATTTAACAATGACAGGTTGTGGGGAATCAGAAGATGAATGTATGGAAGATATCCTAGCAAAGAATCCTCCACCATATCAGGAGCGACCCAGTAGAACTACTCCAAGTGCCCCTGCTTTAGAAACACCATTGGTTCCACAGGTATTGCATGACTCAATAAACGAAAGGGTACTCCAGGAAAAGGAAAGGGAAGCAATAAATAAAAATAGAGAAGAATTAATACAAAAAATAACCCAATTGAGTACACACCCTTAAGCCTTGACTATACCGGTGACTATAGATCCTGTTGTTCCATTGTATGGAGATAAGGCAAATTGTCCAAAACCACCTGTTATGACCACTCCTATAATAGAACCTAGAAAAGAAAACATAATAATTGAGGATTAAGTCAGTGAATGTGAATCGGTAATCTCTCCAATGGATTTGACGATTAGAGAACCGATAAATGAAACCCCGAAAAGAGTTACCCCTATTTGTTCAAAAGAAATACTATTAGAAACATCTACAGGAACTAAAAATGCCACTATAGTATCGCCAGAAGAATTAGAAAGTGAGCACAGGGAATAGACAAACTGAACCAACAGCCAAAGATTTTAAACATCTTTAAATTAAAAGTAGAATTGGAAGAAATGATAGCTGGAAATGTGGGAGGAGACAGGCTAAACACTTACAGTGAAGAAGAATTGTTGTTCATATGTAGGACCATAACTAGAAACGCAAAGATATTTCATGAAACATTGAAGGAGCCTGCCTCTGAAATGGGAATTGAAATAGGGAGATTGAAAGTGTTGCGGAAATCATACAGAGCAGATTTTACAGATAAAGACTTGGAAAATATGAATATGTCTGGAAGGAGATTGCAAATTAAAGAATTAATGACAATTTTGCAAAAATGGGGAGATTTGGACAAGTGGAAAACTAGGTGGGCAAAGAAAAAGGAGGAAGCACAGGCAAATCGAACCACATCTGAATATTTACTGAGAGAATCTATAAAGACAGAAAGATTGTGCCCAATGAGAGAGGTTCCAGGAGGAGGATATATACATATTCTGTGGACTCAACAAGATATTTTGTCATTTACTAATGACTTACCGAAATGAAGAGAAAAGCCAGTTGAATGGTATAGACAGGTTGAAAGGTTTGTGAAAGTTTCTAAAGTTTAGTTGAAGGATTTAGATGGTCTATTTGACATAGTAGTCCATACAGATTTATGGACAATGTAAAATTACAGTTGATTGGCCTAGTGATGAGTACCCAAGAGATGAGAAAACGGGAGGACCTTCAGAGGAGGTAATGAAGAAATATCACCAGGTAATCACTTTCTTGAAGGGGAAAATTCCTCCAAAAGCAACAGATTGGATAAAAATAGACAGAACAACTCAAGAAATAAATGAGACTGTGAATGCTTATTATGAACGCCTGTTGCAGGTATTCAAGCAGAATAGTGGATTTGAGAATATTGGAGATAAAGGTATGGGGCGTTTTGTGTATCGTTTTGTGTCTGGACTGAGACCAGAAATTTCACAGATGATTCAGCAGCATATGTTGTATTGGCAAGGGAAAGCCAATAGATGAGATACCTAAATATGAAAAGTATTGCTTAGATGACTTTGAAAATAGATGCAAAAAGCTGGAAGAAAAGGTAATATGGGCACATGTAAAATTGACAGAACAACAAGAGCTTAAATTATATAGCCAGACTAATGATCAAGCAAAAGGACATGGACAGAATGAAAATAGTGGGGGAAAACTAAATGGGTGAATGAGTAGAGAGGTAGCAAAGAAGAAATTTCCTTGTCATGGGCACGGAAAATTGGGACATTGGAAAAACAAGTGTATAAGTATTGAAAATAATAATGGCCCAAATCAAAATTTAAATCCACAGATGCAGAATGAGGTGATAATGAGTCAACCGCAGCAGGTTTTAAGCAACAGAGTGAGTTACCACCTGACCCTATGCCAAATTTTATGAACAGAGCAAAGTACAGTGCGAACGCCTGATTTCCAAGAGAAAGTGGTAAGATAAATTCTGTAACTTCAAAATTTGTTTTGCAGAACAGTTGTTCTTTTGAAGATGATCAATGACGGTGCCTGAGTGGGAAGGAAGAGAAGTGTGTACTTGGCGCATCCTTACCGGTAGATCAATCAGGTCCATGTATTGATGGGAAGGTAAAAGGAAAGGACACTACCTTTTTGTTGGATACTGGTGCTACCCGTTCTACAGTGAGAACAGCAGACATTCCAAACATACACCTCTCAGGAGAAGCCATCCAAGTAGTAGGTGTTTCAAATAGACAGATTAGAACTCCAATCACAGAACCTATGGAGGGACGCATTGGCAATTTTAGGGAAATGCACACATTTGTAGTGTGGGATTCTAGTCCAGTAAACTTGCTAGGAAGAGACTTATTGTGCAAGATGAATTGCACAATTTATTGCACACCATATGGCGTTGCGATTCAGATCCCAGAGGAAGATGGTATTTACAAGATAATGCTAGCAAAACAAGGTACAGAAGTAGACCAAATGTATTCAATGATGACAAATGATGACTTACATGATGAATTGAAATTAACAGTAAATCCGGAAGTGTGGGATTTCACTGTAAAGGAAGTAGGGTTAATGGCAGATGTAGATCCAGTGAAAGTAACTGTAAAAGAGGGTGCTGTTTACCCAAACACAAGACAATACAAAATGAGCCCTGAAATTAAAGCAGGTGTCATAGCAGAAATAGAATGAATTATTGAACAAGGGGGCGGAGCTAGCCGGCGTCTATGGCGGACGCGTAAGAGCGGAGCTCCGAGCTAGCGTCGCCAAATATCCGACAAAAATCCTTTTTTCAGCGGCGAACATCAAGCGATATCGGCGGGGGCTCACTCCCCTACCCCTAACGGACCTCCGACCGAAATTTGGGAAAGAAGCGAGCACGGGAGACCCCCATTGCACGACTCATCGTAGCTGGACGGACCAGGCCTAGATCCCCGGCCTTTCCTACACCATACGGCTGGGCTGCGTCACCCGACGTGCGGCCTCCTGCCGCGAACATCCCGGAGCGAATCAGGATCCGAGGACGACGGCCCCCACGGCTCCCCCCGAGCCCTCCCACCACCTCTGAGGGCGCTCTGGGCAGATTCTGGACGCTTTGGTACAGCGGAGGAGACGGTACTGAGGCGAATGCTCATCGAGTCACCCAGTGGGGGACCACGTGGCACCGGCGGAACCCTGCGAAAGCCCGGGCCCCTCTACTCTCTACCTTATAGCTCTCCCCGGTAAATCGGAGGAGTGGGGCATGAGCTGAGGAAGGGGTAAGAACTGCTGCAGGAAGGGCCCCCGCCACAAGCGCGACGCACCAAAGAGGCCTGGGAGTCTTTTCGCGACTCAAGGACCAACTATAGGACGATCAGTGCGGCCCGGCTGACGGTCCCCCAATATCGCCCTGCGGACGGAGCGGGGTCGCCCGCAGACTAATTGGGACATCCTCATTACACTATTGGGCCCCCCCGCCCCCCCCAGCTGCCGGTCCGATGGGCAAGGGGGACAGGACACAGACGAAACTCACGTTCGACCAGCGGAGACAGAAGGGGCCAGAACAGCCAGTGGCCCAGTCTCCGGGTGCTACCTGTGACCCGGGTGCCTCGCTATGTGCTGAAATAAAAGGTATGCTGACCACAATGGAGAAGGGCCTGCAGGAGGGCATGTCAGCCATCGGCACCAAGATTGACGCCCTGGCGTACCGGATGGACCGGATGACGGAAAGAGTGGACAAGCATGCGGAGCGGCTGGATATGGCGGAGCGCAGATTGACTGAGGCGGAAGAGGCGCAAACTGAATGGGACGCTGACCGCAAACAATTTGGGAGGCTGTTGCAGGTAATCCAGGAGAAATCAGAGGACTTGGAGGCGCGTTCCAGGCGCTCCAACATCCGTATCACGGGAGTGGCGGAGTCGACCCAAACGGGGAAAATGGAGATCTTCGTGGAGAAGCTTTTAAAGACTCTATTGGGGGACGACACCTTTTCCCCCATGATTATAGTGGAGCACGCCCACCGCACTCTGGGCCCACGGCCTCCCCCAGGAGCGAATCCCAGGCCGATCATAGCGAAACTGCTCAATTACAGGGACAGGGACGCTGCCCTCCGTGCTGCTCGAGAGAAGGGAACACTACAGTACGAGGGAATGGACATATCCTTATACCCTGATTTTACCGCCAAAGTACAGGAGGAGAGGCGGCGATTCGTCCCATACAAACAGCAACTTAGGGACTTGGGCCTGGACTACGCCATGTTGTACCCGGCGCGGCTGCGCATCAACAGGCAAGGACGCTCGCATTTCTTCACCGATCCCAAGGAACTGCAAAAATCGTTGAAGCAGTGGATTAAAGAGAATCGAGGGAGCCCGTCGGCGCGCGCAGAGGAGCATACTGGTGGAGAGGATCTGGAGGATCAGGACTGATGAGAGGGGGTGTGCAGGGACATGCTCCGTGGACACGGCTACTCCGATGGCCGGGACACCCCCCCACTTTGCTGGCCAGGAGTCGCCTGCTTGGGGCGATACACTGAGACTGCGGGACTACGCTAGTTGAAACTCTGGGTGAGATCTGCTCGGATTGTATTGGTTCCCAGGGGGGGCAGTCATGCCTATGCTACAATTATCCTAGGCTGGGGTGGTCTTGCACGGGGCACCGACACTAGGAATCTGCAGGGGGATCAGGATTGGGGGGGGGGAGGGATGTTACTGCTAGTACTGTATGGAATTCACAATGCACTGCCGCACCGGCATAAGGGGGCGCTGGCGAAGGGGCGGCTTATGATCATTGTACGGTGGTCCTGTAAGGACTGAGCACGACCAAAAGAGACTGAGTAGGCTACCTCTGCCCTAGCGCTTACAGAGCTTTCGGCTCGTATTGAGCCTGGTTGGTGAAGATTACTAGGGCTTGAAGATGGGTGGGGGGGTGGAATGCAGGGGTCTCGGTCACACCAGGTTGGGGTTGGTTGACTGTGGGTGGAGGGGGGAAACGGGGGTTCTGAGTTCGGGGATGTTTGGGGGAAGGTCCGACATGTGCTCTGAAATGTTATGTTCTGCAGGGTGGGTGGGCGGCTGCCACTTCCGGAGGGGGGTGATCCTCGTCACTACATTGCAATTGTTGTCCTCTTTCACTGTTAATGGCTAACACGGCACAGGCAGATTTACCGAGTGACACTGAGTCCCTGAAGGCTATTACCTGGAATGTGAGGGGATTAAATGATTATCGGAAACTCCGCAAGGTGCTACACTACCTACAAAGACATCACATAGACTTGGCGCTGCTGCAGGAAACTCACTTGCCCAACACCAGCAAGATGCTCACGCACAGGGGGCTCCAGGGACACTCCACTTACGCAGGCTTCACCACATACGCTAGAGGGGTTCTCACCTGGGTCAACCCGAAAACTAAGCTATCCCTTGCCCTGGTAAAGGTGGACCCGGAGGGGAGATTTGTGTTGAGCAAGTGCACAGGCAAGGGCCACAACCTACTGGTCATGAACGTCTATGGCCCGAATTA
Source organism: Lissotriton vulgaris (assembly GCF_964263255.1). NCBI lineage: Eukaryota > Metazoa > Chordata > Amphibia > Caudata > Salamandridae > Lissotriton > Lissotriton vulgaris. Next base: position 1,714,603 of record NW_028252742.1, read on the forward strand.
CGACTCCCCTGACTTCTATGCGGCAGTTGCGGAACATTGTACAGAATGGTCCGCTGGTAACATGCTTTGGGGAGGAGACTTCAATTTCATTTTTAACCCTGATCTAGATAGATCTGCGGGCCCCACCAGGCGTCCGGCGGCGGCTGCTCAACACATGCTGGCAGATATGTTGAGGCTGGGTCTGGTAGATGTTTGGAGAGAAAGACATAGCGCAAAGGGGGGATACACGCACTACTCAGCGTACCACAACATCCACACCAGGATTGACTACTGGCTAGCCTCACATACCCTGCTCTCCACGGTCAGGGGCTGCAGTGTGCTTCCCCGCACACTGTCGGACCACTCCCCGGTGCTGTTGGTGCTGAATACTCCCAAGCAGAGAATCCCGCCGTTCACGTGGCGTTTCCCACCTTACTCATTGCTGGATGAGGCATTCAGGGCTGATCTGGGAGAGGACATAGACAATTTCTTTATCACCAATCTAGGCTCAGTGGACAGCTTCGGGACGATTTGGGAGACATTTAAGGTGTACGTGCGGGGGGTGGTCATGGCGAAGCACTCCGGTGTCCTGAAGGCAATTAGAAACAGGCTGAAATTTCTGGAGGGGCAGATAGCAGACTATGAACGCCGCCAGTTACTTGACCCGAACCTGCCAGGGGATGAGACCCTGCAAGAACTATTGAAAGAGTTCCACGAGGAGGCGGACAGGGAGGTACGACATTTAGGAAAATATGCGACAGCGCGCACGTATGGAGAGGGTGACCGCCCGGGTGCACTGCTGGCCAGGATCATGAAAGGCACCAGGCGTAGACAGACAATCGCGGAAATGCGAAACTCAGGGGGGGAGACACTATCGGCGGAGGTAGACATACTGGCGGAGTTCAGGAGATTCTATGAGGAGCTATACACCACTAAAGTCTCGGGGGTGGAGGACCAAATTGACAACTACCTCAGCTATATCAAGATGCCATTCCTTGAGAACTGGCAGAGGGAATTCCTGATGTCCCCTATTCACTGTGAGGAGATATCCGACGCGCTAGACACCATGAGAGCGGAAAGTGCCCCCGGGATAGATGGTCTGACGGTGGCCTTTTACAAGGCGTACAAAGATAAGTTGCTCCCCCACCTCTCCACCCTCTTTGACGAAATTTGTGAGTGCAGCATTATGCCACCCTCTATGCGTGAGGCACTTATTGTCACTATACTGAAACCTGGTAAGCCCGGCGACCTGCCAGGTTCATACCGCCCGTTGTCCCTTCTTAATGTGGACGCTAAACTCTACGCAAAAGTGCTGGCGACCAGGCTGGCACTTGTGGTGCCTGAGTTGGTAGCCCCGGAGCAGGCTGGGTTCATCCCGGCTAGGAACCTCACTTACAATATTCGCACGGTCATGGGAGCCATGCAGCATACTAGGCATGACACCAAAGCCATTGCGGTCTTCCTGGAGAAGGCCTTTGACTCCGTGGAGTGGCCCTTCATGCGCAAAGTACTGCAGAAGCTGGGGCTGGGAGAGCTCTTCCTCCAACTGCTGGGCGCCCTTTATCACCAGCCCACGGCCAGAGTTAGACTGGGTGATGCAGTCTCGGAGCCGATCTTCATCAGCAGAGGCACGAGACAGGCATGCCCCCTCTCCCCGCTACTCTACGCCCTGGTGGCGGAGCCACTGGCGTGTGCGATTCAGGAATACCACTTGTATGAAGCCATCAACTACCCTACCTACAAGATTGGTATTTCCACATATGCGGACGACACCCTACTGTATGTCAGGGACCCGGCCAATAATCTTGCGTCGGTATTGAGGGAAGTTGTGAGGTTCGGCGCACTCTCCGGACTGAAGGTTAACTTGGCGAAATCGGTCGCCTTCCCACTGACCCCGATCACTGTCCCCTTCGAGATGGACTACCCGCTCCAATGGTCCACCGAGCCGATAAGATATCTGGGCATTATGCTCCACACGGACCCAGACATCATGCTGAGGGAAAACTACGGGGTTGCCTACAGCAAACTCGTGGACGACGTTGAGATCTGGATTAAGCTCCCGCTGTCTCTGATGGGAAGGGTGGCCATGATGAAAATGGTTATTCTCCCGAGGTTTCTGTTCCTATTCAATAATCTTCCGATTGTCCTCTCGAAAGCCTTCTTCGCAACCCTAAACAAACTCCTGGTGAGATTGGCGTGGGCCGGGAAACAACCTAGGGTGCAATGGAAGGTACTGCAATTACCATATGAGCAGGGGGGACTAGCTGCCCCGGACCTGGAACGCTATTACAGGTTAGCGCAAGCCTCCCACCTCCACACTTGGATTCATGGCAACCAAGACATTCCGCACGTGATCCTGGAACGGCTGTTCGCAGACCCTACTCCGCTCCCTGCTACCATTTGTGGCCCCAAAGACCGCAGAGTTGGCGTGCTGGACTCCCTACTGTCCACCAATCACGCCTGGCATTCCATCTTGCAGAGGCAAAACAAAGAGCTTATGTACGCACCCAACATGCCGATACAATGGGCGCTTTGGCTACCAACCTTGACGGAACCGGGTGTCCATAGGGCCCTCCACGAACTGGGCGCACGCACTTTGGGGGACCTATTTGTGCATGGAAAGGTGAAGACGTGGGCACAGATTTCGCATCGGAGGGAGAGCTCCACATTGCTTCAGCGCTTCCAGTATCATAGGGTACGTAGCGCCCTATTAGAACTGCTGGGCCCCGACATGGAGGAACCCCCCGCAGTCCCGGAACTGGTGTATGTCATAGACACTGAATCTCCGAAGAAGCTGATCACTAGGCTATACAGGATAGGACACGAGCACACGGCCCTGCTCTACACGAGGGCGCGCTTAGCCTGGCAGACTGACCTAGGCACCCACGTCGATGATGGCATGTGGGCCTACTGCTGTGCGGCCTCCAGGCGCATCTCCCTGAACGGGAGGCACCGCTTGGTCCACTTTAAATTTTTGCAAAGGGTGTACCATACGCCGGAACGTCTCCACAGGTATGGTCTCCGCGACTCCCCATACTGCGAGAGGTGCTGTGCCCAGGTTGCGGACTTCCTGCATTTAGCTTGGAGCTGCCCGGGGGTCCAGAGGTTTTGGACCGGCGTTTTTGCTGAAATGAGCACTATAGTGGAGTTGGACCTGGCAATGGACCCAGCCCTTGCTCTAATGGGATACACAAAATTGATACCCGTCTCAGTTAGGAAACTGGTGAGCATGGGAATGCTCCTTGCGAAACGAGTAGTCGCATTATGCTGGATGAGGGGGCCATTACCGACACTCAAGCGGTGGGCTAGCGACATGATGTACTGTAACACGCAGGCGGAAACGTACAGTGAGCTCCTTCCGCCCAGAAGTCGGCCCAAGAACTTCTGGGGGTTGTACCAGACCTACTTGTCCTCCAAGCCGGACGGGGATGCCTCGGAAGAGGGAGAGGGGGGGAACGAGGGAGCGACACGCAAGTGGCACCTGATTGATCTGAACAGGGCGTTCCCCCGCACAACTGACACTCTATAGGCGGTAGAAGATACCCCATCCCTAGAGGTGTGAGAACAGGGGAGAGGCACTCCGGAATGATGGAGAGCGTTATGCCGCACTAGTCACAACATGCGAACGAGACGCCAGAGAACTTACACGGAGAGCACAGTTGGGGGACCAGTTAAGGGGAGGGGGGTGTTCAAGGGGTAGGGAATTGGTTGGGAGAAAAGTTAAAAATGTACTGCTTTGCCAATTTATTCACAGTGCACACTACTTTGCAGATTGTACAAGCCTACAGAGGAGGACCTGCCTCTGCTGAACTCCGGCGATCTTTTGAATTGGACTCTATGATATTAATGTGTCATCATATATGTCATTGTTGTTGCGCGGAGATCTACTGCCGGCCCGAGATGGGTTGTAGGCGAACGAATATTTGTACTCTGTGATGTGCTTTCTCATAATAAATTTAAAAAAAAAAAAAAAAAAAAAATGAATTATTGAACAAGGCATTTTAAAAGAAATAATGAGCAGTCCTTGTAATTCATCTATAATTGGCATTAAGAAACCTAGCGGAAAATATCGGATCGTGCAGTATTTATGAAAAATGTATAACATTGTGATGCCTTTTGTCCTGTAGTGCGAATCGAGCAGTAATCCTGTATCAAATACCACTGAATGCAGGATGGTTTACTGTAATTGATTTATGTAATGCATTTTTCTCCATTCCATCACATACAGACAGCCAGTATCTTTTTTCATTCAAATTTGAAAATCGTATTTTTGTGTGAAATAAGGTTCATCAAGGGTACACAGAAAGCCCTTCACTATTTAATCAAATTTTGAAAAAGTGTTTAGAAACACTAGTAATTCCCAGAAATACAGTCTTTATCTAATATATTGATGATTTGCTTGTTGCATCAAAGTGCAGAGATGATTGTGTTGCTGATCCCATTGCTTTGTTAAATGATTTGGCTGATGGAGGACACAAGGTGTCTCCAGAGAAATTCCAATTCTGTCAAACTAGAGATAAATATTTGGGACATCAATTAGAGAGAGGAGTGAGAAGAGTGACCCCTGAAAGAAAAAAAATAATAAAACAGATGCAGTTACTTCAAACCCAGAGAGAAATCGGAATGTTTCTTGGTGTAGTAGGGTATTGTAGACACTGGATTGCAGGTTTTTCTCCACTGGCCAAGCCACTAATACAATTGACATGGAAGGGAGCAAAGGACCCAATTGTTGGGGATGATGAAAGCATGGAGGCTTTTGTGAAATTACAAAATTGTTTATGAGAAGCTCCTGCTCTAGGTATGCCAGACTACGCAAATGAATTCACATTATTTTGTTGTGAACGAGAAAATTGTGCCTTATCAGTTCTAACTCAGAGACATGGTTTGATGAGACGTCCAGTAGCATATTTTTCTGCTACCTTGGACCCTGTAGAGTTAGCATTACGTGGCTGCTAAAATGCATTCGCTGCTACTTGCATGAGACTTGAACATAGTGAATCCATTGTGATGGGACACCCTGTAAAGTTTATGCCCCACATTCAGTCGAAATTCTTTTAACTAGAACACAAACTCAGTACCTTACTCCAAGTCAAATGACTAAGTACAAAATAATTATTTTAGGAGCAGAAAGTGTGACAGTAATCAGGTGTACTATCCTAAGCCTGGCTCCTCTATTGCCTGATGTACATGGGGAAGAAGTGAGAGATGAAGTTGGGCATGATTGTCTAGATGTTACTGAATATTGTACCAAACCTCGCCCAGACATACAGGTGGAGCCTATGAAAGAATGTGAAAACGAGCTATTTGTAATTGGCTCGTGCATGAGGCATGAGGAAGGAGAACTATGTGCTGCTTATGCTGTCTGTACATTGGCTGGTATAATCAAAGCATCCTATTTACCAGAATTCAAGTCTTCACAAATAGCCGAATTCATAGCTTTGATTAAAACATGTAAAATTGGGAAAATTGGAGAGTAACCATTTACACTGATAGCCAGTATGGTTACGAGGTTGTGCATGACTTTGGCCAACTCTGGATGCAGAGGAATTTCATTACTTCTTCAGGAACCTCTATTAAAAATGGAAAATTTGTGAAAGAGCTTTTAGAAGCAATATAATTGCCAAAAGAAGTGGCAGTGGTCAAGTGTGCTGCACATCAGCCAGGAGATGACTATGTAGTAGCTGGTAATAGATACGCTGACCAAGTTGCCCAGTACTGTGCCAGAAACAAATGGCAGTAAACAAGAAAATTGAAACAAGTGGAAACAGATGCCAACTTATGCTACTCTCAGCATTAGAAACATGGGATAAAGTAGATTCAGATTCAGATTCAGAAAAGCTTTATTTGATTTTTAAAAGAAAATCATAAAAGCGAACATTACAATAAAAGTGCCCGAAACAGTTAAATATTTATACATAGTATTTAAAAATACAATAAGAGTTCGTCAGGCAGGTTAATACATTGAAATCCGGAATTTTATAACAAGTTTTAAAAAGCCAGAGACTGCATGAATAACAAAATCGTTTTCTAATTGCTGAAGTCTGATAAAAGCAAGTTTACATGTACGGATTCCCCACGGCTTTAAAATCGGTTTTAAAAGGGTCCTCCGTGGGATTTCATAAAATTTACAAAAAAAGGCACAGTGAATGTTTGACTGGGCAGATATATCATCACAAGGACAAATACATTTTTCCATAGCCCAATTATTTACATGAGGGAAAGTAATCAGACGGAAGAAGGTGCCAAAACTAAATCGAGAAAGTAGCATTCGGGCATAACAGCTAGAATCAGACGTGAGATACCTTTGGAGCCCTTCACAAGTAGTAATTTGTTGGTATCTTATAACTGTGGGCTTAATTTTTTCCCTGCCCCATCTCTTAGTATTTAGGGGATCCATGACCATCTTTTTTTAAAGATTTCCTGGATACTAGTTCCAAGGTCAATGGACTGGTATAAAATTCTGGATGTCCAAGCTTCGTCATCATATTCTTCACATAAGTTAAACATTTGATGTTTCCTACCCCATCAAGTTTGAGACAGTCGTTTATTAAATCGCAATTTAGTGAAGTCTCAGGGGTAACCCAAATTTTGTGCCATAGTAAAATGGGCGCTATTTTAATAGTGTCGAGTATATAGTGGAGCCCCAATTTGATGTGTATAAGGTAAGTTGGTGTTGATCTAGGTACAGCCAATAAGTGTCGAATAAACTGGTTTTCACTGTACTGCACTTTTTGGGCGTTTTCCATTCCCCAGAGACCTGATCCATATACAGCTGCAGAAACGCATTTAGTATTATAAATGTGGATCAGCTCTCTCACTGGTCTTCCCCCTATTTTTGCCTCAAAGTTGTGCAGGGAGCCAATGGTCCTGGAGAAGGTTAACTGTCTAGCTGTCTCAGCAGGCTGCCAACTTTCCTTTCTATCGAAGTGTATGCCCAGATAGGTAAATCTGTCTGTCCGCCTGCCATCAAGAAAAATAGCAAACAAAACAGGTGATGGACAGAATGTGGATCAATGTCACACATTCACCCCAGTCCAAAGATCTGGGCCCAAATCCATCGTTTTTTTGCACTCCACACCACCCTGGGTTAGACAATGGCGATATGCAAATCAGCTCTGACCCTGTGCCCCATGGGAACAGTCCAGTCCGAACTACAAAAGCCATGTCCTTCCCAGAACGGAATCAAGCATCCGAGGACCGGACCGGTTTCGAGGTAACACCTCTCATCAGCCCGGCTAGCTTGACTCCAGTGGTGTGGAGTGCCTGTGTTTTTTGTAATTTTCTCCCATCAAGAAAAATAGGACAGGAAGTCCTCTTAGATCCCGTCCCACATGACATTATATATGTTTTGGGAATATTAATTTTTAAACCCCTATCTGTCATGTAGTTAGCGAATTTAAGGACAGCTTTCTGCAGTCCAATTCTAGTACGGGACATGATGGCAGCGTCGTTGGCATATAAAAATAGTGGTGTAGGTGTTCCCATTATGGTTGGATAATCGTGTTGAAACTCCCTAAGATGTTGACTGATCGTATTTATGTAGAGTGTGAAGAGAAGGGGTGCAAGAATGCACCCCTGTCTCACACCCCTTTTAATGGGGAATTTTCCTGAACACTTACCCAGTCTGCCATAACGGACCCTAGCACCTGCTCCCCTATAAAGTTCTTTAATGAACTGGAGAATTTGATTGTATAGGCCCAAGTCTATTAATGTTTCCCATAAGAAGTTGTGGTTGACGCAATTGAAAGCAGAACTCAGGTCAACAAAGGCAATAAAAAGTTTTCCTTCTTGGCCTGTGTGTACTTTGAAATTGTCAGTGCAGTATTTAAGCCCTGCTCTATTGTGCCCTTCCCAGTTCTAAACCCATATTGCAAATTTGATATGATGTCGTTTTCTTCATCCCATGATTGGATCCTGTTTAACACTATCCGACCTGCTACCTTCATAAGGGCATCAAGCAACGAAATTGGACGGTAGCAGGTGGGGTCATTACGATTACCTTTTTTAAAAATTGGAACCACTATCGCTTCCGTCCAAGAGGGTATAAGGCCGTGTTGGTTTACTTTATTTAAAACATTTGTTAGTAGTGGAGGCCACAGATCAATTTCTTTTTTATATGCGTCTATTGGGACATCATCTGGGCCCGGGGCTTTACCCGAGGGACTATCACTAATAGCTTTTAAAACCTCCCAGCAGTTAAAAGTGATATCTAGCGGAAATACAGGGAGTGGGAGTATGTCAGAGTGGGGATTCGACAAACCCGTTCCAAAGTTTGCAATTTCTGAAGGGGTCACTTTATCATGAAGATGTGTGAAGTGATTGACCCATGTTTCCCCATCAATCGCCTGATCTATGATATCTACATCTCTATTTGCTAGGTAGGGGATATTAACAATTTTCCAGAAAGCGGTGTTATCCCTGCTTTTGGAGGCATCCCATAAAGCTGACCAAGCCGCCTTCTTAAATTGATTTTTCCTATTCTTAATTGCCACTTTATATTGTTTCCTGGCTAGCCGAAGCGCAGGCAAACATTTAGGTGTTTTGCTGCAGTGCCCTTTTCAAGAGAGTGTGTGCTTTTTTACAGTTTTTATCAAACCAGCCATGCAATTTGTTGGAGTTTATTCGGTGTTCCTTGGTTAGTAATTTCTTCATCTCACCCTGAACTTTAATAAAAGAACTCACAACATTTGCTGGTTCCTCTGTATTGGATAGGCAGACAAGAAGATCTTCGTGACAGATCGATTCCAATTTTCGTAGGAAATCAGCTGGGTTCACCTTATCCCACTTTAACGTGTATCCGTTACAAGTGGCTAGTTTGATTTCCGGATGGTATAAAAAAAATTCTTTCAGGGTCTTAGTTTGTCCTCTAAATTTTAAAAGGAAGGAAATGGGATAGTGATCGCTAAGGATTAGAGGAAGGGCTTCCCATGAGGAAATCAGAGCTGCATGGGAAATTGTTAAGAGTGTAAAATCAATCGTTGAATTTCGGCCCCTGCCATTAAAAGTAGGGGAGAACGAAATGGCTGGGGAACATAGTTCATTTATGTATGAAAAATGAAAATAAAATAATATGCTATTAAAAGCATTTCCAGTTTTGGAATGAATAAAATGGGTGGGAGAGTCCTCTTTGTGTTCGGCTAGACCGCACATGTCAGACGAACCATAAGGGCAGATGGTACAGTTAAAATCTCCCAACCGAATAAGAACCAACTCCCCTCGTGAGTGGTCCTGAACAGTAGATAAACTACTTTTAGGTTTATCCAATTTTTTATCCACGTTATTTATGGGCACATTATTATAAAAATTAACTATGGTCATGTTTTTAACATGACCCCCGCTAATATTTAGACTCTGATAATATTCTGTAGATATTACGTTTAACATTTTAATTCCTCCTGCCGTGGAAACATACGTGCACAACCCGCCGTTGTTTCTACCATGGGTGGTTATTATAGCAGGGGTATGTAGGGTCTGATAGCCAGTTATATGTAGTTCATCCAGCGCCCATGTTTCTTGAAGGCAAATTATATCATACTTATGGATAACATCTAGCCAGGGTTGATAGGAGATTTTACTGGCTAGCCCTGCAACATTCCAGGATAGAAAGCTTAAAGAACATTTTTTCCTCTGGGGCAGACTAGCAGTATTGATGTTATCACTAAGATTTATCATCGATAATGGTGAGGGTAGGTCTGCCTCGCCTAACAGGTTAAACCTTTGCACTTGTGGAAAAATTTTGGATTTGGGGATGTCCAGCCTGTATATAGTTCCTTGTTCCTGATTTTCTTCTCTCCTGTTTTCAGGAGATTCCTTAACTGGAGATAATCTCCCGTTGTTACTTGAACCAACCAGTGGGAGAAAAGGGGCGATCAAAGTTATTTTCTGTACCCTGTTTCTCCCACTATTTCAATCCAAATCATCAAGAGAAGTTAGCGCCTCGTAATGATTGTATAAAGGGATAGACCAAGATGGATTGAACGTGAACCTTTGAGATCTCCCATATTGATGGATAAAGGGCCTATCTCTGTGGGAAAGTCGCGGGTAGTATACCTCCTGCCTTCTATGAACCGAAGGGGTTGGAACTGGTGAAAAGAGACTAAAATTATTCCCAGTCTTGTTGAGGGGTCTAGATAACCCCCGGGTTACCAAAGACTGTGGGTAAAAATAGCTCAAATCACGGGTGGATATACCGTCGCTGCCTCTATCCACATACCAATCTGTGATATGAGTAACTGCTCTTCGGTCCCTAAAATTTATAATCAAGATATCGCCCGGTATGTCCTTTGGCCTGTGGCCAACCCAGGCCAATCTTCTCACAAAAATAATCTCACCATTTATGTTTGGTGGCAATGGTCTATTATTTTTTAACCAATAGATGGCCTTATTTTTTAGTTCCGGGTAGGCTTCCATTTTCCCTAGTGCCAGCTCAGGGACGCCAGTGAGAATTATGACATAAGGGGCAGCAGCTGGGGGAAGATCTATATGTGCACCTGTTTTATTTGGATTTATAATCGGAGGGTGTCCCTTAGTGGGAAGAATATTTAAATCTTCCGGGATTTCTCTTGTATCGGCTGCTTTTGCTCCTGTCTTAATTTTATGAGTACTATCTGTTGCTATGGACACTGAGTTAGACTCCTTAGCGGTATGTGGAATCTCTAATGTTTCCGCTGTTTTATGAGCATCCCCAGGTATCTGGCCGCTAGAAATATTCGGTTGTTCGGATGTCAACAGTTGCTTTAAGAGTTTGGCATTATTAGTTGTAGCTTCGGCCACTGTGCTCAACTGATCAGATATCCTCTTAACTCTTTCTATAAGGGGTAAGAGTAGGGATTTTACTAAGTGCTCAAGATTGTTCATTAGATCGTTAGAATCTTTGGACAAGGGTTCTTTTCGTAGTGTACCTTTAGACTTTGAAGGGCTAGTATAGATTTTGGCTGTTTTCGGGGGTCTACCCTGGTTACAGGGCCATCCCCTTTTTCTCTTAGTGGTGATACACTGCCCTTTTTCTCCTATTTTCGGGTTTTTGTTTCTGGGTGTTTTAATTTTTTCTGGTGACTAGGGAGATACGTCCAATACTTCTAAAGAAGTATCAAAACTGTTGCTAATTGCTCGTGCCCCCCTAGTTGAAATCGAAGATGTGGTACGGTCTTGGAGAAGTAGTGCAATACTACAATCTTTTGTCAGGGTTACTTGGGGGGGGCGGGGATAGAGCTGTAATTAAGGAACCCAGAGAGGAGTTTCTGTTTGCTAATTCCAGGGACAATCAGTGTTCTGCAATCGCTATCTCCTGATTGATCTTTGAGGCTGCCTTAGTAAGAAAGTGGTCAAGTGTCCGTTTGTTTGACCCTCCCCCAAAGAGTTCCTACCCTTAGTTAATCGTGCAGTCATTGTTCTTAATGGGACTGGCAGCAAAGTCTAACAAACCGCAATTGTGACTCTTATACAAAATAGTGGGATAATAGATTTTGTTGCATGTATTAAAAAAAATAAAAGTGCAACGTAAAGTTCTTACTATAAGAGGAGTGTCCAATGTCCACAGATTGAAAGGGGGGGGCCCCGCCCGGCCTCGTTTGGCCCCAGACGGCCACAGACGGTCTCGCCCTTGTCCCGGGCTTCTCCCGGGGCGGGAGTTTGGTGTTTTTATGCGCCTCCGGGCGCTGGCTGCAGGTGGACGGTGTCCGGCGCGAAGGCTCTTTGGGGCTGTAGTCCCCACCTCTCAGCGGCTGCGACGCGGGATGGAATGGCATCACTGGCGGCGGGGGGGACCTGGACAAGAGCAGGAGCCCACAGCAGGAGAGCGGAGGAGCCGCGGAAGACCTGGGCGTATGGCAGGAGCCCGTCAGGTAAAGCGCCACAGAAGCAGGCAGGGTCGGCAAATTACGAGCGGAGGGTTGAAGTAAGCCATTTGAAGGATGAGATGGAAGTGAGTAAAAAGGAAGGTTCGATAAAATCAGGGTGTCAAAGGAGAGCAGAAGATGACGTCTGGATTTATCCAGACGATAGACCGGTCATGCCGGATTGCTTGCTCTCGCAAATGGCCAGTATGTACCATGGAGATACACACATAGGAAGAGATGCCATGATCAGACTCTTTAAACAAAATTGGTACAATCCGAAATTTAGAACTGTCGCAGAAAGTCTTTGCCAGAGATTTTTAATTTGTCAAAAGATAAACCCAGGTAGGAAAACAGTGGTCAGCTGGGGAAAAATTGGAAAGGCAGAAGGAACATTTGTGAGTTTGTAGATTTTATTCAGTTACCACCATGTAAAGGATTGAAGTACATTCTTGTCATAGTATGTTTGTTCTCACGATGGGTGGAGGCATATCCTACTATAAGAAATGACAGCATAACAGTTGCCAGACTACTATTAAGAGAATTAATTCCACGTTTTGGTTTTCCAGTAACTGTGAAATCAGATAGAGGATCTCACTTTAATAATTAAATCATTTGTTTAATCTGTGAAGCATTTAAAATTGAACAAAAACTGCACTGCACATACCGGCCAGAGGCTTTTGGAGTGGTAGAACAAATAAATGGCACAATAAAATCGAGACTGGCAAAAGTGTGCGCATCTATATCACTGTGTTGGACAGAAGCATTACCTCTTGTTCTGATGAGACTCAGAAACATTCCTGACAGAAATACAGGGTTGAGTCCCCATGAAATACTCATGGGAAGAACAATGAGATTAGCCTTAATACCAGGACACAAACTGTTGAGCAGAACTGATGATCTGGTATTAGACTAATGTTAAAGATTGGCTGACCTAGTGAGTTCTATCTCTCACCAGGTTGGAGAAGACGCAGTTGCCAGGCAGCCGGGTCAAGCACATGATCTCAATCCTGGAGACTGGGTGGTGGTGAAGAATCACACCTGAGAGTTGTGTCTAGCACCCAGGTGGGAAATACTGAGACAGGTGATACTGGTTACAACAACAGCAGTGAAATGTACAGGTTTGCCTAACTGGATACATGCTAGTCATACCAAAAGAGTACCAGCTCCTGAGGAAGGAAACCCACAACTGATACCAGCAGTTGGGGATGCTGAAGGTTGTGCAGCTGATGAATCTAGAATAACAGACTCTGAAGTAGCTAATCAAGATCAACTGAGCACAAGTCAGGAAGACTGGATACCAGTGGTTGACGTACCTGATGTGATTATCAAACCAAGAAGTAGAAAAAGATTAGAAAAGCAAGAAACTAGAGAGGACCAGACAGGTGTAGAAAGAAAAAGCTCAGAAAAATGACTTGAGATTGTTGGGAACCCTGAGCAGGATCAGATAAGGAAAGAAAAAGCTACTCAGACAGAGGTGAACCAAAATATTCATGGATCTGAGGAGGGACAGTTAGGTTTAGAAGAACACGTTCAGGCTGCAGATAAGCAAAGCGCAATATGCCCTGAGCAGGATCAGTTAGGGAAAGAAGAACAAGTTCAGGAAGAAGAAGAAAAGGTTGAAGCAAAACCTGAACAGGAACAGATAGAAGAAGATGAACACGTTCAGGCGAGTAGTGTCACAATTATAAGTCCTGAACCAGGACAGATAGAGAGGGACTCAGAAGATGAAGAAAATCAAATTGTAAACTACAAAAGAGGGAAACCAGGTCTAGAGTGTGTGTTAAATACAGAGGCTGATGGCTAACAGCTATATAGAATGAATCATATCAGGCTGAGAAATTCCCATCCGACCACCCTTATTGGCGGAGTATCGTCATGTGGGAGTTGGTACATGATCCTGATGCCGCCCCAACCATCCAGAAGATGGTGCGGATATGGATCTGTGAAAATTCTCTAGCCAAGATGGTATTCAAGAAGTGGAGAGATGGTTACGTGCAGTGCTCAAGTAAAAGTGAAGCTAAAATTGACTACTTAAACAAAAAATGTGTTTATTGGAAATTGTCTAAGTGTCAAAATTAAAACCACGCCCACATAGAAAAATTATAACTATAAAGTGGCGCTGTGCAGGTCGGTCAACATGTTTCAGCCAGGGTGGAATAACTTTCCGGCTTTCGTCAGGACCAATAGATGTTTTAGCTACTGCAAGTTTAAAGTGTAGTGAAAGAAAAGAAGATTCTTAAAAAATACTTTACAAAGTAATATTCTCCTTGGATCTTGGAGCCCCAATGTATCCTGGAGAGTTACTCCTTTCTTTTTCTTTTCCTGTTGTGACACAAAGCATACAACAAGAATATAGACAGAATGAATATATATACAGCCATTTTACATACAGACACTGTAAAAACTAACACACTTGCATAAGTGATATTTCACTTAGCAATTTAACAACAATCAAAGTTTCTCATATCCAGGGGAGATATTAGTCTCTACTGAAGTACTCACCCAGCTTTATGTGGGGATAGACCTCACCTCGCCCGGCAACCTACTCGGGAAATGGAGGCCCGCTCTATTTTGCGAAAAGAAGGGAGCATATTATTTATCATATAATATGTCCAGCTCACTGGCTATGCATAAATAACTAACAAATTTCAAAATAATGGACAGCACACATACAACAAAAAGGACCAGCCATTTTAGGGACCATAAAAATACTGGTAAACAGCATAGGTTTGACTAATTACATAAATACTACCTAGATAGGCAGTAGCAAACCTGTCTAAAGACCTTGTCTGTAAAACAAGGGGTTGCCTATGTCACAGTGCACCTAGTTAAATCAATGGTGATTAATGGGTGTAAAGGTACAAAGAAAATTTTGGGTATAAAGGTACAAAGAAAAGTTTTTAAAGAAGGGAGTTTGCCTTACATATTTAAAATTGCCTTGCAACTTAAGACTAGAAAGACTCTCTTAAGAGTTTCAGCCCAAGACTCAAGGACATATGGTAGATTGCCCTACATCTTAAAACAGGTCCTGCAGCCCAAAGAAAAAACTCTTATCAGGCATACAACCAAGGGAATTGGTGCTGGAGAACTCACCTGTCTGTCGGTACCTCTTGCAGTCATCCAAGAGGAAGTGGACCGCCCTTTCCTCTTTATATACTGTTACTGATTGGTTGTTATAGGCACTTAATTTGTAATAAACCAATCGGCTTGGGAAACTATCACCCGCTTTGTTTGGTAATGGAAAGCGATCCCCCGTTTTGTTTAGTAATGCACACGCGCATTACTGCTGCAAGCGTTATTCCCCTTTTACCGCGCATGTGCAGTGTCCAGCCGGTTGGGACGCGATCATATTACAACGCACATGCGCGAGAGACCTCTGTCTCATCTGAACGCTTGATCAATACTGTATGCGTGTGTCAAAAAAAAGTATACAACGCGTTACTCGTAGGGAAAGCGAGATTTGGCGAACGTGAGGGTGATAAATGTAATATATACAAATGGCATTTGTTTATGTTGTGGCATAGCTTTTTGTTATTGATAAATACTGTGGGAACGCGATGTTTGACAGCGCGCCAGCGTGAGAGACCTCTGTCTCATCTAGGCGCCTGGGCTGTTCTATATTCGCGTGTTTTGCCTGATATACTTAGCGCTACCCTCAATATGTGCCAAGGAATGTAAATACTCATGAGGAGGATATTTAAACCTTTATGTACATATGTATAGATACATATAGCATTATTCTTGATGGATGATGTAATCCAACTGCTTAAAAAGTTGTTTTGTAGCGTGTTTGTGATTTTATAAAGGAATTGTGTACACTTTTACTTTAGCAATATGGATTATATTATACCTGTATCAAAATGTGGTAACTGAGTAATTGTCGGATCATATGCTATAATGCCTGAATTTAGTGGAGAATAATTTCATACTCAGTGTGGCATATACCCTACTTTTCACTAAGGACTGATAAATATACCTCATTTTGTCCCATATATACTGATATCATCATGTCTTATTAGGACTATAGGGAAACCCAGGGAATTGCGTCATTAAGGCCTCTGTGTCACATTGAAGCTTGAAAATCCATTTTTGCTCTTTCAAAAATAGAAAGCCTGACACATCACTAATGTGTGATGGGATGAACGGATGTTCCAAAATTACCCACCGCAAATCTTCTGCCTGATGTTTGTGAGAGATGAAGTGGTTAGTGAGACAAGTTGACTGCTTTTGGCGTCTGATAGTACTCTTGTGTTCACTTACTCGAATTTTTATTTTCCTAGTCGTGTGGCCAACATATCTCAACGAACAGGGGCACGTTATCATATATATAACCCCTTCTGTATTGCAATTGGTATGTCGTTTCAATAACCACGGTCTGCCAGTGCCTATGTCCACTTGATCAGTTTTGTAGGTCTGTGGACATACGCTGCACGTGCCGCATGGAAAGTGGCCACGTACAGGGGGAAGATTCCACAGTGTATTGGTCGCATCAGTGGTCTGCAATCTTGGCCTCGTGTGTACTAAGGTATCACGTAGACTGGGAGCTCTCTTGAAGGCAAAGAGTGGAGGTGTGACTGTGGTATGTGCTATATTCAAAATATTCCAATGACGTCTGATGGTCTTTTGGATTTGGTTAGAGAGTACACTAAAGGTACTGACAAAAGTTAGTCTCTCTAAAGGTGGTTTGTCAGTTTTCTTTTCCAACAATGCTTCACGATGGTTATTGGAAGCTCGTTTACGTGCTCGGCTCACTAGATGGCGAGGGTACTCTCTTTCAAGCAGTTGTTTGGACAGATTGGCGGCATGTTTTTCATACTAGGTTTGAGATGTACAGTTTCTGCGTACTCGCAGAAACTGTCCCACAGGTAAATTTTCCCGTAGAGCTCGTGGGTGGTGGCTATTGAATACGAGGAGTGAGTTCCTGGACATTGGTTTCTTGTAAAGTTCACTCTCAAGTTTGCCATCCCTAGGGAAGATTGAAATGTCTAGGAATGGAAACTGTTGTTGACTATACTCAACGGTAAACCTCAGGAAACGGTTCTGCTGGTTGAGCCATCCATGAAATGCTTCAACCTCAAGTGGTGTGCCTCACCAGACCACCAAAATGTCATCAATCTACCTTTTCCATAGCAATACCTGGTGATGGTATGGGTTGCTATGGTTGAGTACATGAGTTTGTTCGAACAAGTGTACATAGAGGTTGACCAGGCTCGGAGCGAAAACGCTCCCCATGGAGGTCCCGGAGGTCTGGAGGTAGATCTCATCCTCAAATTTAAAGTAGTTCTCCATCATCGCCAATCTGGCGCACTCCATGATGAAGTTAACTGGAGTGATGCTTTTTAGGTCACGAGCATCCAGGAGTGATCTAATGGCCTATAGGGTTTCTTCTTGAGGAATACTGGTGTATAGTGACTCGACGTCAAAACTGACTAAAAGGTCAGTTCTGACGTCAAAGTCTACCTCTGGTAACAGCCTGAGTACATCAGCTGTGTCTTGCAAATACGTGGGCAGCTCTTTCACTAGAGGCCTAAGAAAAAAATCCACAAAAGTGGATAATGGTTCCAAAAGGGAACCAATCCCCGAGATAATTGGACGTCCCGGGGGAGCCTTGTTGTCTTGTGTATTTTGGGCAAGCAGTAGAACCCTGGCATCACTGGATTCAAGGTAATCAAAAATTGTGCTTCATGAGGTGTGATCCACCCTTCAGCATTGCCCTCGTCGACCAAGGTCTTAATCTCCATAAGTAACCTCGGGGTTGGATCACTAGTTAGACGGCGATAGGACTTTTGGTCGTTTAGCTGTCTTAGGCATTCTTGACGGTAGGTTGTCATGTCCATGACAACCGCGGCACCACCCTTGTCCGCTGGCTTAATTATAATTGATGGATCGGAGGACAGACTAGTTAAGGCAAGTCTTTCCTTAGTTGGAAGATTTTGGAAAGTCTGTTGCTTGCTTTCGAAAAGAGCCATAACCTCATGTGTTACAGCTTGTTCAAAAGTACTCACTTTAGAAGGTACTTGATGTGCCAACGGTGTGAACAAGGATTTTGGGCGTAAACCGGTATTCTTGGAGCTCTCATCTCTCACATCATTCTCGTTTGATTTAAAAAAGAATTGGAGACGTATTTTTCTAAAGAATTTCTCTAGTTCACATCTAGTTTGAAAGGGATCACCTTTATTGGTGGGAACAAAGCCCAGTCCTTTGTTCAAAACAATCTGTTCGTCAGTGGTTAATTGTTTAGAACTAAGATTGACTACTAAGTTCCTGTCGTCTCTGTTGTCGACATCTGTTGTGCTACCCTCCTGCTCCTGGTATTCTGGAAGGGCTGTTCTGGTTCCCAGTGTACGTTTTGTTGCCCTCTTCTCCTGCCGTAGCTGCGTCCTCGGCCCTGCAATAAAAAAGAAGGGTCTTGAAAAAATTGTGGGTATTGTGGGAATCCCTGCATCTGTTGTGCAAAAGGTGGTGGTTGGTAACCCCAGGGTCCTGGTGGCCACCATTGACCTTGGTTTTGGTATGAGCCACGCGCTCCTCTTCTTTTATTAAACCTGCGTTGTTGACCCCTTCCTCTTCCTTGTAAGGTGGTTGGGTCAGACCCATCAGATTCACTACCCGGATCTGACCCTGAGGAGGAGTAGTTAGAGCCGTAGCGTCTCCCTTTATTATTGAATTCAGGGGCGACCCAAGTGTCGCTAGTGTAGGGAAAGATTTTGGTCATAGAAAATGTATCCAAATCTTTTTTGAATTTCTCTACTTTGATGGCAAGGATGTTGTCGCCATAATCCTTATTGCTCTTATTTGTTTCATCTAGGTGTTTCTTGAAAACACTGTTAGTCAAAGTAGTCTTAATTTTGCCTTCTAGCAGTTGGATTTCTACTAGGATAGTGTCTGCTACCCGTTTGGCCGTATTGACGATGAGAATCAGCCAATCACGCGTGCATCGCCACGCTATGAGTGACCAATCTCGAAGGAATAGTTTGTCAGTGAGAAAGAGTCTCAGAGTATTTGTGACGATCAGGCCAGTCATTGAACATTTGCCCCGTAGGTATTCTGCCATAATAATGCCATGTGTAGATGTTCTAGAGTGATTTTTCTTTATATTCAGTAGGGTTGCCCAGTCATCTTGTGTACTAATAGTTCTTTCAGGTACATGATCTAAGATGCTGAGTTGTTTTCCAAAATGAAGTTAAGTGCCTATTCATCAAATGCTAGTCCTGAAAAATCGGCCATTTCTGATGGTGCGGCTGTCCAATACAAAGAAATAAGTGAGCGAAAATAGTGGAGCAAACTAACTATGTTTACAACCACATATTGCTGCCCCGCAACCAAAGTTGCTCCAAAATACAAAAAATACTATAAAAGGGGGGCAAGGGAAATATTTATCGACCTAGTATCCCATTTCCCTATTCTACAACATAAACTACAAAAGAGGGAAACCAGGTCTAGAGTGTGTGTTAAATACAGAGGCTGATGGCTAACAGCTATACAGAATGAATCATATCAGGCTGAGAAATTCCCATCCGACCACCCTTATTGGCGGAGTATCGTCATGTGGGAGTTGGTACATGATCCTGATGCCGCCCCAACCATCCAGAAGATGGTGCGGATATGGATCTGTGAAAATTCTCTAGCCAAGATAGTATTCAAGAAGTGGAGAGATGGTTACGTGCAGTGCTCAAGTGAAAGTGAAGCTAAAATTGACTACTTAAACAAAAAATGTGTTTATTGGAAATTGTCTAAGTGTCAAAATTAAAACCACGCCCACATAGAAAAATTATAACTATAAAGTGGCGCTGTGCAGGTCGGTCAACATGTTTCAGCCAGGGTGGAATAACTTTCCGGCTTTCGTCAGGACCAATAGATGTTTTAGCTACTGCAAGTTTAAAGTGTAGTGAAAGAAAAGAAGATTCTTAAAAAATACTTTACAAAGTAATATTCTCCTTGGATCTTGGAGCCCCAATGTATCCTGGAGAGCTACTCCTTTCTTTTTCTTTTCCTGTTGTGACACAAAGCATACAACAAGAATATAGACAGAATGAATATATATACAGCAATTTTACATACAGACACTGTAAAAACTAACACACTTGCATAAGTGATATTTCACTTAGCGATTTAACAACAATCAAAGTTTCTCATATCCAGAGGAGATATTAGTCTCTACTGAAGTACTCACCCAGCTTTATGTGGGGATAGACCTCACCTCGCCCGGCAACCTACTCGGGAAATGGAGGCCCCGCTCTATTTTGCAAAAAGAAGGGAGCATAATATTTATCATATAATATGTCTAGCTCACTGCCTATGCATAAATAACTAACAAATTTCAAAATAATGGACAGCACACATACAACAAAAAGGACCAGCCATGTTAGGGACCATAAAAATACTGGTAAACAGCATAGGTTTGACTAATTACATAAATACTACCTAGATAGGCAGTAGCAAACCTGTCTAAAGACCTTGTCTGTAAAACAAGGGGTTGCCTCTGTCACAGTGCACCTAGTTAAATCAATGGTGATTAATGGGTGTAAAGGTACAAAGAAAATTTGGGGTATAAAGGTACAAAGAAATGTTTTTAAAGAAGGGAGTTTGCCTTACATATTTAAAATTGCCTTGCAACTTAAGACTAGAAAGACTCTCTTAAGAGTTTCAGCCCAAGACTCAAGGACATATGGTAGATTGCCCTACATCTTAAAACATGTTCTGCAGCCCAAAGAAAAAACTCTTATCAGGCATACAACCAAGGGAATTGGTGCTGGAGAACTCACCTGTCCGTCGGAAAATCGAATTGTGCCACAACTTAAGAAAAATAAAAGAACACTTGAGAGAGACGGGGAAAGTGAAAGTGCAGTGCAAGTTAAAAGGGTTAGAAAAGGTGATAACTGGCCTAGTTGTGTCAAAAGATTAAAATATCACCTAAAGACAATAAGTGAGGAACCTGAACAAGTGAATGAAGTCACCAGTCAGTCAGGACAATCAATTGAGAAACCCAGGCGAAGAAGTCAGAGACTAAAAATACTGAATAATACATTCAAAGGCCCTGAATAGACCTATGTGATTCTTGAAGAACTTGAGAATTTAGATTTAAAAGAGTAAAGTGAAGGAGATATATTTACAGAACAGATTGACGAAGGAGAAGTAAGACCTCCTTGAACTAATAAAAGAATAAAAATTACGAAAATAAAGTGAAAGAAAGAAGAGAAATCTTCTTAAAATGGCTGAAGATAGAGTTGTTGGAAGACCAAAACGAAATTGTTTAAAGAAATGTTGTAGAATATGTATATGTAGCGTTTTTATTAGTGATTGTAGTTTAGTTATTTTTAACTATAGCAGATCCTTATTTGATGAAAGTAGAAAAGAAAAATAATACTGACACAGATGGAAAGTTAGCTAACATAAAAGGAGATAGAATAGAATTAGACGCATCAGATGAGTTAGAAATACACCACACTGTGACAGATAATAACAGTGCTTTAAATGTATTCACCAAGTTATTGTTTCAATATGTAGACACTATGAAAATTAGTGATTGTTAGGTAAGTATGACATTACCAGCCTCAGTAGCAGCAGGTGCCACATATCACCATTTACCGCTAACATATGGTATTTCATGTAGTGTATTAACAAGTCTTTTTTATAGAATAGGAAAGTTACAATATTACTATTGAAATTTAGATGTGATGTTTTCAGAGGTTCCTATTTGAAAGAGTATGAATCCAGTACTTAGCAATCAAGCTGCACAGTTTATGGGTGAATTTTTCTTAACACAAAAGGCAATAGATATAGCAGAAGCCCATAAGAATAACCTAACTTGCTCTTTAAAAGAAGAAGAAGATATGTTTTTGAATTTAGTAGAAGAAAGGAGACAGGATTTTCAGAAGAAGGCAATTTAACAGAAAAGCCATATTCCACCATGAGCTGAGAAGGAAGGAATTTATACACCTGGCAAGTCTCATGCTGCGATGTCTCCAGATTTCGAAAAGATAGGGAAGATCTGTCTCCATAGATTAAAGACTGACTATAACAACAGATTTATTGGTTCCAGTGAATGTGAACATAACCTTTTGATTCTTGGTGGTTGAGGGCTACAAGGGGGAACTGATCTAGTATTTCCTGGAATTTATTATGTATGTGGGGATAAAGCTTATTTTAAGCTACCAGCATGATGGTATGGGAGTTGCTATTTTGGAATTGTATTACTAAAGTTTATCATGTGAAAAGAATAACTGAAACAATGAAAACAATAAAGAACTAATCCGTAATAAAAGAACCAGTTTTTCTGAAATAGTAGGTGACATATTTAGTGCATTGATACCTACAGTGGGAGTAATTCTGAATTCACGTAGAGTTTGTCAATTATCAACAATAGTTGATCGCTTATCGACTGATACTGCTGGAGGTTTTCTAATGATCAATACAGAATTGGTTGCAATTAGATCAATGGTTTTACAAAATCGACTTGCTCTTGATATAATATTGGCAAAAGAGGGTGGAGTCTGTAAAATGCGGAAAGCGCAACATTGTTGGACTTATATTCCGGATAAAAGTGTAGAAATTGGAGGGTACATTAAAAATATCACTAAACTGGAGGAAGACTTGAAGCCACTGGAAGTTGATAATGTATAGAAGAAATTAACAAATAGCATAACATCAATAGGGTTTTGGTTTGCTAATATAGGTAAAGGAGTTGTAGCCCAAATAATACTACCTATACTTGGAATAACAATAATAGCTTTAGTAATAATGATATGGTGCAAATGTTGTAGAAAGAGAAGAAGGTATGAATAAACAGGGAAAGAGAAGAAAACATGAAGAAATTAAGCTTGAAGAAATGAGAGGAGAATTGGACAAAAAAATGAAAAATTTGAAAGATAGAGATGAAGTAGAGAATGAAAAGACAGTGAAGGTCCTGAGATATGTTAAAGTTGGCATCTGGTTGGGCATGGGTAGTTTATGATGTCATAAAGGGGATTGATGGACCTTCGAAAACAGATCAAGACTACAGATAATATAATCTAAGATTGAAGGCTTGTTGGGACCCAGTCTAGTGTATGCCGCCGGTATACCTCTGTTGATTCTCCCGTTTAAGGTAATGCCGTTAATTTCTTCGATAGCTGACATGAGCATTTTCCCCCTTCTATCTACTTTTATCTTATTGGGAAACACTGGAGTTGGAATAGAGCAAACTTCTTCTTGAGGATGTTTTCCCATGTTGTTAACTAAAGCGTTAGAAATGTTTCCATTAAAATCCCCAGCCATAATGTAAGGGGCCTGTGAGATAAGGTGAAACGCGGACTGGTATTGACCGCGCTGAAGAGACAGAAGCCTGTCCTAGCACTCCTGCAAGAGACACACTTAACAGGGGGGGGCATCCAAAGCCTTGGATAGGAGAGGGTACAAAATGATAGTTCATTCAGAATTTACGTCAGGATCTCGGGGTACTGGCATTTTAATTCAGAAATCCTCACAATTCATTCCACTAAGCACCAAGACTGACGGTCATGGGTGCTTCGCGGCCCTGCAGGGACAGTGGGAGGGGCGGCTCTTGAATCTAGTTTTAGCCTACATCCCTCCGGCGCTCCACTCAGTGAAGCTCCCGGCATTAGGAGAATTTCTACTGTCCCTTCCCGAGGGAGATGTCATTCTTGGGGGGGACTTCAATGCCACTATAGATACGCAGATGGATAGATTCCCGACGACGGCACCCTCGGGAGGACCTACTCGCCTCCAACGATTCTTGACAGCTATGGGTTTAATCGATATATGGCGACATGCTCACCCTCAGACGAAACAATACACCTTCCACTCCACCGTCAATGGAAGCCTGTCGAGAATCGACTACTTTTTAGCACTGGGCGATGGTATACAACACGTAGACACCATAGACATTCACCAAGGGGTATATCAGATCACTCCCCAATCACCCTAACAATTTCCACTCAAGAGAAGTCTCGTAAACAAATCTACCCCATACAAGCCGCATACTTTACGGTCCCTCAGGTTAGGAGAGCCTTCAAAAAGGCAACAACACAGTACTTCACGGAAAATGTTGCTTCGGTACGCTCCCCAGAGGTTCTGTGGGAAGCATATAAGGCAGTACTAAGGGGGCAGGCCATAAACTCGATCACGGGCTACCAAAGGGAGAAAGCAACCGAGCTAGCTAGATTGGAATTGGCACTGCGAGATATGACGGCAGAGCACGAGGCCCACCCCACTTCAGACACGTCCCACGCACTACACCTCCAGCAACAAATATACACAGACCATGTTCGGAATCAAGTTAAGGGGCACATAACTGACACACACAACAGGATTTATGAGGTGGGAGATAAGACGGGTAGGATTCTGGCATGGTTGGACAAGAGGGGGGGGGTTCCAGAGGCATCCAACAAGTGAGGGACAAACTGGGAGAGGTACACACGAGCCCTGAACGAATAGTGGAGGCGCTCGCAGCACACTTCGAAGAGGTGTATACCCCAGAGAGAGAAGTAACAGCAGAGATGGCTAGGGCGGCTTTAGAGCCGATAGGGGTCCAGACACTACGTCCTGAGGTAGCAGCTGAGTTAGATGCAGATATAACTACGGAAGAGATCCATATGGCCATACGTGCACTGAAGCCCGGCAAGGCACTTGGGCCAAATGGCATCCCTATTGAGTGGTACCAAGCAACGCCGGAGAGGTTAAGTAAATACCTATTGGCAATGTACAAGGACTGTTTAGAGAGGGGCGTGCTTCCACCAGATCAGAGACTGGCCACCATAGTAGCAATCCCCAAGCCGGGGAAACCACCGGAGGATTGTTCCTCATACCGCCCTATCTCATTACTTAACGCAGAAGCTAAAATCCTGGCCAAAATCCTTGCTGCCCGACTTGTGCCACTTCTGCCTGACCTCATACACCCGGACCAATCCGGATTTATGCCTCACAGAAATACGGCACTGAACTTACGCCGATTGCACGGGGTGCTGGCAAAGGCGGATTCGATCCCTGAACAGGCGGTCGTACTGGCCCTGGATGCAAAAATGGCCTTTGACCTAGTAGAGTGGAACTATCTGTTTGAGGTCCTTGCTTGTTTTGGGTTTTGGCTCCAAGTTTATAGCATGGGTCAGACTACTGTACACCAACCCGGTTGCACAGGTGGTGGCAAATGGACACATCTTACGAACATTCCCTCTGGGGAGGGGTACCCGTCAGGGTTGCCCCCTCTCACCATTACTCTTTGCAATCGCATTGGAACCACTAGCTACTTTGATAAGAACCACACCACTACAGAAAGGAATACGCCGGGCGGAGGGCTGGGAAGACCGGATCTCCCTATATGCGGACGACATGCTGGTATACCTAACAGACCCAGAACATGGGGTGCTGGCGCTCCTGACTCTCTGTAATACCCACGGCAGGACATCGGGATACACACTGAATTGGAATAAATCGGAGATGTATGTCCTGAAGGGCCCTATCCCGGCATTGAATGCAGAATGCCCCCTAAGGGCAGCTGGCTCTTCCTTCAAATACTTGGGCATTCATGTCACAAGGGACCCAACGGAATTTATGCATAAAAACTTGATGCCTCCTATGGAGCGACTTAAGCAGGACGTTAAGTTTTGGGCGGGGCTGCCTTTAACGCTGTTGGGAAAAGCCGCACTTTATAAGATGATGTCTTATATATACTTGAGAACACGCCATTCCCGGTGGCACCAGGATACTTCAGGAAAGTAGCGGCATTGGTGTCCAGTCTGCTGTGGGGAAACCTCCCAGCGCGCATTGCGCAGGCCAAACTACATAGAGGATGGTTTGATGGAGGAATAGCGCTGCCTAATCTGAAATTATACTATTGGGCAGCGCAATTGAAACCCATTAATCAATGGTTACATGCTCCGCAAAATGACCCAGCATTCCGGGCTGATAGGGCGCAAATCGGCACGAACAGCTTGCTGGCCCCGCTGTACGACCAGGGAAGAGTGCGTAAATTGGAGGGACCCACTAGACTCACTGCAGCGCTATGGCATACAGCGACAGCGGCGCTAGGCTGGAAAGGGAAAATAACAAAACTTACACCACTGTGGGACTCCCGAGCCCTAGGGAACTTGAGGAACAGCAGAGGCTTCTCACATTGGGATTCTATAGGGATATTCACGGTAGGGGACCTATGGGAGAAGGGAGAGGTGGTTCCATTTGACAGATTGAAGGAACTATGCGACCTGGGAGTGAGGGAGTCGTACCAATATGTACAGATACGACACGCGCTACTCGCTGCTATCCCCCCCCCCGACACGGAAGTGCCGGAATCCTCCCCGCTTGAGGACTGCCTCTTCACAGATTACATGATTGAACATGCGAAATCACTTACATACCGCAAATGCTTAACAACTTACCGGACCCAATGGCTCTATTGAAGGAAAAATGGGAGGGTGACATAAACGAAATGGACGAACACGAATGGAATGAGGCAATGGCATCACCAAAAGAAGTTGGTATCCCCGCGAGACTAAGACTCATACAACTAAAAGTATTGCATAGGGTGTACTACACAAGGACGACACTGCACCACATTCACAGAGCACAACATCCTTACTGTCTTCGTGGGTGTGGGGAGGAGGGCACATTCTTCCACACATTATGGGATTGCCCACGTATCCAGGAATACTGGAGGCAAATAATACGTACTATATCACAGGCATTAGAGACCTCCTTGGTTCCCGAGCCACGAAAATGCCTGCTGAATATATGGGACTCCAACGATCTGTCCAGGTACGGTCAACTCTGGGCTACTTTAGGTATGATAATAGCTAAGCGAGACATTGCGCAGCGCTGGGGGGCGGCGGAAGTACCAACAAAATCACAATGGTGCTTAAACATGGATAGGATGATGGTGACGGAAAGGGCGGTATACTCTGGCCGGGCCTGTCCGGGGAAATGGAATAAAATTTGGACCCCGTGGAATGTATATAGAGGGGAGATCTGTGATCCCTTATTGGAGGACGATCAAACATCATCGGACGAGGAAGGGGAAGAGGACTAACAGACTCCACGGAGTTGTACAGGGAAGGGAGGTCACGATCCACGGGGTAGATCTAGGACTTCGATGGAGAGCAGTGGGGGGACCTGGAGGAAGTGACACCCAGGGAGCTACTTCCAAGAGAGCCCAATTACTCCTAACATCACGTCTCTGCGCAGTCGGTGAGGGAATTAGTATAGGTGTGCACTGAGGGAGCGCTTCTTGACACAGCTAATGCGAATAACCACTAGGAATAGACGACCGTAATGTGATTTCTTTATGTTTTTTGTTGTTGTTTTTGTTTAAAAAAAAAGAAAACCAAAAACCTGTATTGATCAACAGACTATTTTGAACAAGGTACCTTCTTTTGAGTCAATTTGTAATTATTATTGCAAGAGAATTGCATTGAGCTTTAAGCATTACCCTGACGCACTGAATCTATCAAAATGTGATTGCGGCCAGCCCTATGGGCTGTAGGCCAAAAGCTGTGTGAAACTAAAAGGTACAATAAAGGTTTTTGAAAAAAAAAATCCCCAGCCATTATCATCATTGGATATCCCTTTGCTTCTATTATAAATTCAATTTTCTTAAATGCTTTTGTCAAGAGATGAACTTTTGAGGGTCCTGGCGGGAAGTAAACATTAAAAAGTAAGAGATTTGAAAGTGGTTCCAATCTTTCCTTCCGGCACCTGATATTTATACATTGCACATTTGGCAAAGAAAGCTCAATTTCCTCTAAGTCCCAATCTATCTCTTCTCTTCGAAGGATTGCTAAACCGCCTTTTGCGTGGCCCCTTCTAGAGGCCTCTGCTGCCTTGACGAGCACGAAATAATGTTTTTGAGAGAAAGATGCCAAGGACCATGTTTCTTGTAGCAGCACAATAGAAGGTACATTTTCTAATATAACGGACATCTTATCTATAGTTTTTCCTGCGATGTTCCATGATACTATTAGTTGACTATTGCTAAAAAGGCAGCTTCAGTTCCTTGTCAGACTTATTCCTGTTCAGAGATCCCGCGATCCATGCCCTGAAATTTTCATCCAATAATGACGTTTTCCTTGTGTCTGAGCCATTCCAAATTCGCCGAGTTCCATCTTTTATCGAAAGCGATAGAGGACTATCTTGCTCGGATTTCCTTGTTTCACCTCCCGTGCCCTGCTGGTTAAGGTTAGCAAAATTGGCCCCGTCTTCTTCATCATCTTTTGGTTGATTACGAATTGGGCTGGTCTGTTTAACTATTCCAATGTCGAATACGTTTTTATGGAGAATGTCTTGTGCTTTAATTATTATATCTGGAATTATGTTTGACCAGAACTCCACGTGGGCCACCGAGCAGAGCAATTTATTTGGAAAAGAAACTAGTTTTATTTCTTCTGTGGTTAATGATTGTAGAAATCTAATTTTGCATAATAAATCGGCTATTCTCCCGCGGTTTAATGGATAATTACCGCTGGGAAAAATGTCAATAAATACTAGGGTGCTTGAGTCTGTACGTTCCAGGCCACTCCGATGTTCTTGGTTAGCATGTTCAGCTTGAAAATTAAGTTTCTTCATTTTTAAAGGTTTTATTGAAAAGTTTTGTGCTAAAGGATTCAAATCTTTTGTGGTTTTTACTTCGACTTGAGGTGCTATTGAAAGCTGCTGCTGAATAATATTTGAGTGTTCATTTCTGCTTTTCTTGCCTGGATTAGTTTCTTCCGTTTCTTGCTCTGAGACGCTTGTCTGGAGAAATTTTACTTTTCGCGCGGATCTTTTTTTTATTCTACGTTTAGTTCTTTCCTTTGATGTTTTCTTCTTGTTAATTTGCCCATTCTTGTGAGTCTCCTTTTTATGTGACATTGTCTCAGAATCAAGTTGTGGCATTTTATTCGGAATGAGGACTTCCTCTGACCCTCTTCTGATTCTCGATTGTGAAATAGATAAATTAATTTTCCGGTCTTTTACTTGAAAAATTGGAAAAAGAGGTATATGGTTTTGAGTGGCATTTCTCTTTATATTCACAGGGCAAAGGTCTTTAGAGAGTGATGAAGGGAATGTATTTCATCACTAGTGGCACAATTAGATTTTTGATTCCGTTTAGATTGGGTTTCCCCGTCTGGATCGCCTTCTGCTCTACCCGCTTTCCGTGTATCGGAGAATTGCTAGAGGCTGGGGATTTTAAATTCCACTTGTCATCTCTGTCTATGTCAAGCTGTAAATTGAATGGCTGCAATTGGGCTATTTGAACAGGTTGAATGAGTTGAGTCAGTTGTTTTTTCCTTTTTTTATCAACCAGATATTGTAGGATTCCTGTTTGGGTTTCTAATATCTGGTCCGTATTTTCCAGGTTCTTTTCTAGAAGTGTTAACATAAAGTCCATAATTCTCTGCAGTGATAGTAGGGTACCTGATACAAGGTCTTGCCTGTTTACAGTTTGGGGCACAATATAAGACGGAAACTCAGAGGAATATGAGAAATCATGTTTCATCTCGACCAGATTACTAGGAGTACTAGATAAAATATGTACTGACTGTTTTTTTAAATCTCTTTTATCGGGGCGGCGAGACGACGTCACATTGATGTCTGGAAGAGTGAAATCAATCACTGCTATTTGTCTAGGACCCTCCTGTGACTCTATTTTGGCCTTATGCCCCGAGAGATGGAGGACCTTGAGTGCCCCTTCCAACGCCCCATTTTTGCATACAGAAAGAACCGCAGTTTAGGCCAACACATTGTGCGAGCAGATCTCCCCAAGTCCCCACCCAAACATGATCTCCGTGCTTTATGGGACATGAAACCGGTAGAGGGACACCATAGATGTGGGAATTGCGTCTCGTGCAGTAGCACCATTGAGGGGAGTGAGTTTGAACACCAGGGAACTAAATGGAAACATCTGGGCTTTTCTAATTGCAAAACTAAAAATGTTATTTATGCTTTGATCTGCCCCTGCCCTAGGCTGTATATAGGGAAGACAAATCAGCAGGTTAATCTGCGAATAGGACAGCATCGATCAAGGATTAAAAAAAGAATATTAACAGCCCCGGTGGTAGAACATTTCATTGAAATGTCCCATAATGAGAATGATTTCCAGTGGACTGTTCTACACACCATGAACCACGTACAGCGCCCTGCGGACATTGAAAAAATGTTACTCGAGAAAGAAGCATATCTGATTTTGAAATTTAATTGTACGTTGACTGGCCTGAACACCATGTCAGAACTGTCGAGAATCTGAGACTTGGTGTCATACTGCCGTGTTGCCACTATTGCGCTCCATTCTTCAATGACCTATGAGGAAATTTCTGTAACCCACAGCGCTTTATTCATTTAGTACATACATTTGCCTTTCAATGCTTGCTATTTAATTCACCTTTGATTGACTTGATTACATTAGAATGTGGTTGCACTTCAAATCCCAGAATGCACCTCAGCCTAAGTAGCGCTACCCAGCAGTGTTCCTTTAAGTATGTCGATATGGCTGCCGCCCTTTCCTGTCAACATTCAGTGAGAGACAAGCACCGTCCTTGAGCTGCCTAAAGAAAAGGTCCTCGAGGTGAGTGAAAAAACGGAGTAGTCGATCTGCTTAGAGATCTCCAGTGGCTGTGCCTTCCGCTAACTAACTATCCGCGCGTCTTTTCAGACCACGACGGTACGTGACTGAAAAGCGCCGAGCGGAATCAATTTGCTGCGAACCCTGACAGCCCCGGCTGGGGCCGCGGAGTGGGGGCGAGGCGCGCCAACACCAGCAAAGACCAAAGGTACATTCTAGCAGTGTGCATTAGTGTGCTAAAACGCTAAGCCTCTTTTTTGTCAAACATTTTAAAGGGCTCATATTTATTTAGCGCTTTGCTCTTTCAGGAAAAAAAAGGGTAGAAGTCGTTGCTGCCTCCAACATAAGAGCGTGCAAGGTATGACAACTCAATTAATGAACATATTGCGTTTTTCATGAGAATGAAACCTGCATGTAAATACGGAAGTTTCCCCCTTGTGACAAATGGGTACATATTTCCCATGCAGGAATCCAAGAAAAGATAATCCTCCGCCCCCCAGCCCCTTCTGGCCACAAAATCGAGCCATAAAAGGTATGAACCTTTCAATATTATCCCTGTCTTACAAACTAAATATGGGATGTGATTCTATACACTGGAGACTACATAGTAAATAGACACAACACCTCTTTTCCAGGTTGGTGTTGTCTTTGAAGTTACCTTGGTTGTGCCCTGAATAGAGGATTTGGTCCACTAATTGAAACCCATACAGGCCAACCTATTACCGAGACCCAGGTACTTTTAAATTCATTCAAACGGTTCTTCTTTCCTTGAAGAGGCCATTTGGTTGTATTAAAACAGTTTGTTTTTTACATTCCAACAGAACAATACCAAGAGCCCTGATGATAGTTTGGTAACTCCATGCCCAAACTTGAAACGCGTCCGTGACTGAAAAGCGCCGAGCGGAATCAATTTGCTGCGAACCCTGACAGCCCCGGCTGGGGCCGCGGAGTGGGGGCGAGGCGCGCCGACACCAGCAAAGACCAAAGGAAAAAAAAGGGTAGAAGTCGTTGCTGCCTCCAACATAAGAGCGTGCAAGGAATCCAAGAAAAGATAATCCTCCGCCCCCCAGCCCCTTCTGGCCACAAAATCGAGCCATAAAAGGTTGGTGTTGTCTTTGAAGTTACCTTGGTTGTGCCCTGAATAGAGGATTTGGTCCACTAATTGAAACCCATACAGGCCAACCTATTACCGAGACCCAGAACAATACCAAGAGCCCTGATGATAGTTTGGTAACTCCATGCCCAAACTTGAAACGCGTCGGCAATCCAGCAAGAGTTAATTATATACATTGAATGTGTACTAAAAATAATTCTGCCTAACGCTTGTTTGCTCTTGTTTTGAATTGGCTCTTCTTTTCGTATTTTTGATTTGTTTGTATCAAATTGTCCAATTGTGAAGTTTATGGTCCAGCACTGTATTATTTGTGGGATGTTACATTTGAAATCTTTGTTTCACACAGTCTTTTTCACACAGTATGTTAGTATCATTGTGTAAATGTAGGTTAGTGTTAATTGTTAATAATTGTGTATGGTGTATTATCTATCTGCTAAACAAAATTGTTTTTTGAAACATTTATAATGAAAAGGGTATAAATAAATATACCGGACCAAATTTAATGTTTCCGTTTATTGGGTCCCTCAAATTTAAGTAATTGAGTGAGGGGGCACATTTTGTTTGTTCTCATTGTTTACAGTTTGGGGCACAATATAAGACGGAAACTCAGAGGAATATGAGAAATCATGTTTCATCTCGACCAGATTACTAGGAGTACTAGATAAAATATGTACTGACTGTTTTTTTAAATCTCTTTTATCGGGGCGGCGAGACGACGTCACATTGATGTCTGGAAGAGTGAAATCAATCACTGCTATTTGTCTAGGACCCTCCTGTGACTCTATTTTGGCCTTATGCCCCGAGAGATCTTTGCTAGGCCGAATTTCTGACGTTTCTTTGAACTTAGGGCCAGATGTAGGACACCAAACACCGGTCGGTAACGGCCGATTTCGGCCGTTACCGACCGGTATTTGGTGTCTGATATGTAGCGGGCCAATATTTACAGAATCGGTATATTTACCGATTCGGTAAATT
The DNA here is from genome assembly GCF_964263255.1 of Lissotriton vulgaris. NCBI lineage: Eukaryota > Metazoa > Chordata > Amphibia > Caudata > Salamandridae > Lissotriton > Lissotriton vulgaris. The sequence goes on from NW_028252742.1 coordinate 1,747,034, forward strand.
TACCGATTCTGTAAAATACTGATTCAGTAAATTTACCGAATCGGTAAATCTACATGTAGGTGGCACTGTAAACAGTGCCACAGGCCCTTCAGAATTCGTTACTTACCATGACATACTATGTCAGGAATTCCTGTGTACATGCACATCTGTGCATGTACACCTGTGACATGTGGCACACAGACATGCCCTAAGGGCATGTATGTGTGTCACATGGCACACAAGCCAGAATCAGGGGTGCAACAGGGTGTCAAAGTGACACCCTGTCCGCCATGCAAAATCGGTAATTTTACCGAATCGGTATTTACCGATTCGGTAATTGAAATTGATTCCTATGGGCCTCAAGGCCCATAGGAATCAATGGCAATTACCGAATCGGTAAATACTGATTCGGTAATTACCGAATCATACAGATTCGGTAAAAATTACCGATTTTTTACCTACATCTGATTTACCGACTCTAGAATACCGAATCGGTAAAATTCGGTATTCTAGAGTCGGTAAATCAGATTTACCTACATCGGGCCCTTGATCTCTTGGGATGTTGCTGAATATTGGGCTTTCCAGGGGTCCGTTGTTTGAATACTTTCCTGCGCAACATCCTTGTGTAGTGAGAAATTAGGCTCTGAGCTCTCTTGTCTTTCCACTACTTTCTCTTTATCTATGGTAACAGATTTCTCCTGCTGATACTGTAGGAAGATTCCTTTTGAGGTTGTTCTTATAGATGAAAAAAAGTTTATTGTAATATTCTCTGTAGGCGCTCCAATCTGAGACATTTTACAAATGCTCTTATAATTGACTGATGCTCGTGTAGTTCCCACTTTTTTCATATGAACTGTACGGGATCGCAACCTTTTATAGGCCATGTTGTTTTTAGCAGAAGCTGAACAGAGTAATGTAATCACAGAGATGGATCAAACTTTATAGACGCAATGCAGACACTCTTGCTTCTTAGCAGTTAGTAACCGACTTTTATGGTGTATGTAATATAATTCAGGGTTTATCAATTGTCCCCTTGCGTTTTGTCTTTTTTAAAGACGTCAATATATCCTTTTATCTAAAGATCTAAAGAGATACTCAGAGTCCTGTGGAAAGTGGAAGCACTTAAATGCTTAAGTCAAGTCCTGGGGCGGGGGCGGGAGCGCTGCAAGCCGGGCAGGCTTCCGCGGTAGCTCCTAACATGCTCTCTGCAACGATGAATGTTCTGTTGGGTGATGCTAGAAGGCAGCCTCCAGCAGGCGTATTCTTTACAGCCCTTTACAGTCCCCTTCCTTGTCACCACGTTCTCCTTGCCCTCCTTACTTGATGCTTTTTGGCTCCAACCTCCTGCCTCCTGTCACCAGCCGCCCAGTCGTTTCTGACAAATTCTGTCTCAGCCTCAGTGCAGCCTCAGTGCCTCCCCTCCCCCCAGGTTACTCCAGGCTCAAGGCTCCAAACTCCTTGAAGCTACGTACACCTGGGACCACTCCCCGAGGCACCCTCGCCCCGGGGGTACGCCTTCTTCTGATACCGGGCACGGGTGCACGAGTACACAGGAGTACACGGGTGCCTGGGGAGTTGGAGATCTAAGGATCCGGGGGTCCCGGGACCAGGCGTAGTGAGGCTTGGAGTGGAGTGGTGCAGTGCAGCACTCTCTGTGCCGATTTCGAATTCCGGCACTTCCGCGGTGACAGCAATAGTGAATACACGAACTGGATCAAAAAGCCGGGCTCACACACTCACTTGTAAACTTTGTAATCAGTAATTCCCTATTTAATGGTGCCGGTTGGTAAATCCTCCTGAGTGTGAGGTATAGTGAATCAACAATAAATGCGACGCCCCCAGTACATGGGGAGCATCCCCCATCCGCACTTGAAATTCGAATTCAAAATAATTTATTCAAGATGTGTTGAAGTAATTGCAAGAATTCTCTTTATTTTATTTTCTTTCTATGATTCGGTTCATATTCACTATGCAGTGTCTATGATCTTTTTAGTTCATTTTGTTCAAACTCATATATCCATAACATGAATGTGCGCAATGTATTTTGGTCTGCACCCTTCATCAGGGACTTAATCCTACGAAAATAGAAAATACTTGAACTCAGTTCAATACTGTACAATGTTTACATTCACGTAAATTAACCATGTTAATAATGGTGATAAAGGGTAATAGCTTATATATCCCCAATAGATCCTGCATGTTGATAACAGTCAAAAAGAAATCTGTAAAAAGAAAAACCTGGATATTGTGACGAGTAAACAAATGCAGCATGCATACTCGTGAAATGTAAAAAAGTGGCACTGAAAACATTTCAAGTGCGGATTGGGGACACTCCCCATTTAATGGGGACATAGCATTTAAGTTAGCACAAGACCCGCATCTGGGCATACTTTTGCCACCTAGGGCAGTACATCAAGCACACAAAAGGTGATGGAAGGAATGCTTGCAATTTGTGTGACCACTGTCAATAGCTCCGGGTAACATCCCATCTCATTATTCTTTTGCCACCTCAGTTTGGACCCAGCCATATGCAAATCAGTCATATCCTGATCCTCATGTGAACAGTCCAGTACAAACAACCAGGCCAGGTCCTCACTGAACCGAAGTTCCATCAATACATTCTGACTCGCAATTCACGATCAGCTGGTGCTATGTTGCTAAGGGTTCCTCCGCAACAAAAGTGTTTGTGTGGGGGGTAAATTGCTCGCAGCGTCTGAATCAAAGCTTTGGAATAAGCTCCCATTGACTTTACGGCTTGCATTCACCCTTCTCAAACTCAGGAAGGCCTTAAAAATCTGGCTTTTCAAAAAATCAAATTACTTGGCTTTAGAATAATGCTTAGGGCTCCCTAATATTACCCCATGGTAGTCTAGATCTACCTGTATTCTCCCTCCCTGTTCAGGGCTGGACTAGCCGTAGCCGGCACCGGGTGTTTCCCCGGTGGGCCGGAAGGGTGGGGGCCTGTTTTGGACCAGTTGGGGCAGTTTTTTAGGTCGAGGACTGTCACACTGCGTAGCAGTGGGCGGAGCCCAAGATTTAATGTTTCTTAGAGGGGGCTTGGAACCCGCCCCTCTTTTCCATTGGCTGACCTAGTAAATGCTGGCCAGCCATTGGAGGAGAGGGGCGTCACTCCCTTTAAGCCCCGTCTTTTTCGGATTCGGGGCGTGTTTTTTAGGTTCTTTCTATCTGTGACGTCATCCGTCACTCAAACCTAAAAACACGCCCCCGATTCTGAAAATTTCGGAGCCTTGCGGCAGCCATTTGTGCCCGACCGCATCCGGCCTTGCACCATTGATTTTCAATACTGTAAACCAGTGACTTGCAGGACTCCGTTTTATGTATTACAGCATACTCTGCTTCCTGTCTCTTTGTAGAATCTCGGTACAAAGCCAGCTGGAAACTGGTCGGCCTCGCGAACGGATCCTCCCCCCGGCTTGACCCTGAGGAACCGTGCTGCCCGGACGCTGTTTTCCCGCGTGGTGAGTGATTCCCTCGGTCCCCCCCCCCTCCTTCTCCTTTCTCCTGGGTCCTTCCATGTTTTCTCGTTGTCGGGGCTGCCTTTCTGTGCGGGGGATGGGTTGCGGGCATGGGGCGGGGAGACCAAGACCTGTGGGGGAGGTTACACGGTGCAGGGATGTGGGGGGTGGGCCTGGACGTGCGGGCGTTGTGGGGAGCGGGGGTTCCATTCGTTATGCGCTGGCCTGTCTTTTGCAGCGCAGGCTTAGGAGAGGAGCTGTAGTGCTAGTGCTCCGGGGGATGGGGTTGGGCCCCGCAGGCGGGTGTCGTACTGGCTGGGGGGGCCTTGGTTACGCTCGAGGGTAGCCCCGCAGCCAGATAGAGAAAGAACAGAGGAAGAAATGCGGTGAAAAGGTGGGGGACTGCTTTTGATGTGCCCCCTCTGTGCTTGGGGACCTGCTTGCCTGCTGATTTCGTGCAGGGGCTGTCGGCTTTAGGTACCGCCCTGTGGGGTGCCCTGTCTCACCCACGCTGCACCTGGATTGGACTACAATACTCCCCCGGTTCGCTCTCTGGGGACTTCAAGTGATTGGACTGTAGCTCTCTCGCTGGCTCCTCGCTGTGGCAGGCCTGCATGCTTATGATATGTGTGTATGTAGAAACGGATGAATGTGTGTGTGTAAGTGCTTGCGTGCCGCTGTATGTGTGTGTGCATAGGTGCATGTGTGAAGGCATGCTCTCTTACCATGGTGTGTGTGTATGCAGAAACGGATGGATGTGTGTGTGTGTAAGTAAGTGCGTGCCGCTGTATGTGTGTGCGCATGGGTGCATGTGTGAATGCATGCTTTCTTACCATGACGTGAGTCTGCATAAACGCATGGACGGCTGTGTGTGTGTGTCCATGGGTGTCTGTGTGAATGTGTGTGAGTCTGCATAACTGCATGGACGGCTGTGTGTGTGTGTGTGTGCATGGGTTTTATGTGTGAATGCATGCTTTCTTATCATGGTGTGAGTCTGCATAAAGGTATGGACGGCTGTGTGTGTGCATGAGTGTATGTGTGAATGCATGCTTTCTTACCATGGTGTGAAGTATGCATAAATGCTTGTTTACTGTCACGCTATGTTTTTCGTTGGTTTTGCAGTACAAGGTACTGGTAGATGCAGTGACTGTCCTTACTGATTCATTGATTTTCAATACTGTAAACCAGTGGCTTGCAGGACTCCGTTTTATGTATTACAGTATACTCTGCTTCCTGTCTCTTTGTAGAATCTCGGTACATTAATAAACGTGATTGAGGGTTTGAAGGACTGATAATTTTGGGTGGATGTGGTGTGGGTCAGCAACCTTTTCCGGGCCTGAAGAAGTAAAGAATGTGATAGTCATGTTCTGTTGTGCTGCTAGGAGTGGTGCAGTGTGGATTGAGTGGGATAAATGGTCAGATGTTGCAAACTTACTGGTCATCTCAACTGAGTGTGAGCTGCATTATCTGTTACCAATTCTGGTTGCTACACTGGGGGAGATATAGGGCCTTTTTGTTTTCATCCAAAACGTTTGAGTTGTACCTGCTATTTTTGTCATTTTGGAATTCTGATGGATCGCTTAATAGGTGACTGGTCTTGAGTTTCTGCGCATGGCATATGTCAAATTCAATCTCATCTGTGTTAGAGACATGTCTGTTTTTTATTTTGAGTTTTCTGGTTCCTGAGCCAAATTGTGATCCGGTGATTGTGCCTGCCTTTTTCGTGCCTCTGTTTCCCTGCTTGTGATCCGGTGATTGTTCCCGCCGTTTTCGTGCCTCTTTTTCCCTGCTTGTGATACTGTGATTGTGCCTGCCGTTTTCGTGCCTCTGTCTCCCTGCTCGTGATCCGATGATGGTGCCCGCCGTTTTCGTGCCTCTGTTTCCCTGCTTGTTGTATGTTGAGCTCTTCCACTGAATAGTTGCGGATTCAGCATCTGTTATGTGCTTGCTCCCCTGGCTGTGCTTGCTCCCCTGCCCCCTCGCTGTGCTTGCTTCCCTGCCCCCTGGCTGTGCTTGCTACCCTGCCCCCTGGCTGTGCTTGCTCCCCTGCCCCCTAGCTGTGCTTGCTCCCCTGCCCCCTGGCTGTGCTTGCTCCCCTGCCCCCTGGCTGTGCTTGCTCCCCTGCCCCCTGGTTCTCCTGTCCCCTCGCTGTGCTTGTTCTCCTGCCCCCTGGCTGTGCTTGCTCTCCTGCCCCCTCGCTGTGCTTGCTCTCCTGTGTGTGTGTGGCTCTGGGTGTATGTGGCTCTGGGTGTGTGTGTGGCTCTGGGTGTGTGTGTGGCTCTGAGTGTGTGTGTGGCTCTGTGTGTGTGTGTGTGTGGCTCTGGGTGTGTGTGTGGCTCTGTGTGTGTGTGGCTCTGTGTGTGGGGGGGGCTCTGTGTGTGTGGGGGGCTCTGTGTGTGTGTGGGGGCTCTGTGTGTGTGTGGGAGACTCTGTGTGTGGGGGGTCCGTGTGTGTGTGGGGGGCTCTGTGTGTGTGGGGCCCGGTGTGTGTGTGTGTGAGGGGGGGCTCGGTGTGTGGTGTGTGGGGGGCTCTGTGTGTATGGGGCTCTGTGTGTGTGTGTGTGTGGCTGTGTTTGTGTGTGGCTCTGTGTGTGTGTGTGGCTCTGTGTGTGTGTGTGTGTGGGTGGCTCTGTGTGGATAGCTTTTTTTGTAGCTGGCTCTATGTGTGGTGGCTCTGTCTGTGTGAGGGTGGCTCTGTGTAGGGGGCTCTATGTGAATGACTCTGTGTGGGTGGCTATGTGTGGGTGGCTCTGTATGTGTGTGGGTGGTTTTGTGTGTGTGGCTCTGTGTGGGTGTAAATGCAATAGGTCATGCATTTGCGAGTGATTAAGCTATTGGCAATGTAAATGACAATGCCATTTATTTATGATTTAAAAAAAAAAATGTCATGAGCAATGCCAATAGCTCTACCTTTAATAATGCCGAGACCATTGCATTGTAAATGCTTGTTGTTAGTGGTGGCCGGTTTTGCGGCAGTACTAAAACATCATCCCCCACTAAGAAAAGTGCACAAAACAGCGCTGTCCCGCCAATCCTGGGCCTGTTGGCCCTAATTGCCAGGGCTGGTTTGCGATCCCAGTCCTGCGCTGTCTCTGTTACTCTCTCAGCTCCGCTTGAGTTCTCAGTGCCAGGACACCCTATGGGAGGGGTAACATTCACACTTTATAAATTTATTAACAAGAACATCAATAGAGAAAAAATGATGATTAATTAAGTAAAATTACATTTGAGCTAGGAATATGGAGTATAAAAATCAACTATTAAAAACAAAACGTACATTTGACTCTAACAAGGTCTATGAAGCACATAACCCTCAAAAAGACATTTTCAAACCTATGCATGAACTCTCTCCTCTACAGGTAGGGTTACTAGATCCCTAAAACCCTCTCAAGAATGTTGCAATTAATTAAATGTGTTTTGCATGGACTACAGAAGTGCAGTCAAGAAAAGTATTGCTAAATGTTTGTTTGGATGTGTCCAGGCTGTGGTGGTAATTGGAATCCTGGTTGAAATCCTATTTAAAAGATCGAACACAAGCTGTAGGAGAGTAGGGTCTGCTTTCCTATGGTCACCCCACTGTTTGCCTTTTGCTTCACTGGCTTTCGACTTAATGTGGCTATGGGCCTGCTAATCAGACCCACAGCCCAGCTGCTCTCTGTTGGACCCGGCCCATTAGGCAGGTTCACCCCTAGACTTTTTGCGTTTTCCTAGCCTATTTATGGAACCTGGTATTGGTGATTTTAGGCCTCTGCGCACTTTTTCACTGTGGTACAGTGTAAAGTGCATGAGCTCTCTGTATGTGTGGTGAGTGACCTGCCCTCCCATAGGAATGAATGGGGAGTATGTATGCCCATGGTAGTTCCTGATGTGTGGGGAGTGCAGGGGCGAGTTTGGTATGTATCAACTCGTGAGAGTGAATGCTCCAAAATGATGTATGCAGCATGGCTGTGTCTAGTCTAGAAGTCCTACTTTTGGAAGTTGGCATATTTGTGTAAGTTGGTGCTAGCGTGTGATTGGCTGGTGAGCCTGGCCCAGAGTGCATGGGCCTGCTTGTGGATTGACTGTCTGGTTTGAGGATGACAGGGGCTGGAGAGCCCAGGAGGTTGTCTGAGTCAGCCCATGGATGAAAGGCAGCATCTGCTGCCAGGGAAGTGGGAGGAGATGGCACCTGATAGTGAAGGGCTGTTCCTGTGTAACTACAAAGCTGGCTCCACCTCCCGCTGGGCGACTGACACCTCTGTCCCTGATACTGAAGGGGACTTCCCTCTAAACCAGTCCAGCTGGTTCTCACACTGCCTGCTTCAAAGGACTTCAAAGAACTTCAAAGGTTTTGCACTGTATAAGAAGGGGTTGTATCCCCTTCCAAATTGTTCTTGTTTTCAACTTGAATCTGCCAGGGGCTGCTGCTGCTTGAGCTCAGGGGAATCCCTGGCTCTGCCCAGCCCTGGGCACCTGATGGACTTTCCTGGAATCCTGGGGGACCCCTCTGCCTTGCTGGGCTGATGGGGGGGACTTTGCTTTGCCCCCTGTGACTCTCTGGACCTTTGTGCAGCATGGTGGAGCTGCATTTCTGGAAGGACCCTTTGTACTTTTTGTTCTAGCGCTTTGGGAGCGCTTTATTGCCCATAGCGCTTTCGAGCGCTTTATTTTTGATTCTAGCGCTGAGGAGCGCTTTGCCAGCCTGGCGAGTGCCCACCTCGCTTATTCTTACTTTTTATCTAACTTCGGCTGCCCACGCCAGTATTACCGATATTTTAAAATGCCTCCCCGCCTGCCTGCCTAAAGGAGAAGGGCCGCTGCGCTGCCCGCAGCGACCCGGAAGTGGATGGCCGGCCGGCCAATCCCAGCGCGGCCGGCCGGAAGTCCCGCCCCCGCAGCCCGAGAGGAGAGAAGCTGCCCGGGGGAGAGAAGAGGACGTATTGCGGCGGGTCGGCCGGGCTCCCGTGAGCTGAGGGAGCCCGGCGGCATCTGAGGAGGCCGGAGTGAGGAGAGGAGCGGCGGGGGCGCGAGGCACATTGTCGGTGCCTGCCCCCACCGCCAGCAGAGAAGAGCCGCCGTCCGGAGGAGCCGCCCCGAGGCCCGGTGAGTCTGGGCTGGGGCCGGGCGGAGTGGGGCAGAGCAGGGGAGGGGCGCCGGGACACGTTGTCGGTGTCCGCCCCTCCCCCGCAGTAGCGCGAGCTCGATGAAGAGAAGCCACGAAGGCTTCAAGGGCGGCCCCAGATGGCAGTGGGCCGCCCCAACGTTGCAGAGTGCCAGAAGGAAGCCATGAAGGCTTCATGGGCGGCCCCGGTTGGCAGTGGGTCGCCCCAACGTGCACAGAGCCCGCAGAGGCTCCCCCGCCCCATTTTATTGTATTTAGAGCCCTGAGAGGCTCTGGGGGGCATTTGGTGAAGTAAATGGAGAGTCAGGGCGGCCCCGGATGGCAGTGGGTCGCCCCAACGCTGAGAGAGCCTGTGTGGCTCAGAGGGGCCATATGTGTTTTTAAGAGCCTGTGTGGCTCCAACGTTTGACCAGTGTTGGCCAGAGCTTGTGTGGCTCCAACGTGCACAGTGTATGTGTCCCAGAGCCTGTGTGGCTCCAGCGTGGCGCAGTTTGCGCCCAAGGGTCAGTGAGGACCCTGTCGCAGTATATTTTATTGCGATGCCCAGGTGCCCAGCACTTTGTGGGCACCTGCCACGTTTAGGCTTTTTGTACTTTGGACTGGCGCTGCATGGCAGCACGCCCTGACTTTGGACCCAGGGCATCTTTGCCCCACAAGGCCAGTTGGCCTAGGGACTGCCACAGGTAGTGGCTTATGTAGTGTAGGCGCAATGTGATTTCTATGCTTTTAAATAGTTATTGCTTGTGTGAGTTTTTGCGCTATTGATTTATTAGGCACCTCTGAATGTTTATGCATTATGTGTCTTCCTTTCCATGCGCTGCACCTCTGAATGTTTAGTCATCATGTGTCTTCTTGCGCTGCACCCCTGAACGTATTTTATTGCATCATGTGCCCTATTCTTAACACCTCTGAATGTGTTACTGCATCATGTGTCTTCCTTTCCATGCGCTGCACCTCTGAATGGTTAGTCAATCATGTGTCTTCTTGCGCTGCACCCCTGAATGTAGTTTATTGCATCATGTGCTCTATTCTTACTCCTCTGAATGTAGGTTATTGCATCATGGGTAATGTGTCCTTTTCCTAGACCCCTAAATGCTGAGTGATACTTAGGTGGTTGTCTTTTCTACTCCTCTGAATGTAGGTTTATTGCATCATGAGTAATGTATTCTTTCTTAGACCCCTAATGCTGTGTGATACTTAGGTGGTTCTTCTTTCTTAGTACCGGTGGTCCTAGTAAGGTCCTGGTTCCTGTTACCAGTGGTTACTGGTTGTTATCTTTGATTAGTATTTTATGTTACATTTATTCTTCATTCTAGAAGTGATTTTATATTCTACACTTTATCTAGAAGTTCTATATCTGATTTTGACAGGCGCCCATGAGGCCCTGTCTTGTGTACATAATCCCTGTGAATATTACCCGTGCCAGTTGGCACCATGTATATGTGTGATTTTATCTGATGTGTTTTTACAATACAAAAGTTATTTTTATAATAACCTTGTGTGGAGTCTCTTCTGTGGTGTGCCTAGTATGTTGTTGCTGTTGTGCGCTGGCGCAAATGCTTTACACATTGCCTCCGAGTTTAGCCCTACTGCTTGAGCCAAGCTACCAAGGGGGTGAGCAGAGGTTATCTTGGCGTGTGACTTCCTTGCCCTGACTAGAATGGTGGTTTCTGCCTGGCTTTGGCGTCAGCCTTAGCCTACCAGAAATAGCCAGTTTTAACATTGTTGGTCAGCGGTGCGGATTTGGAACTTGTGTTTGCGCAGTGCCATAGCGACAACTGGCTACATTACAAAACTCTACAATTGTTTTTTTCAGATAGTCACATGTTTGGGATTATTGTTTTTGATATTTTTTTCCTCAAGAGTGTCATTTTCAAATGTGTTTCTGCGCTTTATGTTTAGTGGCAGATGAGAGAAAGTGACAGGGCGGGACGCCATTAGAGGGGGAGGTTCCCATAGATTAGGAATTCCTTGCTGGGTCCCGTGTCCAATCCCAAATCCTGTCCCTGTGTGGGTAGATGGAAGAGAGGGAGTGTGAGGAGAAATGACTAGCTCAGGAGGGTGGTTGTTCCCTGAGTGTAGTGTGTGTCTGGATTCCCCAGTGTGGTAGGATCCAGTGGTGGCAGCTTTAATGTGTCTAGTGTGTTAATTCCCATTCCCCGCTCCCAGAGTTTGGTACCTGTGTCACGTGTGGTCAGGTTGAGTGATCAGGGGTGGTGGAAACTGCCTTACCAGTCCGAGGGGGGGGAGTGTGCGAATGAGTGATGTGCTGAACTGGAGGAGTTGGTGTGAGTTTTCTTTTTGTTAAAAAGCTTGCATGAGAGGTGTACCTCTGGTGGTGTGCAGGAGGTCCTGCAGAGGCACTGGACAGGAAGGTGGATGTCTGGCGGTGTGCTAGATGTCTTGCAGAGGCATTAGGGAGTGGTTCCAAAAGGAGTGGCTTGTGTATCTGATGATCCTGTAAAGGGGAAGAGGTTCATGTGTAACCCAGCTTGGTCCCAGTAGTATGGTAGGGGTGTAGGGGCTCACGCCCTGTCTCAGTGGAGGTGGAGTGAGTGTGGGACGGTGTGTCCCACGTTGGCCTGAAACCCTATCTCAGGGCCTGGAGGGTTCCTTAAGGGAGCGCCAGGTCAGGGGCCTAAGCTGTACATAGGTCATTTGAGGAGGATCTTCCTGTGTCTAGAGGACGGGGAGTGTCTGTAACCAGAACTCCGGCGGTCCTAGTGTTGGGCAGTACCGCTCCTAAGTGGAGGGTGCAGAAGTCCTGGCTCACTGAGCATTGGACCGTCTAGAGTGCTTGACCATTTGTGGGGCCTCTGGAGGTCGTTCCCCGAGGAGGGGGGAAAGCCAGGTTGGGGTGTGGCCTGACCTGGAAGGAGTACTGGAGGAGAGTGTGTCGCTGATACGCCGCTGGCGTGTGCTCTGTCTAGCCTGAGTCATACTGGAACTGGAAGGGGGTACAGAGGGACGGTGTCCTTACTTCTGACCCCGGTGTAACCTGAGGGTTTAGATCTTAGGTTGGGAGATTAGGAAACTTCTAGGTCAAGAGGAATCTCTACCAAAGTGGATCAGCTGAAGAGACTGAGGGGGCTGCCCTTGCTGTGTGTTCTGGGGCTCACCTGCAGTTTGTTGTTTTCACTAAGGTAGAGGAAAGGGGGCTTTGCTGTGTGCAGTGTCCCCCCACCTGCTTGAAGAGGAACTGTGCTGTGTGCTTTGTACCTCCAGAAGTGAAATAGTTTCCAGGTGGTAGACCAGTGATGGAGTGAGGTCCTGATCTGGTAGGAGAATTGTGTTCTGGTGAAGTGCTTTTCTGTGAGGGTGCGGAAACCCAGAAGTAGAGGTAGGGTGGGGCATTCTTGCCCGTGACCTCTGGTCAGCCTGAGGGTATGGTCCCTAGGTTGTTGGATCAGTGGTAGTTGTAGCTACACTGAGAGAGAGAGTGGAGAATGGCTATTGTATGCCAGGGGTTACTACCCCCCACTCTGTGGATTAGTTAGGACCTGTGATTTGGATGGCCTATGGCCTGGTCTTGGCTGTGGATGACTAGTGTGTACCAGTGGGGTACCCTAGTTGAGTCAGAGAGTTATTATTTGGAGGAAACCATGTAGGTTCAGAGTGGCGCAAAACTGGACGGTGTCCCTGCTGTGCGAGGCCGTGTCCGTGGTTTTGTCGCCCAAAGCAGTGAAGCCCATCAGTGGTGTGATTGGTCTACCCTGCGTTTTGGCTGGAAGGGGGTTGTGTTGGACCCGGCCCATTAGGCAGGTTCACCCCTAGACTTTTTGCGTTTTCCTAGCCTATTTATGGAACCTGGTATTGGTGATTTTAGGCCTCTGCGCACTTTTTCACTGTGGTACAGTGTAAAGTGCATGAGCTCTCTGTATGTGTGGTGAGTGACCTGCCCTCCCATAGGAATGAATGGGGAGTATGTATGCCCATGGTAGTTCCTGATGTGTGGGGAGTGCAGGGGCGAGTTTGGTATGTATCAACTCGTGAGAGTGAATGCTGCAAAATGATGTATGCAGCATGGCTGTGTCTAGTCTAGAAGTCCTACTTTTGGAAGTTGGCATATTTGTGTAAGTTGGTGCTAGCGTGTGATTGGCTGGTGAGCCTGGCCCAGAGTGCATGGGCCTGCTTGTGGATTGACTGTCTGGTTTGAGGATGACAGGGGCTGGAGAGCCCAGGAGGTTGTCTGAGTCAGCCCATGGATGAAAGGCAGCATCTGCTGCCAGGGAAGTGGGAGGAGATGGCACCTGATAGTGAAGGGCTGTTCCTGTGTAACTACAAAGCTGGCTCCACCTCCCGCTGGGCGACTGACACCTCTGTCCCTGATACTGAAGGGGACTTCCCTCTAAACCAGTCCAGCTGGTTCTCACACTGCCTGCTTCAAAGGACTTCAAAGAACTTCAAAGGTTTTGCACTGTATAAGAAGGGGTTGTATCCCCTTCCAAATTGTTCTTGTTTTCAACTTGAATCTGCCAGGGGCTGCTGCTGCTTGAGCTCAGGGGAATCCCTGGCTCTGCCCAGCCCTGGGCACCTGATGGACTTTCCTGGACTCCTGAGGGACCCCTCTGCCTTGCTGGGCTGATGGGGGGGACTTTGCTTTGCCCCCTGGGACTCTCTGGACCTTTGTGCAGCATGGTGGAGCTGCATTTCTGGAAGGACCCTTTGTACTTTTTGTTCTAGCGCTTTGGGAGCGCTTTATTGCCCATAGCGCTTTCGAGCGCTTTATTTTTGATTCTAGCGCTGAGGAGCGCTTTGCCAGCCTGGCGAGTGCCCACCTCGCTTATTCTTACTTTTTATCTAACTTCGGCTGCCCACGCCGGTATTACCGATATTTTAAAATGCCTCCCCGCCTGCCTGCCTAAAGGAGAAGGGCCGCTGCGCTGCCCGCAGCGACCCGGAAGTGGATGGCCGGCCGGCCAATCCCAGCGCGGCCGGCCGGAAGTCCCGCCCCCGCAGCCCGAGAGGAGAGAAGCTGCCCGGGGGAGAGAAGAGGACGTATTGCGGCGGGTCGGCCGGGCTCCCGTGAGCTGAGGGAGCCCGGCGGCATCTGAGGAGGCCGGAGTGAGGAGAGGAGCGGCGGGGGCGCGAGGCACATTGTCGGTGCCTGCCCCCACCGCCAGCAGAGAAGAGCCGCCGTCCGGAGGAGCCGCCCCGAGGCCCGGTGAGTCTGGGCTGGGGCCGGGCGGAGTGGGGCAGAGCAGGGGAGGGGCGCCGGGACACGTTGTCGGTGTCCGCCCCTCCCCCGCAGTAGTGCGAGCTCGCGCTCGATGAAGAGAAGCCACGAAGGCTTCAAGGGCGGCCCCAGATGGCAGTGGGCCGCCCCAACGTTGCAGAGTGCCAGAAGGAAGCCATGAAGGCTTCATGGGCGGCCCCGGTTGGCAGTGGGTCGCCCCAACGTGCACAGAGCCCGCAGAGGCTCCCCCGCCCCATTTTATTGTATTTAGAGCCCTGAGAGGCTCTGGGGGGCATTTGGTGAAGTAAATGGAGAGTCAGGGCGGCCCCGGATGGCAGTGAGTCGCCCCAACGCTGAGAGAGCCTGTGTGGCTCAGAGGGGCCATATGTGTTTTTAAGAGCCTGTGTGGCTCCAACGTTTGACCAGTGTTGGCCAGAGCCTGTGTGGCTCCAACGTGCACAGTGTATGTGTCCCAGAGCCTGTGTGGCTCCAGCGTGGCGCAGTTTGCGCCCAAGGGTCAGTGAGGACCCTGTCGCAGTTTATTTTATTGCGATGCCCAGGTGCCCAGCACTTTGTGGGCACCTGCCACGTTTAGGCTTTTTGTACTTTGGACTGGCGCTGCATGGCAGCACGCCCTGACTTTGGACCCAGGGCATCTTTGCCCCACAAGGCCAGTTGGCCTAGGGACTGCCACAGGTAGTGGCTTATGTAGTGTAGGCGCAATGTGATTTCTATGCTTTTAAATAGTTATTGCTTGTGTGAGTTTTTGCGCTATTGATTTATTAGGCACCTCTGAATGTTTATGCATTATGTGTCTTCCTTTCCATGCGCTGCACCTCTGAATGTTTAGTCATCATGTGTCTTCTTGCGCTGCACCCCTGAACGTATTTTATTGCATCATGTGCCCTATTCTTAACACCTCTGAATGTGTTACTGCATCATGTGTCTTCCTTTCCATGCGCTGCACCTCTGAATGGTTAGTCAATCATGTGTCTTCTTGCGCTGCACCCCTGAATGTAGTTTATTGCATCATGTGCTCTATTCTTACTCCTCTGAATGTAGGTTATTGCATCATGGGTAATGTGTCCTTTTCCTAGACCCCTAAATGCTGAGTGATACTTAGGTGGTTGTCTTTTCTACTCCTCTGAATGTAGGTTTATTGCATCATGAGTAATGTATTCTTTCTTAGACCCCTAATGCTGTGTGATACTTAGGTGGTTCTTCTTTCTTAGTACCGGTGGTCCTAGTAAGGTCCTGGTTCCTGTTACCAGTGGTTACTGGTTGTTATCTTTGATTAGTATTTTATGTTACATTTATTCTTCATTCTAGAAGTGATTTTATATTCTACACTTTATCTAGAAGTTCTATATCTGATTTTGACAGGCGCCCATGAGGCCCTGTCTTGTGTACATAATCCCTGTGAATATTACCCGTGCCAGTTGGCACCATGTATATGTGTGATTTTATCTGATGTGTTTTTACAATACAAAAGTTATTTTTATAATAACCTTGTGTGGAGTCTCTTCTGTGGTGTGCCTAGTATGTTGTTGCTGTTGTGCGCTGGCGCAAATGCTTTACACATTGCCTCCGAGTTTAGCCTTACTGCTTGAGCCAAGCTACCAAGGGGGTGAGCAGAGGTTATCTTGGCGTGTGACTTCCTTGCCCTGACTAGAATGGTGGTTTCTGCCTGGCTTTGGCGTCAGCCTTAGCCTACCAGAAATAGCCAGTTCTAACACTCTCCCTCTAAATTCAGTACAATGCACTTTAGGTGTATTACCAATTGGATACTGGGTTACCTTATGAGTCCCTGTACAGTGTACTATAGGTACCCAGGGCATAGGTGCATCCAAGGCCTACCAGGGGCTGCAGCATGTATTATGCCACCCCTGGTAGGCCATTCACATTGACACAACTGGCTGATCACTCAGCTGGGGCAAGGTCATGTAATCACCCCTTGCACCTTATATCTAGACACATATACACCTATATATGCTTAGCTATATAAGCTCAAATACATTTACATAAGTCACTCATATGGCAGGCATTAACAATCCTTAAGGCAGAGTGCTTGGTTTTATGTGAGATGGTGCTCTAGCATGAGCTGAGCCTGTCTGCAGCTTTCGGAACCATGTCCTTATAGCTGTTCTAGCATATTGCCATACCATATACTCTTAAGTGCATTATGAACCTCCCGGTTAAATGCTAACTCTGGTTTGGCTTTAGCAAAACATGTCGAGTAAGGTGTCATACGATTTGGAATATAACCCCCTCGCCAGTTCTGGTGTCGGGGGTAGCATTCCCCCCTTCTACAGGGAGAAGATATGTTGTTCCTACTATTCCCGGTTAAAGTTAACTAGAGCCTCAGCATTACAAGATGGATGCTGCTGCCACAGACACAAGTCTGACCTCCTGCTGCTGAGAGTCCTTCCAGCGAGTGAGGCTTGGACAATAGGTTTCCTGCCTTGGGAGGTGCTAGCACCACCCCAGACAGGATTTTGTACATTGGGACAGGGAGGGCTGAAAGGAATGAGACACTGCCTGGGGCACACAAGGTGGCCCATGCATAGTCCAGTTCAAACCGGTGCTGGGGCACTCCAGCCCCAGCTCTGGCACGAAACTGGACAAAGGGAAAGGGATGTAACCACCCCCTTCCCTGGTCCCACCTATAAGAGGGACCTAGCAGGTAATCCAGCCCCTACGATTGGTATATAGGTAGGAGCTGAGTCCCAAAACGTGAGATTAATCCTGACTGAAACTCTGAAACGAAACTCTGGACCGTCGATGATCTACTTGAAGAAGACGACTGAAGAATCTCCTTTGTGGTCAAGGAGTGACCACCCTGCACAAGCAGGCACCATCCAGCGATCAACAGCTTGCTTTGTCGCCGCCTCCCGCCAAAGCCTGAGCACAGAGCCTGACAAGAACTGGCTTCCCAGACATCCAACAGCCCGATCCACAGTCCCTGCAAAGCTGAGACCTGTGTAGGCGGCGAGAGACGTGGGACCTGCCATCTTGAAAAGTCTGCGACCTGCTAACTGTGCAGCCCCCAAGGCCTCCTCGAAGCTGTGCATTAGGGATTGAGAAGCCCCACACACGAGCAGCATCTGCACCAAAGATCAGCCCTGCACCCTCCACAAGTTCTGCGTGGGGCCCTTTTGCATTTTCCTGTTCGACGCGTCTGCCCGGTCACTTGCCCGTTGGCTAGTGGCCATCTTGGCAACGATCCTTTGAATTTACACCACTGGTCTGGCTGCTCCAGACTGGCCCTTGCTTCCCTCAAAGAAGCAGCCCCTCAGACCTTGCTGGTCTGAGTAAGAAGCCTACTTCATATCCTGCATGGGTTGCCTTTGCCAAGGCTTGTTGACTCCAATCCTGAAGCCGACAGCGAGAGCCTTTGTGGGAAAGTCCGTGCCTGACTCCTGGTTGTCGTCGACGCCTCCTAGTCCACGGGCTGCAGAGACAAGCTTCCCATCAGCACCTGATTGCTTCGCGACATCGCCTGGTTCATTCCTGGTCACTGGCTAGTGACCCAGACTCTGTCCCCTCTGCTTTTAGGTCCTCTACATCTTCGATCCACCCTTGGATAAACCCGGACTCTTCTCTCCTGGTCGCCTGCAGCACCTTTTCTCCAAGGCTCCATAGAACTCCACGACGAAACCCGACACACTTTGGGACCTATGCACCCGCTTCCTGTGGGTGAGGTAACGCGAGTACTGCGGTGCTCCTGTAAAGAGTAACTCTCCTAATGTCCTAGTTTCAAGTGGTTAGCTTCTAGTCCAGTTGGAAGACTCCCAAACCTTTAACTTTCTAACTTTTCCCACCCATTGACTTCTATGTGTGCACGCGTGTGTGTGCCTTTAGACCTTGCACACGCACCTCGTGGGCCTCCTGCTCCCTAACTATTGTTAGCCCAGTGTAGCCCCAGCAATTCCCAATGCCCTAGGCCTTACCATTGTTCGTGACGTGGTTCTTAGACCACTTTTTTAGTATATGGTTTAGCGGGCCACCCGGCCCTATCCATATTTGTGCAACTTTTGTATGTTATATTAAGTTACTTGTTATGCGCTTGTGCTTCTGTGCTCATAAAGAGTTCAGGGGATTGCTTTAGAAATAAATACATATATATTTTGAATATATATCCTGTGTTGTGTCCTTTCATTTGGTATTAAAGGGATTGCATATGGTAAAACAGCTGGCTTCACATGCCCTCTTGAGTTTAGCCTAAGACTGCTTTGCCCATGCTACCCCTAGGATAGCTGGTCTATAAGGTTGACTTTACAACCATCACCATAAGGGTCGTTTGGACTGGTGCAAGGTGCTCACTAGAATAGTGAACATCATATACCAGGCCAACTTCTCACACAAGCTGTACAACTTTCCCCTTTCCTTGCAGAACGTGTTCCAGTGAAATATGAAATCCCTCATCGATCGGTGTTGTCCCCACATTTTTTAACTTCTATGTCAGACCCTTGATAAGAGAGTTGCCTGAGAGAGGAGTATAATTATGCCAATGACTCACATACCCTGTTCTGCTTGAATGGTAATCACATCGCTCAACAAGCTTATGAGGATTCAATGCTCTTTTTCTGTTGTTAATGAGGAATAACCAATTGAACTTAATGTAGACAAGATGGAAATAGTAGTCATGAATAGGGTTAAATGATGATCTGACTCGGGATGTTCAATGGTTGTATCTAAAAAGTATGAATATAAAAAAAGTCCATTAAAAAAAGAAGGTCTAAATTAATTAGAAGAACATGCATTGGCAAAACCAATAGGTCTCGCCTACCATAGTTATTTACTGTGCAATGTTTTGTAACATGCTGTACAACAATGTGGCTGTTGTGTAGCATGGCTGAAAGTTGTAAAAAAAAGTGCTATGATGAGGCCAGTGCTAGCCCTGTCATATCTCTACTTTTAAATTACAGGCAGGATGCATTTCGGAGGAAGGGAGAGGCTGTACAACATGGAGCATAGAGGTGCCTCCCAATCCTACTTCCAGCAATAAAAAAGCACTAGATTCCTCAAGCGTTGTCTGCATCATAGCACTTTAAAAAAATCTTTCAGCCAGCGTCCACAGCTGCCTCACTGCTGTGCAATACGGCTAAAAACATTGACAAAGCCAATAACAGGGACGTAACAAATGCCCCCCCAGCCCCTGCTGGAGGATGCCCCCTCAGCCCCTACTGATGTGAGTGTGAGGGGCCCCTTCAGCACATCTTGCAGGGGGGGGTCCTCTCACTTTTTGTTAAGCCACTGGTCAATAAACCAGGTAGGCAAGACCTATTGGCTTTGCCAATATATTTTTTTCTGACTAATTGGGAGGATTAGAGGGGTGAAGCAATGGCAGGGGGGTTGGAGGGGTGGAGGTAACAATTGGATGGGGCAAGTAATTACAGGAAAGTGGGATTGGGCAATCAGAGACGGGAGGGTGCAAGCAAGATTGGAGGGTGTGGGTGGGAGTCGGACGCAACACAATGCAGGCAAGCAACAATGTGGGTGGGAGGTGCAAGCAACAAGGGAGGCAAACAAAACATTGCGGGAAGGAGAGAAGCAACGCAACAAAAACAACAAAAACAACAAAATATTAATCTAACCTTGCATAATGTAATCCAGTGTTTATGTAAAGCACGCTGATGCCCCTGGGCAGATTTTGCGTCAAATAAAAACTGCAATACTGAGAGGGATGGGATGCTATGGGAGAGGACGGCCTGCAAACACATGTACCCTTATGAAGTGCTGAAACTACAAGAAAAAGTAGCTCCAATAGCGCGAGCAAAGGAAGGACACTGGGCAATGAAGCAGTACTTGAGGCATGCTCCAGGGGAAGGACACACACATGAAAAGGAAGTGAAGCCGTCACTCTCTGACCAAAGAGAAGCAAGGAAATGAGAGTGCCAATGAAGCCAACCAATGGTAAGCAATGGGCGGGCTCTAAGCCCCCTAAAAGTAAACAAAATGTCTTGCGAGCGACAGTGCGTGTGCGGTCTAAGGTGAGAACTGCAAATAAATGATGGTTAGCATGTATAGAAATAGAACATGCAAAAATGTACAGGCGAAAAGTAATATTTTACCACCACGTTTATGAACTGCACATACACATACGACCTAACCCCAAACCAGGGGCGGCTCTAGGCTCAAGGTGGCCCTGGGCAGGGAGCGTAGGTAGGGGGCCCTGGAAGAGGGGCTCTGGGCGGGGCGGAGCGCGCATGCCAGTGAAGATGGGGGGTCCAGGGTGTTTGGAAGTGGAACAGAGCCGTAGGTCGCCAAATCCCTGCCATGGGCCGCCACTCAAATATGTATCCATCCTCAGAGGATTATTATATTAAGGATATATTTTGGCATGGTGGCCCCTGGGGTTTGGTGGCCCTGTGCAGGTGCACAGCTTGCACATGTCTAAGGCCGCCCGCGCCCAAACTGTCTATTGTTTTTCTCCTTTCATCGTTCAGCCTCTGCATTTTATGGGCAATGCCCTTATGCACCCTTCTCCCGCACCTTATTCCTGTTACTATAACCCTAATCTGTAAACTAACCATGACTTAATCTTAACTCCATCCTTTACACCAAGAACACTAATCCTTTGTTCAACACCAACTATAATACCTTCCCTCACACCATAGATTGCTTTGTTCCTCACACCAAACCTTACACTAGCCCCAGCTTCTAAACATAACATTAACCTAACCAGAAACTATTTCCAAACTTCTTTGCTAACCCATGCATTTTTTCACAACTTGTTTGGATATTCTACTTTGTAAGTCTAGTTTCTATTTTAATGCTCCATCATTTTCTTACACTAATATGTAAACTCTTTTTTCCTGCAAACCGTTCTGAAAGTTTAGAGGAATTCTGTTGACCATGATCTAAAAAAGGCTGAGATCTTCATGGTGGTTGTGAGAGTGGCCAGTGTTGTTCTTTTGGTAAAGTCTGCTTCGTGTATAGTTAGGTACACAGCATTACACTAAAATAGGACGTCCCAACAGTAGCAGATTCACCTGTGGCGGGGATTGCTTAGAATGTGGCAAGAGTTACAGGATGCAGGTAGCACAAACTAGCAAGCATGAACACATGTGCATTGCACACAATAGAGTGTCACTTCCGACTCCTTCCTGAGGAAAGGAATACATCTACGTTAGCTCGAGATGCCATGTTGGTGCTTCAGGGACACACAGTGTGTGCAGTGCAGATATACAGAGATGCTGACTTACACAGATTTGGTATGTGTCACATATTGCACGTGACACTAGCAGAAAATTGACTGATCCTCAAAGACTAATGCTATCAAAGCTTTTGTCACCTTTGAAATCGACAAGATCCAATAAATATGCTAGACGGCAGCTTAACGCTGTTACCAAATGCCGTTTCCAAAATGGGGTTTCCTTCTGTATTTCATGTATATTCTAAACATCAGAGTTTCTCTGCTCAAGCTAATATTTTAAAGGGACAGCCTCAAAGAACAAGTTAGAGATATTTGCTCCAATGAAACATGCAATATTTATTGGGAGCGGCAAATAAAATACGTTATTTCTGAAAGTTTCTGTTAGCTGGTGTATTGTAACTTGCTTTAAAAGTGAATGTTTCAGTGAAAATAGTCTTAACGTGCACCATATTTGTTTGTGGACACGCTTGAAAAAAAGCACAGAAAAAACGTATTTTCCACAAAACAATGCAGTGTATTTTCCTTGCATGTATAGCTGAAAAACACGTAAATAATTTGGATTTAGTAAGAAAGTGCATGGTAAATAAAATCTGAAAAGTTCATTTATTTACGCGTAAGGGTAACGGTTCAATAGAAAGCTAGGTGAATAAATTGATGTTCTGCCCACAGCACAGAAGCTTAGAAATATTGTTTACATATAATTCCAGAAATATAACGCTTGCAAACATGCAGAAATCACTATATGATTATCAGTCTTTCCTTTAAAAAAAACAGACCCGGATAAGCTACTCTTATTTGCCAAGGAGCATGTTGAAATCTCTCGATGCACTTTATATACAGTGTAAAACAAAGCATAGGCTCTTGCTTTAAACACGCTCTTTTCACTGTAACAGAAAAATAAATGCCTGTGCCCTAATATTAAAAAAAGGAACCTCATGTGGGACTACTCCGAATGTCCTGTCCAGTTGTACATATCAGGTGTCAGTAGTTCACCGATCCATTTCAGATGTATTCGAGGACTTTTAGTTTTCTAGTTTTTATTATAACCCCAAAGATTGCACGTATATGCACTTAATGGAAAGTAAAAACACTTTCGCTAGTTTTCTCAAGCTAACATTTGGGAACATATGAGGGAGGTTTATAACAAAATAACAAGAGGAATGTAGTTTTGACTTTGAATTGCATTGAAGTGGAAGAAGTTTGGTGGGGGGGGGGAGTAAACAAAAGATAATTGAGCTATTTTTTAAAATGGGGGTAGAAATATGAGATGGTTTCTTTAACAGATGCGACAGACAGACCATTGTATGAGTGCCTGCTTCACTGGCGTGTTTAATCAGTCAAGTACTGGGGCATCTAAATTAATCGATTTACTTAAACAATGATCAGAAATTATTACAGCCTGCTAATGGATATGTTTGAAGAACAAATTGATAGATGGATATTGCTACCATTGGCAATGATGTGGAGGATAGCCTTAATTAAAATGTTAGTGCTGCCACAATTTCTTTATCTCTTCAGTAACATAACCATCCCTCTGAGTATACATTTCTTTGCTAAGGTGAGACACAGCTTATTAAAGTGATTTGGGAAGGCCGCAACATTAGGATGAAATGGGAAACACTCATGGTGCCATTTTGGAATTGAGGATTTGTTGTCCCAGATTTTGAGGTATTACCCATGCTGCTCAGTCTCATTTTGCTCTATGTTGGTTGATTCACTTAAGTGTGCACCACATTTCCCCATTGAAAGGGATCAGAGACAGGCAACCTGAGAATGGCTATTGCAATATAGTTGCACAAACCTACTCAATACATACAAACAGTCAGTTGCATTAACTGGTCGATTTGAACCATGGCCAGGGTGGCCAGTTTGACACAGATATATGCTATGGCTATCAAACTTGCTAATAATCCAGCATTGCTGCCAATATTAGACAAAGAAGTGATAAATAGTTTTAATAAGGCAGGCCTAAGGCGAATGGGGCAACTAGTCATCAATGTCAGATTTCCCTCTCTGGAGCAGTAGAGATTATCCCTCTGAACCAGATAGAATATGAATGGTGGTGCTGTGAGCATCCTTTTTGCATTACAAATTACAAATTCTGCTTGACAGGTCTGCTGGAGTTTTACATATAACACTTAGGGCACACTTCAAACTGTGAGGACATGATGCCAAAACACTAGTTGTATATCTACTGTCTGGTTGCTGGAAAACTCTGCTTTGTTCTACCAGACTTCTGTATCTGAGTTTATTCTGGGTACAGTGGCTGCCTCAAACTGGATTGTAGTGTTAGATGTGGGAGGACACTAGTATTACCATAGTAAACTCCCTCCCACACACATAAAACCCACAGGATCCAAGTTTAGTATAGACAAAAACTTCTGTCATCTTGAAAAATGTTCAAAGTGGGTAGGATTAGCCCTAGGAACGTTTACCCCATTGGTTAGGGCATGTACAGGAGACAATCCCATCCACTAGTTTGTGCCAGGATTAAATGTGGCCTCTCCAGGCACCCACTTCAGGACTCTCCTAGGCCTGTCGAATATAAGAAGAGTACTGAACATGTTGTCTAGGGCCTGAGAAGAACCCTTAAGGACTGGGCCTGCTCTCTTTTGTACAAGTGGACTCCATAGGTCATAAGGCTGACCTCCTGTTAAAGCTACAGGCACACAACAAGCTACCAGAGGCCTTTTTCTTTAATTGTCCAGCTGACAAGTGGCAACTTAACCTGGACTTGACCCTGCTGCTTGACCTTTGCCTGTCACCCTGTGAGTTTCTAAGTGCATCAGAGCAAGGAAGGAATCCTCATGCTGCAGTCCATCACACAGGAGGAAGAAGATGAAGGGGCAGAGCAGTTGGAGAAAATGAATAAGAAAGAAAAAGATGACATTGCAGCAGCTCCCGTTCCAGTGGATGATGTGCCTGTAGGAGCTAGATCATGTTCATTGTCCAGAGCGGTGTGTCTTCTTGCAGGTTGGCCCAATCAGAGTTAAAGGACAGGCAGGCAGAGTGGGCACTGATGTTTCAAATGGCTACCTTGACCATGAAGGAGAGCAAATAAGCAGCAGCAAACCTGGCCCTGGAAGGGAAAGGGTTGCCTCTGGAAGAAAAGAAATTCTGCTGGCCCATGAGAGAAGCCAGAAAGCGCTGGACCTGAAGGCCAAGAGGTCCTCTGAGTCCAGTGATGATGATGGCAGTGAGGTGCCTACGTGAGGTAAAAGAGTGCCAGCGACAATGAGTTCCTAGATGAGCTAAAAGAGTAGACATCCCCAAAGACCTGGTGCCTAGTTATGAGGCATACATGTGTCATCTCCAGACATCCATTTCAGAACCCTCCTGGACCTGAAGAAGATCAGAAGAGTAATGAACCTGGCACCTTCAACCTGTGAAAACCCATGGAGGACTGGACCTGCTTTCTATTGTACTCAGGACAAAGAAGTAGACTTCAAATGTCAAAAGGTTGACCTCTTGTTAAAGCTACAGGAACACGAGCTACAAGAGGCCATTTCCATGCAAGTGCCCAGCTGACCAGTGGCAACTGGCCCTGGGGACCTCTACCTGCCACCCTGTGAAGTCTCTAAAAGCATCCCCTTGGAACCAGTGTGCTTTAGAATCGAAATTTGCCTAGCTTACGTAACGGTAAGTTTCAATTTTATTAAGGACATGGAGGCGGTGATTATGCTTTTCTTCCTTCGCTTTATTACATATCCAAAAAAACACAGCAGCCTTAGAAAAGCTCCAATCCATGTTTAAACTGCAGAAAACTTAGAAACAAACGTCTTTTTAAAGTTTATAAGTTCAGAACGAACTACAGCTCCCATGAGCCTTCCAACATTAGTCCTTCTATTATGTCCACTCCAGGTATGATAGCCAGTCCTTCCTCAACCTTCCTCCTCTTTCTTCACGCTGGTTACGCACATTCCTCATTGGTCTTGCTTGGAACCGACATTTCCTAGCGGAAAAAACGACAGCGTAAGAGAAGCACCAAACTCCACTGACAGCATACAAACTGAGGACATCATCAAGACTAGCATCAGAACATGTACAATGCAGAGATGGAAAACAGTTTACTTACTGGCATACGGGCGGGTTTGCAACGTCGAACTCCAGGGTGGGATAATCCTAGCCTCCGTGTCCTTAATAGAATTGAAACTTACCGTTACGTAAGCTAGGCAAATTTCGATTCTATGTCAGGACCGGAGGCTTCGGATTATGCTAGTTCAAAGCTTACTCACCACCAAATGAGCTAGATCCACCACCGGTTTAAAATAAACCTCTTAAACGTGGAATCCGAGGACCAATCTGCTGCTCGCATTAAATCCTCCAAATGAGCTCCCACCAAAAACGCCTTCGAAGCCATGGCCCCCCTGGCAGAGTGAGCTCCAAAACGTTTAGTATCGATGCCCGCCTCCTGCATGACCCAACGCACCCACCTTGCAATAGTGGGGGAAGAGACTGCTCTGTGTGGTTTTCGCAGGCAATTAGCAATTGTCGTTCGCCCGGAGGGTGGATATCCAACGTCATGTCCTCATAAGCCTTCAAGCATTACACGACTCACAACTTGGGAGTGTCCACAAAGGCAGGGTACGAGATAGTACGTGACGCAGACTTTGTGCGACGCCCCACTGTAAAAGTTACCCCGTCAGGGGAAAACACCTGTGTCAAAACGTCCAAGGCGCGCACGTCCGACACACGTCGGCAAGAAACCAAACACAGAAGCATAACCAACTTAGCCGAAAGCTCCTTTAGGGACAAATATGCGTTAGATTGCCAGGACAGAAACAGATTCAAGACAACATTGACGTCCCAAAGGACCGAATACCGGGGCTCCGGAGGTAAAGAGAGACGAACACCTCGCAAGAGCCTGCAAACAAAGGGATGTTCTCCCACTGGGGAACCCTCCACAGGTTGGTGACCCGCTGAGATTGCGGAACGCATGTAAAACAAAAGAGTTGTACAAAGTTCCCCTGGGAAAAACCTTTACAAGGGGGGGTTTTGGGTTGGTCTCCCTCTCTAAGTTGGATAATGCAATGTAATCAGTGTTCAGGGAACTAGTCAGGTCCCTTGTCGGAACTAAGAAACCTCACACAACTAATAGGCTGGATGACTTGTTTCATTTAGCCCTTGTGGTGTTGTATCATCATTGGCTTCCAGCTCCTGCGTCAAGCTGGCACTGCAATGCCTGACGGGTAACAACAAGTGTCACACTTTTGTGGAGATCTTTTGTTCCTTGCCGTAATTTGATACTGTGTGAGGGACTTAGAAAAGGAAAGGTAGTGAGCGTGGAGTGAGTTTTAAAAAGGGTTGGTTAGTCCACTTAGTGACCTTTATTCATGTGGTAAGCCACCCTATTAAAAAGTGCAATGAGGGGTATGGAGAACCAAAATAAAATTAGGTTGGTCTCAGTTCAACCCTCAGGTGTGGTCAACATGTTTCATGCCCATAGGGGCAATTCTTCAGGACCTAGTGACGCTCATAAACTAATCAGGGGCCCGGGAAAGGGCTCTAGTGTATGTAATATACAACCTGGTAGGTCTATTACTGGGGCAAGCTGGTAGTCCTGTGATCCCGTCAGACCTAGGGGAGGAATAGAGGTATTAGATACAATCTATTTACATTCCAATACATCGTAAGTTGCTGCCTTCCCAAATTTAAATATATATGCCACCGAGCATCAGTGGTATCTGTAGTGCTCATTGATACACAGGTGAAATTTGTGAAGGGAGAGAGATATGTTGTGAGGGACTCCAGTGCATATGTGAAGACCGATTGCTTTTAGTAATACAATAAAGACTAACTCAAGGAGGGAGTCTATTATTTGAATAATACGAGGACTTCTAAGGTTAGGTCATTGTAGCTTTCATTGAGAGGCTGATTGCCCCCGAAGTTAAAAAGGAGGAGTGACATTAGGCCAATGCTTAGAGAGAATTATGGCTTACCATTATTAACCCTGAATAGGTCCACGCGGCTTGTTCCTGTGGGGCCAGCGCTTTGGAGTAATTACCTAAGGGATGTATAAATCAGGGGTCAAATGAAGCCTGGACACTAAGAGATACCATTGAAAGGAATGGTGTCAAGACCTTGAGGGAACAGCCAGCAAGTCATATGGGATACTGTCCCAACGGGCTGCCCCGCCCGGAAAGGCATACCGCACGCCAAAGCCCCCGGCGCTGCCCGCAATTGCCGCGCAATGCATAGCATTAATTGTCCTATAAGCCAGGCCCTTAGCTGCCAATTCGGCTAAAAAATTCAAGATCGGAACGAGTCCTGCGACCACGGGATCCAGGTCCCTTCGAAGACACCAACGCATCCATTTAAGCCAAGCGGATTTGTAGCGCTTCGCCGTGCTATCAGCCCAGGCTTTGGAGAGCAGGCCCTCAGCCGATCCTGAAAGGCCCGGGAGCGACCAACATCTCCGGAAAGCCTCCATGCCATGAGGCGGTGAGAGCCCTGGATGATGAGGGGATGTGGCTCCCGATCCGGATTGAGAAAGAGGTGAGGAAACTGGGGGAGTAGGATTGGAAAATCCCAAGAAAGTTCCAGAAGAACCGGAAACCAGACTTGAGACCTCCAGAGCGGCGTAACCAACACCATCTCCACCTCCTGACGGCAAACCTGGGCCGCCGTCCGTACCACCATCGAGAATGGAGGGAATGCAAAGGGCTTCTCCCGACTCCAATCCTGGAGGAATGAGTCCGTGGCCTCCGCGAGCGGGTCCGGCTTCCAACTGAAAAATCTTGGGAGTTGGTGGTCCAGCCGGGACGCAAACAGATCCACCGAAAACGGACCCCAGCGGGCGTTCAGCCATTGGAAGACCGGGTGTCCAGCATCCATTGACTGGCATCCCTCAGGTGCCTGGAGTGCCAGTCGGCCACCTGATTGGCCTGTCCCGGCAAATATTCCACTGTCACTGATATGTGATGCGAAAGGCAATAGTCCCAGAACTCCTTCGCCAAATCCGCCAGAGCTCGGGAGCAAGGACCTCCCAGGTGGTTGATGTATCGAACCGCCGAGACATTGTCCATCTTTTAGAGAATG
The DNA here is from genome assembly GCF_964263255.1 of Lissotriton vulgaris. Taxonomy (NCBI): domain Eukaryota; kingdom Metazoa; phylum Chordata; class Amphibia; order Caudata; family Salamandridae; genus Lissotriton; species Lissotriton vulgaris. The sequence goes on from NW_028252742.1 coordinate 1,774,962, forward strand.
CAGGACTTCACTGAATCCTTGGTCCAACAGCAGACCGCGAAAAGACCCTGCTAGAAGCTCTAAACAGTTTATATGCAACTGTTGTTCGTCGGATGACCAAGCGCCGCCGGTGGAGAACTCCCCGCAATGGGCACCCCAACCCGACCTGCTGGCATCGGACTTTATCACAAGGTCCGGAACCGACCCGAAGATCGCCCGACCATTCCAAGCCTCCATGTATGAGAGCCACCAGGACATCTCCTCCTTCACGTCCTCAGAGAGGGGCACCATCTGGTCGTAGGACATGCCCTTTCGGAGGTGTTGGGCCTTGAGGTGTTGGAGCACTCTGTAGTGCAATGGCCCTGGGAAAATTGCCTGAATGGAGGATGACAGGAGTCCTACCACTCTGGCCACCTGTCGCAAAGAGGTCCGGTCTTTTGAAATAGTCTGTCGTAACGTATGCCTGATCTTGGCTATCTTCCTCGAGGGTAGACTGAGAGAGGCTCCGACGGAGTCTATGACAAAACCTAGAAACGTAATTTTCTGACACGGAACCAGGATCGACTTGGAACAGTTGAAGATGAAACCCAGCCTCTGGAGAAGCAGAACCACCTGCTGAAGTTGACCGGTCAAGATCACTGGACACTGGGCCATCAAAAGGATGTCATCCAGGTAAATGACCATCCGAATACCCTGTCCCCGCAGGAACTCCACCACCGGGTGCAGCACTTTTGTGAAGCACCAAGGGGCCGAGGAAAGACCAAAGGGAAGGGCGGTGAACTCGAACACTCTGTCCTTCCAGCAAAACTGACGGAAACGCCGATGTGGAGGATGGATGGGCACTACCAAATAAGCATCTTTTAGATCCAGCCTCACCATCCAATCCCGTGGGAGGAGCACATCCCGAAGGAGGTGAATCCTGTCCATTTTGAAATGCCGGTAGACCAACCAACCGTTGAACTCCTTGAGGTTGATCACCGGACGCTTGCCTCCATCCGTCTTGTCTACTAAGAAGACATTGCTGATGAAACCAGCCGGGTGCCGCGTTGATAGGCGGATGGCTCCTTTTTGGAGTAACTCCGAAACCTCCCCGTCTATCAAGCGCGCGTCGGACTCGGAAAAAACTATCGGCCGTGGAGAGGACTCCTGAAAGGGCCGGTTATAGAATTCTATGTGCAAAACCCAGGCGTCTGCAGTGAGCGACGCCCACTCCTCGTAAAAGGCCGCTAACCTGCCTCCCATGAGAACCTGGTCTGAAGACAGGACACTTACCGTTGGAATTATTGGGTCCGGGGTTCTTGCGGTAGCCTCGACCTCCGAAGCGTTGCCCTCTCGTGGGGTAAAAGTTATTGAAGTTCACTGAGGTCTGGTATTGGCCTCTGCCGGAGCCTTGCCCTCTACCGTTGGCATGCTGCCCTGCTCGGCCGATCGGGCGGCCCCTGCCCCGACCGGCCCCTTGGGAAAAACGCTGCTGGAACACACGCTTAATGCTGGACTGCGCCTTATCCAGCGAAGTGAAGGTGGATACAAATTTGCCGAGCTCTTTAATAAAAGGCTCCCCAAAGAGGCCGCCCTGGGCGACCGCCCCCGCTTCCGAAGAAGCCAAATCACCTAACTTCGGATCCAGCTTGATAAGCCGAGATCTCCGTCGTTCGGTGGACAGGGCGCAGTTGGCGTTTCCCCAAAAAATTATTACTCGCTGAGCCCAATTGGACAAAACCTCAGGGGAAATAACCGTGCCATTGGCTTTCACCTCTTCAGCCATGTCGAGAATCTTCGTGGCGGGCCCAACCGCGTCTAACAATTTATCTTGGCACGACCGCCAGTAACGGTCAATGCCCTTACGCGGGTCCTTCATACATTTCGCGAGGAAGGTGGCCATTTTCGCATCTAACTCGGGCGTCAGGGCCACCTTACCCTCCAATGTGGGCCTCGGACATTCCCCCCGCAGGCAACCCTGGCTTCCTTTTCCAAGGGCTTTCGCAGGCGACCTGCCACGAACTTTGCCACCATGTCTCCCGGCGTCCAGGCGGCGGACCGCGGATGCATAATCTCATCCGTGTCCAACATGCCGGAACTGTCCCGGGGCAACTCAGCGGCCGAGCTCGAGGGGCGCCAAGAGCGCACCGACTCCCCATCATCATCCGTGTCGGGGGAATTCAGCCCCGGAGACGGAGGTGCGGTCTCCGAAACCACTGAAGGCTCAGGACGCGAAAGTGGCGCAGAGGGGACAGCCGTCTCTGAGACGCTCAAAGGCGCCCCTTCCACCCCTTGCCCCCCTTCCGGTGCCCCCTCCCTGCAGGGTTTCTTTGGGGCAGGAGGGCCCTCTCCTGAGGGGCCCGGGAGACCAGTAGGAGCTCCCAAATGGGCCTGCGCCAGTTTGGTGCATTCCTCGACAATGCGCGCTGACAGGCGGTCCTCCATGGGACCCACTACCTCAGTCACACAGCGATAGATAGAGCTGTCGACTGCTTGATAAAACTCCTCATCCTGTAAGTAGGAGTGGGGCTCCTCCTCAAAATAATCGCCCTGTTCCATGGCTGCCAAGCTAAGAATTGAAAACTGTCGCAAAACTGCGCTATGAGCCTTACCCCCCTACTGAGGGTGTCAGGTAACAAGATATGGGCAGGCGACTGAGGCTGCAATCACTTTTTGGGCCAAATGAACCTGGCAAGGTAGGGCTGCACGAGAAACCCTCCAAACGCGCTGACCCTCCACACAGGGACCGGGTCTGACCACCCCCAATGCGCGTTCAACCACACAATGTAAAAAACGTGCACTCGCCTATCGGCGTTCCCCGCAGTGCTGCTGCCAAATACAGACCCCGCAGGGCATCAGAAATGCAAAATTAGGGCCAAATACAGACCCGGAGCACCGGGCGTAGAAGGGGTGGAGGGGGCAAAGCTCCGTTTCAGACCGTCTTCTCAGCGCGGCTCCCCAGAGTGAAGGGAAGCGCCGAGGAGCAGGCGAGACGTTCAAGCGCCCTCTGGCGGGCGCTTCAATCACCGCACCGCCGCCGAGACGATCGCCGCAAAAGGAGCAAGGACGCTCCCACGACGGGGGCTCTGTGGGGAAAAAATTCACAAATTAATCACTGTCAGAGCCCAAAACACCCCCATCAAACCTCAGACGGGAAATACATCGTCACAGACCCATAAAACGAGAAGTAGCAAAAATCACTTAACTGACTGCTGCGTGAGCAGCGAAGAAAGAGGAGGAAGGTTGAGGAAGGACTGGCTATCATACCTGGAGTGGACATAATAGAAGGACTAATGTTGGAAGGCTCATGGGAGCTGTAGTTCGTTCTGAACTTATAAACTTTAAAAAGAAGTTTGTTTCTATGTTATCTGCAGTTTAAACATGGATTGAAGGCTGCTGTGTTTTTTTGGATATGTAATAAAGCGAAGGAAGAAAAGCATAATCCGAAGCCTCCGGTCCTGACATAGAATCCTTGTGGGGTTTGGGATATAAATTACTAAAGTCAGAAGCTAACATCTTTGACTAGGATGATGGTAGTTGGTGTATCCAACTCATGCTCTATCGCGATTAGTGTCAAATTGTGCCACGGTCCCAGTCTACTGCAAAAAGTTACTAACATTGTCACTTTATACTTCTTGGTGCTATTTCTACTTAAAAGATTTTACATTAATATCTCTAGTTCTCTTATTACATTTTTGTTATTTTGTTTATTAAATTTTAATCTATTTTTCTAATTTTTTGTTGGTATTTTAATTGTGTTGCATTTAGACTTTATTACTCTTTTGGTACTGTGTACATATGTTACACATCACTGTAAGTTAAGCATCTCTACTCTGTGCCACAGCAACTAGGGTGTTGATCTCAAGTTCAGTTGGTGACTTTAGGAGTACACCCTGACAAGGGTTGTGATTATTCCTTGAGGTGAGTAGTCACTCCCCCAATTAATCACTGAATTTCTTACAGTCAAGCTGTTTCAGCCAGGTGGCCTGTTTTTGAAAATTAACCTGCTGAGTTTTCTCTGTTTATTCATATGATAAATGGCCCTACTGGAAGAGCTGCATTTCTGGAATGTACAAAATTTACACAGACCTTAGTGCTCCAGCAGATAATAAAGCTGTTAAGAAGTGGGGACTAAACTTGGATGAACTAAAAGAGGAGAAAACATAGGTATATTGTTGAGCACAAATAAAATTGGTATCCATAACTTAATAGGCATACATTGCTGGATTTTAAATCTGTAAACAGATTGTATTGTACGCCTAGTTTCTACAAAAATTTGATAATAGGCCATCATATTGTATGAGATTCTTGAAGGGCTCTGCTGGCTTTTTCCATCTTTTTACAACAAGGGGTGGTGAGGGACAGAGTCTCTGAATTAAACAGAATACTCTCACCCAGTCAAGAGATCAGGGCTAGATCCAACACCGTTTTTTAGCTCACTGCACCATCCCAGTTTCAGAACCTGGCTGTATGCAAATTAGTCTGTTCCTGTCCCAGTGCATGATGGGAACAGGGCAAACCAAACTACAAAAGCCAATTCTTACACTGGGAAGGAAACAAGCTACCGGGGACCGGTTTCTGGCATTACAGCCGTCTTCGGCCCGGCTTGCTTGAATCCTGATGGTGCAATGAGCAAGGGACTCACATCTGAGTATACCCTTCCACGCTTAGGGTGGACAAAAATATTTACAACAAGGGGTGGTGAGGGACAGAGTCTCTGAATTAAACAGAATACTCTCACCCAGTCAAGAGATCAGGGCTAGATCCAACACCGTTTTTTAGCTCACTGCACCATCCCAGTTTCAGAACCTGGCTGTATGCAAATTAGTCTGTTCCTGTCCCAGTGCATGATGGGAACAGGGCAAACCAAACTACAAAAGCCAATTCTTACACTGGGAAGGAAACAAGCTACCGGGGACCGGTTTCTGGCATTACAGCCGTCTTCGGCCTGGCTTGCTTGAATCCTGATGGTGCAATGAGCAAGGGACTCACATCTGAGTATACCCTTCCACGCTTAGGGTGGACAAAAATATTTACAACAAGGGGTGGTGAGGGACAGAGTCTCTGAATTAAACAGAATACTCTCACCCAGTCAAGAGATCAGGGCTAGATCCAACACCGTTTTTTAGCTCACTGCACCATCCCAGTTTCAGAACCTGGCTGTATGCAAATTAGTCTGTTCCTGTCCCAGTGCATGATGGGAACAGGGCAAACCAAACTACAAAAGCCAATTCTTACACTGGGAAGGAAACAAGCTACCGGGGACCGGTTTCTGGCATTACAGCCGTCTTCGGCCCGGCTTGCTTGAATCCTGATGGTGCAATGAGCAAGGGACTCACATCTGAGTATACCCTTCCACGCTTAGGGTGGACAAAAATATTTACAACAAGGGGTGGTGAGGGACAGAGTCTCTGAATTAAACAGAATACTCTCACCCAGTCAAGAGATCAGGGCTAGATCCAACACCGTTTTTTAGCTCACTGCACCATCCCAGTTTCAGAACCTGGCTGTATGCAAATTAGTCTGTTCCTGTCCCAGTGCATGATGGGAACAGGGCAAACCAAACTACAAAAGCCAATTCTTACACTGGGAAGGAAACAAGCTACCGGGGACCGGTTTCTGGCATTACAGCCGTCTTCGGCCCGGCTTGCTTGAATCCTGATGGTGCAATGAGCAAGGGACTCACATCTGAGTATACCCTTCCACGCTTAGGGTGGACAAAAATATTTACAACAAGGGGTGGTGAGGGACAGAGTCTCTGAATTAAACAGAATACTCTCACCCAGTCAAGAGATCAGGGCTAGATCCAACACCGTTTTTTAGCTCACTGCACCATCCCAGTTTCAGAACCTGGCTGTATGCAAATTAGTCTGTTCCTGTCCCAGTGCATGATGGGAACAGGGCAAACCAAACTACAAAAGCCAATTCTTACACTGGGAAGGAAACAAGCTACCGGGGACCAGTTTCTGGCATTACAGCCGTCTTCGGCCCGGCTTGCTTGAATCCTGATGGTGCAATGAGCAAGGGACTCACATCTGAGTATACCCTTCCACGCTTAGGGTGGACAAAAATATTTACAACAAGGGGTGGTGAGGGACAGAGTCTCTGAATTAAACAGAATACTCTCACCCAGTCAAGAGATCAGGGCTAGATCCAACACCGTTTTTTAGCTCACTGCACCATCCCAGTTTCAGAACCTGGCTGTATGCAAATTAGTCTGTTCCTGTCCCAGTGCATGATGGGAACAGGGCAAACCAAACTACAAAAGCCAATTCTTACACTGGGAAGGAAACAAGCTACCGGGGACCGGTTTCTGGCATTACAGCCGTCTTCGGCCCGGCTTGCTTGAATCCTGATGGTGCAATGAGCAAGGGACTCACATCTGAGTATACCCTTCCACGCTTAGGGTGGACAAAAATATTTACAACAAGGGGTGGTGAGGGACAGAGTCTCTGAATTAAACAGAATACTCTCACCCAGTCAAGAGATCAGGGCTAGATCCAACACCGTTTTTTAGCTCACTGCACCATCCCAGTTTCAGAACCTGGCTGTATGCAAATTAGTCTGTTCCTGTCCCAGTGCATGATGGGAACAGGGCAAACCAAACTACAAAAGCCAATTCTTACACTGGGAAGGAAACAAGCTACCGGGGACCGGTTTCTGGCATTACAGCCGTCTTCGGCCCGGCTTGCTTGAATCCTGATGGTGCAATGAGCAAGGTACTCACATCTGAGTATACCCTTCCACGCTTAGGGTGGACAAAAATATTTACAACAAGGGGTGGTGAGGGACAGAGTCTCTGAATTAAACAGAATACTCTCACCCAGTCAAGAGATCAGGGCTAGATCCAACACCGTTTTTTAGCTCACTGCACCATCCCAGTTTCAGAACCTGGCTGTATGCAAATTAGTCTGTTCCTGTCCCAGTGCATGATGGGAACAGGGCAAACCAAACTACAAAAGCCAATTCTTACACTGGGAAGGAAACAAGCTACCGGGGACCGGTTTCTGGCATTACAGCCGTCTTCGGCCCGGCTTGCTTGAATCCTGATGGTGCAATGAGCAAGGGACTCACATCTGAGTATACCCTTCCACGCTTAGGGTGGACAAAAATATTTACAACAAGGGGTGGTGAGGGACAGAGTCTCTGAATTAAACAGAATACTCTCACCCAGTCAAGAGATCAGGGCTAGATCCAACACCGTTTTTTAGCTCACTGCACCATCCCAGTTTCAGAACCTGGCTGTATGCAAATTAGTCTGTTCCTGTCCCAGTGCATGATGGGAACAGGGCAAACCAAACTACAAAAGCCAATTCTTACACTGGGAAGGAAACAAGCTACCGGGGACCGGTTTCTGGCATTACAGCCGTCTTCGGCCCGGCTTGCTTGAATCCTGATGGTGCAATGAGCAAGGGACTCACATCTGAGTATACCCTTCCACGCTTAGGGTGGACAAAAATATTTACAACAAGGGGTGGTGAGGGACAGAGTCTCTGAATTAAACAGAATACTCTCACCCAGTCAAGAGATCAGGGCTAGATCCAACACCGTTTTTTAGCTCACTGCACTATCCCAGTTTCAGAACCTGGCTGTATGCAAATTAGTCTGTTCCTGTCCCAGTGCATGATGGGAACAGGGCAAACCAAACTACAAAAGCCAATTCTTACACTGGGAAGGAAACAAGCTACCGGGGACCGGTTTCTGGCATTACAGCCGTCTTCGGCCCGGCTTGCTTGAATCCTGATGGTGCAATGAGCAAGGGACTCACATCTGAGTATACCCTTCCACGCTTAGGGTGGACAAAAATATTTACAACAAGGGGTGGTGAGGGACAGAGTCTCTGAATTAAACAGAATACTCTCACCCAGTCAAGAGATCAGGGCTAGATCCAACACCGTTTTTTAGCTCACTGCACCATCCCAGTTTCAGAACCTGGCTGTATGCAAATTAGTCTGTTCCTGTCCCAGTGCATGATGGGAACAGGGCAAACCAAACTACAAAAGCCAATTCTTACACTGGGAAGGAAACAAGCTACCGGGGACCGGTTTCTGGCATTACAGCCGTCTTCGGCCCGGCTTGCTTGAATCCTGATGGTGCAATGAGCAAGGGACTCACATCTGAGTATACCCTTCCACGCTTAGGGTGGACAAAAATATTTACAACAAGGGGTGGTGAGGGACAGAGTCTCTGAATTAAACAGAATACTCTCACCCAGTCAAGAGATCAGGGCTAGATCCAACACCGTTTTTTAGCTCACTGCACCATCCCAGTTTCAGAACCTGGCTGTATGCAAATTAGTCTGTTCCTGTCCCAGTGCATGATGGGAACAGGGCAAACCAAACTACAAAAGCCAATTCTTACACTGGGAAGGAAACAAGCTACCGGGGACCGGTTTCTGGCATTACAGCCGTCTTCGGCCCGGCTTGCTTGAATCCTGATGGTGCAATGAGCAAGGGACTCACATCTGAGTATACCCTTCCACGCTTAGGGTGGACAAAAATATTTACAACAAGGGGTGGTGAGGGACAGAGTCTCTGAATTAAACAGAATACTCTCACCCAGTCAAGAGATCAGGGCTAGATCCAACACCGTTTTTTAGCTCACTGCACCATCCCAGTTTCAGAACCTGGCTGTATGCAAATTAGTCTGTTCCTGTCCCAGTGCATGATGGGAACAGGGCAAACCAAACTACAAAAGCCAATTCTTACTCTGGGAAGGAAACAAGCTACCGGGGACCGGTTTCTGGCATTACAGCCGTCTTCGGCCCGGCTTGCTTGAATCCTGATGGTGCAATGAGCAAGGGACTCACATCTGAGTATACCCTTCCACGCTTAGGGTGGACAAAAATATTTACAACAAGGGGTGGTGAGGGACAGAGTCTCTGAATTAAACAGAATACTCTCACCCAGTCAAGAGATCAGGGCTAGATCCAACACCGTTTTTTAGCTCACTGCACCATCCCAGTTTCAGAACCTGGCTGTATGCAAATTAGTCTGTTCCTGTCCCAGTGCATGATGGGAACAGGGCAAACCAAACTACAAAAGCCAATTCTTACACTGGGAAGGAAACAAGCTACCGGGGACCGGTTTCTGGCATTACAGCCGTCTTCGGCCCGGCTTGCTTGAATCCTGATGGTGCAATGAGCAAGGGACTCACATCTGAGTATACCCTTCCACGCTTAGGGTGGACAAAAATATTTACAACAAGGGGTGGTGAGGGACAGAGTCTCTGAATTAAACAGAATACTCTCACCCAGTCAAGAGATCAGGGCTAGATCCAACACCGTTTTTTAGCTCACTGCACCATCCCAGTTTCAGAACCTGGCTGTATGCAAATTAGTCTGTTCCTGTCCCAGTGCATGATGGGAACAGGGCAAACCAAACTACAAAAGCCAATTCTTACACTGGGAAGGAAACAAGCTACCGGGGACCGGTTTCTGGCATTACAGCCGTCTTCGGCCCGGCTCGCTTGAATCCTGATGGTGCAATGAGCAAGGGACTCACATCTGAGTGTACCCTTCCACGCTTAGGGTGGACAAAAATATTTACAACAAGGGGTGGTGAGGGACAGAGTCTCTGAATTAAACAGAATACTCTCACCCAGTCAAGAGATCAGGGCTAGATCCAACACCGTTTTTTAGCTCACTGCACCATCCCAGTTTCAGAACCTGGCTGTATGCAAATTAGTCTGTTCCTGTCCCAGTGCATGATGGGAACAGGGCAAACCAAACTACAAAAGCCAATTCTTACACTGGGAAGGAAACAAGCTACCGGGGACCGGTTTCTGGCATTACAGCCGTCTTCGGCCCGGCTTGCTTGAATCCTGATGGTGCAATGAGCAAGGGACTCACATCTGAGTATACCCTTCCACGCTTAGGGTGGACAAAAATATTTACAACAAGGGGTGGTGAGGGACAGAGTCTCTGAATTAAACAGAATACTCTCACCCAGTCAAGAGATCAGGGCTAGATCCAACACCGTTTTTTAGCTCACTGCACCATCCCAGTTTCAGAACCTGGCTGTATGCAAATTAGTCTGTTCCTGTCCCAGTGCATGATGGGAACAGGGCAAACCAAACTACAAAAGCCAATTCTTACACTGGGAAGGAAACAAGCTACCGGGGACCGGTTTCTGGCATTACAGCCGTCTTCGGCCCGGCTTGCTTGAATCCTGATGGTGCAATGAGCAAGGGACTCACATCTGAGTATACCCTTCCACGCTTAGGGTGGACAAAAATATTTACAACAAGGGGTGGTGAGGGACAGAGTCTCTGAATTAAACAGAATACTCTCACCCAGTCAAGAGATCAGGGCTAGATCCAACACCGTTTTTTAGCTCACTGCACCATCCCAGTTTCAGAACCTGGCTGTATGCAAATTAGTCTGTTCCTGTCCCAGTGCATGATGGGAACAGGGCAAACCAAACTACAAAAGCCAATTCTTACACTGGGAAGGAAACAAGCTACCGGGGACCGGTTTCTGGCATTACAGCCGTCTTCGGCCCGGCTTGCTTGAATCCTGATGGTGCAATGAGCAAGGGACTCACATCTGAGTATACCCTTCCACGCTTAGGGTGGACAAAAATATTTACAACAAGGGGTGGTGAGGGACAGAGTCTCTGAATTAAACAGAATACTCTCACCCAGTCAAGAGATCAGGGCTAGATCCAACACCGTTTTTTAGCTCACTGCACCATCCCAGTTTCAGAACCTGGCTGTATGCAAATTAGTCTGTTCCTGTCCCAGTGCATGATGGGAACAGGGCAAACCAAACTACAAAAGCCAATTCTTACACTGGGAAGGAAACAAGCTACCGGGGACCGGTTTCTGGCATTACAGCCGTCTTAGTGGTCTGTTTAACTCAGACACTCTGTTCATCACCACCCCCTTTTCTAAATCGTTTTTGGCCACTATAGGTGTGGCAGGGTATGCTCAGACATGAGTCCCTTTCTCACTGCTCCGTCAGGATTCAAGCAAGCCGGGCCGAAGAAGGCTGAAATGCCAGAAACCGGTCCCCGGTCCCCGGTGGCTTGTCTCCTTTCTGGTGAAGAATTGGCTTGGTAGTTTAGTCTGCCCTGTTCCCATGATGCACTGGGCCAGGGACAGACTGATTTGCATATAGCCAGGTTCTGAGCTGGGATGGGGCAGTGAGATAAATAACGGTGATGGATCAAGCCCTGATCTTTGGACTGGGTAAGAGTGGTCTGTTTAACTCAGACACTCTGTTCATCACCACCCCCTTTTCTAAATCGTTTTTGGCCACTATAGGTGTGGCAGGGTATGCTCAGACATGAGTCCCTTTCTCACTGCTCCGTCAGGATTCAAGCAAGCCGGGCCGAAGAAGGCTGAAATGCCAGAAACCGGTCCCCGGTGGCTTGTCTCCTTTCTGGTGAAGAATTGTCTTGGTAGTTTAGTCTGCCCTGTTCCCATGATGCACTGGGCCAGGGACAGACTGATTTGCATATAGCCAGGTTCTGAGCTGGGATGGGGCAGTGAGATAAATAACGGTGATGGATCAAGCCCTGATCTTTGGACTGGGTAAGAGTGGTCTGTTTAACTCAGACACTCTGTTCATCACCACCCCCTTTTCTAAATCGTTTTTGGCCACTATAGGTGTGGCAGGGTATGCTCAGACATGAGTCCCTTTCTCACTGCTCCGTCAGGATTCAAGCAAGCCGGGCCGAAGAAGGCTGAAATGCCAGAAACCGGTCCCCGGTGGCTTGTCTCCTTTCTGGTGAAGAATTGGCTTGGTAGTTTAGTCTGCCCTGTTCCCATGATGCACTGGGCCAGGGACAGACTGATTTGCATATAGCCAGGTTCTGAGCTGGGATGGGGCAGTGAGATAAATAACGGTGATGGATCAAGCCCTGATCTTTGGACTGGGTAAGAGTGGTCTGTTTAACTCAGACACTCTGTTCATCACCACCCCCTTTTCTAAATCGTTTTTGGCCACTATAGGTGTGGCAGGGTATGCTCAGACATGAGTCCCTTTCTCACTGCTCCGTCAGGATTCAAGCAAGCCGGGCCGAAGAAGGCTGAAATGCCAGAAACCGGTCCCCGGTGGCTTGTCTCCTTTCTGGTGAAGAATTGGCTTGGTAGTTTAGTCTACCCTGTTCCCATGATGCACTGGGCCAGGGACAGACTGATTTGCATATAGCCAGGTTCTGAGATGGGATGGGGCAGTGAGATAAATAACGGTGATGGATCAAGCCCTGATCTTTGGACTGGGTAAGAGTGGTCTGTTTAACTCAGACACTCTGTTCATCACCACCCCCTTTTCTAAATCGTTTTTGGCCACTATAGGTGTGGCAGGGTATGCTCAGACATGAGTCCCTTTCTCACTGCTCCATCAGGATTCAAGCAAGCCGGGCCGAAGAAGGCTGAAATGCCAGAAACCGGTCCCCGGTGGCTTGTCTCCTTTCTGGTGAAGAATTGGCTTGGTAGTTTAGTCTGCCCTGTTCCCATGATGCACTGGGCCAGGGACAGACTGATTTGCATATAGCCAGGTTCTGAGCTGGGATGGGGCAGTGAGATAAATAACGGTGATGGATCAAGCCCTGATCTTTGGACTGGGTAAGAGTGGTCTGTTTAACTCAGACACTCTGTTCATCACCACCCCCTTTTCTAAATCGGCTTTTTCCATCTAGCATGTGACTGTTAACAAAAACAATAATTTTGGACAGATAAAATTCTGGAAATAGAGGAGATATTTGGTATGCGTACTAACAGTACCACTACCCGAGTCTACGAGGATATTAACTGCAGTACTAATATTGTTAGCCAAGTGTGGGTTAGTATGTTCATGGATGAAAACAAAATTCCCTAAAAGTGAAACCTGTTAAGAAATGCAGCATAGAGCATTGCATTACAGAGGCATTTGCAGAGCTGCATGTACAGCAGACTAGATTGGGAGACAAATGGAATCCCCCTCTGACAGTATCTGGCAAGACAAGTTGGCAAAGTACATACATGAGGAGGGGAGACGGTGTAGTATTGTGAGACTATGTGCACTAGGAACCTTGCGATTCTGAGCCAACTCAACAAGGAATCAATTAACTTGCTGGGAGGTGTTAAGGTGTGGTTATTAATGGTTATGACATAATGAGAGGCAGTGTGTGATTGTATGCTGAGGAATAAAGATGTACACTTCAAAGCTATGCGTGTGATGTGTTCCTTCAAAGGCTCCCGGGGCTGGGGAGGACACTACAACTGGTGACGTGGATGGAATCTCTGCTCCGAATAAACAAGACTACTCTCCCCGAGAGCTTGCAATTCTGCAGTAAAACGATTGTGCGTACCACATATGCCAAAGTGGATGAGAAGCAGCTTGACATTGGTGTGTGTGGAGTCAAAGCCCCGCTGCAGCCCATATATGGCCCTTGAGCAAAATTGAAGGCCCTGCAGATGAGCGCATCTGAAAAGCTTGCCAGAAAACCCCTGTTACGGGCAAAAGAAGAGATATTGCGCCACATTATAACAGAGCCATCATTGATACAAAGCTAAACGTTAAAGGCAACCACAACCAGGTTAGATGCAGAAAGCTAAAGACAGTGAAGATTAATTACGAGAGACCGTTCTTACTATCCAGAAAGAAGATGGCGTCTTACGTCCTCTAAATGGGCGTGATGACCCTAGTACAAGCCCATTGTCAGTGCTTGCAGCAAGTACTGGCCCAGAAGAACATCTGAGTTAGGAAAGGTCTATAGCAAAGTGACAGACATTGATTAGATAATACAATTTACGTTTTTTTGTAAACAAAAACCTAGAATAAAACAGTATATTAAGTCCACTTGTGTACAGAAACCAATGAGCAAAATAATTTCTGATAGAGCTTTATTGTTTATTGTTGTTGACTATTTTTCTTTTGTTTTTCTACTGTTTTTTTTAATATATATAGTTTTTATAAGTGATTATGTGTTTAAATTTTATATAGTCTTGAATTAAAAAATACAAAAGAGAAAATACAAAATCAATAGACATGAAACATATATACAGTGATGAAGGCAAAGCGGTAGACACCACTACGCGCGTTTCGGCTCTTGAGCCTTCTTCAGGTGACCGTCTATTGTTCTATAAGCAATAAAAAGATATATGGATGAAATTTACAAACACAGACATATTATGTACAATATATAAAAAAAGACATATATATAAATTATTTACATTTCTTACAGTTTTATAATGGCGACAACCTTATTATATACAGTGGACTTAGGACAGACATACATGTTATTTACAGTTATAGCAAATCATAGAGGGCAGTATAGGTGTGTCATCATAGTGGTAGAGATTCTTTTCATTTACACTTGTATTACTTCAAGGTATAGTGATTTTACAAGGATGTAACATTTCTTGTATACACGGCAAATTTTATACATTACAGTATTGACATGTTTATACACTTTAGAGCATGTTAATAGTTAGCCCTTTACCTGTTGATTACCTTAGATCTCTTTTAGTTTTACATTAATCGATAGACATTATTTGATTATACATTTCAGATCATATACATGGTTAAGCTTTACCTGTTGCAAGGCAAATTTTATACATGACATTATTAACATGTTTATACACTTCAGAGCATGTTGATAGTTAGCCGTTTACCTGTTGATTACCTTAAATCTATTTTAGTTGACATTAATTGATAAACATTATTTGATTCTACATTTCAGATCATATAGATGGTAAAGTTTTACCTGTTGGTTGTCATAAAATTGTTTTACTTGACATCAAAATGATAGACATTATTTGAGTATATTAGTCTTGAACTTCAATTCATAAATTGCATTCCATAATAGACACAATATTGATAAGTCAAGGGTACAGGTTACTTTCTTAAAGCAATACATATATTGTTTGATAACCATATAGTTTTCAAAAATAAGCCACCTGTATAATGTGGAGTATACTTTTATGGGGGTAGGATAGACTTTATTAGCAAAGATGGGAATAGGCAAAATAGAGAAAGATGTGGTTTTTAATAATATCCTATATGACCTTTAGTTTAAAGTATTGCTACATTGTTAAGAGAGAAAACAAATGTTGTTAAACCAAATCAAAACGTAGCAATGACCGAGGTTCCCAGAATTTATATAAAAAGGGGGAACTTAGGTTGAACAAAGATGATATAAATGTATGAAGATGTACTTACAGAGTTTCAAAGAGTCCAGGACTCACAGTTAGGTGTGGCGTGGATATAAAAGGTCAGTCGGTAAAGGCAGCTTCTTAAGATCTGGAGGTGTAATATGATTAACAACGATAATGAAAATAGTTATAATACGTATCATTACAGAATTAAGATAACTTGAGACATATTCGATCCTGTAAATGAAGGAGGATTTAAACTGTACATAGGATGAGCTGCATAATAAGTCAGCGATAGGTGTAAATATAGCAGACTGATAGGTAGTAATATCACTGTTAACCCTGTTGGTGTATAGATGACTATGAACTATGAACATGGATAGGGTCATACAGCAATGAGAGTAAGAGGCCTAATAAAATTACCTTGAGATGTGGAACGATGTAGTCCTATAGCTTGTCATATGATGTTATGACATCAGAGAAAATGAGGTGGTAGAACAGTATAGTGGAGGTAGCTTAGATTCAGATAGTTATTTGTGTTGACATTTGTAGAACCTAAAATAAAATAAGATATCATGGACCAGATATAGTTTGCATGTATAATTGACTCTCCATATAAGTGAAAGAGTGTATTATCAATATATAGTTACTTCCACGAGTATAACTTCCAGTGAGTAGATGGTAAGGTGATGAGAGCAATAGTGAAGGAAACGAGTATTTATCTAGGGATGTAAGATAAGAGGGTTTAGTATGTAATGATGCAATATATTGCATCTATAGCGCGATTAAGTATAGTGTCTAATATTACCTCCACAAGTTGATAAAATATCCGGAGGCGAGCAATAATGATGTATAATTGTTAGCACGAATATTTTGTATCCACCTAGGGATGAAATAGCGAAATAGAATTAAGTAGTAAACATATTTGTGCAGGGAAATCGAAGGAAATTCAATTTTACTAAAACAACAAGTTGGAAATTTACCTAAAGATAAAGTAGAAAAGATGTCCCAGGAGCGGAAAATACTATGGAGGATGATCTGGTCATAGCATCGCCTAAGAATAACATATATAAAGATAAGAGTTGCCGTATCTCTATATTGTGTTTAGCTTAGCAGAATTGAAACGCCAAATCAAACATACTTATTAACAGAAATATCTTTCACATTTGATTGGAGAAGAGGATAAGCATATCGGTGTAGCTATGCTATGAAATAACACATATAGTATAGCATATCTAGCATTTATAAAAAAGAGAGTTGCCATATCTCTATATAGTGATTAGCTAAGCATAATTAAAGAAATAACACATAGTTTAGCATATCTAGCATTTATAAAAAAGAGAGTTGCCATATCTCTATATAGTGATTAGCTAAGCATAATTAGCCGGCTCTAAACAAACATACTTAATAGTAGGAAGATATTTCACATATGATTGAGGAAGAAGGTAAGCATATAGATGTAACTATGCTGTGAAATAGCGCATTTGGTGTAGCATGAGTGTATATATAAATAAACGAGCTAGATTAAGCATGACTTCTAAAGTTTCATCTTGAACAGACTCACCCGTGAGGTTTGATGAAAATAGTGACGCTCCTGGTAGAAAAGGACTGGTAGCAATACTCGACCGCCAAAAGACCACACACCGGTATGCTAGAATGCAAGCAACCGTGTGATAGGAAGCAGCCGCTTTATAAATGGTAGATGATTGGATGGAAATACTGGGAGTGGAAATCGAGGAAGGACTTGTTCGTGCTAGGTCACAGTGATTAAAATAGAAGAAGGACTTGTAAAGTAAAATCAAATAAAATAAAGAAAGGACTGTTCTATGTCTAATGGCAGCATGAGGCAATGTCAATGGTAGACATAAGATACAGGGTTAGGTTAGAAGAAAGACTAATATGTGGCAGAAACAATACTAATAAACGATCCTAGTAGAAAATTGAAAAGATGCGAAGATGAATAGAACTGGATTTCTAAAATTACAAAGATGACAGATGACTTTAATGAGAAGAAAAAATAATAGTTTGTGATGATAAATAGCAGAACACAAATTATTCAAGAAGTACTGGGAGTGGAAATCGAGGAAGGACTTGTTTGTGCTAGGTCACAGTGATTAAAATAGAAGAAGGACTTGTAAAGTAAAAACAAATAAAATAAAGAAAGGACTGTTCTATGTCTAATGGCAACATGAGGCGATATCAATGGTAGACATAAGATACAGGGTTAGGTTAGAAGAAAGACTAATGTGTGGCGGAAATAATACTAGTCAACAATCCTAGTAGAAAATTGAAAAAATGCGAGGATGAATAGAACTTGATTTCTAGAATTACAAAGATGACAGATGACTTTAATGAGCAGAAAAAGTAATAATTTGTGACGATAAATAGCAGAACACAAATTATTCAAGAAGCAATAATACCTGTAGGTGCTGTTTTAAGTAATAGAATTGAATAAACAAATGAATACTATAGAGGCGCTAACCTAGTTCTTAAGTAGGGTTGAAAAAAGAAGATCTGTTGTAATAGTCTTAATTTTTTTGGGTCATGACAGGAGGAATCTGATAATTAAAGGGCGAAAAAAGTAGGTAGGATAGCAAATAGTTAATACTACATAGGGGAATAGTTCCTCCTCATATGTAAAGGTGGCTTATTTCACATGTGTTGTATAGTCATGTCTATATATAAAGGGCCAACTCTTTTATTAAGCTTTAAGTATATATCTTTCAGAGTGTGTATCAAATAATCGCTTGGTCCCAAGGGATTTCGGAATTAAGTCCATTATTTACCGTGTCAAACATGAAAATGTGATATACTTCCCGTTTTTTTCTAATTTTATCACAGCAGAGCCCTGCAGTTGGTACAATTTTTTCCAATATATACCAACGTATATCATCTGGAGAATGTTGTTTTTCCAGATAATGACTTACTAGTGGTGCAGCCATTTTTTGTGTGCGGATTGCCGATCTATGTTCGGTTAATCTAGTATTCATAGATCGCGAAGTCTCACCCACGTATGCTTTTTCGCATGGGCACAGAAGTATGTAAATCAAATTTTTGCTTTTGCAGTTTGTCATCCCTTTATTTTGAATGGTAATTCCGTGATGGCTAAATGATTCATTTTCTATGGCCAAGGGACATGATTTACATGTTCCGCATTTGTAGTTACCATGAATAGGCTGTAGGTCTCTAATGTTCAACTGAAGAGGTGGTTTCGTTTTAGGCATACGTGACCTTACTATTAGGTCTTTCAGATTTTTATTTTTGCGATAGGCAAACATAGGTTTTTGTATTGCCTCAGTAGATGGTTTATTGATGTTTAACAAGTGCCAGTGTGAACAGACAATCTGTCTGATTCTGTCATTAAGAATGGAATGTCTAGTGACAAATACCAGATTTTGTTCAGAAGTGTTGGGATTGCCTGACAGTAGGTGTTGCCTGTCGTAAAAGCGGGCTCGTTTGTATGCATCCCGAATGATACGATGAGGATATCCACGATTCTTGAATTTGATCTTCATATCTTCTGCTCTTAGGTCGTAATCACTGAGTTTGGTGCAATTACGACGTAATCGCAGAAATTGTCCAAAAGGGATTGCATTTTTTTGAGTTGTGGGATGAAAACTAGAGTGGTGCAAGATGGTATTGCGTGCAGTGGGTTTAGTATATAAATCCACATATAATTGCATTCCCTCATGTTTGATCATAATGTCGAGGAACTCGATCTGATCGTTGCTGACATGTGATGTAAATCGAAGATTTTCATCACAAAGGTTTAGCCATTGTATAAATTCAGACAGAATTTGAAGATCATCATTCCATATAAAGACGATATCGTCAATATAACGTGACCAACAAAGGACAGTCTCGAAAAAGGGGGCCTCCTCTTTGAAAATGTACTGGTATTCAAAGTGAGCTACATAAATGTTCGCTATAGTAGGAGCACAGGACGCTCCCATGCTTACCCCTTTTACTTGTTTGTATAGGTCATTTCTGAATTTCTCTGATGTCATAACATCATATGACAAGCTATAGGACTACATCGTTCCACATCTCAAGGTAATTTTATTAGGCCTCTTACTCTCATTGCTGTATGACCCTATCCATGTTCATAGTTCATAGTCATCTATACACCAACAGGGTTAACAGTGATATTACTACCTATCAGTCTGCTATATTTACACCTATCGCTGACTTATTATGCAGCTCATCCTATGTACAGTTTAAATCCTCCTTCATTTACAGGATCGAATATGTCTCAAGTTATCTTAATTCTGTAATGATACGTATTATAACTATTTTCATTATCGTTGTTAATCATATTACACCTCCAGATCTTAAGAAGCTGCCTTTACCGACTGACCTTTTATATCCACGCCACACCTAACTGTGAGTCCTGGACTCTTTGAAACTCTGTAAGTACATCTTCATACATTTATATCATCTTTGTTCAACCTAAGTTCCCCCTTTTTATATAAATTCTGGGAACCTCGGTCATTGCTACGTTTTGATTTGGTTTAACAACATTTGTTTTCTCTCTTAACAATGTAGCAATACTTTAAACTAAAGGTCATATAGGATATTATTAAAAACCACATCTTTCTCTATTTTGCCTATTCCCATCTTTGCTAATAAAGTCTATCCTACCCCCATAAAAGTATACTCCACATTATACAGGTGGCTTATTTTTGAAAACTATATGGTTATCAAACAATGTATGTATTGCTTTAAGAAAGTAACCTGTACCCTTGACTTATCAATATTGTGTCTATTATGGAATGCAATTTATGAATTGAAGTTCAAGACTAATATACTCAAATAATGTCTATCATTTTGATGTCAAGTAAAACAATTTTATGACAACCAACAGGTAAAACTTTACCATCTATATGATCTGAAATGTAGAATCAAATAATGTTTATCAATTAATGTCAACTAAAATAGATTTAAGGTAATCAACAGGTAAACGGCTAACTATCAACATGCTCTGAAGTGTATAAACATGTTAATAATGTCATGTATAAAATTTGCCTTGCAACAGGTAAAGCTTAACCATGTATATGATCTGAAATGTATAATCAAATAATGTCTATCGATTAATGTAAAACTAAAAGAGATCTAAGGTAATCAACAGGTAAAGGGCTAACTATTAACATGCTCTAAAGTGTATAAACATGTCAATACTGTAATGTATAAAATTTGCCGTGTATACAAGAAATGTTACATCCTTGTAAAATCACTATACCTTGAAGTAATACAAGTGTAAATGAAAAGAATCTCTACCACTATGATGACACACCTATACTGCCCTCTATGATTTGCTATAACTGTAAATAGCATGTATGTCTGTCCTAAGTCCACTGTATATAATAAGGTTGTCGCCATTATAAAACTGTAAGAAATGTAAATAATTTGTATATATGTCTTTTTTTATATATTGTACATAATATGTCTGTGTTTGTAAATTTCATCCATATATCTTTTTATTGCTTATAGAACAATAGACGGTCACGAGAAGAAGGCTCAAGAGCCGAAACGCGCGTAGTGGTGTCTACCGCTTTGCCTTCATCACTGTATATATGTTTCATGTCTATTGATTTTGTATTTTCTCTTTTGTATTTTTTAATTCAAGACTATATAAAATTTAAACACATAATCACTTATAAAAACTATATATATTAAAAAAAACAGTAGAAAAACAAAAGAAAAATAGTCAACAACAATAAACAATAAAGCTCTATCAGAAATTATTTTGCTCATTGGTTTCTGTACACAAGTGGACTTAATATACTGTTTTATTCTAGGTTTTTGTTTACAAAAAAACGTAAATTGTATTATCTAATCAATGTCTGTCACTTTGCTATAGACCTTTCCTAACTCTGTTTCTTCCCTATGTATAGCAAGTGCTACTATATTATATAGGGGTCCCCTTTTTCCAAATATTTTCCAGAAGAACATCTGACAACGTCTGAACAGCATATATTCTTGATGGCAGTACAAAAGAGTGCAAAGTACGATGCAGCTGTGTTTCTGAAACAACCAAAACCATTCGACACCTCCAAAAAGCAGAATATTGGCACCAGGTGGACTACATGGATGGAGAAGTGCGATCACTTCATATATGCCCTAGAAGAAGTAGATTATAAGAAAATCATTAAATATTTATAGAACATTGCCGGTGACAGAATGAAATAAGTGATAAAGAAACTTTCACAAGTTGATGTAATATCCTACTGTCAGCTCAAAGAAGCATTGGGAGCCAAGATCAATCCGATGATTAATGTCGACGATGAAAGGTACATTTTCAATCAAGTAAGACAGCACGCTGGTGAAACGATGGATGAGTTTGTTGAAAGACTTGATGTGCTTATCGAACACTACAAGTTAAGTGAATTTAAAGATGAAGACGTCACATGTCTTCGAGTTATCGATGGCTGTCTCTCAGACTCTTTTAGAAGATGCATATGGAGAGAGACACTCAGATTGGAGAAAGTAATAAGGGCTGCAAAGGTGAGAAAAGAGCAGATCGACAAGCCACTGATATGGAAGCTGGAACAGCAAAAAAATTAATCAGCTTTGGACACGAAAAGCAAGCACAAGTACAAGGTAGATGCATGCACATCGACGTCTACAAAGAAGGAAATGTTGCGTTTCCGATGTAGGTTTTCATTTTGCCAAAAAGGCAAATATCCAGCCATGGGACAGACCTGCAAAGGTTGCGGTAAGTAAAAACACTTCATAACGGTTTGCAAAGCGAAAAAAGAAACAAACTATGTCACAGCAAGAAGAGAAAATAGATGCCAGAAGGTTTCAGAAGCATTCTCGTCACGCCCACAAAGCCAAACGCAACATCTGTTACAAAAAGTAGAAACCAAACAAAGTCGATCGCCATCAAGTCCATCCTACAAAGGATCATCAGCGTTATTATCGAGTGCCAGTGAAGATGGATGTGCAATGATGGCATCGACCAAAGAGTGACAGACACTGGTAGCAGCCTGCAAAGATGAACAAAAAACAATGGCAAACCACCACACGAAACAACAGATATCATTTGGACATTGCCCCAAGATTACAATAAAGGTCAACCGTTGAAGCACAATCTTTATAATAGACAGTGATGCATTAATTAACAACATGCCTTTTGAAAAGTCCAACAGCTTATCTCCTGTGCCATGCCTCAACCCGTCAAACATGAAAGTATACAAGTGGGCTGCTTCTAAGCCATTGCAGACTCATGGATCATTCTTAGAGACAATCAATCAATCAGACATTTGTAGAGTGCCCCAAATCCCCCCTGGGAGACTCACGGTGGTCGAGCTATTTGCTGCTGCATTGAGGTTTGAACATTCAAACATCCAGGTCTTTAGTTCTCTTCTGAATTGCTGGAGCGATGGTACAGTCCTGCGGTGCTGGGGGACGTTGTTCCAAGCCTTGGCAGCCAAGTGTGAAAAGGAGCGTCCTCTGCTGTTGGCTTAATGGTTCCATGGCGTGTCTGCGAGGGAGAGAGAAGCTGATCGAAGGTGTCTGGTTAGTTGTTGGAAGGTCAGGTATTTGTTGATGTATGCTAGTCCTTCATTGTGCAAGACCTTGTAGGCGTGTGTCAGCATCTTGAACTGGCATCTCTTCTGAATCGTGAGCCGGGATAGTTTCTTGAGATGGGGTGGGATGGGGGTCCTTCTGGGGAGGTTGAGGATGAGTCTTGCCACTGATTTCTGTATTGTCTGTAGTCTCTTCAGGAGGTGTGCTGTGATTCCTACATAGAGAGTGTTTCCATAGTCCAGTCTTCTGGTGATAAGGGACTGTGTGAGGGTCCATCTGGTGTTAACTGGGAGCCAACTGAAAATCTTGCAGGGCATGCAAAGGGTGTGGAAGCAGGTGGATGAGACTATGTTGACTTGTTTCTTCATGGATAGCTTGCTGTCTAGGCTGATGCTGAGGATGCATGCTTGGTCTTTTGAGGCGGGCAAGTGCCCAGATCAGCGGGCCACCATGTGTTGTTCCCAAAGATGAGGACTTCCATCTTTTCTGTGTTGAACTTGAGACAGTTGTCCTTTATCCATTCTGTGACATTCATCATGCATCTGTGGAAGCTGCCTTTTATGGTGGAGGGATCTTTGGATAGGGAGAGGATGAGCTGTGTGTTGTCAGAGTAGGAGATTCACTTGTAATTTTTCTCCTCATGTATCACTGCTGTTCCTATTGTGAAGCGCTCTGACCCCTCTGTCGGCGCTATATAAAATCGCATAAATAATAAAAATAAATAAAATAAATAAAATCTGATGGCTTCTACCAGGGGGTCATGTAGGTTTTGAAGAGGGTCGGGCTGAGGGACAATCCTTCTGGAACTCCGCAGATCATCTCCTTTGGCTCTGAGGTA
Source organism: Lissotriton vulgaris (assembly GCF_964263255.1). Taxonomy (NCBI): domain Eukaryota; kingdom Metazoa; phylum Chordata; class Amphibia; order Caudata; family Salamandridae; genus Lissotriton; species Lissotriton vulgaris. The sequence continues at coordinate 1,798,372 of NW_028252742.1, forward strand.
AATAGTGGAAGCCAGACCCATAGGGTTCTGCTGGTGAGGTATGAAGAAATCCATTGACGGCATTTCCTTGGATCCTGATGTGGTGAAGTCTGTTGCAAAACAACAATTGATGGACAGAAGGCAGAACAATGTCATACATTCACCCCAGTACAGAGATCTGGGCCTAAATCCATCGTTTTTTTGCACTCCACACCACCCCAGTTCAGACATGGCCATATGCCAATCAGCCTTGACCCTGTGCCTCATGGGAACAGTCCAGCCCGAACTGCCAAGCCATGTCTTTCCTGGACCGGAATCAAGCATCCTAGGACCGGTTTCTGGCTATCAGCCATCTTTAGCCAGGATAGCTTAACTCCAGTGGTGTGGAGAGCATGGGACTCATGTCTGAGCATACCCATCCCACTTGGGGTGACAAATGCAAAACAACAATTGATGGACAGAATGCAGAACAATGTCATACATTCACCCCAGTACAGAGATCTGGGCCTAAATCCATAGTTTTTTTGCACTCCACACCACCCCAGTTCAGACATGGCCATATGGAAATCATGGGAACAGTTCAGCCTGAACTGCCAAGCCATGTCTTTCCTGGACCGGAATCAAGCATCCTAGGACTGGTTTCTGGCTATCAGCCGTCTTCCGCCAGGATAGCTTAACTCCAGTGGTGTGGAGAGCATGGTACTCACGTCTGAGCATACCCATCCCACTCGGGGTGACGAATGCAAAACAACAATTGTTGTCGATGTGGTAATAACAAAAATTCATTATCAGTTTGTTCTTTCCATATTTAAGATTAGTTCTAATGCTGTATTTCTCGTCCAAATATTGGTTAGTGCCACCTACCTTTCAAGACAGAAAATAGTAACATATGAAAGGCAAGGGCTTGTTTGTAAACAAGCATTTGCAATGCAATAGGTCTTGCATTAGGAAAGTTTGAGCTATTGGTATTGTAAATGACACATTTCTTATTTATGTGTTGGTTTTGAAAATAGTGACATGAATAGCTTTGTTATTAACAATGCCAATAGTTATAACTTTCGCAAATGTGATTCCTATAGCATTTGTAATGTAATATGTGTTGTATTTACGTGACATAATACAGAACAAATTTATAAGCGTTCACACAATTTCACTATAAGCCTGTGCGGTTTTTACTTGGTTCACGCTATTGCCACGCGAGTTTGTTAGCAGTGGCTTATACGTCACTCCTTGTAATATCAGCTGAGTATCTTTGGCAGACGGGGGCATTGGAAGGGGGGGAGCTGCTGGTGTCCTTCTTTTGCTTGTGCAACACGGTGGGGGTTAGGCATGGCACTAGTGGGGGTTCGGTTCAGGGCGGACGAGGTGCAGGAGGGGGATGGATATTGTACCTGCAGCTGCAGAGTTTGTTGCTGGTCTTGGTACACAGGGAGGGCGTGCCTTGAAGGGCACCACAAGCACTAGCAATACCGACAACACTGTAAATTTGCTAAATGTATTAATAAAGTAGACAAAATGAAGCTTTAACATATCACATGTCCACTATTGGGAGTTGTAAAGACCACAATTTTTAAACAACAAAGCAGGAAGCTAATTAACGCAGCTTGGCGCCAGGCGCCAGCTAAACACATGCTGTTGTTTAACACTAGATGCTAGCACCACTTTATGAGCGCGTTCACAAGTTAACTACTACGGCAGGCACCACAAAGCAGCAGTCTTGGCAACCACGGAGAACAGTAATCTCCATATTTGTACATGCCATACTGTGATAGTAGTAATAGTGAGTGTACACCTTAACACTTCTTGTTTTTTAATAATAAAGCATAAAACATGCACGCACTATTTATATGTATTTAGCATATTGTTTAAAAAATATTTAAACACAATCTTGGTGTAAGCTGAGAGATGTGGCATAACAGAATGCTCGGTAGTGTGTGTCTATGTCTTACAGACTACTTAGTAGACCACAAGTAGGAATGAGAATAAATGAACTAATTTTAGATAAAACACACAAACAAGAGTGTCTCTCTGTGGGCCCTCGTCTTTGTCTGTCTTGATATGTTTGTATTTGTGTGTCTTTGAATTCTTATGTCTATTTTTCTGTGTTGCCTATGTGTGTGTTTGTATGTGTGTATATCAGTCTGTATCTGTCATGAGCTTATCTTAAATGAGGGGGCGTGGCTTGGATGGCGAGGAGGAAGCACACCCAAGTCCAGAGCTCCCGGCCCCCAAGTCGAACTACCAGATAGCACAGCGGCGCAGAAGCCCGAAGCAAGAAAGGTCACACAGGAGAAGGTGTGTGAAGGTGGAGGGCACACGCAGCTGCAGCCAGTCACACCGAAGAAGCAACAGGAAAGGAAATACGAGAAAAGAAGTAGACGAGCGAAGGAAGCGGATGAGATTCCAAGATGGCGGCAACGAGCAAGGCGTAACCGAGAGACCAACAATCAGCCAGGAGGAAGTACCGCTAGCGCTACCCGCCGGAATCCCTGCCGTAAGAAGAAGCAGAGAGGAGCGTGGCGAGACGAGCGGTGAAAGCAGTGGAAGCGCTGAAAGCAAGAAGCGGTGAAAGAGACAAGACGCACTCGGCAGTGGAGACCGAAACCAAAACGAAACCGAAAGCAAGCAGGCTGTGCGCCACTTGTGAGGCAACCATTTTACCAAGCCAGGTGAACGGGCAAGCAGCTACTAACGCTTGGCGCTTGGCGGAGCAGCCAACCAGCAAGCAGGACAGCCAGAGAAAGCTGCCAGCGGGAAAGCGAGCCACTGAGGCAACACAAACAAGGTGAATCAAGAGCAAGCGACGTGAGGGGAGGCTCTTTAGAGCGACAAGAGGCAGATCGGTGCGGTGGCAGCGGCCATCTTGTGGTGGGCACACGAACCGGCGAGCTGGGCCAAACGGAGTCTACACCTTTTGCTAAGAGGGGGCAACGAGCGGCGACCAGAGCAAACGCGCCGCCAGGAGCAAAGGAGAACCACAACACGACCTGACCTGGGAGGCAAGGACAAGGGAAATCCCTCGAGGAACATAAAACAAGCGGCGGCCATATTGGGAGGGGCCCGAGAGCAACCAGGCACCCAGCACAAGGCGGCCATCTTGGGTGAGTGCGAGCGAAGCGGGAAATGCTCCCGCCAGCGAGTACCCGGCTAAGAGGCCCTAATGCACAGCGTAACCCCTGGGGCAAGCTTCCCTCGGAAGACACAGCACCACACCTAGGCGCGCACAGAGAAGCACAAAGCACGAAGCACAAACCAACAAGTATAAGAGCGTAGAAGAAAGTGAAACAAACAGAGTCACCAAGCGCGACAGGGACAAGCCCACCAACCCTGCACATAAGCAGGTACGCAGTGCACAGGGCAGCACAAGTAGCGCGACCGGACCCCTGCAGCTAAGTTAAAGAAACGCGCAGTTCAAGACAAGCAGCCATAACAAAGGAGTACCAACAAGCCACTAAGCCAGGGGGCGACACTCCAAGGAACTGGCGGAGATAAAGACCAGAACCAGAACAGTCAGGGGGTCAAGCCGATTTCGTGAGGGGTTTCCACTGGCACAGAACAGCACGACCATAAAGGTGGCCCAAATCCCTAGGGGGAATCCCGACAGACAGCAAGAAGCAGGCAGGCACCCAACGCACCAGATCAGAAGAGGTTTTGAAACAATGGCTGGCAAGGACGATAAAAAGATCGCCAACGATCCGAAAAAGAGCAGGAACGAATCCCCAGAATCCCCAGGCAAGCCTAAGAGCGGCCCAAGTAGTGAGGCAATTACGCTAGACACACTCCTAAAGAAAATTACCGAGGGTAATGATCTGGCAAAAGCTACGAAAAAGACATTTGACAACATCCAGATGGAACTAATAGCCATAAGAGCAGCGCAAAGCAGGGCGGACGGCAGAATAGATGAGGCAGAGAAAAGAGTCGGTGACCTTGAAGACCTCACAAGAGTGACTCACACGGACCTGGGCATTGTAATAAGGAAAACAAACACCCTGGAGAGAATCCAGGCAGAGCACGACGATAAAAGCAGGAAAGGGAACATAAGACTACTGGGAGTGCCAGAAGGAGGAGAAGATGCCCCAGGATCATGCGCAGACATGCTGGAAAACCTACTACCTAAACTCACGGGTCTGAAATTCGACAGGCCCTTCGAAATAGAGAAAGCGTACAGGATCCCAGCAAGGAAGCCACAAAACAGCAACAGCCCAAGACCAATCATCTGCAAACCACTGCGTGGCAACCAAACAGATGCAATCTTTGCAATCGCCAGAAAGGGCCAACCGCTGACCATAAACGGCCAAACGATAACAATCACGCAAGATTACTCTAAACTCACAGTAGAAACCAGGAAAGGGTTCCTAGCCCTACGGTACAAAATGCGAAGAAACAATATCACCTTTGGGCGCTAGAGGGCGCCGGACAAGATGGCCGCACTCGTGTGAGGCTCTGTCACGACCATTACAAAATCCGCTAATGTATCCTGTTTTCCCCGGCGCCTTTGCCCTACAACCCGGCTGAGCTTGCTCCGCTATCATCGGTGACCCCCTGGGGCGCTTTGTGCATCGATTGCGGCTGTGCTGAGGACGCCTAGAGCTGGACGATCCCAGGCCGGGAAGTGGAGGACGGCGGCTCTGGCGGGTGCGGAGCGGAGGTCTCGCCGAGATCTGGGCCATTGTCACCGTTGCTGCCTACGAAAGCGGAGCCTGGGAGATGGCGCTACGTGTCTGCTGAGGCGGCGAGGCGGAGCTGACAGCGGGATCCCCCGGAGCGACTTCGACGCATTGGGCGGCCTGGACTTGGCCCTACTGGTCCCGGTGAGTGGGGCGGGGCGCTACGCGAGTCCGGTGCTGCGGAGGTGGAGCTGGGCCGCGATAGCCCGCGCCGCGCGAGCTAGGGCCGGGGGGGCTAGGGAAAGGGTTGGCTGAGGAGCGGAGTGGCCGGGACGGTCAGGAGCATAAGCGGGACCACGCTCTGGGCTACCGGGAAGGGCTCTCGCCGACACGCACGTTTCCCTGGGGGTTGCAGACCTGCGGAGCGCCCGCCATCTTGCGGCCTCCTCTCACATGGCTGTTGACCACTGAGCCCCGGCGGTCGGCGCGTATCCAGCACTGCCTATCTTCACATCGGCGCTGTCAGGAGGGGGGCCCGGACCCTGAGGCCCTTCAGCGCTGCCATTCCGTTACTTTGGGCTCTGCGCACTGCCGCAAATACTTGCACTGTGCAGCTGCACGGAGATTGCTTTGGCGCGTTTTACCCGCTGTGGCGGAGGAGCTGCTTGGCCTGGACTGGGGATACCTGTGGGCCTGGGACTGGGCATACTCTAGGGTGTGCGACGACTGGTGGGTGCTCGGATATTATTTTGAAAGGCTTCACCGGAATCACTGCCCTGCATAGTCGAGCTTTGGACCGCGCTGAACTTGATCGCAGACATGGGCAGGCCCGATAGAAACCAGCCTAAAATTAACTTCGAGGCGAAAAAGACTGCACATACAGCCTCCCAGGCGCCCGCGGACTCTGACCAGGGTGGGGCTGTAGGGGGTACACCTAACCTGGAATCCACACTGGTGGCTATGCAGAAAACGCTACAGTCCATTGAGGGCACCATGGAGTCAGTCAATCATCGTCTTGATCAAATGGCGACACAATTTGACCGTCAGAACGAGCGGATGGGAGAGGTGGAACAGCGGGTTTCTGCCACGGAGGATGGTCTGGCCACGGTCTCGTCCAAAGTATTCAGTATGGAAAGAGTGCTGGCGGTCATACAAGCGAAGAATGAGGAGTTAGAAGGGAGGTCCAGGAGGAACAACGTTCGCGTTACAGGATTGCCGGAATCCACGAACGTGGGGCGCATGGAGGACTACATGGAACGGATGATCGTCAACATCTTTGGGGCTGACCAGCTATCTCGTGTCTTCATTGTGGAGCGGGCACATCGGTCCCTGGCTAAGAAGCCTCCGCCAGGAGCACCGCCGCGGCCTATTGTGGCTAGGATCCTGAACTACAGGGACCGGGACACTATTCTGCGGCTCGCCAGGGAGAAGGGCTCCATTGAATATCAGGGCAACAAACTGGAGTTTTATCCCGACTTCACCATGGCAGTGCAGACTGCACGAAAAGAATTTGCTGCGGTGAAACAGTTGCTGAGGACTGAGACCATAGCTTATGCCATGTTGTACCCTGCGCGCCTTCGGATCGGGCCTCCCTCGGATAACAAGATCTTCTCTTCACCCAAGGCAGCCATGGACTATGCCAAAAGACTGAAAAAACGTGCTAAAGAACCGACTCGGCGTCATGAGGGAGATGATGAAAGACTGGACGAAGAGGCCTGAACTGCATTGCACTGCTAGCTGCGGTGATGGGGGAACTGCGGAGTATTGCACTGGGCTGCCTCTACTGTAGCGCATTCTTTACTTGCTGAGAGCCGCCCGGGCGTTTCAGCCCCTGGTCCACTTTATATTGTTGCTCTGCACGTTGCGGGAGGGGGAATGCTCTAGCCGGCACTGTCCCTGCTAATGCCACCATGTTGCTTCAATGGGGGCTCCCTTCCAGTTGAACTTAGCTGAATGTGATCCCGTTCTGCACTATGTGTCTCTACACTGGATAAGGAGGCCTTTCTTGGATCTATGCGCTGCTCTTTAGGTGTGGTGGCTTCGGGGGCGCCCAGTGCAATGCACTGTTACATGAATGCCATTGTGTTTGATGCTTTGACTGTGGGTGTGGGTAGAGGGGTTGGGGTTGTTGTTAATGGCAATAGTCTGCGCTCTCGTCGGTTCTGGCGAGAGTGGTGCGCCACTACGCCCCCAGATAAGGGAGATCCCCAAAATGTGGCCGTTTGCATTGTTGGGGGTTGCAAAGGGGGGGGACACGGGGAGGCTTTGGCAAATTGGGAGTGCTGAAGTGGGCGGCGGGTTGGGGGAAGGGATGTTGAAATCTGTTGGGGTGTTGTTGTTTTTCCTGATCAAGGGGACTGAGTCTGAGAAATCCATGGGCTGTGAGGGGGGCTACAGTTGGGGGTGCGGGATCCTTACCAGCATTACTGGTGTTGTCTCCGGGTTGATGAGAGATGAGGGATGGTCTAACAGGTGGGGGCTACCGAGGAAGAACTCACTGCTGGGATGCTTATACCTTTGGCGATATGGATAGGGGGGGTACCCTCACGTGTGTTACATGGAATGTGCGAGGTCTAAATAGGCCGCAGAAAACTCGACAAATGCTTGCCTTTCTCAACAGACATGGAGCACAAGTGGTGTTTCTGCAGGAGACGCATCTTAAGGGTACAGCAGCCGAAATGGTGTGCAAACAGTGGGCGGGGGCTAGGTGGGCCACGTCATATTCTTCCTATGCCCGTGGGGTAATGATTCTGATTAAAAAGAATGTTCCGTTTGAGGTGCTACATGAGGAGGTGGACCAGGATGGCAGATATATTGTTGTGCAGGGTAAATTGTGTGGCACGTTGATCACTCTTCTCAATGTCTATGGCCCTAATATAGATGACCCTGATTTTTTTGTTGCACTCTGGAACAAACTGTATAACCTACCACCATCGGCGATCCTCTGTGGGGGGGACTGGAATGTTACATTGGATTCTGAGTTGGATAGGAGGCATGACCGGCCCTATGAGCGTAAGAGAGCGATGGATGCAGTGTACGAGGGTATGGATGGGCTGCAACTGTTGGATGTATGGCGCTTGCGGAATCCTGGCAGGCAGGAGGGAACTTGCTACACGTCAGCGCATGATACGTGGTCGAGATTGGATTATTGGTTACTGACCCGAGATGTGAGTGGATGGGTGGAACACCTACCCCGCACGCTTTCTGACCATGCCCCTGTTACACTAAAGCTGCGGATACCTACACATGCTCCCGCTCCATTTACTTGGCGACTCTCACCTGGAGTGTTAACGGATCAGGTGTTGTGTGACCGACTGCGGCAGATAGTTGAGGAGTTCTTCGAGACCAATGTGGGCTCTGTTGATAGTATGATCACGGTGTGGGAGGCCTTTAAGGTCTCAGTGCGGGGTGCATGTATTGGGTTGCGGTCCGGGGTCCTCACGTCCATCAGAGACTCTATGTCCAAACTGGAAAGGGAGTTGTTGGCTCTAGAGCGCCGACTGGAGGAGGGGGCGGAAATCACATTGCTAGCGGATGTTAGGGCAAAGGTCACAGAATATAATGCATTGGCAGACCAGGAGGTGAAATTTTTGTCCAAACGCGTTACAGCCAGATATTATGGAGAAGGGGGTAGGCCGGGTAAGGGGCTTGCTGATAGGATACGAGAACCTTGGGCGAGACACTGCACTGTATTGGAAATTGAAGATGAAGTAGATGTGGTGACTACGTCGGAGGGTATACTTGCCTGCTTCTCGAGACATTATGCGCAACTCTATGAGCATAGGGAAACGGCGGAAGAGGCAGAAATAACGCGGTACTTGGAGGATGTAGCGCTGGTGTGGCTCTCCAGGGGTCAACAGGACTTCCTAATGCATCATGTTACTGAGGCGGAATTCAGGGACGCAATAGCAGCCCTCCCGAATGGGAAGGCAGCTGGCACAGATGGCTTGCCCGCCGAATTCTATAAAACATATGCTGATCTGCTTATTCCGAGATTGGCAATGGTTCTGGAGGAGGCCTTTGAATGCGGACGGCTTCCGGGGACCATGAGAGAGGCGCTCTTAGTGGCGCTCCCCAAGCCCGGTAAACCTCTAAATAGGTGCGAGTCATACCGTCCCCTTTCACTCATGAACACTGATGTTAAAATAATCGCCAAAGTGTTAGCCACGAGACTGCGTCTACTCCTGCCGGTTATGGTGCTACCAGATCAATCGGGGTTTATCCCCCTCCGGTCCACCACTCACAACCTGAGGACCCTATTCGCCGTCCTACATCTCCTTAAGCCAGAGTTAGCCGCGGTGGCGGTCATGCTCGATGCCGCCAAGGCCTTTGATTCAGTGGCATGGAAGTATATGCTGGCCGTTCTACATCGGATGGGGGTGCCCTTCTTTTTCACGTCACTGATCGCCCTGTTGTATAACGCACCCACGGCAAGAGTTAGGGTTAATGGTCATGTCTCTTCCTCCTTTCCGATACAGAGGGGGACAAGGCAGGGTTGCCCTCTTTCGCCCCTGCTTTTTGCCATCATGATGGAACCGTTGGCCTGTGTCTTGCGGCAGAGGTATGCGGAAGCAGCATTGAAGTTCCCTCTCAGATCGCTGGCTGTGTCAATGTACGCTGACGACATGGTCCTGTATGTTAGGGACCCGGCGCTCCACCTGGAAAATATACTTCGAGAGTTCATTAAATTCGGCCGACACTCAGGACTGACCATAAACTGGGACAAGTCAGTGGTGCTGCCTCTCACGGATGTTACCCACCGGGTTCCATTGGAATTCCCGCTGGAATGGGCGACGGAGTCGGTTAGATACTTGGGCGTCTGGGTGCATAGGGATTGTCATGAAGTCATACGGGCCAACTACGGCGTTGCCATTTCCAACCTGGAAGACCAGGTGGCGAGATGGACTCGTCTCCCACTGACCCTGGCGGATCGAGTGTCTTTGATTAAAATGGTGGTGCTGCCGAAATTTCTTTATCTCTTCACAAACATTCCAGTCCCGCTGAGGTCACACTTCTTTGCGAGACTGAGGTCCCTATTGATATCTCTCACCTGGGCTGGCAAGAGGCCGCGAGTGACTTGGGAGGTGCTGACCAAGCCATACGATCTGGGTGGGTTCGCCCTGCCGGATATGAGGCTTTATTATCTTTGTGCGCAGGCACACTTTGCGAGTTACTGGATAAACGCTCCGCCATACACTCCGCACGTAGCGCTGGAAGCAAGTGCAGTTCTGCCGTACCCATTAAGGGCTATGATCGTCAATAAGCACTCGGTGTTTGAGAAGGGGGAGATTGACACCGTGCGGCTCACTGCGACTGCATGGAATAGCTTGGGCAAACGAGCTGGCAGACTACCGCTATACGCTCCGGCTATGCCGCTACTTTATCACTCGGATATCTCCGTGTCGGGCGAACCGGGAGGGCTGCAGATCCCGCGGGAGGCCGGACTACAGACTATGGGGGACCTGTTTCCGGGAGCTTCGTTTCTCTGCTCTCAGGAGATGACAACCCGCTCGACGAATGCTACTATGTCCACCTTTGTGTATGTCAGGCTACGGGCTGCCGTGCGTGACTTATACCCAACATATCCGGAGGAACCACTGGCCCTAAGTGCCTTGCAGTTGCTCTATACGGTCAAGGACAGGTCTAAATTGCTATCTAAACTTTATAAGGCCGCACAGGAGGATGAAGGCGGGGGGCGACCCTGGCTAGAGCAAGGTGGGATAGGAGTCTCCCGGAACCGCTGAGTGATGATGATTGGAATGAATGCTGTGCTATGACCGGGGGGTATGTGATAAATGGCAATTTCCGCCTTTTACATTATAAATTTCTACAACAGTGGTACTATACGCAGACCCAACTGGTAAGATACGGGCTCAGGTCCACTGCTCAATGTGTCCGATGCGGAGCTGAGGACGCCGACTTTGTACACCTGGCCTGGGGATGCCCACATGTCTATGATTTCTGGAAGGAGGTGACTGAAAGGCTGACTGTCATGGCTTCAACTGAGGTGAGGCTGGATGTGCGCTTGTGTCTTTTGGGCATTGCTTCTGGTGTAGCTGCGCCTTCGCGGCGGCTGGTGGTGCTGGCGCTTCAATTGGCCAGGAGGAGGGTCGCTATGGTTTGGGGAGGGAGGAGAGCGCCTGAGGTACAACTGTGGCTGAAGGATATGGCCTATTGCAGGGACCAATTGAACTGTTACTATGAAGAATTACCTGCGGTGTCTCGCCCGAGGGATGTGTGGGCTCCGTTTACACTTTATATGTTGTCTTTAACAGACACCGACAGCGACGAGAGTGTTACTGCTGCTTTATCAGATGGTGGGGATGGAGCTGCCTGAGATGTTCTTGTGCGAGAGCGATAAGATTGCCCTGTATTTTGTGTAGAGTGACTGGGCGATGGTCGTGCCAGTGGGAATGTCGTGGACTGCTAAGACTGGCATGGCATGCATACCTTACTGACCCTCGCTACGGCCTCTGGGTGGTTCTGAGAAGGGGGTGAAGGTTTCCTATCTTGGGGACACACTGTTAGACACCTGATGTATTGGATGCCCTATCACACTATGCCTACTGGAATTGGACTACTCTCTGACACCAGGATAAGCAGGGGGGGGAGGGGTTGGGACTTGTTGATATTACCTTCCTTTATGAAAACTGAAAATTAGACCGAGATCACATGGGGGCGAAACGACCGCACTCTAAGGGTGTGCTGTACATATTGCATTTGGATATACTGTAGTGCCTACATGAGCTAAGACTTTTGGACTCCTGCACTCGTGCCTCTGGCGTATGGTGACAAGCTTGTATGATATATGTGGTACTCCGATTGCGGCCGGCCCGAGCAGTGGGTTGTAGGCACACCGCTGTGTATATGAACAATGTGCAATAAAGGTCTTCCAAAAAAAACAAAAAACAAAAAAAAAACAATATCACCTTCAGCTTCGTCGGGCCGTCTAGGCTGAAAATAACGGACAGGAACAGCACCCACTTATTCGATGACCCCAACAAACTAAAGAGATACCTGAGAGGATCAGAACCAGAGAACATGGAGCCACAGAGCCCAGGAGCAAAGAGAAGAGCCTCGTCAGATGCTGCAGAAGGCGGAGAGGAGTAAAGCCTACCTAAACTGACACTAAAACATTTCTGCCCAAGGTCGGCGAGCACTGTTTCTTCTTTTTAGCGTTGGTGACACACCTACCTCAACTCGGAAGAGAGAAGATAAAGAACACTTGGTACAAACGCAGAACAGCGCTAGCACAACTGCAGCATACAACCTCTGTCTACCTCAGTCTTTTTCCAGACAAACACAAGCGTGATGACCCGACCAGACCCAACTCAAGCGATTGGAGGAGAGAAAGAAGGACACAACAACTACCTCACAAACGCACGCAGCAGTACGGAAGGCGCAGCAGTGCAACCATATCCTTTTTTGTTTTTGTTTTAAAGACACTATTGAGCTAAGGCGGGTAACTCTATGCAAAGACAAAGTGTGACAGGGGCTTTCTTTCTCCTTCCAGCATAGATACGGACTTGGGGGAGGGAAAGAGGGAGGACTCTTGCTGTCACACGCTCACAGTTCAAAAAGCGGGGGGGAGGGGGGAGGGTAGGGAGGGGGGAGGACGGAAGGGAGAGGGGAAGAATGGGAGATCGCGAGCGAACACCACAGTACAGAAGCATGCACTACTTTTTCTTTATGTCTTTACTATCTCTAAATCCCTACTCTTACTAAGCCACAGCCCAGGGGGGGCATCTCTGAGTGAGAAACGCAGACCAATGGCGCCCACAGCAAGTAACCTGGAAAACCCACAGAGAGGCGGCGACACCAAGAAACCACCATGAGCACACCAACACAAGCAGCCAAGCCAGACACAAACCTCAAAGTAGTGTCCCTAAATGTCAAGGGCCTAAACCACCCAGTCAAGCGCAGGAAGACGCTCGAATATCTGGCAAAACTGAAAGGAGACGTCTATGTATTACAAGAAACCAAGCTCTCACAAGAAGAGGCCACACGCCTGAAAGCAATGTGGCTAGGGCGAGTATTCTGCTCACCAGCAAAGAACAAGAAGCGTGGAGTAGTCACAATAGTAAGCAGGAAGGCCAACATGACCCTGGAAAAAACACATACAGATGAAGAAGGCAGACTACTATTGACGAGTCTGAAAAGGGGAGACGAAACAATACACGTAGCCAACATATACGGACCAAATTCGGATGACATAGAATTTTGGGAAGGAGTTACCACAAGACTATCAGGAATTCCCCAAGAAGACCTTCTCCTCGTGGCAAAAGACATGAACCAAGTCTTAGACCAAGCAACAGACAGACACCCACACAGAGCAAGCCACGACGCCCACAATCCCAACATCCTGAAAGACGTCTGCACCAAGCTTCAACTCATAGACCCATGGAGGCTGCAACACCCTGATGCACGCGAATATACATTCTACTCACATCCACACAACTCCTACAGCAGGATAGACTACATCCTAATGTCCAACACGCACTCACACCTGATTGACCACACAGAAATAGCGCCGATAACCATCTCGGACCATGCGCACATCACACTCTCAATGAGCGGGAAACACAACGACAAACCAACAAGAAGATGGAGACTGAACAGCGATATCCTACAAGACCCAAGCAATATAAAGGAAATCGAAGAGGCCATAAAAGATTATTTTAACCTCAATGACAACGGCGAAGTGGAGAAAAGCACCATATGGGATGCCCTAAAGGCTACAATCAGGGGGAAACTGATAAACATCAAGGCCAGAATGAACAGAGGCTGGAACAAGAATATAAAGGAACTAGAAGAACAAATAGGCCTCTTGGAGAAAGGCCATTGTGCAAACATCACAGACAAAAATACACTAACAACTTTAACAAGGAAAAAATATGAGCTTAACAAGATCCTGAGTGAAAGGGCGGGCACATGGATAAATAAATTCAAAGCCATAAATCTATGCTCAGCCAACAAGGCAGGGAAACAACTGGCATCGTACATGAAAGCAAAGCAGAGGCAGCACTCAATCGCAGCCATAACGGACAAAACAAACAAATCACAAACGACGAACAAAGGGATCCTAGAAGTCTTCAGACTCTTCTACCAGGAACTATACAGTGCAGACACAAACCTGAACGCCAACGGAGGGCAGAACCTGCTCAGTAAAGTCAATCGGCCAGCACTGACAACTGAACAAAGTGAAGTACTCGAGGAGGACATAACAGATGCGGAAATCGAGGCGGCAGTCAACCAACTGAAACCGAACAAGGCACTGGGGTCAGACGGGTACACCGCAATCTTCTACAAAAAATTCCTCGGACATCTAGGAGCGACCATGGCAGAGACATTCATGCACTGTATCCACAGAGGTAGAATGACGGACTCAATGGCAGAAGCCAACATCATCGTGATCCCCAAAGAAGGGAAAGACCCGCAATTCCCACAAAACTACAGACCCAAATCACTTATCAATGTGGACTGCAAAATCTACGCAAAAATACTGGCAAACAGACTAAACAGAGTCCTGCCACTACTCATCCACAACTCGCAAGTAGGCTACATTAAGAACAGACTATCCCAAGACAACACGCGACTGCTCTGTCACCTCATCAATCAAACAACCCACAGTGAAGAACAGGCTGTGATGATAGCGCTAGATGCCGAGAAAGCTTTTGACAGAGTTTCCTGGCCCTTCCTAGATTAATGCATGGGGAAATTCGGTCTGGGGACTAAATACAGAACAATGGTAATGGCCCTGTACAACAGACCAAGGTCCAGAGTGGTGGTGAATGGAGGCACATCAGAACCCCTAACGCTAGAAAGGGGCACAAGGCAAGGATGCCCCCTATCACCGGGACTATTTCTGATAGCACTCGAACCTTTACTAGCCATGATAAGAGACAACAACGAAATAACCGGCATCAAAATCAAAAACAAAACGGTGAAACTGGCAGCATACGCAGATGACGTTCTCATTACAACCACAACACCTACCACATTGATCACAGGCCTAATGGAGACCATAGGAGAATATGCAGCTGCCTCAGGGTACAAGCTCAATAAGGACAAATCTGAGTGCAAGCCAATGAACATACACACTACAAGAGCAGTACTGGGACAATCAGGCCTTGCCTGGCAAACAAAACCCCTCAACTACCTAGACTGTTCGGAAGAGACCTTAAAACAACCCTAGAACACAATGAAGAAGCCACCCTGAAAAAGATAAAGGAGAGACTAGACCTCTGGTCGCCCAAATACATCAGCTGGTGGGGAAAGGGGGAAACAATTAAAATTATGGTAACACCAGCCGTCAACTATACACTCAGTATGCTGCCCCTAGCAATGACAGAGAACTTCCACAAGAAGCTTTACAAACTAATAAACAGATTTCTATGGAGAGACGAGAGACCAGGAATCAGTCTGCAGAAGCTGAGATTAACGAAAAACCTGGGCGGGCTGAACATAAAGAACTTCAAACACTTCCAAACAGCCTGCCTAGCCAAGCAAGGAATATTCTGGGTCACAAACACACAACACTACGAACCGGATTGGCTGGAAGTGGAAAGGAACATCCTGGGGGGACTAAACCCAATAGCATTGCTTACAGCGAACAAGCACCCCCACAGGCTAAACCCCATCATCAAACACACCAAAGAAGCCCTACTGATGGTGGACAAACTAATGGAGCAGAGGATCGGGGGAACCAACTGGGAATCAATCTGGTATAACTCAAGGATACGATACCAGGGCAAGACATTAAATAACGAAACATGGATGAAGAGTGGAGTCACCACCCCAAATCAACTAGAAACGAAAAACTCCCCTATCACCTACCAGAATCTGCAACAAACCCATGACCTCCCAGACATAGAACTGTACACATTCCTATATATAAAAACGGCCGCAACGAAGGCGAACCTACACAAAACACCACCAACCATCATCAAATACATGGACAACCTGTTGTGGGTAGATGGGAGGGGCGTACCCTGGTTTTGGTTTCTGTTTATGTCCCCCCCGGCCTGCAGACGACTACCTTCCAGGACCTCGGGGGCGCCATTTTGGGCCTGCCGGAGGGATTGCTTATACTTGGTGGGGACTTTAATGCGGTGGTGTCGGGGACCCTTGACCGTTTTCCATCCAGAGATCTTCGTTGTGCGCAATCATGGCTCCCAAATTTCCTGAGCACTATGGGTCTTATTGATTGTTGGCGGCTTCTCCATCCCGCCCAGTGGCAGTACTTCTTTCACTCGGGCGCACACGGCAGCCTCTCCAGGATTGACTATGTCTTGACTCCAGCGGTCCAGGCATCAACCGTTTCCGGAGCCCGCCTGATGGCCAGAGGCATATCGGACCACTCCCCGGTCTGGGTGTCGTTTGACTTTGATGTTGTGGCAACCTCTAGACTAGTGCCGGTCAATCCTTGGTACTTTCGTAACGCCAAGACTCGTGACCTCCTAGCCAAAGCTATCGACCTGTATTTCTCTGAGAATACGGGTTCGGTATCGTCGGCCTTGTCTCTGTGGGAGGCCTTCAAAACTGTCCTGCGAGGAGAGGCCTTCTCCTTGATAGCCGAGGTGCGTAGACGCAGGGACGAGGAAATTGTGCGGTTGGAGTCGGAAATTGAGGACCTAGATTCTCAACTGGAAACAGACCCGACACCCGAATTGCTGCACGCCCTCTCCTTAAAGCAGTCGGAGTATCGAGCCACTGCCACTGACGCTGCCAAGGCGATGGGCAGGGAACAGCAAGGTAGGATCTATGACGCTGGAGACAAGGCGGGCAAGCTCCTTGCCTGGTTGGATAGGAGGGAGATGGCTTCCCGCGTTGTGCCCGAGGTCCTGGGTGAGGACGGGGTGGTTGTTACCGACTCCAGCGCCACTGTTTCGGCTTTTGCCGACTATTTCGAGACGGTTTACACCTCGGTCTCCACCTTGACTGAGTCGGATTCGGCCTCTTTTCTGGAGGGAGTTGAGCTCCCTTGCCTGTCGGACACTGAGCGTGACGACATGGACAGGGGTATTACGGTTGATGAGGTCGCATTTGCGATACGTTCTTTGCGCTCTGGCAAGGCTCCCGGTCCCAACGGTGTTCCGGTGGAACTCTATAAGATTAAGGCTGACACCGTCGCAGTGCCCCTGCGGCGTATGTTTTTGGAGGCCCGTGAGGCTGGTGAGCTTCCGCTGGACCAGCGATTGGCCACCATTGTGGTTATTCATAAGGAAGGGAAGCCCAGGGACCTTTGCAGATCGTACCGTCCGATTTCCCTGCTGAACGCCGAACCCAAGATTCTGGCCAAGTTACTGGCTAACCGGCTGGTGGGTGTGATCGCCGACTTGGTCCATCCAGACCAGTCGGGCTTTATACCCCACCGTAACACCGCCCTTAATCTTCGGAGGGTTCACGCTGTCATGGCGCGGGTGCACACACTCAGCGAGCTGACCGTCCTGGCCTCACTGGACGCGACGATGGCGTTTGATTCTCTCGAATGGAATTATCTTTGGGCGGTGTTATCCAAGTTTGGGTTTGGCCCCGACTTTATTGGTTGGGTCAGGCTTCTCTATGCCTCCCCGTTGGCCAATGTAACGGTCAACGGCCAGTTATCGGCTTCCTTTGCCTTGCGCAGAGGTACTAGACAGGGTTGTCCACTATCACCGCTCCTTTTTGCTCTAGCGCTTGAGCCGCTCGCTGCCTGGATACGCACCCACCCTGATATTTGTGGGATCAAGTGGTCACCGGGCTTTGAGGACCGAGTCTCACTGTACGCGGACGATATCCTGCTCTACCTCACCTCCCCCTGTCGATCCTTGATTGTGGCTTTTGACGTATTGAGCACTTTTGGTGGGTACTCGGGCCTAGTTATTAACTGGTCGAAATCCTATCTCTATGTGCTCAGTGGGGACACCCCACGTCTTCCTAGGGGTTGCGCGATACGGGTCTCACCGCAGGGGTTTAAGTACCTGGGCATCTATGTATCAACGGATGCCCGGGCACGATACACTAACAACTTGCTTCCCCCTCTTGCGCGCCTCAGACGCGATGTGGAGGGCTGAAACGATTGCCGCTGTCCTTGTTGGGCCGCGCAGCATTGTTCAAAATGGTGTCCCTGCCGAGATTCCTGTATGCGCTCCAGAACACGCAGGATCCCGTCCCTTCCAAATACTTCAAGGAAATTGAAGGTCTACAGCGGACCCTCTTGTGGGAGGGTAGACCGCGTATCGCCGTTGTTAAACTGACTATCCCCTGGTATGATGGCGGTATTGCTCTGCCCGACATCCGCCGGTACTACTGGGCTTCCCAATTGGCTGCTCTTAACCACAGCTTTTATGGGCCGGCGGAGAGCCCGGGGTACGCCATGGATCGATGGCTCCTGAACAATGGGATGTACTACAGGGCGCTATACTCTAGATCTCTGGATGGAAAAATGACTGGTCCCACCAAGACTGCTGTGCACATTTGGAGGGCCATTACGAAAGCACTGGGATGGAAGGGCAGACTTACTATGGCCACTCCACTTTATGACTCTGACTTGCTGGGCAGGCTGTGGCACTCGAAGGGTTTTGACCGGTGGGACCTCATTGGTATTTCCAAGGTGGCTGATGTGATGGCTAGGGGGGAAATCAAGTCTTTTGAGGTACTGAGAACTGAATTTCAGCTTGGTGCCACTGAGTATTTCAGATATGCCCAGTTGAGACATGCCCTTGCGTCTGCCCTGCCTATTGGTGAGAAGGTCCCCGAATCATCCCCGCTGGAACACAGGGTGCTGGACGGCCATATGCCTGACAGTGCCATTTCCCTGACCTACAAAAAGCTGATAAATGTTCGGACGGACCTGCTGTTGAATGTGAGAGATCAGTGGGTGCGTGATGGGATTGAGTTGGATGATGAGGATTGGCAGTGTGCGGTGTCTTCCCCCAAAGAAGTGGCAATCTCGGCTAGGCTGCGCTTAGTCCAATTGAAGATACTCCACAGAGTTTATGTGACCGGCCCTAGATTGATTCACATGGGGCTCTCCCTGGATGGTCTCTGTAGGCGTGGGTGCAGTGCACTGGCTACTTTCATGCATACCATCTGGGAATGCCAGGTTGTTGCTTCCTACTGGGAACGGGTGCATGTGGTCATGCGTGATGTGACTGGTGTGGATTTGACTGCAGAAGCTCGGCGCTGCTTGTTGAACGTGTGGGGTCCGACTGATTACACTACTGCTCAAACCCGCTGGGTCACACTGGGGTACATGGTGGCCAAGCGAGACATTGCTCAAAAGTGGGGTGCCCCAACTCCTCCCACCGTGGAACTGTGGAAAACCAATATGGACTGGTGCATGCTCCGTGAGAAGACTGTGTATGTGGCCAGGGGTAAGCCCAAGAGGTGGGGGGTGGTCTGGGGTGCGTGGAATGAATATAGAGGTGATATTTGTGTGCCCCCCGATATAGGTCCGCTGGAGGTTCGTCTCTCTCCCTAGCCCTTCCCTCCGCCCGACTTCCTACTTTAAAGGAATCCTGCTTTCTTCCCCCCCCCCCATTTTGTATGCATCTCCAGTATGGTTACTATAGAGAGCTAAATGGTCCCACCCGCCCCCTGGAATTGTGCATTGCCGCTCACGTGTTTTACCTTGCCACCTTCTTTCTTTATTGTTCTCTTCTTGTTGGTTTTTTAGGTTCTTATTTATAATATAAAATTAAACCTGATTTGCTCCTTGATTTGACTTGTGCGCACCTCTTCTCCGTTCTTTATAATGCTGCCTAGCCTCAGGGATGTAAGGCTGAATAGCTGTGTGCCTTGAATTTTCAATAAAGGTTTTCCCAAAAAAAAAAAAATACATGGACAACCTCAATGCCACAGGCCACCACACAGCAAAAATCTACAGACTACTCTGCCCCCAAACATCCACGCTGAACAAGAAAGTGATGAGCACATGGGAAGCACTGACAACAAGACAACTTAGCGATGAGGAAAAAAGCAAAGTGTGGAGGTCAGCCACAACTAACAAGATCATGACGCAACTGGCGTAAACGAAATTCTGGCTCCTTCACAGAATCTACTGGACACCGGCGAGACTACACAAAGCAGGAATAAGGGACACTGGAACATGTTGGAACTGCGACAAAGAGAACGGAAGCCTGGAACACCTCATTTTCGAGTGTCACAAAGTCAGGAACTTCTGGAAGAACGTGAACAAATTTATCAACGCCGTCACAGGCAAAGACATACCAATCAGTTTTGTTAGTCTCGCCACAGGGTTCATGACGTACTGCCTAGAAAACAAGGAGGAAAGAGACCTAGTGGACATCCTACTGACAGCAGCAGTGAAAATCATACTAACAAACTGGAAGAACACGGCCAAAGCCACTATCAAAAACTGGATAAACTGGGTCACCTTCCTCAGAGGCGCAGATAACATCACTGGCAAATTCTCGAAGGAGCACAAAGCCAAAAACGACATGTGGGAAGCTCTCGATGCTCAATTGGAAACACGCCGGAACTAAAACCAGCACCCCCCCATCTCCCCCCTCCGCTTTCTTTCTCTCTCCAGGGGGGGTAAAAATGCATACTGGAGGTCATGCCAAGCCTGTACCTTAACTATGTATACAGCGTACACCCAACCAACCCCCCCCCCCTGCATTAGCTCTGTACTGTTTGTATCTTCTGATATGCAATTTTATATTTTAATAAAATCTTTTGAAATAAAAAAAAAGAGCTTATCTTAAATGTCTTAACAAGTTCCGTCACGTCGGCCTTTTCAATAGGAAGGGGGAGCGAAACGTGAAAATAGAAGGGTTTTCACACCTGCTGAGAAATGGGTGGTATAGTGGGCAGATGGGTTGGGGTACTGCAAGAGTCTAGAAACAGCCAGTCAGTGCTGTAAATAAGGGATAGTCGAACAGCAGACGGTATTCACCCTGTCTGTGCCACATTCCTAGAGTATGCAGGGGCATTCTTATCAGACGAGCTTCTTAGCACAGCCGTACCGATCTGAGCCTATTGTCAACAAAACGTAAATGTGAGGGTTTATGAAGCACGTAATTGTGCGTGTTTTTCTGCAAACCTTAATCATGGTGAGTGTGTGTGTCTCTAAGCTGCTCCAGTGGAAGCAAGTACCTGGAATGAGTTCACCAGAAACAGTGACTTGGCAACGGCGCGCATTTAGTTTTGTCAAACGAGGAAGCATGGAATACCTCTGTATTTCTTAGTTCCAGGCCTAATGATGTAATGGCCTGACACGTCTCCTTCCTCTCATATATAATGCTCATGAGGTTGAAGCACCTGCTTCAACTAACATGTAAGCGTGGGGGAAGATCAGCTGTAGAAGGGGGTAATTGCTCTGCCGGCTCCACGTATCAACATATAAAAGGCGGAGCCTTCGCTAGAATTTCTGCCACCTTAGGAGAAGCGATATTTTACCAGCCTCTCCTCCCTGCCAATGTTGCCATAGTTTACTATGATTCTCCAGACTTTCTGTCCGGCTTGTTAAGGCGCCGGATTCGGCTGCGTCAATGGTTTTCGGCTCCGAGGGAGGACTGGCCGGAAAAAAAATGTAATAACTAAGACGACGAGATAGGTCAGTTGGTTGCGCGGCTTCTATAGATACCTGTAGCGTGTAACTTGCAGCTCACACTTAAAACAAGCTCTTGGCATTGCTGTGGGGGGGCCGGGCGGGAGCGCATTGACGGGGGAGCAGCAGCCTTTGATGTGCGAGCGCGTGAATGGGAAGAGCGGCCGTGGGAGGTGGGAGGGGAAGTCGGAGAGTGCGAAGTGCAGGCGGGGGGCGGGGAGTGGAGCCTTTAAAGTGTGTGAGGGACTGAGAGACTGATGGTGGTTTGTGACGTAGCTGGTTTGTGAACGCGCACGGAGCACATGCACTGTGGCAAATCCGCCGTTGGTTTCAAAGCTTATTTGGCCCTCAATACTCACTTAAGTGATAAATAGTCGAGACCTAAAAAGCACAGAGAATATATACAGAACATTACGATAGGAGGCGCAATGTAAAGGAGACGGAGTTAGAGAGAGGAGAGTGGGTTCGAATCAAACTAGCCCAGTTGAGGAAGAAGGGTGACAGCAAGTTCAGTGCACCTATGCAAGTGGAAGAGGTTTATAGCAGATCCGCTCGTCTGAGCGATGGGAAAGTTTGGTCTCTGGATCGGATGTCCAAATGCAACAAGATACTGCAGTGGGGTAAAGGAGAAGAAAGACAGGCAGAAACCCCCAGGCTCAACACACGTAAGTCATCCCGATGGGTGACGAAGAGGGAAATTCCGAAGATAGAGAAAGAGAAGAAAAAAGGGAGATGGCGGACAATCCAGACACCTTAGAACTCCCGGGAAGCAATAGTGGAACACCTCAAGGGAGAATCTACACGAATACGGAACAAGTCGGGGTAAGAAGTCCTCGAGAAGATATTGTGAACTCTTCCAGTACTCCAGTGAGACGCACCCGCGCTGGCAGAGCCGTGGTAAGACCGGCCAAGTACCGTGAAGGGAATGAAGCAACCTGCAGGTAGACTGAAAGACATTACTTTCCTTGGATTGTATAATCTGTAAAGGAGGGAGATATGTAGTGTTGCGCTCTAGTCGTGCGCTGTGACGTCAAGACGTAGAGCGCAGCCGCCATCTTGGATAGTGCGGAGAGCTCACGAACCGGAGAGTCGCAATTCTGGCGCTCTCCTTAAACGAATAAAGTAATTACCTGCAAAGTACTTATGTGCCTCGACAAGTGTTATTGGGGGTAAAGTAGATCATTACACAAGAGCAATTATAGGCGGGAGACGTCTAAAATAAAGCAATTTTTAGCGACAAAAAATGTTGAGGCATGGCCCCGAATCGGGTCTATTGAAATGTATCTATGTGCGTCTTAGACTCTACATATTATTGAATGTTTACCCTGCAATTTAAATGATTTGGGGAGTCAGCCTACAAAACTCTGTTACCGGTTGAATTTAAACTCATCAAGTTATCAAATTAAAAAAGGGCATCCCCGTAAATTAGGAGTGTTGACCTGTATGAATAAAGTGCAACACATAAGGCATGGAGCGTCATCAACAGGCACATTAAAAACTGAAATGTCCTACATATGAAAAGTGAAACTTCAGCAGCTACAGGACAGTCAGCGCTCTACCTAACTTAAACCTACAGGACACCACAGCACAAACCCAGGGAGCATGCGCACTAGAAGGATACTTATCAACGCTGTTGCCTTTTAACTGCGAGAACCAACATAGCAATTACATTTAATTTTAATCTAAATACAACGTGCTTCTGATGATCACTGGGAAAGGGTCTTTTACAAAAGCAACATTGGAAGTATAGTCTCTAAAGCCACTCTACAACACGTATCCCTCTAAGAGCAGGAACGCTTCTGTTGAGCGTGTTCGGTCAGCTGTTGGGGGTCAGACTGGGCATGCTCCGAAAGTTAGTATCCTTCCACTGAGCCTGCACAGTCCGAGTCTGAACCAATCACAGCTCTCCTACCTGAGTTACAGAAAGGAGGAAGGCGGAAGCGGTGTGTCTGCACCGCCGTCGCAGTTCTGGACTGTTTACAAGGAGGAGGAGAGGCAGGGGCCTCTGGACTATTTCTCTTCATACTCCCTATCCCATAGTTACAGCTCAGACGCTGACCATTCACGTACAAACTTTTCCAAGAATTATAGAAGAAAATGCCTCCTCAGAATTCAGATAAGGTGAGAAAATTCCTATCAAAGCTTAATAATGTGTTTTTCACGCATACCAAGACTGCTTTGAACTAAGTCACTATATCTGTTGTCGTCAGTTGGTATTTGTTAAGCGTAGTGTTTGACATTTCTGTGGTTTCTTGGCGCTGATGGAACATTTTTTTTACACGATGTGTCTAAAGTTGATTATTTTTACTAAAGGACGCATTTATCATCCGTCAGTCTTTCCTTTACTCGTGTGGTGCCCCCGTCTCTTGTCTTCGCTTCAGTGTCGCTGTCTGCCTTGATGTGGCAAAGCAGTACGATCAACGACAGACAGCATATTATATTTGTGTGAACGCGTGCTTTATTATGATGGGTCTGTTCTTACGTAAATTGTAACTGATAGCTCAGTCCTCCCCCAAAAACTACAGCCCCGTTGTCCAATGTAGCCAGTGCTGTAATTGGGGAAAAATATTTCCGAGAATTGGGCGTAAAAGTCTGGCAGAAGAAATCCAATTAAATCACCAGCCCCACCAGATTTTCTTTGGTGTTCACAATATTCTTGTCGCGGGTTCTCCAGAACGGAAGAAGAACGAACGGAGAAGTTGAAGTAAATTAAGTTATGTCTTTAATTAGAAACAGCACAACGAGCACTCCACAATGCAGCCCTCCGCTCCCGAGGTCCCAGCCTCAACTGTCGAGACTCTGAACCCTCCACACGTAACCCCTCCAGGGATTCCACTCCAACATTCCAAATACCATGGGAATAATCCCATAACAATTCTTTATTTGGAAACCTTAAACAGATTTCAATGCTTCATGTACTCAGCAAGTGACAGCCAACGTGTTTCGAGAAAAATTCTAATATAACCATTTCTTACTCAATCTTCGTGGTCTCGCCAAAGATGCTGCCTGATTTGCATGGCTATCTGAGCAATTCTCGTCTGATCTAATCATTTACAGTTGCTCCTAAGACGGCCATCGCTGTGCTATGGAACAGCTACTGTGGTGAATTCGGATGACTTGGCAGTAGTTCCTTTTTATGCATTTTGATCCTTATTATGGGTTATTTGAAGATCTGTGAAATATAATGCATTTGCTCCTTTTGAATTTGTTGTTGAACTGTGGTGTACGTTGGTCATTTTGCTGTTAAGATTGTGAGCTATTAAGTGGTTTCTGAAATAGTTTTTTAGTATTCATTCCTTGTGGATTGTTTATCTTTTTAGCGATTTTCAGTAGTGAAGGGAATCCTTTTCTGCTAATTGCTATGACACCTTTTGTCCCAGAAGAAGTAGTGATGTGGTATAACTAAATATGTGTTGGCTATTATGAAGGTGAACTATAGAGGCTCAACATTTGTGTGTGTACATTTTGTTTTAAAGCCGTTCTAGAAATTTCAACATTATTTTTGAATATTTGAAAGCACACTTGTACTGTAAAGTTAGACAATAGAGGCTCGGTGTAACTTCTATTGTACAGTAATGTTTTGGATTATCTAATGTTTTTAAATACTGAAAGGAATTTATTGTACAATAAAATCAGTGTGTTATAAGCATACATTTTTATTTATTGCTGGTTAACGCCCTACCACAATTTAAGTACCCTTGAGGAATTTATTAAATATCCAGCATTATTCTATATAATCAACCTGTGGCAGTATTTACAGGAATTAACCCCTGGGCTGTATGATGCTGGATATTTAATTACTCCTAATGTGGCCCACAGTTGTGATTATAGTTAAGTGTATAAACAAAGATTTCTCTTGGATTTCAATTCACCATATTCAACACGTAGCCCAAATATACTAATGCCACTATTGTTTCAGAACCTATAAACCAATTATAAACACATAAAGAATCTTACGTAAGTATTGCAAAAATGTATTTATTAAAACCATAATCAGTTATGAAAGCACTCTTTTAGCCGGAGGCAAATCAGTCCTCCGTCCGATCTGAAGGGGTTTCAGATCGCTCTTGATCGAAAAAGTTGTATACCGGTATATTCTCCCGATATGTTGTCACGGAATTCTTTAAGAGAAGGGGTCTGGTGTGTGGAAGAACATCCGGTACCGCTCAGCAATAGGAAGACTATATTTGACTATAGTTAAAACATCCAGATTTTTTTTTTTTTGTATTCAGAACCAACTTTATTATTCAAAAGTGCACTTGTTCAAGTTAAAAGCGGTTGCTTGTCTTGCATACCGTTTACAGCGACGACATGTTTTTTTGCCACATCAATTTTAGGCAAAGTCTTCAGGGCAAATGACTTCGCAAAGGCACCAGTATTGGACACACCATACACCGTTTTCGGAGACTGACAAATATAAAAACTCGACAAGAACACATTCCATCACTCACATCTCCCTTAGGGTCAAGAGACCTCCTAATACATTTGTCATGAAGATAGTATTCATATTTACCCTCGAAAAGCCATTGTTCCACGTACCGGCTTGCTTTATTGAAGTCACCTTAGGAACTCCATATGTGAGTCCTCTGGATCGATTAAACATTCAACTGTGATGTCAATCTATAAAACAATACATGCATTGTTTAAAAACACCAAGATAGTAGTACTCATGGAAACCTTTTCTATTTCGTAAATGTCCCCCGTACTCCTCTTTGTACATAAGGTCCTTCTTAACCAAATAGAGCAAAAGTTGTGCCCTTTTCTTTTTTCTTTTTTTATTAAAACCTTTATTGTACCTTCACACAATTACACGGCCTTTTGCCTACAACCCAAAGGGCCGGCCGCCAAGAATTGAGTAGTGAATGTTATGCATAAAGTAGGTCCATACTCGATCATGCTGCTGAAGAAAAAATGTGCATCACACGGCTAAGTGATAGGTACAGAACTGACGTCATGTTGCAAATCAGTAATGGTTTTGGTTTTCTGTTTTTTATGAAAATAACAAAAATAACAATAAGGAAATCACATTGCGGTCATCTAAAAGTAATAATGCTGTATAGCTTGTAGTAAAAGTCTGCCATCCCCTCGGGACCCAGGCCCCCTCACATCCACACTCTCCTCTCCCCTCTACACCCCTCCCCTGTCTCCTCAGCCTATCTCCCCCTCATCATCTGACTCCAACTGGACGTCCTCTGGCAGAGGATCACAAATTTCACCTCGGTACACATTCCATGGGGACCATATCTTGTTCCACTTCCCCGGGCATGCACGACTCAAGTATACCGCCCTCTCCGTCACCATTATTCTGTCCATATTCATGCACCACTGCGACTTCGTCAGTAGTTCTGCCGCCGCCCAACGCTGAGCGATATCTCTCTTGGCCACTATCATGCCTAACGTAACCCAAAGTTGGCCACATCTGGACAGGTCATTCGGTCCCCACACATTTAAGAGACATCGCCTCGGTTCTGGAAGTAGCGAGATCTCTAGAGTCTGGGACACAGTGCGCATTATTTGTCTCCAGTAGTTTTGTATGCGTGGGCAGTCCCAGATTGTATGGAAGAAGGACCCCTCCTCCCCACAGCCACGGGGACAGTAAGGATGTTGTATTCTGTGGATGCGATGTAATAGTGTTCTCGTGTAATACACTCTGTGCAGGACCTTAAGCTGTACGAGTCTCAGCCTAGCTGAGATGCCTACCTCTTTTGGGGATGCTAGTGCCTCATTCCATTCGTGTTCATCCAGGGCGTCCACTTCCCCCTCCCATCTTTCTTTCAGGGAGGTCAGTGGATCAGGGAAGTTATTAAGGAGTTTGCGGTATGTCAACGATGTCGCTCGTTCAATCATAAAGTCAGTGAGAAGACGATCCTCCAGCAGGGAGGACTCAGGTAGATCCGCCCGGAGGGGATAGCTGCAAGTAAAGCATGTCGTATCTGGACATAACGGTATGATTCATGTGGTCCCAGTTCATACAATTCCCTCATGCGGTCAAATGAAATTACCTCTCCCCGTTCCCACATGTCGCCCAACGTGGATATTCCAATGGTGTCCCAGTGAGAGAAGCCCCTACTATATCTCAAGTTCCCTAAGGCACGGGTATCCCAGAGCGGGGTAAGTTTGGTAATTTTCCCCTTCCAGCCCAGCGCCGCTAATGCCGTATGCCACAGCGTTGCAGTAAGTTTGGTAGGTCCCGTTAATGTTCGCACTCTACTCTGAAAACATCCAGATTTATGCTTCATAGTACCAAATGGGCGATTCTGTTTGTTGGGGTGATTTGTTTCTACATTAAATGTTTACATTAGAATATGTGGTGCATTCCCTTAGATTTAATATTATGCACCTACTATACTGAAGTTCTGAGATCATTTAACATTTATTTTGGGCATGTTTTGCCCACCTTACCAATGTTATTTTCAGTGATTTCCTATGATGCTATTTGTGTTCAGTTTAATTTGATGTCGCTTTTCAAAATATGTTCTACCTGTGCATCCCTAGCAGTGAGAATGCCATGTGAAGCACTCACTCAAAAACAAGCCAGTATAGAAGGGCCCACTGAAATCTTTAAGCAGCCAGCATGCATACATACACCCAGCACACAAACCAACCGTATTAGATACCAAATGATAAAGACAAATGAGTGTAAATCATTGGGTAGTGGGATAGCACATAATTACAAATTTCCTTTCTCAGTACCTCCTAATGCGCTCTGTCTTCTGGTTTTACAGAATTGGTAAGACATTCAGTCACTCCAAAAAAGCTTAGACTAAATGGACTACCCCTTCAGGCTAGCTTTGTATGGGACCCTTATCAAGGCCCCAATGGAAAGCCTTTTCACTGCTTACTGGGCATCATATAGCACTTTCTTGGTGGTTCAGCAACTGGCAATCTGCCTTTCATTTTATAATGCCCAAATCAGCTCTTTCTTTCGCCAGCAAAAACAGTGACAGTCCTCTGGCAACACCCTTCTTTCTTACCAACCCTTCCTTACGTGATTCATCGCCACATTATAACATGGGTCCTTTTATACTTCTGAGTCCTATTATTCTCTTCCCAAAATTAATAGCATCATTGCCAAGTAACATATATTTATAGGCTACAAAGCTGATCTTTATATTGGTTTTAGCCCAGAAACAGTCACTGTGGAAATTCTAGACAAAGCTCTTCACACAGTGGGCAAAGGAGCCCCCTGTTTGTTCATAGTTATGGCCACAATCCTTTCCCCTTCCTTATTCAGCCTTACTGTGGGTCTGCTGAGCCAGACCCGAAAGGATATGGTTGTCCTCTTAAACCAATGTGTGTATGACTCAGAAATCTACTTAACCCCTTCGATGCTCATGACGGAACGGTTCCGTCATGAGGCACAGTGGAGCTGTGCTGATGACGGAACCGTTCCGTCAAGACCACACCCATTGCTATTATCCCTCAGCTCCGGAGGGAAATATGTGCAGCAGCGATGAGGTTAAAACAAATTGACAATTGAGGAGAGCTTTTCTTAATTGCCTTGACAGATTATACAAAAAGATGTCTGAGAATTTCCTCATGCACTTTCTGCATTTATTAACTTGTGATTCTCCTCTTTACAAGAATACTTTTGACTCATCAAGAGCTAAAACTGTTGAATTCAAAATACGTCTATCATTCTTTCTCTCACTCAGTAAATCTGGAACTCAAAATCTCTTGACATAATGAAACAAACACTTCCCATATTTAGAAGGCACTTAAAATTCACACTTTTAGTCTCTTCTAAAGACATTACAGCTTCTCCTTACTAAAACCTACCATTGATCTACCAAATTTCATTCTAACCCATGATGTTAGGTCCATGTAAGAACACTACTTCTTCTGTACCGAGAATTGTATGTTACCGGGTGGCTGGTGGCATTACCTTTCTCAAGTATTCCCCTGTATGGAACAGCTTTGGTTAATTTTTAATCCCAAACAGTTCTGTTACTTACCTAGTGAAGTGCTGAGGCTCCCCCCTACGCTTTTTTCACTCAGTTTTTGCAATTATCTTATAGGTGGTCGATCTTTCCTATTTTTACAGTTTCTATCTACTCGCAGCTTGCGGAAAAAGGTTTGAAATCCATGGTTAAACATGGAAGATGATGCATTTCTGAAAAGCTGACAAAAGTCTGCATTTTGCGTGGGATCATTTGTGTAGATTCCTCATGATTTTCCCAAAGAAGCTAATTGTTGAAATAAAATAAATAGCGTAACTACTTATGAAAAGATAGAAACAGTGTTAATATTTTCATCTGTATTGTTTGCATTGAAGAATGATTTACAAAACGAATATGCCGTTACGTCCCTCAGACATTTCTGGAGTCAGCAATATATAGTGTTTGTAAGTTGCTTAAAAACACACAATAGCTAGAGCCATCAACTGAAATGTGGCTTACAAACTCCCCCCCATCTCCAGGGAAGCACTTCCAGTACTATTTAGCAAGGTGACATCGAGCTCCCCTCTGGAATCAGCACCTCCCCATATACTCGTACAAGGAGCCCAAGTTATCTTCCCCACACTACTGGACCTCCTAGAGTCTATCTCTCACTACTGGACCGGTCCCCCCAACCTGGAAACATGTGGTGGTCCAAAATCTGTTGAGAAAAATAAATGAATCTTAACCCCTCATGTCCTGGGAACTAAAGACCAATCTCTCTGCTTCCAGCCATGGCGAAGGTGCTGGAAAAACATGTTAACCGAAGCCTCTCCTTATTACTGGAAGAAAACTCTCTCCGTTACCCCACACAGACAGGATTCCGACCACAGCACTATACGGAAACCACACTGATTACAATAACAGAGGAGTTAAAAATGTTGCTGGACCAGGGAAGAGCTGCTGCCATTATCTTCCTTGAATTTAGCATGGCGTCCGATATGGTGGACCATGAAACCCTGATACAAAGGATGAGTGAAGCTGGAATAAAGATAATCCCTCTTAATTGGCTCACTTAGTTTCTAAAAGATAGGTCTTTCAAAATCTGTGAATACTCATGCTATTGAGACGTCCTCCCCCCTGAAGTGTGGGGTACCGCAGGGTCTGCCTTCAGCCCCACTCTTTTTTAACATTTATATGCTTCTAGCTGACATCTCACCAGCAGGATACAGCTTGATTCCAGTAAGGTGATGTGCACGGGACCCACAATGTGCACAGGACCCATATCAGGGCAACCTGTCCCACTTAGAACAATATACCAAAGCATACAGAAGGTGATGGTTGGTACGCTTGTACCCGATGATGAGCCCATAACAAGGGCAAAACTGGTCCTGTGTTACTTGTGGTCCAGTTCAGGGAGGACCGGGCTTGGCAGTTCGTGCTGGACTGTTCTCATTGGAGCAGGATCAAGACTGATTTGCATATGGCCAGATCCAAACTGAGATGGCATGGTTTGCAAAATAACAATGGACTGTGATTTGGCCAGAGTAATTATCAGTGGCTGAGATTAATTCAATCATTCCATCCATCATTTTTTGTATGCTTTAGTATGTTGCCCTAAGTGGGGCGGGTGTGCCCACATGTGGGTCCTGTGTACACTGTGTCAATGGAACCAAGCTATACCTGGCTGATACACTGCTATGACAATCCGGCCAATCGTTCTGCTACTGCAATCCACTGTGACTTGAAGTACGTGCAGCGATGAGTTTCAGTGACCTGAAACACCAAAAGCTATGAAGGATTGCTCCGTTCACTTAGAGAACATCATTGCTAAGTGCTGAAGTCATTAGTGCTGACTCTGCGAATTGACACAGTCAACACTTGACACACTCTCACAGTCTAGCAAAGTTCCTGGGCAGTTTTAGGTTTAAAGCATTTTATTAAGCATTTACAAAGAAAAAAGACAAACAGTTGACACATGGGAGCAAGCGTCTGTTACAGTCATATAATAGCGCACCCGTGCATTAGGGTCCTGTAAAGTCAATGTACATTCAGATGCAATAGCTGGGGCGTATGCTACCACAAGGTGCTCCAAAGTGACCAAACCCCTCAACTCCCCACCACCCCAAACCAAACCATGCCCCTTCCCCCCCCACCCCCGTCCAATGCCCCAATGCAGCACCCGCCCACCCCTCCAAAGACCGCTCCCTTCTCGCCAGTGCACTCACATCTAGGCTCGCAGGCCTTCCAAGTCTGCCAATGTAGTCCGCCTCAACAGGCGGAGCTATCTGGGGCACGTAAGCTCTGTAAATTCCCCCACAAGCAATGAGTGAAACGGTTGCCATAGTTCATTAAATTGTTCCACCTCTCCCACCACCATGAGCGACAATTTTTCCATTCCCAGGACATGCCATAGTCTATGCAACCATCCCGTGGTGGAGGAAAGTGTGGTAGTGCGCCAGTGAATAAGTATATTTTGAACAGCAGAACCCAGTGCTATCGCAATTTGCCTCCCTCTACACGACTTCAGAGGATACATCAGCCCGTTGGGCAAGCCCAACAGAACATACGCTGGAAAACGAGGCAATTCAATCTTAAAGTTGGAGTCAATCAAGTCTAAAACCTCTTTCCAGTAGGGAGCTAGTATCGGGCATTCTCATAAAACATGAGTGAGGGTACCCAGTTGTCCACATGCTCACCAACAGGTGGCGTCTATGTTGTGATTCATTTCGTGTAGCCTTTGGGGTGTGTAATACCAGTATGTGGATACTTTTGTGAATGTCTCCGTTAGCCCAGTGTGATATGCAGAGTGTCGTGCCCTATATGCAATGCTGTCCCATTCCTTACGGCTCAAGGATCTCCCTAATTCTCTTTCCCATCGTTCTCTACCTGGGTTGTATATGTCAATGGGGGAGGGCTGCAGGAATTTATACAAGTCCGAAATGAGTTTTTTGTCTGAGGTGCGTGTCACAAGCCATTTCTCATATGGCAAAAGCTTCTGCTCCGCCGACTCTCGAATCTGTGGTTGCAGTGCCCAATGACGCACCTGCATATAGCGCAACCGTTCCCCCTCCGGCAACTGATATTCTTTCCTGAGTTCCGGGAACGGGATGATGCCCTCCGGGCCATACAGATGAAAGAGAGCCCTGCACCCGGCCATCCGCCAGCAAGCAAAGGCCCCTGGTTCCGTGCCGGGGCTAAATTCTGGGTTATCGATTAGGGGCGTGAACGGAGAGGGGAAGGTGGTAAGTGAGTGAGTCAAATTCGTGGCATCCCACACCCTCAAGAGGGCCCGTGTGATACAAGATGCATATAGATTGGAAGGGCGATGTATTCGTCGCAGAAAGGGCACTTCTTGCAAGGTCCGACCCGCAACCGCCTGGTCCTGAAAGAGCCAGTGTTTGTCGGACTCCCATTTGCTCCACTCTACCAGATACCTTAGTTGGGCTGCTTGAAAATATTTGCGGAGGTCCGGTATTCCGAGCCCTCCTGCCTCTGGTGCCAGAGTGGCCAAGGTCCTTTTGAGTCTGGGTTTACGGCCCTGCCATATAAAGCACGCAATGTCCGCCTGAATCTGAAGCAGCCATCCCTTAGGGGGCTGCAGTGGTAGGGCGCGGAATAGGTAAAGCGCCTGCGGCAAGATGGTCATTTTCACCGCGGCAATCCTACCCAGCCAGGATAATGTGCCCTTGCCCCAGCGGCCCAGTACCTCCTTGATTTTAGAGCCTAAAGCGGTGTAGTTCGCAGCCATCATAGCAGGTAGTGTAGGCGCTAGAAGAATGCCCAGGTAAGGTACCAGATCTTTCGACCAATGCATGGGAAATCGCCTCTGCAAATCGGTTCTAGTGGCCACGGTGAGTGAGACGTCAAGGGCCGCCGATTTCCCCATATTCATCTTAAAGCCCGCAATGGCCGCAAAGGCTTCCATCTCATGGATGCAAGCAGGGAGCGACCTCCCCGGATCCTCCAACGTCAGAATGATATCGTCTGCATACAGACTGATAGTGTGGGTGTACTCCCCCATCTTAACTCCCAGGGCAATCAGATTTTGACGAATTCTTTGGGCCAGAGGTTCCATGTAAAACGCGAATAAGAGGGGGGATAATGGGCACCCCTGTCTGGTACCCCTTTCGATCGCAAAGTGATGAGAACTGCAACCGTTAACCCGTACCACTGCTGATGGAGACTTATAGCAATTAAACACCAGAGTGCGGAATTTCTCGCCAATGCCGACTTTCGCCAGAACTCTCTCTAGATATGGCCAGTGCACCCTGTCAAAGGCTTTCTCTGCGTCGACTGCTAGTAACCCTTCTCCGGGTATTCTGGAGGCCTTCTCCAGAACATGAATTACCCTCTTGGCGTTATCCACCGTCTGCCTCCCTGGAACGGATCCAGCTTGATACCAGACCCGGAAGATGAAGTGCTAAACGAGCCGCCAAGATCCCAGTGTACAACTTAAGGTCGACATTTAAGAGGGAGATAGGCCTGTAAGAGCCACATTGAGTCCGGTCTTTCCCCAGCTTGGGGATAACCGAAACCATTGCTCTAAGCAGATCCAGGGGATAGCTCCAGGCTCAGAAAAGGAGTTAAATAGGCGAGTGAGAATCGGGGCCAGTGTGGGGCAGAAAGTCTTATAAAAGAGGGAAGTATAACCGTCGGGGCCCGGTGCTTTCCCGTGTTTAAGCCTGGAAATGGCTGTGATTACTTCCTCCACTCGAATATCCCTCTCAAGATATTCTGCCTGCTCCGGAGCAAGGGAGGGAAGGTCAACCGAGGACAGGTAGGTCTCCTCTGCCTGTGCTGACGGAGGTTCGCCCCTATAGAGGTCGGCATAAAATCGACGGAGGCCGAAGCAGTCAGCTATTTGGTCATCTTCCGTCACCGACTCCCCGGAGGGCGTCGCTAGCTCCTTCACCAAGTGCTTCTGATGCTTTTCTCTAAGTTTGTGTGCCAGGAGTTTCCCACACCTGTCCCCACCAGTGTAATACGCATGTTTCAAGCGCAATGCAGCGTACTCCGCCCTGTCCGTATCCAAGGCCGCTAAAAGCTTCCTCGCCGCCTTCAGCTGCTTCCAGATTCTGGGTGCCCCCGTCCTCTGGTGAACCTGTTCCAGTTCTCGCACCTTGCCTGTGAGTTCCTCACGTTTCCGCTGACGCTCCCGATTCTCAGCTGAGGAGATGGCAATAAATTCCCCTCGGAGCACCACCTTCAGCGCCGCCCATTGCGTTGCTAGAGAAGTGTCACCATTATCATTGTGCTCCTGGAATTCCCGAATCGAATCCTGAATCTGTTTTACCACTGTCTGTCTATGCAACAAGGTGTCCCTGAGGCGCCATACCCCACCCCTCGGCGATATCGGTGGCAATTGAAACTCTGCCGTAACAGGGGCGTGGTCTGATAGAGAAAGAACCCCAATCGTTGATGCTATGGCTAAATCGTGGAACGGCTTGGAGACCAGGAGATGATCGAGGCGAGCGTAGGTCTTATGAGCGTGTGAATAATAGGAATAATCCCGGGTGGTGGGATACAAGGAGCGCCAGAGGTCATGGAGATCCGAGTCCTCCAGCTGGCGTTTGCCTATCTGTGAGATCTCCCCCGTCTACGGTCGCCGTTGTACGGACCTATCCAGGGAGGAGTCGAAGACCATATTCAGATCCCCCCCCTATGATGATGTGCCTATCTGGTGTGGCGGTGATATCCACCACCACCGAATGTAGGAAGTGTTCCTGGTGTTCATTGGGGCTATACATCGATCCTACAGTGAAAGTCAGTCTTCCGTACTTTACCCTATAAGCCAGGAGCCTGCCCTTCTGCTCAGAAAACTTATGTAGAACCTCCCCCTTGAACTTGTGGGATATCAAAACTGCGACCCCAGCAGTCTTAGTGGTGTTGCAGGAGAAGAATTGAGTGGGAAACTTATGGGAGCGCATCCTCTGGCAGTCCCTGGCCAGTAGATGTGTCTCCTGTAGAAGACAAATATCTGCATGGGTATTTTCCAATAAAGAAAGAACAGCCCTTCTTTTGATAGGATTATTTAACCCCTTTACGTTAAGGGTAACCACCGTGAGAGCTGTCATCTGTGTGGGTTAGACCAAGGCAGATGCAATGTGACACGGCCCGAGAGGGGTAGGCACGGTGTAGGCACGGTGTAGGCGATGTGTAGAAGCACAGCCGGGCTGTGATGAGTAGCACAGTTGCACTGGACTGACGCCGTGATTCCCTCCAAATCCCCCCACCCAGCTCCCAGACTGTCCAACCCTCCCCCCCCCCCCCCCCCAACAACCCCCTCCACTCCCCAACACACCCTTCATGCAATCAACCAAAGGATCTCTCCTCCCTCCCCCCAACAAACCCCCAAAAACCAAACAAGTATTAGTCCCAGTCATGCCCTCGGGCAAGTCTGTGGTGAGTTACCAATGTGGACGTCCAGCCACTTACCCCCTTCCCCACTTCCCCCCACCCTCCCGCCCTCCAAGACCCGAACCTGCTAATCCAGTAAGGCTGTGGTGTTCTCCCCCCGGAGCATCATTATGCTGTAAGAGCCACGTCACCGGTAGCTGCGTTGCTTATGGCAGCCTCGGAGACCGCGTTGGCTCTAATGGTGGGCGAGTCTGGCCTCCTGGGGTTGCCGTACCCCGTCTTCGTGACACCCTCTGCCAGCCGTCTCTGGGGCCGCGTCTCCCGCTCGGCGTGTTCGTGTCTTCCTCCTCCGCCGTGATCCCCAGGACCTCACAGGTGTCTTGTAGCGATCGAAGTTGGTGCATCGTGCCGTTCCATCTAAAGATGAGGCGGAATGGGTGGCCCCAGGCATATGGCGTTTCGTGCTCTCTCAAAAAGTCTGTGGCGATCTTAAAGGATTTCCGTTTTTGCAAAGTAATGGCGGACAGGTCTTGATATAGTCCCACAGAGTGGCCACGGAAAGTGAACCCAGATTGTTTCCGGGCTTCCGCCATGATGCGCTCCTTTCAATGGGAAGTCCAGAAGGAAAGCCAAAATGTCGGGGGGTTGCCGATGCTCGCCGTGGTGGGCCCACCCGATGCGCCCTGTCGATCCTGACCGGGAATTCCGGTGGTTCTCCTAAGATCGCTCGAAACAGGTCTTTCAGGTAGCCAGTCATATCTGTGCCTTCGTCTGAGGACGGAACCCCCCCGGACTCGAATGTTGTTTCGCCGAGAGCAGTTCTCAAGATCTTCGTTATGCATCTGCAGATCTAGGTGCTGTTTGTAGGAAGGTACATCCTGACTATGGTTGCCCCCAACTTTTTGCCCTGTGTTTTAGCTGGTTTTGGACATAGTCGACCTGGGATCCCGCCAATCAGGACCCCAGGCCTACTGCTCTCTCTTTAAAATGGATTCCATGTACCCTAGGTACATTTCCAATTGGTACTGGGCCACCTTATCAGACCCCGTAGCGCAGGGCATAGGTGTACCCAGGGCCGCCAGGGGCTGCAGCATGTATTATGCCACCCCTGGCTGGCCTCCTAAATTTGACACAACTGGCTGCATGACAGCTGGGGCGAAGTCGTGTAATCACACTTTGCTTTAGATATAGTAGCCCTATATCTAACCATACAATGGACACTCGAGTTCCTATCAGTCACTCCTATGGCAGGCCTTGACAATCCTGAAGGCAGAGTGCATGGGCTCGTGTGAACTAGGCTCTGGCCCGAGCCGAGCCCGGTTGCAGCTTGCGAAATCCAGACCCAATGGCTGTTCCATGATAACGCGTACCACATCGGTAACTTCGGTGTCGCGTTATCAAGACATGTCGAGTAAGGTGTCATACGAATCGGGATGCTGCCCTCTCACCAACTCTGGCGACGAGGTTAGCATTCCGCCCTTCTAGAGGGACACAACATGTACATAACTGTGAACCCCGGTTAAAGTTAACTGAAGCCTCAGCTCCACAAAATGGATGCTGCCACCACAGACACGTGTCTGACCTCCTGCTGCTGGGAGTCCTTCCAGCGAGGAGAGCTTGTCGAGGGCGGTGTTCGCACCGTCCCAGACAGGGTTTGTGTATTCTGGGTAGGTAGGGCTTTTGCGAGAAGGTGACTGCGGAGTGGCACCCCGGTGCTCACTACGCATCTGCCGGTCAGAACCAGTTCCAGGGGCACCAGCCCTGGCCTGGGGAAAGTCCGGCAGGGGAGAGGGGTGTAACTACCCCCCTTCCTGGTCCCACCCTTAGGGCAGGACCTAGTCATGTACCCACCCCTTTCTTTAGGATAAAGACCGGAGCGGGGACCCTTCCAAATTAGATCATCTTTGAATCAAGAACTACTTTCTACGAAAGGACACTCAAGACTCTTCTCAAGATTTCTCCCTTGTGACTAAGGAGTAGTCACCCTGCATCAGCGGGCACCATCTAAGAACTCTGCGGTTTGCTGCAAGTCCTTCCTCAAGGATCCGACGGCCCAGCTCGACGAGAACCGGCTTCCCTGGCACCTCTGACCTCTACCCACGTCATCAGCTCAGCTGTGATCTGTGGG
Source organism: Lissotriton vulgaris (assembly GCF_964263255.1). Classification (NCBI taxonomy): domain Eukaryota; kingdom Metazoa; phylum Chordata; class Amphibia; order Caudata; family Salamandridae; genus Lissotriton; species Lissotriton vulgaris. Next base: position 1,835,878 of record NW_028252742.1, read on the forward strand.
TGCGACGAGACCTCGAGGGACCGGCCATCATCAGAACCTGCACGCTCTTAACCAGCACGACCATCGAAGCGATTCCCTGGTGAGTGCTCTGGGGTCCGAGAAGCCCCGACCCTGAGCCGCTCCAGCACCGAAGTGCAGTCTCCCAGCATCTCCACGATCTGCGTGGGGCCCTTCTGCTCGCTGCTCAGCACGTTGTCTGGTCACTAGCCGCTGGCTTGTGCCCTTCTGTGACGACATCCGACAATCAACACTGCTGGTCTGGTTGCTCCAGACTGGCCCTTGCTTCCATCTTTGCGAGAAGCACCCCGGACCCGCCTGGTCCACTCAAGACGCCATCTTAGGCCCACCACGTGGCCCTGAGATCTGCCAAGGCTTGTTGCCCCATCCTGGGCCCAGCGACGCCGACAGCATCATCCTTCGTGGGACAACTCGCACCTCCGCCGTGGTCGCCGACAACGCCTCCTGGTCCGTGAGACTGCCGAGCCTAGCGTCGCCCACTCACCTGGTCGAGGTGACGGCCAACCGGTGCCATCCTGGTACCCTCTGACTACTGGCTAGTAGTACGAACTTGGTCCCCTCTGCTTTCAGGTATCAACAATCTCTGATCCAGGCTTGGATCTCTACGAACTATTCATCACTGGTCGCCGGCCAGCAACTCCTTTTCTTCCGGCTCCTGGCTCGTCAGCGAAGACCCCGACGCCTGTAAGACTTGTGCAGCCGCAGCCCTCGTGGCTAGGTAACTCGGCATTTCGGTGCCTGCATAGCCTCTTTACTCTAGGGTCCCGAGTCCCTCGCTTCCGACTTGCCTTATCGGGTCCGCCCGAGACCTTAAACTTTCCGTTCCTCGGACACTTGTTTTAATTGTGCACTTGAAGTATTTTCCTAAGAGATTTGGTTTGTGCTTAGTACCCTGTCCTCATAAAGAGTCCAGGGCTGTTGTGAATCTTAATAAATATCCTGTTTATTTTCATAACACTTGTGTGGTGTCCTTTCACTGGGTGTTCAAGGGGTACATGTGTGGTAAACAGCTGGCTTAACGCGCCCTCTCGAGTCTTTAGCCTTAGACTGCTCGTATCCACGCTACTAGGATAGCTGGTCTATAGGTTGACTTACAACCAAACACCATAAGGGTCGTTGGAACGATACATAGCGGTCGCTAGAATAGCGAACGTTGCATATCGGGCCAACTTCTCACATTGGTGAGCAGCGGTTGGGATTTGAGCTTGCTGTTGTTTTACCACACCTATCCTAAGAATATCTTGTTGAAAGATCACATAAGTACTGTTAGTACATATAACTAAAGCTTAGAATACTCTGAGTTCTACTGAACCAGCTGTTGTAGCTCCTCAAGGCTTAGCACACCTTGGCTACAACTCTTAGCAAGGGATCAGTAGGTAAACACATAGTGTAGGTAGGTGCATCACTTACACCACACTAGAAACAGTATGTCGGACAAAGGAGGAAACTCTGAGTCTCCCCTTGTGTCAGTTGACCCTCCACAGGTCATCCCTTCAAGATATACTGTGCTGAGCTTCAAGGAGTTAAGACAGGTGTGTCACTCCCGGAAGATCAAGCAGGGGTCTAACCCCACCACGTCCTTTCTGATTGGTCTCTTGGAGACTTATGATGCCAGAAAAGCTGAGACCCGTCTTAGCTCTTCTAATCCAGAAGGAGACATGCCTCCCCTCGAGGGAACCAGAGACGATCCTGACCTCATCCACCTCGCAACTGAGAACGAAGATGTGGAGGATGATGAGGATGAGGATCCCTCTGGGGATGAGGCAGATAAGGGACAGGTAGAAGTCGTTAGACTAAGCAGGTCCAACTTAAGCAAACATGATAGTGGTACTGGGGGACCCCCAGCGCTACTGTCAGGTCCGCTTAACATTGGGAATGGACGAGCCCGATCTCTGTCGAGAGACTCTGGCAGATCCCTTCAAACCAATGGCTCTCGCAACTCTTCGCAAAGAGGGATGACGTCCCCTCAGCGGAGAGTGTACGAAGCTAAGGAAAGGGCAGCTAATCTGAGGATCGAAAGGGAAGAACTTGCCCTGGCCAAAGAAAGGCTTGCCTTTGCGAGAGAGCAACAGTTAAGTGGGGTAGTCCCCACTGGTGGCAGCAATGTACCTAGCAATAGGGAAAAGAGTTTCGATACGAAACACCTTGGTAAGATAGTGCCCCCCTTTAAACAAGGGGACGACATCCACAAATGGATTACTGCTTTGGAGAGGGCCTGCACGGTGCAAGGTGTTCCCCAGAGTCAGTGGGCAGCTATCTTGTGGCTCTCCTTTGAAGGTAAAGGAAGAGACAAGCTCCTCACCACAAGGGTGGAGGATGCGAACGATTACCAAGTCTTGAAAAATACACTCGTTGAAGGGTTCGGCCTAACCACTGAGCAGTACAGGGTGCTGTTCAGGGATACCCAGAAAACGCAGTCTCAAGATTGGTCTGACTTTGTCGATTGTGCCACTAAGGCTTTTGAGGGCTGGTTGCTGGGCAGTAAGGTTACTGATTTTAAAGGATTGTATAATATAATTATGAGGGAGCAAATCTTAAATAATTGTCAGAACCAGCTATTACATCAGCACCTGGTAGACTCTGAGTTGACCTCTCCACAGGAATTGGGTAAGAGGGCAGACAAATGGGTCAGAACCAGGGTTAGGCCTAAAAACCAGGGTGGTGACCAGAAAAAGGAATCAACCAAGCCTCAAGAGAGGGTGGGGATAAATCCACAGAGAAGACTTCCCAAGGGCCCCAAAACTCCAACAAGGGTGGTGGGTCCCAGAACACTCCTTCAGAGCAGAAGAAACCTTATTGCCATACCTGTAAACAGGTGGGCCATTACAAAAGTGATGCCAAGTGCCCTAAAAATAGCAGTAAGGAAAACATACCCCCAAGTAACACTCCCAGACCTCCTGTTACCACTAGTGGTAATCCCCCAGGTGGTGGGAGTGCCCCCAAGAATGTGGTGGGCATTACTTTGGGCAATCAGGAGGACTATGGCCTAGTCAGGTTCCCTGACCACACTCTTGTCTGTGAGACTGGCATGGGGTTTGCCAACTTCACTACTGGACCCCACATTTTGGGAAAGTATAGACAAGAAGTTTTAGTGAATGGTCAGAAAGTTGAGGCCTTCAGAGACACAGGGGCCAGCCTCACCATGGTGAGTGACCATCTGGTCCCCTCTGCTCAACTGACCCCTGGTTTTACTTATCAGGTGACAGACATTCATGGAGTGAAGAGAAGGCATCCCATGGCAGTAGTCAAGCTCAGTTGGGGTAATGTCACAGGGCCCATGAGAGTGGCAGTGACAGATAACCTACCTGTAGATTGCTTACTGGGGAATGACCTGGAACTCTCAGCATGGGCTGAGGTGGAGCAAGAAACTCATTCCAGAATGATAGGCCTATCCAGACAGGTTAGTGGGGCAGTAATAGCTGCAGCCCCAGTCCAAGCACCATTCCTCCCTGAAAAGGTTGGAAGGGCAGTGGTAGCCACTGCCCAGGCTCAGACAGACTTTCCAGAACAGGATAGGAGGGCTGTGACAGTCACAGCCCAAACACAGACTGAGTGCCCTCCTGAAAAGGTTGGCAAGGTTGAAATGGTCTCAGCCTCTACTCAGACAGATAGTGAGGTTGTGAAGCCTGAAACAATGGATCACTCCACTCAAACAGAGAGCATTGAGGAGGAAGAAGAGTCTTCCCCCTCCCAGACACTAGGTGAGAGCCAGCCTCCTCAGGGAACTGACTCTACCCCTGTTGAAGGAACTGCCCCAGAGGTAGTCAGGCCTAGCCTGGCAGAGCCCCTGATGGCAGTGGACCCTTCCCAGGTGGGACCCAGTCTGGAGCAGGTAACCTGCACCTCTCTACCCTGTCTCAGTCAGCCCAGGGCTGAAGAGATCAGGGAGGCCAGTGGTGGACCCCAAAGGGCCCCTTGTCCAAAAGAACCCCTTAATCAGAAGATTAGGATCACTGAAGCTGGTAAACCTAGCCAAGTGAAAATAGAACAGACTCCTGAGGGATCCCCCTTAAAAGTAGTTAGGGACCTCCCACAGCTGGACACTGTTGGGCACAGCCAAACCTGGGGCCTAAAAACCCCAAACCTGACCTGTCCCTCCAGTAAGCCAAACAGAGGGACTCAGCCTCCAGCTTTAGGTAGCCAGAGGCTGACCCTGAGAGCTCAGTGCATCTCAGCTAAAGAAAGAAAGGCACACCGGATGAATGGTGATTGGAGGAAGTTGAGCCCAAAGGTAGAGGAGCCTCACTTCAGTACTCCATCCCAGCATCAGCCTTCTTCTTTCCCAAGACACACCAGAGACAGAGATTCCCTATGGTGGAGACCCTCAGATACCCTTAGGGTGAGGGGTTGCCTAGTGGACCATGACACAGGGGGAAACCAAGCCAGAGCTGGTCCTTCCTTATATGGCCACTTAGGTAATAGAGGCTTACCTGGACAAGGATAGCCTTATCTCCTTTCGTTTGGGGGGGGGGGTTGTGTAGGAAGGTACATCCTGACTATGGTTGCCCCCAACTTTTTGCCCTGTGTTTTAGCTGGTTTTGGACATAGTCGACCTGGGATCCCGCCAATCAGGACCCCAGGCCTACTGCTCTCTCTTTAAAATGGATTCCATGTACCCTAGGTACATTTCCAATTGGTACTGGGCCACCTTATCAGACCCCGTAGCGCAGGGCATAGGTGTACCCAGGGCCGCCAGGGGCTGCAGCATGTATTATGCCACCCCTGGCTGGCCTCCTAAATTTGACACAACTGGCTGCATGACAGCTGGGGCGAAGTCGTGTAATCACACTTTGCTTTAGATATAGTAGCCCTATATCTAACCATACAATGGACACTCGAGTTCCTATCAGTCACTCCTATGGCAGGCCTTGACAATCCTGAAGGCAGAGTGCATGGGCTCGTGTGAACTAGGCTCTGGCCCGAGCCGAGCCCGGTTGCAGCTTGCGGAATCCAGACCCAATGGCTGTTCCATGATAACGCGTACCACATCGGTAACTTCGGTGTCGCGTTATCAAGACATGTCGAGTAAGGTGTCATACGAATCGGGATGCTGCCCTCTTCCCACTCTGGCGACGAGGTTAGCATTCCGCCCTTCTAGAGGGACACGACATGTACATAACTGTGAACCCCGGTTAAAGTTAACTGAAGCCTCAGCTCCACAAAATGGATGCTGCCACCACAGACACAAGTCTGACCTCCTGCTGCTGGGAGTCCTTCCAGCGAGGAGAGCTTGGACAAAGGGTTTCCTGTCGAGGGCGGTGTTCGCACCGTCCCAGACAGGGTTTGTGTATTCTGGGTAGGTAGGGCTTTTGCGAGAAGGTGACTGCGGAGTGGCACCCCGGTGCTCACTATGCATCTGCCGGTCAGAACCAGTTCCAGGGGCACCAGCCCTGGCCTGGGGAAAGTCCGGCAGGGGAGAGGGGTGTAACTACCCCCCTTCCTGGTCCCACCCTTAGGGCAGGACCTAGTCATGTACCCACCCCTTTCTTTAGGATAAAGACCGGAGCGGGGACCCTTCCAAATTAGATCATCTTTGAATCAAGAACTACTTTCTACGAAAGGACACTCAAGACTCTTCTCAAGATTTCTCCCTTGTGACTAAGGAGTAGTCACCCTGCATCAGCGGGCACCATCTAAGAACTCTGCGGTTTGCTGCAAGTCCTTCCTCAAGGATCCGACGGCCCAGCTCGACGAGAACCGGCTTCCCTGGCACCTCTGACCTCTACCCACGTCATCAGCTCAGCTGTGATCTGTGGGTGCGACGAGACCTCGAGGGACCGACCATCATCAGAACCTGCACGCTCTTAACCAGCACGACCATCGAAGCGATTCCCTGGTGAGTGCTCTGGGGTCCGAGAAGCCCCGACCCTGAGCCGCTCCAGCACCGAAGTGCAGTCTCCCAGCATCTCCACGATCTGCGTGGGGCCCTTCTGCTCGCTGCTCAGCACGTTGTCTGGTCACTAGCCGCTGGCTTGTGCCCTTCTGTGACGACATCCGACAATCAACACTGCTGGTCTGGTTGCTCCAGACTGGCCCTTGCTTCCATCTTTGCGAGAAGCACCCCGGACCCGCCTGGTCCACTCAAGACGCCATCTTAGGCCCACCACGTGGCCCTGAGATCTGCCAAGGCTTGTTGCCCCATCCTGGGCCCAGCGACGCAGACAGCATCATCCTTCGTGGGACAACTCGCACCTCCGCCGTGGTCGCCGACAACGCCTCCTGGTCCGTGAGACTGCCGAGCCTAGCGTCGCCCACTCACCTGGTCGAGGTGACGGCCAACCGGTGCCATCCTGGTACCCTCTGACTACTGGCTAGTAGTACGAACTTGGTCCCCTCTGCTTTCAGGTATCAACAATCTCTGATCCAGGCTTGGATCTCTACGAACTATTCATCACTGGTCGCCGGCCAGCAACTCCTTTTCTTCCGGCTCCTGGCTCGTCAGCGAAGACCCCGACGCCTGTAAGACTTGTGCAGCCGCAGCCCTCGTGGCTAGGTAACTCGGCATTTCGGTGCCTGCATAGCCTCTTTACTCTAGGGTCCCGAGTCCCTCGCTTCCGACTTGCCTTATCGGGTCCGCCCGAGACCTTAAACTTTCCGTGTCCTCGGACACTTGTTTTAATTGTGCACTTGAAGTATTTTCCTAAGAGATTTGGTTTGTGCTTAGTACCCTGTCCTCATAAAGAGTCCAGGGCTGTTGTGAATCTTAATAAATATCCTGTTTATTTTCATAACACTTGTGTGGTGTCCTTTCACTGGGTGTTCAAGGGGTACATGTGTGGTAAACAGCTGGCTTAACGCGCCCTCTCGAGTCTTTAGCCTTAGACTGCTCGTATCCACGCTACTAGGATAGCTGGTCTATAGGTTGACTTACAGCCAAACACCATAAGGGTCGTTGGAACGATACATAGCGGTCGCTAGAATAGCGAACGTTGCATATCGGGCCAACTTCTCACACTGTTCTCTGAGGCGCAGCACCTCCTGTTGTAGCAGGGTCAGCTCCTCATCGATACGGTGGTTCGTACCCTCCACTGTGACCACTCGTTCCCCGATCTCCTCCACTTCTCTACGCACCTCCCGGACCTCGCCCGCCACTTCCTGTTTCAATGTCTGAAAATCGTCTCTGAGGGTGCTAAACAGCGACTCAAGAAACGATCTAGTGACCGGTGGCTCTCCTCCAGTCGAACTCTGCGAGGCCCCAGCCAGACTAGCTGAAGACTGCCCCCTATCTCCCCTCTGTTGGGATCTGCTGAGCATCTCCGGGAGAGTACGCTCTCCCCGCTTGTTGCCCTTGCCCGACGCCATCTTGGGTTGAATGCGGGCCTGGTCACTTCTCTCGTGGTAGACAAGGGCCCGTGGATCGCCACCAGCACTACACCAAGCACCCTCTGGGGCTAGTACTTCTGGGATCTTCACATGGGGGTCCGGGTGCGATAGCAATCGCAGGGCGTGCACTCCGCCTGTAGGCCTCACCAGCCTCCGTCTGTCGCGGCCCCCACTAGGCCAAGATACGATCACCCGTGCCTGTCCCCTCTGTCCATCACTGTTCGAGAAGCGTTATGGATTCCTCCGTAGATGCGCAGGACTCCCCAGCCGTCGCCGCTATCAGAAGCCTCTCAGGGTGATTCCGCCATCTCTAGGCGTCAGCCAAATTCGTCGTGCGTCACAGTGCCAATGGCCGGGATCCGCTCTGGGCCCGACTATGCAGGGCAGGGCGTGGGTCCGCCGGGGACACCGGCGTCGCTGCGGGCCTCGGCGTGCACGAAGTTGTGGAGTCCTGCCTCTGGAAAAGCCGAGGGGGGGAGGCACCGCACAAGGCCCCGGTCCGCACCCACGTCTCTTCGATGCCTTCCCGAGTACGGCCAAATGGGTATGCCGGGACTCAGGCGTCACACCCTGCTGCTCCTGCGGGGCCACTCCGGACGTCTCTCCAAATTTCCAGGACCCCCTGAACGAGGCGTTGCGGCGTCTCTATCGGCTGCTCACTCCAAGCGGCACTGGGCGCGGCGTGCGTCCGGCCGACATGCTCTGGGATCGGCCTCCTCCTCCTCGTGTCTCCCGGGTCGGACCTTCAACACCGTCCGACGGGCTGTCCTGAGGCTGAACGGAGGCTAGGACTCGACCAGCGTCGCCTCTGTAAGTTCCGCTATCTCTCCCCGTGCCGTTAAGCTCCGGTGGGGGGAGAAAAGAGCTATATTTCAGGGCTCAGGCCTAGTCGGGCCGGGGAGCATCGAGAAGAAGTGTCCTCTCACTCCGCCATCTTGGCCACGCCCCCCCTGGGCAGTTTTGAAGCGTTCTGACACACTAAGAAAATCTGCCATTCATCTAACTCGTCTTACTCAAAAACCCTGGACTTGCTTTCACTGTATTCCAGTATCAGTATCCAGGTAAGGAACTGTTGAACTTCCATGTATTGAACTAAAGTGGGTTGGGGCAATGCCACAACTTCAAATACTCAGCACTGGGACATATGTAAACACTGACCTACTGGTCTCAGAACCAGGAAGGCTGCTCACGTATTCTGTATTCAGCCTTCACCTGAGCCTACTTTAAATCTGAATAGTTACTTAGTAAAAATCCACATAGTTCATTATTTCTGTGTGCAGTATTGCAACATCATGATAAAACATTCCCACGGTCTTATCTACAGCCGACTGTTCTAACGTGCCTCCTGTACCTGGTAATAACATCAAGTTACGCGAGAATGGCATGTTATAGAAGTGAACTGTATAAAAGACCATGGTATGTTTTGAAGGTATATGTGTTAGAGCATAGGAGTGGATCTACTTGAGAAGTATGATGTTGGGCCCTAGAAGGCATCAACAAGTTAGTATCTCTTAGAATCTCACGCTTGAGACTCTTTACAAGGAAAGCATTGTGTGGAAATTATCATATGAACAATTTCTATATGAAATAAGAGAAGTCCCGAACCCCATAGTGAATTCATACTTTTTAAATTGATGACAATGAGGGAATAATAGTTGCCACTGAAACGCTCATTGGCCGCCTCTGTTTCGGTGTATCATATTGGGTCCAATAGTGCGCAATGTATATCAAGCCAACAGAGCACACCAGTACCTGTTGTAGGCACCGTGTGAGATGTTCGGGAACCATTGTTAATTTAGAGAATGATAGAGTGTGAATGTGTGAATGAATGCTGTCAGGGTACAAGATTAAAATACTTTGAATAAATTAATTTAAAAAAAAGAAATACATTACTTTATAAACAATTAACTGTTCAAGTGTTAAATTGTATAATTGTAACGACTGGATTTTTGGACCAGATGGGATCAGCTCCTGAGAGCCCCTCCAACCCAGCCGGAACGTAACCACCTCCCTCCTCAGGACCATCTATCCAGGCACCTGGGTACCTACCTGAGGATGGGGAACTCGCAATATACAAGCTCATATTATCAGAAACACCACTAAATCTTTAGGGATACTAAGAATACTCACTGATTACTAAGGACATCCATGCCCTACACCACACTCATACCTCATAGTCTCGCGACCACATGGGTCCAGACTAATCTACCCTGGGGCAGTTCTGATTATCTACCTACCATTACACACTGATTACCCTCAGTGCTCACTCGACGCGCAATCTGGCGTGCCATACACACTGAGCTGCAGCCTCAGTGCTCACTCTCTTTCTATTGTGTCCACAATCCAGCGGAACTACACACCAGTCTCCTACCTGGTGCTCACTCACTTACAATCTGATCTGCAATCCGGCAGATCTACACACTGACCACAATCAGTGCTCTCACTAACGCCACTTACCAATGACGACCACTTTCCTATGAATACCTTTAGCTCTCTGTCTCTCTATGTTGGGAAGTCTCTCTCACTATTCACTAAGGGTTCGCTACTACAATAATATTATGGGATGGCCGAATTACTTAGTATGTCAATTATCCCTTAGTTGCAGGTCTCCTCTCTCTCCCTACTTATTCAGTTATCACTTACCTGATCAGGGGTAACATCTGTTCAAACAGTAATACCTGACTAGGAGACAAGGTTACCTCCACTGTATGGGGACAAAAGATATACACACTATGTGTAAGAGTTATTCCCTGATTTAAGCGCTCCTACTCCCTTTTGATCCTTCAGTTGCTGCACAGCAACTGGTTAGAAGAAAGGTTAGCTCTATCTTAAGAATAACACATGCACACTAGTTCACTAAGAACTGGGGTCTTTATTACAATAAACATAAAATACACATACACAAATCTGCGGGGTCTCTATGACTAACAGGAACTTTAACACTGCTGAAAGAAAAGGATTAGACATACAGTACAAGGTTATCTGCGGGGTAACAGGAACTTTTAACACACCGCTGGAAGAAAAGGATTAAACATACAATAGCCTAGGGAATAAAGACAAGATTAAGGTGTAAGTGTAAAGGGGACTAGTTTAGACTACCTCACCTATTAGAAGGAAGATTTCTCTCTGTCTCTGGTGGGATCAGGGCTCTCTCTCTGTCTCTACCTCCGTCACCACAGCTACACGCCTCTAGCTCAATTGCTCCAGCTGACAGCCTCAGCTCCTCCATCTGCTTTAATGCTCTCTGACAAACTGGCAGTCCCAGCTGATAGTTACTGCTCTCTGTTCAGCTTCAGCAATCATCTGCCTTCTTTCTCCATTCCAGAACTGCACGGTATTCTGCAGCTCCAGCAGACATCCTACTCTCTCCTCTGCAAGAACCAAACTGAACTGACCACTCCTCCTCTTCTGCAATTCGCTAATATGGATTCCTCTCCTCTAGTGGAAAACTCCAGCCAGCAACCTCCTCCCACCAGGTCCATGCACCGGGCTCCTCGCTCTAGACGCTCCCACAGTGATCAGCTGCTTGTTTCGTCTAGAGACCTGAGCCCAGGGACACTTCTTGATTAGATTCAGCTCTGGCCGGTTCTCTCCGGTTCGCTTAGGGCGAACAACAGCTCAAAACCAAAATATTACCTTTTCCCTTGAAGCCTCTCAGCTCCATCAAAATGGAGTCTCTCTAGTTCTGGGCCTTGTAGGCCTGAGAAGGATGAAATAACCCTTAGCTCTGTCAGAGTACCTACATAAACCATACCAATGTATAATATAAAGTCAGGACCACAGGATCCAACCTCTACTATAAGCAAAATAATGACAGGCCAAAGCCAATAGGTAATAGATGGATTAGAGTAAGGGATCTATCATTATAGAAAGCAGCTATCCTCTTCTAGATCTGGAAGAAAGGGCTTAAAAGAGCCAACACAAGCTAGGAATACATATCCTAGATGTGAGCAAGATTAAAGTCTTTATCACTACCAAATAGAGCCAAAAAGCCTGTCAAGACAATAATGCAATTGTATAATGCATAATAGAATCAAGTTATGTAAATACATTGCTATAATATTTTTATATGAAATTAAACTGAATAACGTCAGTTTGTAGTTTGATATGTGTCATAGATCGTATAGATGTTTCACTAAACAGAAGAAATACATCTTGAGTGGGAGGTTTGTTGCTGGTCTTATTACCCCTTCTCAAAGCTAGAAGTAACACATGGGGGTTCCTTTTGGGCTCACACTAAGGGCTTGATTAGAACTTTGACTGTCCTGGAGCAGGGCGCGGCGCCGCTTCCCCGCTCCAGGACTGCCACAGGTGTCTGTACCCTGCCCGCCTGATAGCGAGTTAAAATCTGATGGGCGGTCCTGCGGAGGCTCGCCTTTCGGCGTCTGTACCCCGCCCGCCTGATAGCGAGTTAAAATTTGATGGGCGGTCCTGCGGCGGCTCGCCTTTTGGCGCTGCCTTTCAAAGGCTCATAGGAGAGTCTTTGCACGGGGGCAAGGAGGGGCCCTGAAGGGCCTCTTTTCTTTCCTCCCAGCTAGCAGTAACATGGAGGAAGAACCTCCATGACACCGCTGGCAGTTAGGAAAGTTGAAAAATGCTTGGCAGTGCCTAAGGACACCACAAACCACATTGCTGGCCTCAGACCGCAGCAGGACCACCAGGAAACACGGTTCCCTTGTGGTTGAGGTGGTCCGAGTGCCGCAGTTTTAATATTGCGGGTGGTCTTGCAGTGCAGCGGTTGTTAGACTGCCACCTCGACTACGGCGGGCCACCCTTCATCAAAACCTGCATCGTAACATGTCGGGGCTGATAGAAAATTGTAATTCGAAATTACTTTTTCTGTGCAGCTACATGCATGATTGTTTCTACAAGTACCTGTGTATTCCACCCTGGAGTTCTCATTTATCCATCCATCCATACATTCATCTAGTTATGATTTAATCCATAGACATTCATCGATCATTTCACACACACCTACCGACTTTGCATACTTCCATCCATCCTCACTCGTCCATCATTTGCCATCTCCCAAGCACATATCCAATCATCTAGACCCAATGATTGATCCATTAACTGATGCTTCAGCAGGGGTGTGGAATTCCTATTGCCCAACATCCAGAACACATTGTTTGGTATCAAGGGCAGCACGTTTTGATGTTTATTTTATTCTTGGGACAAGTAGGCCCAACCCCCTGCAGCACCAAATCTGTGGCTGTCAGATTACAGTACTACACTATGGATGAGGGAAGGGCATTGTCTGCAGTTAAGGTAATATTTGTCTCTATGTTAATGCTGTTCGAACTTTTATTTATGGTTCATTCATTCAAAGCCTTTGTTATTAGGGTGAGCACTCTAAAGTAATGTTGTAAGTTCATACTGCACTACTAACAGTGGTTCCAGTATAAAAATGTGTACACACGTTTGCAAAGTTTAACAATATGAGGCAACGTATAATTCTTCCAGGAGGCTCTCTGATTGAATGTAATTATATGTAAACGCTTGGAAGCAAGATTGATGATTATTTGCTGTTAAAATAAAATGTTCATAAAAAATGCAGCCGAGAAAAAAAATGCTTGCATTTTGCAAAATATGCATAATGGAAAATTAGCGTAACCAGTTTCAACGAAATTATAGTAAAAATGAAAATAAAAAATCATTGGCAAAGCCAATAGACATGACATTGTTGGTCAGCCTTATGGTTTTGTCAATACGTGTCTTGCTTTGACATGGTTTTTGTTACGTTTTATTGTTGTGGGAGCTGTCATGCCCTCATCATTATAACAAACATTGGCAGAAGCAAAAACATTTTGGGTCTCAAAAACTACACAGTGCCACAAACCTGTTTGGTCTTGATCCAGCGCTCTAATTGAAAAATTGTCTCATAAACGCTACCTAACACCTCAATACTCACCATTAATCATGAAACACATATAAAGGCCCATAATACCAATGAGACAATTATTGAGCAACTGAATCAGGTGGTATGATTAATAAATCTATTCACTTATTATTATATACAACTGCAGTTTATCTTTCTTTACCATGGTTTTAAACATTTATTATTTATAAACCGACCACTAAGGCGATTGGATCAACTGATGGAAACTAGACCATGAATAAACAAGACCAGCTTGTCACTTCAAATCTAATTTTATTAATTTTTTTCTTCATAAAGAAAAAGCAATTATGTTTTAGAATCTTTATTTTTTAAACAATTAAGAAAGCAGCATTTAATTTAGGAAATGAATTAAAACTGACATTTTCAAAGCAAGCTCAGAAAAACGAAGTATTAGCAAAATAACAGTTCCCATTCCCTAAATCTATTTCCCTGACTATTTCTCACTTCACCTAAAAAGGAAAAATCATTTAAAAGTCTGCTGTCCTTACATGCGCCAAAGGTCCAACAGCATGTCACGTCAATCAGGAATCGGAAAGTAAGAGGTTTTTTTTTGCTCATAGTGTCAGACTTTATACCTTTATCTCTAGCTAAACTTTCTAAATTTTACATTCTTTTAAGCAAATCCGAGCTTTTCATTGGCTGTCCAGTGTCAGTCCATGATAAAATGTATTAGGTCATCTCCGACTCTTGACCAAGTCCAGGCTTCAAATAAGCTCTATTGTCTTTCATTTCCACATCTTTCAGCTTCCTCAAGAAAGTTACTTTTTCCTCGAGTTTCGAACATTTACTTCCTAACCTTGGCAGACACTTTAAGTTCCTGTCCTTGAGCCTTTTTCCATGAGCACGTTCAAACACAACCAAAGAACTGCTTTTTCAATTAACGATGACAAGCGGTAAAAATCTTCACAGCTAAGCATATGCAAAGACTTCACTCTGGATAAGGTTTCGCGTCTGCAGCTCTGTCAGCCATATTTTCTGAACCACCTTTAGGCCTCACTTTGGAAACTATTATTAAACAAACACAAGACATCAATTAATTAAAGAATTGAGACCCATTCTGTTACCCGCCCCCTTTACTAATTAATCCTGTTAATTATGTTGCCTAGCAATAAGCACATTCAAGCAGCATTATAATTACTTTTCCTTTTTGATCAGCATGAACTCCGTAAGCTTTTCATCACAGGAAAAACATAACGTAAGCACATAAAATAAGCACATGCCATTAATTTCACGTGGGACGCTCTATCCGGGATCCGACATTTAAAGATCTGATAGACACCACGCGTATCATCTGCGCGGTGTCACGGTTTGCAGGTGATTGAGCAGGAACTTGCCTACAGAACAGTAAGGAGGGGGCTCAAGGGGGTGTGCGCATAGAGCGCATGTGGCTGAATGGACCCGATGAAGGCACCATGACGCTATATACAGACTTAGCGTTTTTAAACTCAGGTGTGCATCGGGAGACGGAGGCATTGAAGGTAATATCTCCTCCCATATTAATTTTGTTTCAGATTGTGTTCTTTGGCGTCCTTCTTACCGGACACTAGTTCAAGTTTGTAAAATCTATAAACTCGGTAAGTGAAGAACAAAAAAGACAAGCTTTTGATATTTGAGTGGGGGCACTTAGACAATATGAGACGTAGGTTGTAGCGTAATGATGGTCCCACGAACATCGAGGGGGCAAGGTACAAGGTACGAGTGATGACGCAAAATGTGAGGACATGGATAATTGTAAGGGCTCGTTTCATGCATATATTAGATCATGTACGGGCGAGTGATGAGTGAAGTATGTGCAGAGTTCTGGGCACACGATGCAACCGGTATTTTGGCTCAACATTAGACGATGGGTTCTAAGGAGATATGATGACAAGAGAATGATAGAAAGAAGATGCGAATACGAAAAGGGTGGTTGTACTATCTCCTCTTGTATTGCTGCAGTGAATGTTTTCCCGCATCTGAGGGAGCAGTCTCCACACACAACACGGGAGGGGCGCGGATCTAGCAGACCTGCCTCATCCTTGGGGTACCATTATCCGAAGTACGGAGGGACCCAGAGTGGCACTGAATGCGACGGTCCTGAAGAAGACCGGAGTGACCTTTAAGGCGCACACAGAGCGGTCGAAATATGTTGACTCTAGCAGTGGTAGGAGGGAAGCTTTGAGGTTCCTAATTATCTCTTTGAGGCTTTTTCCCATCCTTTTCATTTTTTAATCCTGATAGGGGTATCAAGAAAAGTTTAATAAAGGTTGTGTTTTGGTTGGCACCCTTAATCAGTTTTAGTCACTTTCCAAACTGCACCTTTTGTCGCACTTTTCAGTTGTGGTCACTTGGTGTTTGCACGGCTTTCATCAATATTTGTGTTATGTGTCGTCTATGTTGAATTGTCCTGGTTGTACGTCTTGTTAAGAGGAATTTATTATTTTTCCCCCATCCCTAATGCTCCGCCCTGTGTGTGGCTACACCTGGGCGTATTGTAAGCAGGCCCGATGATGAAGCATGTCACATACCTCGGTATGTGAGTGAGGGCAGTTTTTCCAAACAGATCGATTTGCCTTATTGGGGTCCTTTCTGTTTGTATATTTTGTATGTCTAATCCACTCTATACACCCCCTATGTGCGTACATTTGAGTTTCCTGGCGGTCTGGGGTGTTAGAGTATAAACTGATTTGATCCTCGCCCCTCTTTCGTTTTAAATATTAATTTAACTGCCGCATTTAATACTGACAAAGACAATAGACCAGGTTAATTTATTATTTTTGTCTTTGCGTATGCAACATAGAGCACATTAGTTCATCCCACGTGTATTGATGAATGTATTCTTAAACTAAGTTGATTAGTAATTTCACCACAAGCTTATTAATTTGATTACTATTATGGGAGATTAACTTCACAAGTTTGAACAAAACGTTGTTCTTCACCTTGCTCCATCAACTCCCTCATTTGGTGATTTCTAAATCCCCAAATAATACCCAAAATTTATAAATTTTCAACCCTTGAACATGTTTTGGACTTTCTTAATATTAGTATTTCTAAACTTTAGATTCGTTTGATTTTCTGCATTTTTCATATTGAATTCTCCAAAACTCTTCAAATTCTATTTCTTTTTCTTTTTCTTTTCTTAGTTTGCAAATTCTTTTCTTTTCTATGACATGTTTTCTTCTCTTGTGTATCATGCAACTAATTTT
Organism: Lissotriton vulgaris; assembly: GCF_964263255.1. NCBI lineage: Eukaryota > Metazoa > Chordata > Amphibia > Caudata > Salamandridae > Lissotriton > Lissotriton vulgaris. The sequence goes on from NW_028252742.1 coordinate 1,852,303, forward strand.
AACAAACGTATCACTATAGCTATGATTATTAAAGGAAAAACTATTTTACCTATAATTGAATTACCAATCTCTTGAAACCAGTGTTTAATTGCTGCAAATCTTTTACTTAAACGTTCTGAAAAACTTTCGTCTTCTAAAGGTTCAATTTCAGTATGTAACTCAGAAATATGTTTTACATACATCTCTATATTCTGACTTTTGTCAGGTATGTAAGTACAACAATGTTGAACATGCAACATTCCACAGACTCCACCCTCTTTTGCCAGCAAAATGTCCAGAGCAAGACGATTTTGCATTACCATAGTTCTCATAGCAACAATCTCTCTATTCACTAATTGAAATCCACTTGCAGTATCTGTTGACAATCTATCAACAATTGTGAACATTTTTCTGATTTTGTTTGCATTCAGGGTTATTCCTACCAGAGATATTAATGCACCAAATATGTCTCCCATTATTTCTGTAAAACTTTCCCTTCTAAATCTATTCAAGTGATTGCTAATTTCAAATTAACCTTTTGCATTTCTATCTACATGGAACATTTTTGGAAAAACGAAACCTACATAACACGTCCCATACCAATGGTTTGGGAGATTGTAATAAGCCTTATTCCCACAAACAAAATCCAGGGAAAATTGGATCCTTGCCTCCTTTAAATCCCCAACCCCCTATAATACGATAAGTGTCTTCACATTGACTTGCACCTACAAAATAATTATCAAACAAAGTAGTATCTCTTCTTATACAACATTTTCGACTAACAGGTTTATCTATATGAATTGCAACATTTTCATGTCTACCATTAAGTTTTTCATCTTCCATCTGCCAAAATTTAGACTTAATAGGTTTCAACATCTCATTTCGCTTGTAAATTGCCCTTCTCTCTTCCACCATATTTAAGAACGTTTTCTCTTCTGTTCTCAATTTTCTCAATTTACATGTTAAATTATTTCTAAAAGTATACTCATAAGTGAGTTCACTAGTCGTTAGGAAAAATTCCCTCATCTGTTTAGCAGGTTTCACTTTATTCAAGCTATCTTAAACTTTTAAATTTGCAAAAATCTCATCAAAATCTGACATGAGTCCCTTTCTCACTGCTCCATCAGGATTCAAGCAAGCCGGGCCGAAGAAGGCTGAAATGCCAGAAACCGGCCCCCGGTAGCTTGTCTCCTTTCTGGTGAAGAATTGGCTTGGTAGTTTAGTCTGCCCTGTTCCCATGATGCACTGGGCCAGGGACAGACTGATTTGCATATAGCCAGGTTCTGAGCTGGGATGGGGCAGTGAGATAAATAACGGTGATGGATCAAGCCCTGATCTTTGGACTGGGTAAGAGTGGTCTGTTTAACTCAGACACTCTGTTCATCACCACCCCCTTTTTGTAAATCGTTTTTGGCCACTATAGGTGTGGCAGGGTATACTCAGACATGAGTCCCTTTGTCACTGCTCCATCAGGATTCAAGCAAGCCGGGCCGAAGAAGGCTGAAATGCCAGAAACCGGCCCCCGGTAGCTTGTCTCCTTTCTGGTGAAGAATTGGCTTGGTAGTTTAGTCTGCCCTGTTCCCATGATGCACTGGGCCAGGGACAGACTGATTTGCACATAGCCAGGTTCTGAGCTGGGATGGGGCAGTGAGATAAATAACGGTGATGGATCAAGCCCTGATCTTTGGACTGGGTAAGAGTGGTCTGTTTAACTCAGACACTCTGTTCATCACCACCCCCTTTTTGTAAATCGTTTTTGGCCACTATAGGTGTGGCAGGGTATACTCAGACATGAGTCCCTTTCTCACTGCTCCATCAGGATTCAAGCAAGCCGGGCCGAAGAAGGCTGAAATGCCAGAAACCGGTCCCCGGTAGCTTGTCTCCTTTCTGGTGAAGAATTGGCTTGGTAGTTTAGTCTGCCCTGTTCCCATGATGCACTGGGCCAGGGACACACTGATTTGCATATAGCCAGGTTCTGAGCTGGGATGGGGCAGTGAGATAAATAACGGTGATGGATCAAGCCCTGATCTTTGGACTGGGTAAGAGTGGTCTGTTTAACTCAGACACTCTGTTCATCACCACCCCCTTTTTGTAAATCGTTTTTGGCCACTATAGGTGTGGCAGGGTATACTCAGACATGAGTCCCTTTCTCACTGCTCCATCAGGATTCAAGCAAGCCGGGCCGAAGAAGGCTGAAATGCCAGAAACCGGTCCCCGGTAGCTTGTGTCCTTTCTGGTGAAGAATTGGCTTGGTAGTTTAGTCTGCCCTGTTCCCATGATGCACTGGGCCAGGGACAGACTGATTTGCATATAGCCAGGTTCTGAGCTGGGATGGGGCAGTGAGATAAATAACGGTGATGGATCAAGCCCTGATCTTTGGACTGGGTAAGAGTGGTCTGTTTAACTCAGACACTCTGTTCATCACCACCCCCTTTTTGTAAATCATAAGTAAGAGGAAGCATATTATACGTAACACCTTCAGACACAGAAGTAGGTAACTTCACACAAATGTAGCAGTCTTTTGCATCCATCACCCTAACATATTCAGATAAACGTCTTGAAAAGGTATTACTAGAAAAATCTCCCACAGATCTATCTTATTGAATCTCTGGTTTATGTACAATAATTTTATTAGTCTCATCAACTTTATCATGATTAACCACAACTTCACTAGTCACGTTAGTTTTATACATCTCTTTATCTATTCCAAAAGGAAAAATGACATCTAAAATTAACCAAACTAAAATTATCATAATTACACATATTGAAGACAATTTGCAACATATTTTGAAAATTGAGCATCTCGAATTATTATTAGTATACGGCATCCTTACTAAAAATGAAAAAAAAATAAAAAATGAAAAATTACTAAATATACTCCCCTCTTCTTTTTTTTTAACTGATAACTTTATTTTCAAACAGCTTTTCTTCGACCTTATGTCATTCATCAATGTGTTTCCCAGCTAACACAATTTCTTCGACCTTGTGTCACCTAACACAGTTTCTTCAACCTAGATAACACATACCTAAACATAAGACTGACAAACCTGATCCAGCAGGCATATCGCAATTTTAAACAAAAGTGACCAGTTACAGCTTTCCCCTAACCTTTTTTTAATTAATCAACGCTTTAAAAAAAATCTCAAACCATTAGGTAATTAGCGACAAGATTAGTTTAAATAGCTCCTTGTGACCATGGTTTGTTTTATGTATGTAATCACAGCTTAGGGGAGCAGTTTTAATAATTCTTGTAACTAGGAGACCGAGGAGATGATCATTTATATTTTCGCTGTGCATTTGACTGTTTGTACTGTTTTTAGTATTTGTAAACAACATGAACCGGAAATTCTCTTTTAAAGATATTTGTTTTATATCTAAATAAAGATTTTTGATTTGATTTGTGTCACCTAACACATTTTCTTCAATCTTGTGTCACCTAATGAATAAATTCAATCATTATCACTTGCATCATCTAAATTTCTTTAACTACTATTTACTTCTACTACTGGTGGCATTATAATATAGGTCCACTCGGGTGATTTGAACTTCTGATTTGGCTTTATTATTCTCTTTGCTCTGCTGTTGATCACTTCTATTTTATTTCCTGCTTGTTTTTTCTTATTTAAATCTTCTTCTTTTTGACTTGTGATCTCATTCACCTGCTCCTTTGCTTTATTCACTAATTAAAATTTTAGGCCTTCGTTTTCATTTGGCCAATTATCTCCTTTTCTTGATAATTTTCTTTTTGGTTTTTCTAAATTATATTCCACTCTCCAAGCTCTTTTCCTTGACCTTTTCACTTTTGATTCATCTCCACTATCATCTGTTTCCCTTTCTGTGTTATCAGCTGATTCATTAATAATCGGTTTTATCGTATCAGATTCTTTTTTAGGTTCAGGTACTTCTTTACTCGGCAATTTCACTCTGTTAGGAACAACAGCCTTATGGCTGGTACTTGGAATTTCTTCTTCTTCTTCTTCCTCAATTACTTCCAATTCACCAGTTTCAGAATCTTCGTTCCTTCTTCCAGAGCTTCCAATCTGCTTTTCAGTACTTTCCTGATCTTGATCTTGAATCACTTCTTGTTCAGTTTCCTTTTCTGCTTCTTGATCTAGCAGATCTATATAATTTTCTTCTTCAGAATCTTGTATCACAATTTCTTCATTTTCTTCATTCAATGCTTCATTTACAATTGAATTTTCCAGATGTCGACTTTCTTGTCGATCTTCAGGATCTGGATTTCTTTCAGGTTCTTCTTCTGAATCTGAATCAGCTGTTGTTACACCTTCATCAGGATTCTCAGGTGTTGGCACACGTATGGTGTGGCTAGCATGAATACATCTCTTCAATCCCCTACACTTTACTGCATTTGTTGTGATTAATATCACCTGTCTTGCCTTCTGCCACCTTGGTACTAGGCAATTTCTTCTTCGATGTACTTTTGTCCTTACCCAGTCTCCTGGTAACAGATCATGAGCTTGTTCTTTCTCTTTTGTAAATACTTCAGTTCCTACCTGGTGGAACACAGAAGTCACCACATCAGATAGATTTTTGCAATAATCCATAATGACGCTATCATTAATGCTTAACAGTTTATCAACTGGAACAAATGCTTGCCTCATTACCCTGCCCATTAAGATTTCATGAGGACTCAATCCTGTTTTTCTATCTGGAATGCTTCTCAAAGACATCAAAACAAGTGGAAGTGCATCTGTCCACTTCATTCCTGTTGCTAAGCACATTTTTGCTATTCTGTTTTTTATTGTACCATTCACTTGTTCAACAACACCTGATGCTTCTGGTCTGTAAGCACAATGTAATTTTTGCTTTATATCCAGTGCTTCACAAATCAATTTTAGCAATCTGTTTTCAAAATGTGTGCCACGATCTGTCTCAATAGTCACTGGAAAACCATACCTCGGTATGATTTCTCTCAAAAGCAATTTTGCCACAGTAATTGAATCATTGTGACATGTTGGGAATGCTTCTACCCATCTCGAAAACAAACAGATTATCACCAAGACATATCTGAGTTTATTGTGAGGTGGCATGTCAATGAAGTCAAGCTGTATTCTGGTAAATGGACCACCCTCCCGTCCTATGGTTTAGATGCTCACAACAGTTTTTCTGTTTGAGTTGATCTGTTGACAGATAAGACATCTTTGACAAAAAGACTCTGCAATTATTCTGAATTTTGGATTGTACCATATTTGCCTAAATAATCTAATCATAGAATCTCTGCCAATATGTCCTGGACCGTGGTACATGCGAGCCATGTCAGTAATCATACTATCTGGCATTACTGCTCTGTCATCTTTGTAAACCCAAACCTCATCTTCTTCTCTTTGTCTGCATCCTGCTTTTAACCATGTGTTTTTCTTCTCATCATTTGCCTCATCTTGCAACTGTTTTACTCCCTGCCAAGACTCAACTACAGATGTTAACATAAGTGAGTTCAAAACATGTTCATTTTATTTTTCCCGATTAATGGACACATTATGTTTTGCACAAAATGTTGCTATTGAGTCAGCATATGAGTTTCCTTTTGTTATGTAATCTTCTTTTTTGTGTGCTGTGCACTTTACTACTGCATTTTTTTCTGGTAGCTGAATTCCATCAATCAATCTTTTTATTAACTGAGCATTTCTTATTGGTGATCCCGCAGAAGTTAAATAACCTCTTTGAGACCAGAGCTGGCCGTAGTCATGGACTACACCATAACCATATTGACTAATAGTCACTATGGTAATTTTTAGCTCTTTTCCCAATTCACATGCACGAATCAAAGCAATTAATTCTGCTACTTGAGCTGAACGAATTCCTTTGAAACAGGAAGCTTCAATTACATCTGCAACTGTACATACTGAATATGCTGCACTCAGAACACCTTCATCTGTTCTTAAGCATGAACTATCAACAAATAAAACATAATCTGATTCAGCTAACTGGACATCTTTTATGTCTTGTCTTGGTTTAGTGCAATATTCTAATACATCCAGGCATTCATGATCAATCTCATCCCTGATTTCTGTTTCAGTAGTGTCAGGTAATAATGTGGAAGGATTTAAATTCACACATCTCGCAATTGAAACATTGTCTGATCCAAGAATAACCTTTTCACATTTTGTTAGCCTATTATTTGTCAAATGTTGTGTTCTGCTTCTGGTGAGGAGAATTTCAACTGAGTGTGGTACATATACTTTTACAGGAAATCCCATTATTATTCCTTCACTTTGCTCCAAACTTACACTTGTTTCAGCTACTGCTTTTAAGCAACCTGGTAATGCTTTTGCAACAGGGTAAAGAACAGCTGAGAAATATGCTATTGGTTTTCTCAGTCTTCCATGTCTTTGAATCAGAACTGATAATGCACATCCTTCTCATTCACTGCAATATAGTTCAAATTCCTTTTCATAGTCAGTCATTCTTAATGCTGGATCTTCACATAAACTTTTCTTTAACTGTTCAAAGGCTTCTAATTCGGTGTTTGTTAGGCTAATTGGGTCTTTTATGTCTGCTTGTGTCAGTCTGCAGTGGTTTTGCGATTACTGAAAACCCACTAATCCATTGGCGACAATAACCTACCATTCCTAGAAACATTCTAACCTGTCTCTGTGTTTTTGGAGGTTGCATTGCTTGAATAATTTTTATTCTTTCTGTTGTCACTTGTCTGGTTCCCTTTGCAATTCTATGACCAAGATATTTTACTTCTTGTTTGCAAAACTGTAATTTCGGAGGAGATACTTTATGTCACTCATCTGCCAGATGATTCAAAAGAGTAATGGTATCTGTTACACAATTATCTCTTGTTTTTTCGGCCACAAGGAGGTCATCAATATACTGCACTAAGGTAGATTTTCCAGGTAAATCTAGATTTTCCAATGATTTCTTTAGCAACTGATTAAAAATAGATGGATTTTCGGTGTACCCTTGAGGGATTCTACACCATGCTAAAATACGCTCTTTGAACCGGAACGCAAACATTTGTTGGCTTTCTGGATGCAATGGAACAGTAAAGAATGTATTACACAAATCAAGAACCGTATACCATTCTGCATCATGCGGAATCTGATATAAAATTACCGCTGGATTTGGTACAACTGGGCAACATGGAACAACAATTTTATTAACCTTTCTCAGGTCTTGAACAATTCTGAAAGTTCCATTTGGCTTTTTAATTCCCATAATTGGTGAATTACATGGACTACTCTCAATTTCTCTTAGAACACTTTGTTTTATGAATTTGTCTATTACAGGAGTAACCCCTTCAATTACTTCTGCTTTCATTTTATACTGAGGAATGTTTGGATAATCTACTCCTTGTTTTACTGATATTTTTACTGGGTCTACGTTTTTCATCAAACCCATTTCATCTCCAGTGAAATCACACATTTTTACATTCACTGTGTCTTTTAATTCTTCAGGTAAATTATTCTTATCGAACACAGGAAATAATTTACTTTCTTCTGCCTCAACCATTGACATTGTTAATTTGTAAAGCCCATCTTCTTCTGAAGTTCGAAGCTCTATCCGGTGAGCATTATATTGCGCAATTCATTTTACAAAGAATATCCCTACCTAATAGATTTACAGGACTGCTATCACACACTACATATTTATGCATGTCTTTAAATTTACCTATTTCAACTTCAACTGGTTCAGTTAAATCTATGTTTATTTGCTGATTAGCTACACCTACTACTTGGATTTTATCTCCAGAGAGAGGAAGGTTTTCTATTTCCACTGATCTAACAGTAGAACTGGTTGCACCTGTATCCACTAGGAAAGTAATTTCTACATCATTCACTTTACCATTTACAAATGGACCAGATTGATTTACTTCCAGAGTGGCTCCAAGTACACACTCTTCCTCCTCTCTCAGGCACCGTCAGAAGTAATCTTCAGATTTACTCCCTCCATCTTCTTTCAAACAATATTGTTGAGATACATTCGACACATTCACTCTTGGCGATCTGTTTACCTGTTCATCTCCGCTGAATCCTGTTTATGCACTGTATCTCTGCACATTTGCACAGTTTGGAAGTGGCGGTTGTGGTAACTGACTTTGCTGAATGACTATCCTGTCGCTGTATCTGTTGCTGTTCATTTATCTCTTTCTGCATCTGTGGATTTAATGATGTATTTTTTAAATAATTTCTGAGCGGATTCTTACATTTGCGCTACCAGTGTCCAATTTCGCCACAAATAAAACATGAGAGTTTCTGTTTTAACTCTTCTATATTTCCCATCAATTTTGGTTCATTATAATTACCTTTAAATTTCCCCTGATTCTGATCAACATTCTTATTTCCTAAACTTGCTAATTGTTGTTCAGCCCCTTTTACCAGTGCCCACATAGCCTTTTCTCTCAACTTCTTTTGTTTAGCTTCTATTTTTTCACTACAGTATTTTGCTTTTCTCAAGATATCATCTACTGTGTTTGATTGCCAACCAACTATTCCAGTTCTTACCATTTCACTAATTTCAGGTCTCAAGCCATATACAAATCTGTATATAAAATGACTCATGTCTTTCTCACTTAAATGTTCATAACCACTGTGTTGTTTAAATACCAGCAGTAATCTTTCATAAAATGAATGTACTGATTCCTTTGATTCTTGGATTGTTCTGTCAATTTTAACCCCATATATCTATTTTGGGGGAATCTTGTTTTTCAAAAACACAATTACCTGTTTGTACTTTCTCATTACATCTGGAGAAGGAGCACCTGTTACTTTATTTCAAGCATATTCTTCTCTAGGCCCATCTATAGTAGTTTTACATTCTGCCCAAAGATCTGATGGGGCAACTATGTCAAAGAATCCATCAAGATCAATCCACAAAACTTTTGAAACTTTCACAAATCTGTCTACCTGTCGATACCATTCTACAGGTTTTTCTCTTAATCGAGGAAAATCATTTGTAAACATTAAAATGTCCTGTCTTGTCCATGGGACATGTACATACCCTCCTCCCGCTATTTCTCTCATTGGAAACTCATTTACTACTTTTTCCTTTTATCTGATAGGAAAAGCTAAGCTTGTTCTGTCTTCATCTCTTTTCTTTGTCCATTTCGCTCTCCATTTACTTAATTCACCCCATTTTCTCAAAATCACAATTAAGTCTTTTATATGAATTATTCTTCCTGTGGTATTCAAATTTTCAATGTCTTTTTCAAAGAAATCCACCCTATAGTTCTTCTGCAAATTCTTCTGTTTACTTAAATCTACTTCTAATTCAAAAGCCATATCCTCTAATTGATCATATTTGTTTTTCGTTTTCCATGTTATACTTTTGCAAATAAATAATAATTCATCATCCTGATATGCCTTCAATCTGTCAGTTCCAATTATTAATTCCTCTAAATCTGCTTTCAATTTTGCAATATCAAGTAATTTACATTCTGGGATTTGTGTTAAATCTATTTTACTCTGACTCTTTTCTGGAGTCCCAGAGTCAGATTCTGCACCAGATGGAGTTTTACATGACAAACTTTGATTAAAAGTTAAGTCAGGCATCATTATTTTCTCTCGATGTATTTCAGACAAATCTGAATAAAATTTTTCGGTCACTTTTTGTATTTCTGAATTTAATGTAACAGTTAAAGCTGAATGCCTAATTTTCTTTAGATCAAATACTGGAAGAACAGGTCCAATTGTTACAGGTACTGTTACTGCTTCCATGCTTTTAGTTAACTGCTGTATTAATTCATTTGAAGAACGAATATATTCTGAGGTATTTGGTAATTTCTCATACCTTTCTGTTCTATTTCCATTTCTTGGAGTTTCATTTCTTTGAACTGGGGTTTTAGAATAATTTCTATTTTCTCCTGATATGCTTGAATTACGCCCTGTTTCTACTCTTTCAGGTGTTTCTCTATAATTCGGATTTGTTTTAGGAGATGTCTCATCAATAATTTCTCTTTGAGGGGCACTTGGAGAACAAACTGGTTGATAAGGTGGCGGTTTTCTAGTATAAATTTCTTCTAATTCTGCATCTTCTGAATCACTTTCTTCACTATTATTATTTTTCTTTTGGGCTCTCTTTTGTCCAGTTACCTCATCAATTAATCTCACTGGGTACAAACCATCACACATGTCTGCACTTCTCCATCGACGCATTCTATCCTCATGTGTTTCTCTATCAAGACCTAATCCTGTTCCCCTTAATATTCCTCTACTCTCTCGTTCTAATTCTGACATTTCATCTTCCCATTCAACTAAAGCTTCAAATTGAGTAGGTCTAGGCTTTGGTACAAGTTTCATCATTTTTTCTCTTAAATTTTTCAAAACTACTATGTTAAATGATCCATCTTCCGGCCATGCTAATACACCATAATTTTCAGAATACTTCATCCAATTCTCAATCAAAAGACAAGTATGATAACCATATTCACCCAACATATAAGCTGCAGGTGTTTTGTACTTATGAAGTAACCTTCCACCTCGGGTTGAAATTTTCTTGTCAGGTTTAATTTTGTTTTTCAATTTCTGAAACCATGATAGCTTCTTTTTCTCCTTCATGTAATAGTAATCCATGTTTCTAAACAATTTCCCTTACTTCGGAAAAGATCGTAACAACTTCCTTGTTATTCCGCAACACCAACCAATCTGTGCGCAAAACTTACCAACAAACCAATCAAGTTAAGCTTTGTCACTAATTATGCTCAACCAATAGAATTACTGTTTTTCAGGATGAGCCAATCAGCTGCAAGCTTGCCGTAGTCACATGAACCAATCTGTGCGCGAATACTGTGACGTATTTTAGTCAATCACAGCGCGACACTTGTGACGTATGCTACCGCTGCAGCTGCTCTGTCCCTCACTTCACTCCTTAAACTGACTCATCCTTTGCAACATTTTTTCACAGCGCCATATTTACAAATCTTTCAAATAAATTCAGTTAATAACTCCACAAAACAAACCATTTGTCTGTTTCGCTAAAATAAAGTAATAGCTTTCCCAAACATTCAAGTATTCTGTTCACGTGAAATAGACGACGCTATTTTCACAGAATATTTAAATCCGTCGATAAAGTAAGGCTACTTTACCCTTCTAGAGGGTAATAACAAACTCGTTTCTCTCTAAATGCACATACAGAGATATTTTACACCTCCTTAGAGACAATTTAGAGTTTCACTCGATCGTACATTACAAATTCATTTATGCACATTCATACAGAAAAATCCCTAACCGTGCATACATAAATCTTTTAGTAGGACTTTAACCCACTAATAGAAATCCTCACTTGCCAGTAAGATAGACGACGCTTCCTTACCCTTCACTCAAGCTTAGATAAATTGTACTACTCTTTTCACAGTGAGTTTTAAACAGGACACTAGTCCCTATACTCGAAAGTTACGATTTCATAGACAATCCTCACTATGCATTTTACCTTACACGCCTAAAGTTCCTAAACTTGTGCTGTACGACCACAACACTTGTGATATACGACAATACCACTATTTTGAAACAGAACAAATGCACTGTGTAACTTCACCTGTCACACTTCTCATGCCGGCACAAACCAGGAATTTTCACACTGCTGGAAAAAACCTTTCGACTACATATAACAACTGAACAAACTTAACATGTTTTAGACATCAATCCTATGTATTTACCATGTAACATACTAGTTACCATAGAAACCGTAACTCTGCTACCAAGTTATGTATCCAGAGCTCTAATTGAAAAATTGTCTCATAAACGCTCCCTAACCCCTCAATACTCACCATTAATCATGAAACACATGTAAAGGCCCATAATACCAATGAGACAATTGTTGAGCAACTGAATCAGGTGGTATGATTAATAAATCTATTCACTTATTATTTACATTATTATATACAACTGCAGTTTATCTTTCTTTACCATGGTTTTAAACATTTATTATTTATTAAACAGACCACTAAGGCGATTGGATCAACTGATGGAAACTAGACCATGAATTACCAAGACCAGCTTGTCACTTCAAATCTAATTTTTAGAGGAGCCAAGATGGCCGCGGAGACGGACGTGTGATCTCCCGGCTCCCTGAGCCCTTGTCTCCCGCACAATAATCCTGTTCCCTATCCTGTACCTGTGTACCGGCGGATTGACTGGGGAAGTTTCCTGATTCCGGAGGTGTCCCTCCGGTGTTTCTACCCGCCCGGCAGCCTGAGAAACGTCGAGAGCCGCGCAGGGGACGACCCTAGCCCTGGACCCGGGACCTGCTCCACACAGCGCCGCCTGCGACTGCCGTGGCTACAGGGGCCGATTACCTTGGAGCAGCGCAAATATCCCGGGCTGGCCGACTGGAGAATTGGCTTTCACGTTAGGCGCTCTGGTGCCTGGGACTGCTGGCCGCGTAAACCTGACTTGCTCCTTCCCACGGTGAAAAGCGGTAGGATACCTACTCATTGCTTATTGCATGCCGGGGGCGTCTCAGCAGCCATAACTCCTTCACTGCCTCGCCTCTCCTGTGCCGGTCGGCAAAGAGCCCCCCCCACTGTCTGCAGCCTGCGACTGCGGACCTGTCCTGTCTCGGGGGAGCGGATCATTTTCTCCTGGCGCCGGCTCTGCCTGGACTCATTGTTTGCTCAATGGTGGGACCATGATGGCCGGCTCCTCTGTGGTAATGGCGGGTGGCGCCCTGGCTTCTGCCCGACAGTTCCGGCTTGCATCTAGTTGGGGAGCTGACTTGACTGACGAGGCTCATACCACGGAGGTGATGGAGGAGCACTCTCAAGTTACCCTCGCCTCTGTTTTTCTGGCTCTAACTGAACTGCGGGGTGAATGGCGCACGTACTTGCTACAGCTGGAGGAGAAGGTCGATGGCTGCCTGTCTGGATCGGAATACATCCTGCCCATCCTCTCTCCCTGCTCTGCTAAACAGCCTCCGCTGATCCCGGTCAGTGAAACATTGTTGCCGGGGACGTGTGGAACTGATCGGCAGCTTCGCGGTGTTCAGGAGAACGAGCTACAATATTCCCGCCTGTGTATTGCTACAGTATCTCTCTCCCCAACACGAAGAGCAACCTCTCCCACGGAGTTCCAGGGGCTGCTGCTACGATGTCTGCCTATCCTGCCTGACTGTGCTTATCTTTTGGGGACGTCATTATCTTCCGTGATGTGTGGTATTGTGGCTTTCATCATGCTGCTTTATTTCAGTATTGACTTTGGTTGGGACTGGCGAATTTTACTCAGTCCTCGGACTTTTCTCTATTGCCGAGTGTGGCCATTTTGTCCCTTTGTTCTTGTGGGGGCGGGCTCTCCCCTTCTTCTCGCAGTTTCAGGCTTCTCAGGGTGGGCGGGCGCAGGGGGACGTCCCAGATCGGGCCAGGGCTAGGCTTTACTTAGTGTGATGGATGCATGGGCGGGCGGGGATCGGGTTGGGACTGTTCCTGGCTTCCTTTGCCTGTTCCATCAGAATTGTTCCTCCCCTTCCGCATGACGCTGACCATTTGTTTCACAAGGCGTTGGGATTGCAGGTGGCTGGGAGTCCGGGAGATCGGTTACTGTGTGGGCTCCTCCCCGCCTCCTTCTTTTGGGAGTGGTAGATCAGCTTGTTCTTTTCTTCCTCCCTATATTCAAGAGTGATAATTTTTCATTTCTTATTGTCTTCTTTTTCCTTCTTTCTACATTCTCTTGCTGTCTCTTCCCCTTTCTTCCGGCTTTTCTTTTCTTACTATATTTCGGGTTTATAGGGCGACAGGCACGCTGCTAGGGGGGGGTAGGCCATAGCCTCTGCATGTGTGTAGGGTGGGGGGTTATATTTCATTTTTGTTAGTTTCTATGGGACCTGTTTTTTGCTTCTTCTATGATTTTACCTTCTCCTGGCCCATGTTCAGGCACGCTGGGTGATGGGTGGCCGTGGAGATACGATTGGGATGTAGGGTGCTACCTTGTAGCGTGGATATTGTGAGGCCATCCTGTCTGGCTGGGACTTGATTATCGATATGTGAATTGATTTGACACTGTAGCCAATGTCGTGTCCCACCTGCATGGACCTTGTTCTTATTTCCTATTTTTATTAGTACGGAACACCACGACCTGAACTCAATAGTTGCATAAAAAACTTAAAATTTAACCTTCATTCCTCCTGTGCCACGGTATTGCGCCGTTTTCCAGTTCTACTTCTGCTGAATATCTGCGGTTCTGCTGCATTACTGTGTCGCCATACTGCAAGCTATAGTGCTAAATGAGAGTTCGTGGCCGGCCGGATGGTTGTGGGCCCGTATTTGTTATTTACTTCATGCACAATAAAGGTTTTCAAAAAATTTACAAAAAAAAAAAAAAAATCTAATTTTTAATTTTTTTCTTCATAAAGAAAAAGCATTTACGTTTTAGAATCTTTATTTTTTAAACAATTAAGAAAGCAGCATTTAATTTAGGAAATGAATTAAAACTGACATTTTCAAAGCAAGCTCAGAAAAACTAAGTATTAGCAAAATAACAGTTCCCATTCCCTAAATCTATTTCCCTGACTATTTCTCACTTCACCTAAAAAGGAAAAATCATTTAAAAGACTGCTGTCCTTACATGCGCCAAAGGTCCAACAGCATGTCACCTCAATCAGGAATCGGAAAGTAAGAGATTTTTCTTTACTCATAGTGTCAGACTTTATACCTTTCTCTCTAGCTAAACTTTCTACATTTTACATTCTTTTAAGCAAATCTGAGATTTTCATTGGCTGTCCAGTGTCAGTCCATGATAAAATGTATTAGGTCATCTCTGACTCTTGACCAAGTCCAGGCTTCAAATAAGCCCTATTGTCTTTCATTTCCACATCTTTCAGCTTCCTCAAGAAAGTTACTTTTTCCTCGGGTTTCGAACATTTACTTCCTGACCTTGGCAGACACTTTAAGTTCCTGTCCTTGAGCCTTTTTTCATGAGCACGTTCAAACACAACCAAAGAACTGCTTTTTCAATTAACGATGACAATGCAGTAAAAATCTTCACAGCTACGCATGTGCAAAGACTTCACTCTGGACAAGGTTTCGCGTCTGCAGCTCTGTCAGCCATATTTTCTGAACCACCTTTAGGCCTCACTTTGGAAACTATTATTAAACAAACACAAGACCTCAATTAATTAAAGAATTGAGACACATTCTGTTACCCGCCCCCTTTACTAATTAATCCTGTTAATTATGTTACCTAGCAATAAGCACATTCAAGCAACATTATAATTACTTTTCCTTTTTGATCAGCATGAACTCCGTAAGCTTTTCATCACAGGAAAAACATAACGTAAGCACATAAAATAAGCACATGCCGTTAATTTAACTGCCACATTTAATACTGACAAAGACAATAGACAAGGTTAATTTATTATTTTTTTCTTTGCGTATGCAACGTAGAGCACATTAGTTTATCCCACGTGTATTGATGAATGTATTCTTAAACTAAGTTGATTAGTAATTTCACCACAAGCTTATTAATTTGATTACTATTATGGGAGATTAACTTCACAAGTGTGAACAAAATCTTGTTCTTCACCTTGCTCCATCAGTCTCAAAAACCACACAGTGCCACAAGAGTTACTGGCACTGAGCAGAAACTACTTTGCACACCGATATGCTCGGAGTGAAAGAGCAGAATGCTGTCACTCACAGTGAATCCAGCCAGACTGGGGGAGAGAGAGAATTTTGATAAAAACGCCAGACCTAAATAGGGTCCCAATTCTTTAAGAAAGCCACACATGTGCACTCATGGTATGCGTCCTTGTATTAGTGCAGAAATCGTACTCCTAGAAAATATTTTTGAAGTGCATTTTAGCACGAACAAATATGCAAATTCCAGATTAGACTATATCCTTACGGATAGGTCATGTTTAGAGCTTTTAGTAGATATCTCTATTCTACCATCTATTTTTTCCGATCATGCCCCAATAACTTTCCTTTATTATAAGTGGAAATGGACAATTGCTCCTAGGTGGACATTAAAAAGGGCAATGTTGTCGAATGAGGAGTTAATAAGAACCATTAAACCATGAACTGTGGAGTATTTCACCGAGAATGTGGGTTCAACATCATTGGAGTATGTTTGGGACGTGTTTAAGGCTCATACCTGTGGTGTACTCAACAGCTGGATAAGCTCCAAAAAAAGGGAAGAAATGTCAGAACTTAAAAGGGTGGAAGAGGAGATTTCTAGGTTAGAAAGGGTTAGATTTAGCTGTACATAAGATCATTTGTCACTAGTCCTTAAGGACTTGGAGGGTTTTCGTTTGGCCTACAGGAATAAACTAGGTCAAAAGCTTAGAGCCCAATGGGCTGTTCACAATATGGAAAATTTTGAATATGGCGAAAAGGCAGGGGTCACCCTAGCTTGAAGATCAAAGGCGACAGAGTTAAGAATAATATCAATAAGCTAATAGTGGATGAGAGTGATACGATATCCTGTCACCAGGAGGATATGCAGAGGTGTCTTCTGTCTTTATTTTCTAACCTCTATAAAGAAGACAGGGCACCCTCCACCGCCTCAATCCAAGATTGGCTTACAACTAAAGCTTTACCTAGTTTGTCAAGGGAGAGCCAGGACCTGTTAGAAGGTCCAATCTCTGATGAAGAAATTAAGAGCTGTCTAAAGAAGATCAAAAACAATAAGGCAGCAGGGACAGACGCACTTCCGGGGGAGGTATATAAAATCTTGGAAGAAGTTATAGTGCCTAGACTCAGAGAGCTGTTTAATTTTATCTTTAGCCCTGAAGGCAGAATCCCCCCTTCATGGAAGGAAGCAATAATTGTACTCCCGAAGCCCGGTAAAGACCCTCTTAGAGCTGAATCATACAGACCAATCTCCCTACTGAATGCAGATTATAAGATCTTTACTAGAATTCTGGCAGGGAGGTTGGTGAGGGTAGCTCCGCAACTAATTAACCAGGACCAAAAGGGCTTTGTGCCGGGAAGATACATCCAGGAGCAAACTCTACAACTAATTGGGTGTATTGACGTAGCATGGTCGGAACCCTTGGTGGTAGCCGCCTACGCCGCCGCCAAGGCGTTTGATCGTGTGAGTTCGTTGTAGCTCTGGGAGACACTAAAAGTAATGGGTTTTGGGCTTCCGTTTATCAATGTACTAACTAGATGCTATGAAGGGGCTTCTGCTGTTAGAGATGACAGAGGTGTCCTATTTCACCCCTGTTGTTTGATATTTATATTGAGCCCTTGGCTCAAGCCTTGAGACTTGATGAGCAGTTCACCCCATTCCAGGTATCTGATTATAAGTGTAAGTTGGCCCTCTATGATGACGACCTGCGGGTGTATACCAACAACCCAGCAGAGGTGTTTCCCAGGGTGGAAAATATTTTGGCTGAGTTTGGACTACACTCTGGATACTCGGTCAATTCCTACAAGACTGAGGTTATGTGCTGGGGAGTTGAGAACTACACTGAGAGACACTATGGGGAGTTCAGGTATTTGGGGATTATAATAACCCATAACATAGTCATAAGTCATAAGTCATAAGATTTGTATAGCGCACTACATACCCAGAGGGTTTCAAGGCGCTTAGGAAGGGGAGGAGGATTATTTGTCAAATATCCACGTTTTAAGCTGCTTTCTGAACGCTAGGTGATTCTGGGTGAGGCGAAGGTAAGCGGGGAGTGAGTTCCATGTTTTGGCAGCCAGGTATGAAAAGGATCTGCCTCCCATGGTGGTCTTGTTGATGCGAGGTACAGTGGCGAAGGCTTGGCTGGAAGAGCGAAGTTGGCGGGAGGGGGTGTAGAAGGATAGTCGGGAGTTGAGGCAATCTGGTCCGATGTCGTAGAGTGATTTGTGTGCGTGGGTGAGCAGTCGGAAAGTGATCCTCTTATTGACGGGTAGCCAGTGGAGGTCTTTAAGGTGACCAGAGATGTGTTCGTTGCGTGGGATGTCTAATATGAGCCTGGCTGAGGCGTTTTGGATTCGTTGTAGTTTCTTCTGGAGTTTTGCGGTGGTACCTGCGTAGAGGGTGTTTCCGTAGTCCAGTCGGCTCGTGACTAGAGCGTGGGTGACTGTTTTCCTTGTTTCGGAGGGGATCCAGCGAAATGTTTTTCTGAGCATGCGAAGAATGTTAAAGCAGGAAGAGGATACGGCGCTGACTTGTCTGTTCATTGAGAGTGAAGAATCCAGGATGACGCCAAGGTTCCGTGCGTGGTCTGTCGGGATGGGTGCTTTTCCGAGGGCTTCCGGCCACCAGGAGTCGTCCCATGCAGAGGGGGATGTACCTAAGATGAGGACTTCTGTTTTGTCTGAGTTCAGTTTCAGACGGCTTTGTTTCATCCATTCGGCGACTTCTTTCATTCCTTCGTGTAAGTTAGTTTTGGCGGTGCTGGGGTCCTTGGTGAGAGAGAGGATCAGTTGAGTGTCATCCGCGTAAGAGATGATGTTGAGGTTGTGTTGGCGGGCGATGGCCGCGAGGGGGCTCATGTATACGTTGAAGAGGGTGGGACTGAGTGAGGATCCTTGAGGTACACCGCAGATGACTTCAGTGGCCTCTGACTTGAATGGTGGGAGGCGGACTCTCTGGGTTCTTCCGGTGAGGAACGAGGTGATCCATTCCAGTGCTTTACCTTGTATTCCGATGTTTCTGAGGCGTTGTAAAAGGGTGC
This sequence comes from Lissotriton vulgaris, assembly GCF_964263255.1. Classification (NCBI taxonomy): domain Eukaryota; kingdom Metazoa; phylum Chordata; class Amphibia; order Caudata; family Salamandridae; genus Lissotriton; species Lissotriton vulgaris. The sequence goes on from NW_028252742.1 coordinate 1,870,849, forward strand.
TGTGGCAGACTGTGTCGAAGGCTGCAGAGAGGTCGAGGAGGATGAGGGCGACTGTGTCTCCATTGTCCAGTAGAGTTCGAATGTCGTCTGTTGCTGCGATGAGGGCGGTCTCAGGGCTGTGTTTGGCTCGGAAGCCAGATTGTGAGGGGTCGAGTGATTTGTTGGCTTCGAGGAAGGCGGCGAGCTGGTTGTTGACGGTTTTCTCGATGACTTTGGCCGGGAATGGAAGAAGCGAGATGGGGCGGTAATTTTTGAGTTCGGTGGGGTCTGCTGTAGGTTTTTTCAGAAGGGCGGTGAGTTCAGCGTGTTTCCAGTCTTCTGGGAAGGTAGCGGAGTTGAGGGAGCAGTTGATGACGTCTCGGAGGTGCGGAGCTATGACGAAGTCTGCTTTGTTGAAGATGTGGTGAGGGCATGGGTCAGTGGGGGATCCAGAGTGGATGGAATTCATCAGGCGGATGGTGTCCTCAGTGGAGATTGGGTTCCAGGCGTTAAGGGTGTTTACGGGGGGAAGATGGTCAGCAGATGGTAGGGTGGGTTGGCTTCCGGATTGGTTGTTAAAGCTGTTGTGGATGTCAGCAATCTTGCTGTGGAAAAAAGATGCTAGGGAGTCGCAGAGGGTTTGAGAGGGGGTGATGTCGTTGGAATTGGCCGAGGGGTTGGAAAATTCCTTGACGATGTTGAAAAGTTCCTTGCTGTTGTGGGCGTTGTTGTCAAGTCGATCCTTGAATGCTGTTTTCTTGGCTTTTCGGATTAGTTGGTGGTGAGTACGGGTGGCGCTTTTGAAGGCGTCCTTGTTGCTGGTGGATGGGTCTTTTTTCCAGGCCTTTTCAAGGGAGCGGCACAGTTTCTTGGACTTCTTGAGATCCTCGTTGAACCATGAGGCCTTCTTGTTGCCAGGTTTGTGTTGACGTTTTTTCAGTGGTGCTAAGGTGTCGGCGGTGTTGGATAACCACAGGGTGAGGTTGGAGGCGGCTTCGTTGGCGTTAGAAGAGTGGGTTGGGGTGTTTAGAAGAAGCGATGAGGAGATCTGGTCGATGGTGATTTTGTTCCAGTTTCTTTGCAGAGTAGGTTGGAGGTGGTTGGTGGGTTTCGGCTTGTTGTAGGTGAAGTGAACGTAGCTGTGGTCAGTCCAGAGGAGATCCGTAGTGTGGCTGAAGGAGACATGGTTGCTGGAGGTGAAGATGGGGTCGAGTGTGTGACCTGCGATGTGGGTGGGGGAAGTGACCAGTTGTTTAAGTCCGAGGTTGGCGAGGTTGTCTAAGATGGTGGCGGTGTTGCGGTCGTTGAACTTTTCAAGGTGAAAGTTGAGGTCTCCCAGAAGGATGTAGTCTTTGGAGGGGAGCGCGTGTGGGGTGATGAAGTCCGTGATGTCTTCACTGAATTTTGCGCGGGGTCCTGGTGGTCTGTAGAGGAGGGTGCCTCTGAGTGTGGTCTTGGGGTCGATGTGGATCTGGAAGTGAAGGTGTTCGGAGTTGGCGAGGTTGGCGTCAGAGCTGGTTGAGATGCGGATTGATTTTTTATGGACGATAGCATTTCCTCCTCCTGTATGGTCGGTGCGGTCCTTGCGTGTGATCTTATAGTCATCAGGGATAGCGATGGCGATGTCAGGGGCGGAGGAAGCGTTCATCCATGTTTCCGTTAGGAAGGCGACGTCTGGAGAGACGGTGTCTAGTAGATTCCATAGGTCAATGGCGTGTCTGTGGACCGAGCGGGTGTTGAGAAGGATGCATTGTAGGTGGTTGGGGTCGGGAATCTGTGGTGTGGTCGTAGCGGAGATGTTGTCGGTGCCGCTAAATTTGCAGGAGAAGCAGGTGAACGGTCCATGGGTGTGTCCGGGAGCGGCTTGGACGCAGTTGGGGGCGCGACCGGGGTTAAGGGCTAGGAGGGTGGCGGCATCGTAGGTAACGCGGGGGGGTTGGGCAGCGCGAAGGGCAGGGGGTATGGCGCTGGGCGCGGTCCAGGCGCGGACGGGCGTAGACGGGCTTACCTTTGGCGCACCTTCGGCGTGTACGTAGCGCGTGGACGCTGCGCGTGGGGGCATTGGCCATAAATGGATGGTGGGGGGGAGGGGCGAGGGCGTCTCAGCTGGGAGGCGGGGCGGGCACACGAGGACAACAACAACAACAATCAAGATGGAGGCGGAGGGGGGAGCACAGCGGAGCGCTACAGTGAAACGCGCTAAACACACAGCAAGCACTTTAAAGCAGGTCTAACAGTAGAGAGGCAGGCAGCAGGCAAATGGTGTCGGTAATGTAACAAATAAACCAGCGCTACGATGCGCTACAGTAAAAATGCTATCAACAAACAGCAAACACTCTAAAATAAGTTTAGCAGTAGAGAGGCAGGCAGCAGGCAAATGGTGTCGGTAAAGTGACAAATAAACCAGCGCTACGATACCGGGGACCGGCAGGGGATGCTGGGAGCGACCACTCGGCTCGAGGAGAAGAGTGAGTCACAGCGCGCTGAGGGGGAGAGGCGTTCTATAAGGCTCGTGGGAGGGCGTCTCAGCTGGGAGGCGGGGCCGGCACACGAGGACAACCACAACAACAATCAAGATGGAGGCGGAGGGGGGAGCACAGCGGAGCGCTACAGTGAAACGCGCTAAACACACAGCAAGCACTTTAAAGCAGGTCTAACAGTAGAGAGGCAGGCAGCAGGCAAATGGTGTCGGTAATGTAACAAATAAACCAGCGCTACGATGCGCTACAGTAAAAATGCTATCAACAAACAGCAAACACTCTAAAATAAGTTTAGCAGTAGAGAGGCAGGCAGCAGGCAAATGGTGTCGGTAAAGTGACAAATAAACCAGCGCTACGATACCGGGGACCGGCAGGGGATGCTGGGAGCGACCACTCGGCTCGAGGAGAAGAGGATATCCCCACGAGGAACTTGAAGAAAGTGTCTAAAGAAATTGATCATCTTTTCTTGAAATGGCAGAATCTTCCCCTTACTATTTATGGCAGGGCAAACCTGGTCAAAATGGTTATCCTGCCAAAGTTGATATACCTGTTTGGGGCTGTCCCACTTGATTTTTCTGGGAAATTACTGGGAACAACCCAAGGTAAGATAGGGAGCTTTATATGGACCAACAAAAACTCCAGGCTATCTTGGAAGAAGTTAGGCTACTTAAAGGTGGCCTCGCCCTCTCAGTTGTATTTTTATATTCTCTTGCCTTTTTGAATATCCGTTGTTCACTCTCTAGCCCTCCTGGTTCTAATTGGGGGATGATCCTGAATGCTATGGTTCATTTTGAGGGAGGTAGTACTGGGTTTTTATATAAATTTGGTGCTCCCAGATTTTTCAAAGAGGTACGGCTGAAAGTAATGAGGTCAGCTCTCGGGGTGTGGCAAAACTTGAAAATGAAGTGGGGAATAAGATATTATTCAGACTTTGCCCCTATTTGGGATTCTCCAGGGCTTCCCGCCTGCCTAAATTATATCTTGGCTATTCCGATTAGGAGGGCGGGAATCGTCATCTGGTCCGATTTAATATCTCTGAATGGAGTTCATTCATGGGATATGTTAAAGGCAAAGATAGGAGACTCCTTCTCCTGTTTTAAATATTTGCAAATATGCTCTTGGTTTGCTTCCGAGAGAGACCTTATAGGTGGAAACTGGGAGATTGAAAATACACTCCAAAATGTAAATCCCCCAAAAAAGGAGGTAGGGATATGGTACAGGGCTTTAATTGATTCAGATGATACAGATCTTCCTCCTCCATATAGGGTATGGAACTCTTCATCCCTGGAAGATGCCTCTGTCGATTTGTTTTTCCTCTCCCTTCATAATTTATACAAATATGTCAAATCAGCCTCCTTAAAGAAGAAGAATTTCTTTGTGGTGAGTAGTTTATACTACACCTCAAAAAAGATTGCTAGGTTTGCTTTATACTTAACCCCGAAGTGTCCTAGGTGTGGTTTAGTGGAGGCTGATGATTTGCATATGTTTTTTGATCGTGGATCCCGAAGGGTTTTTTGGGGGAATGTGGGGAGGGCATTGGGGGGAATTTTTAACGTTAAGATTAACCTTAATTTGTCGCTAGTTGTTTTCGGTATTGAGAATAATATTATAAATCAATTCTCTAACAAATTGATTGGTGTATTCCTTTGCTTGATATTAGCAGCCCGTCGAGAGATTTGCAGGTTGTGGAAAGACCCTGAGCAACCGCAATATGAGATCTGGTTGCGAGCAGTATTGAGCATGGCGAGACTGGACCAAGGGGAAGGGAGTATCTGGGCACCATTAATTACTTGGGGTACAGAAATGAGGCTGGTCTAAGCACCCGCGGTCCGATGAGTACACCAAGCCTCGCACAAAAGAAGCTGGCCTGGTCGGCCTAAAAGCGAATGCAAGAGCATGGACCCAGGGCGCCTAGTTTGGAAGAGGGTTTTTTATGCGAATTTGCAGATGCTTAACGTGAAATGAGGACAAAATAAATATATGGTATGCGTCCTTGTATTAGTGCAGTAAGTCAGGAAATCGTACTACTAGAAAATATTTTTGAAGTGCATTTTAGCACGAGCAAATATGCATGTGTAGATTTTATCGTGCAAAAATCTGATAAGTGTTTACAAGTTCACAATCCCACCAATCACATTTTTTCCTCACCCCAAAAGAAGTTTTACTTCTGCCCTTGTTGGTGTACATTTCCAACCTTTCTCTGTATGGGGAAAATATTAGCGATGATCTAATGAAAACCTATAAAACATGCAAGTTAGTAGGTTTTCACAGACTCTAAAGGGTATTCCAGCCACGGGCAACTATTACTTACTGTTACCTCCAGCCCCAGTATGTAGAACTACAGAAAGGTGGCAAAATAAGGGAATTGCTAGTATTCAAACCCTACGATGGTATTAGCTCAGGCATAATCAAAGAGGCTATTATCAGTGCTCTTATACGATTGATTCCCTAATTTGTCACTGTACTACATGGCAACAAAGGGACACGTGGATTTTGTTACAGGACAAGTAGACTGAGAAAGCAACATGTCCCATGGACAAGTAGATATTTTATTAAATTCCACACCCCTGCTTAAGTCTATTTCGCTATGCAGCCACATACAACGATCTAATTGTATGCAGTCTCAGCCATCTGTTCAACCTTGCATACAGCAACACAGCCACCAATCCATCCATGCAACATCAACCTGTATTTTCTCTGTATGCATTGTCTGGCTGTGTGGGTGTGTGTGTTTTGTGTCTGTGTGCACACGCACACATGTATCTGGGTATTTCTAGTGCGCATATGTGTGTTTATATTTATGATTTCTGTTTGTGCATTCAAACATGTCACACAACAACATACAATCGTTACAAAACAAGAACATTTAGCCCTAAAACGAGCCCGGTGTGTTGACTTTGTGTGGTAACTTAGCTTTTAATTAATTCCTCCTTTAGAATTGCAACATGTGTAGTAGAATGTGGAATAGATCAACCAACGATGGCTCAGTCTCACGACAGCATTGTTGTTGATGACAGAGCTCCAGATGGTACAGCTGATGTAAGCGAAGGTTTGGTCACTAACTCGGATCCAGTTTTTAAAGATTTGGGTAGTGAAAATTCTCCTAATTACATCGCCATGGAACAACATGTTCACACCAAGAGTGGAAGGAAGGTTATTCCTCCCACATTTCTAGGAGATTATGTTTGTAATAGAAGTTAGGTTTAATTTTCATTTATCCATACTTTTGCTTTTATTATTATTGTTGTTTATGTTTTTTATTTTATTAAGAAGGGATATGTGTGGTAACTTAGCTTTTAAATAATTCCTCCTTTAGAATTGCAACATGTGTAGTAGAATGTGGAATAGAATGTGGAATGTACACTGTCAGAATCTGGTTGCAAGTCAGTCCTGAGTTGCATCTCAAGCTGGCAGCATCCTTTTCATTTACCTGCTTTCTTCATCTTGAATAAAGAAGATTTCACTAAAGACTAAAGTGTACGAGCAGTCACTACAGATTGTCAGAGCTTCTATTTATAATGTTCACAAGTTAAAAGAAATTGTGGTATACCTAATCCTTAAGAAATGTTTTTCTGAAACGTATCTAAATAATTTCATACGTTGCTTTTGTTGAAGTAGGGCTAGGATTTTTTTGTCTATTCAGAAATGTAGTGCTTTAAAAACCCTGTATCTGAGGAAAAACAGTTCTGTTTGCTGACATGTTTTAAACTAGGGCCTGCATGACCCCGTAGTCTTACAGAAGACGATCCCATTTATGTGGCTATATTGTCTTTATATTTTTGACGCCACTGCTTGAAGCTGCTGATTATGTGATGTAACATGCATTGTCTTGGTTACAGGTTACGTTCCAGGATGTTGCTGCCTGTTTCTCTGAAGAAGAGTGGAAGCTTTTACATGAGTGGCAGAAAGAGCTGTACACAAATGTGATGAAGGAAATCCACCAGGCCTTGGCGTCACTGGGTAAAGTTGAACAGTTTTTCTTTATCGAAAGGGTGTTGATTTAAAGAAACTGCCACTATTGTCAGATAATAGTTTGCATGTGTTTATTTTTGTATTTGTTTTAGGGTTGTTATACTGCATGACGTGAAGCTTAGCAGTTGGTTCAGTGAGCCCCTTGGGCCAGTGTTTTTTAATTGTGATGTTGGATCGTGTTAAAACATAGGTGCTCTACTATATTCACAGACATTCTTGGTACCAATTAACTTGGAACTCAGCCCTCTGGCCTTCCTGTGAAATATGCTGGTGGAGAGTGTGATGTCATAGATGGGGATAGGTGAAGTAATTATCTATGAGGCCCTATCCCTTTCAGGGAGTATGGCGTAGTCTTATGTTATGTCTTATGTTGTCCAAGCATTACAATCAATCCCGCCTGAAAAAGGAAACATTAGAAAACGTTTTGCTATGCCTATATCAAACTGGATATCTGGGAGCTGTTTCAGGAAACTGTTAGGGCTGCGGGAGGAATAGGCAATACACTGATCCTAGTTTTCAAAGGATTTATTTTAGAGTACAACGTGTCCGAACTCTTCTTCTTTGCTGTTGTCTTCCCCCTCGGAGATCGGCTTCTAGCTGCCTTCCTGATCCCAGACTCCGCAGCTGAGGCGCGATTGTCCCTGTCGAGTCTCCGTCGCGGGACAGGCTCGTCAACCTCCGTCGTGTCGTTTGTGTCAATGCCCAGTGGAAAAGAAAGATAGCAAGTGTCAGTGGACTGCCCCAATGGTTTTAATACCTATAGGCAAAAGGAGTGAGGACTACCCTAACCGTGCACCTGGTTACTGAAACGCCGTAGTGAGGGGAGGAAGGAAATTGTGCTCAGGGAAAGGGGCACCAGGACCAGATAGGGTTGCCTCAGGGTACGTCCGTACGGGTAGTTCTGCTCGTGACCCAGCCCCAGACTTTGTCACGTACCTGGCGGAGCCATACACCTCCCGCGGGTGTATGGCTGGGCGGCTCGTAGTATCGGTGGCCTCCTGGCTTCTCTTCCTCAGTCGTCCCTCTCGTGCCTCCGGCTCTGTTCTCGTCTCGTCTCGTCTCTCCTCACTCTGCTCCGCTTCGCTGTCTTCTCCAACTCCGCTCCGTTTCTCCGTCTCCTCCTCCTCGGTGAACAAGCACACTCCTGATACGTTCTGTGCCGTATATGACGTCTCTGTGTCCTGACGTGACTCCTCCCATGGGTAATCCCAATCTTCATTAAAGGGCCAGAGTTCTGATTGCGAGTCTGCGTTTGTGTCGGGGTTCTGTAGAGGGTACAATTGGTTAAAGGCAGAGTTTGTCCGTATTGTCTTTTCATCTTGATCACATTCCGCATTTCTGGACACCCCCATATTGTTACATATCTCCCCCTCCAGACACTCACGATCGGTGAGTGGATGACGTGACAAGAAATCGGCCCCTACATTTTCGATACCCTTCCGATGATGGACAGAAAATGAGAATGGTTGTAGAGACAAAAACCATCTAAGCACCCTCGCATTATTTGATTTATTGCGGGCCATCCACAGCAGTGGAGCATGGTCGGTAAATAGATCAAAATGTCTCCCCTCTAGGTAATAAGCAAGTTTCTCGATGGCCCACTTGATCGCCAGACATTCTTTTTCAATGGTAGCGTACTTTAATTCCCTGGGGAAGAGTTTTCTGCTTACGTACAAAATTGGGTGATCAAGCCCATCAGGTCCTATTTGCGAAAGCACCGCTCCAATCCCGTAATCCGATGCATCTGTGTGCAACGAAAATGGGCGAGAAAAATCCGGAGAAGATAATACAGGTGTTGACGTAATGATGGACTTCAATGTGCAAAAGGCCTCCTGCATCCGCTCAGTAGGATGCACCGGAGTAGACGGCTTCCCCTTATCTTTCAGTGCATCCGTAAGGGGTGCGGCTATGTCAGCAAACTGTGGGATGAACCTCCTATAGTATCCGACAAGTCCCAAAAAAGATCTCATTTCCCTCCTAGTTGCTGGGAAAGGGGTGTCAGAAATAGCCCTCACCTTCTCTATTTGTGGCTCAATCATTCCATGTCCCAGCACATAGCCAAGATATTTAACCTTTTGGAAGGCCAATTTACACTTTTTGGCGTTCACTGTTAGGCCAGCAACCCTTAATGTCTCCAAAACAGAGGCCAGATGATTCAGATGCGACCGCCAATCTGGACTGTAGATGACGATGTCATCTAGATAGGCGGACGTAAAGTCATTCAACCCAGCTAGGACTCTGTTCATTAAACGTTGGAACGTTGCTGGCGCCCCGTGGAGGCCAAATGGCAAGACTGTAAACTCAAAATGACCATCTTCAGTCGAAAATGCCGTTTTTTTCATATCCTCCTGACGCAGGGGCACCTGCCAATACCCTTTCGTCAAATCAAGGGTAGAAATGTATTTAGCATTGCCCAGCCTCTCAATCTCAATCAATTCGTCCACTCTTGGAATGGGGTATGCATAGAACAGAGATATATCGTTCAGAGCCCGAAAGTCCATGTAAAAACGGCGACTGCCGTCCGGTTTAGGAACCATTACGATGGGGCTAGACCAATCACTCTTGGATGGCTGGATTACACCCAGCCGGAGCATCTCCTCCACCTCAGCCTTGATAGCCGCTCTCCTGGCCTCGGGGACTCTGTACGGTTTGATCCTCACTTTTTTTTCTGGTGGGGTATCGATACAATGTTCTGCCAGAGAAGTTCTCCCTGGTTGGCTGGAAAAGACGTCCGTAAAATTATTTAGAGTGGCTTTCAGTTCCATTTGTTGCTGTCCTCGCAGTTCATCATTTTGAACCAGCATGTCAATGGTGGAGCTCTCAGATCTCGAATTGTCCGCTAAGTGAACAGCGGCAGGGGGCGGCCCCAGCCATTTCTTCAAAAGGTTGATATGATATGACTGGTGTTTGTTTGGAGCGATCTGCAGTTTATAGCTAGTACGCCCTATGACAGCCGAAACCCTATATGGGCCCATCCACTCCGCCTTGAACTTATTGGAGGAGGAAGGTAGTAGAACCAAGGCCCAGTCGTCCACCTTTAGTTGTCTCCACTTTTTCCCCTTATCATACGTCTTTTTCTGGATTGTCTGGCTGGCCGCAAGATGGTCCCCCGCCAGTTCTCTTAATTTAGCAAGCTTAGATTCAAGGCCGTGGCGTAATCAAGGGTAGTGGCGACCTCCTCAGACTGTTCATTCACCCACGCATCCCTGGTCATTTCAAGTAACGAGCAGGGTTGGCGGCCGTAGAGAAGTTCAAAAGCAGAGGCCCCCATACTACTCTGTTTCTGGGCCCTAATTGCGTATAAAGCCAATGGTAGCATTTTGTCCCAGTCAGACCCACTAACTTCCATCATTTTCCGGAGAGTCGATTTAAGGGTACGGTTGTAACGTTCCACCAGTCCGTCCGTCTGAGGATGGTAAACAGAGGTACGGAGCTGGTGGATGTTCAAGGTACCACAAATTTCCTGCATCAGCTTGGAGACGAAGGGAGTACCCTGGTCCGTTAGGATTTCTTTCGGGAACCCTACCCTACTAAACAGTTCAATCATTTTATCCCCCACTTGTTTAGAGTTGGCAGCTGACCAGGGAAATGCTTCCGGAAACCTGGTGGCATAGTCGACTACGACCAAAATGTGTTGAAACCCCTTTTTAGTTTTGGGTAATGGGCCTATAAGATCCATCCCGACCCTCTCAAAAGGTTTCCCAATAATCTGTAATGGTTGCAAAGGGACGGCAGGGGGTCTGACCATATTCATTCGTTGACAAATGTCACACTTACGGCAATAGGACTCAGTATCTCTATGTATCCCGGGCCAAAAAAACTGTCTGAGCACATTTTGGGTCGTCTTTTCAGCACCGGTGTGTCCGGAGACCAGGTGGCTATGAGCAAAAAAAAGAACCTGCTCCCTGAATGACACCGGTACAAGAAGCTGAGCCGGGGCCCCCTCCTTCCCAACTCTGTACAGCAGGTCATCTTTTATGATGAAGCCGGGAAAACTTTTGGAGCCTATGTCCCTCTGGTGTGCCTGTTCCCACGAATTCATCAGAGTTGGGTCACTGATTTGAGCAAATTTAAAGCTTTTGTCTAAGACCCACGGATCATGAGGGAATATTGCATGTACAGGTTCACCGCGTACCCCAGTGGATCCGAAAGCTCCTGTCCCCCTATCAGTGTCTTCCAGGCTGTTTACTTCGGACAATGTGGTAGACGCTATGCTCTCGCAAATTAATTGAGCCACCCGGTCACCTTTATTGACTTTAAAAGTCTCAGTTCCAAAATTAAAGAGGAGGATATTCACATTACCTCTATAATCTTCATCTATAACTCCTGCTCCTACGTCAATAAAATATTTGGCGGCTAAACCCGACCTAGGAGCGATTCGGCCGTAGGACCCCGGGGGAACTGCAATTTGTAAGTCTGTTTTAACTAGAGTTTTTTCTTTACTGGGCAATATATAGTCGTATGCGCTATATAGATCGTACCCGGCTGCCTTGACTGAACCTTTTGTGGGAGAGCATGCATTTTTAGTTAATTTTACCAACCGTAGGCAGTCAGGGTTGGGCGTTTCCCTTGGTCCCGTATTAGTTTTATAGGGAAGCCCCGTTGTATCTGCTAGTTTATCTCTAAACATATTTAGGAAAGCTGGATTGTCCGTTCCTATTATCAGATCTTCCGGCAGACTTTCCATTACCCCCACTCGGACTTCAGGAGTAGTCCCTAAAGTGGACTTTATAACAATGTTGGCAATTGGATAGGGTTTTACATCCCCATGGACGCACTTTATGTTAACCACCCCTTTTGAGACGTACTGTTCTGGATGGACGTAAGATGCTTTGATTACTGATTGGCGACAACCTGAATCTAATAGCGCTAAGAGAGGGTACCCATTTGCTGTGACACTTACTCTAAATGTTCCGCCCATCTCCGCCGAAAACATGACCGCTTTGGGGAGGTAACCAACCTCCATCGGTTCTTCTTCATTTCTCTTTCTCGGGCACATTCTTGCAATGTGTCCCCACTGTCCACAGTCAAAGCATTGTGGACCTGAAGGGATGGTGTTTTCCGTTCTCCATGTTCTAGGGCGTGTCATTTCCTTTCCTTTTGCAGTAGGTTTTTCAGGTCTTATCATAGCTTTTCGCTCCCGATCTGGTTCAAAGGGAAAACCTTTCGGCTGAGCCCGTGAAAAAGATGAAGCCATTTCGACCGCTTGAGCAGTGGTTAAATTATGGTGCTGCCTTAGCCACTTTTGGGTGGCATAGGGGAGTGCCTCTAGAAACTGTTCTAAGTAAATACGGTCGAGTATTTCTTCCTTGCTACTCGTCGCGGGGGTGAGCCATTTGTCTGCTGCCATTTTAAGTCTCACAAACAAAGTCTTGGGGTTTTCTCCTACTGAACCTCTTTCCCTTCGAAACCTTATCCTATATGCTTCGGGATCTAGCCCCAGATGGTCGAGAATTATTCTTTTTACCTCATTGTATGGGGTGTTCCCATTGGGATTGGCCACTTGGTAAGCTGCCTGTGCTTCTCCCCCTAAAAGCGGCGCCAAAAAAAATGGCCATTTTGCTACGGGCCATCCAGAGGCTCTGGCGGCCCTTTCAAAATTTAATAAGAAGGAATCCGGATCTTCACCTGACCGATATTTCTGCAGGGAAACTGATGGTGTTCCATGTGTTATTGTCCTCTCCGTGGCTCCTCCTCTATTACTAGTGTCGACCCAGGCTTGATCAGGTTTTTCCTCAAACGCTTTTTTTATAGCTTCTCTGTCAGCTTGTGCTGAAGCCAAGTGTTGCTCTAATACCCACTCGATTCGCTCTTGTCCTTTCACTAGTTGTTGCACTACGGTTTCCATCTTCTCTCCACAGATGGTGCCTATGCCCGCATTCTCCACCACTGTTAGGGCTGCGGGAGGAATAGGCAATACACTGATCCTAGTTTTCAAAGGATTTATTTTAGAGTACAAAGTGTCCGAACTCTTCTTCTTTGCTGTTGTCTTCCCCCTCGGAGATCGGCTTCTAGCTGCCTTCCTGATCCCAGACTCCGCAGCGGAGGCGCGATGGTCCCTGTCGAGTCTCCGTCGCGGGACAGGCTCGTCAACCTCCGTCGTGTTGTTTGTGTCAATGCCCAGTGGAAAAGAAAGATAGCAAGTGTCAGTGGACTGCCCCAATGGTTTTAATACCTATAGGGAAAAGGAGTGAGGACTACCCTAACCGTGCACCTGGTTACTGAAACGCCGTAGTGAGGGGAGGAAGGAAATTGTGCTCAGGGAAAGGGGCACCAGGACCAGATAGGGTTGCCTCAGGGTACGTCCATACGGGTAGTTCTGCTCGTGACCCAGCCCCGGACTTTGTCACGTACCTGGCGGAGCCATACACCTCCCGCGGGTGTATGGCTGGGCGGCTCGTAGTATCGGTGGCCTCCTGGCTTCTCTTCCTCAGTCGTCCCTCTCGTGCCTCCGGCTCTGTTCTCGTCTCGTCTCTCCTCACTCTGCTCCGCTTCGCTGTCTTCTCCAACTCCGCTCCGTTTCTCCGTCTCCTCCTCCTCGGTGAACAAGCACACTCCTGATACGTTCTGTGCCGTATATGACGTCTCCGTGTCCTGACGTGACTCCTCCCATGGGTAATCCCAATCTTCATTAAAGGGCCAGAGTTCTGATTGCGAGTCTGCGTTTGTGTTGGGGTTCTGTAGAGGGTACAATTGGTTAAAGGCAGAGTTTGTCCGTATTGTCTTTTCATCTTGATCACATTCCGCATTTCTGGACACCCCCATATTGTTACAGAAACATAAAAAAAACAAAGCTTGTGTTTGCTAAATTAAATGGACTCCGAGCATTGAACCTCAAAGTACGAGCCAGTGGGCATCTGTCAGAGGTTGTCTGCCTCGTAGAGTAAAGATCAGTTCATGGAATGTTATCCAAGTGTCCCATGCAAAACAGCAAGTCTCGCTGATGAATTGAGGGGAAATGTCTTTGTAGCCAGTGCCCTGGCTGGGAAGCATGTCAACTATCCCATGATATTTATAAGCTAATTCAAAATGTGAAATGATATTTTGAGGTACACAGGCCACCTCCCTTGACAGGATTGGTTAGTGTGGAAAACATTTAGAACCTAAACCACTACAATCTCGATGAAATGAGCATTTTGACCAGGGATGCATAAGAATAGCTCACCATTTCATAGTATGAATCATTTCACTCAACAGATCATTTATTTCTGAGTTTTCTAAAACAATGTGTTGCCTTTCTGTATCTTCAGAGCACTGAATTTAAGGAAATGGTGTCTACACCTTGGAAAGGGAAGTTACTGTCAAATTGGGCACAGAAAGTAATCATTCACCCAGTTTCCTTACCTGCACACCTTATTTTATGTTGCTCTCAGTTAAAAGCAAGTGTGAAGACTTCAGTTTCAGGAGTTTCCTAAACCTAATAAGGACAAGTTCCACTGGTAAGGTGTGGTTAAGGGTGTTCCAGAATTAAAAATTTGAGAACATTTGTGACAAGAATTTTCATTTCTATTAAGGACACTGAGGCGAGGATTATGCTTCTCATTTTCTTTACTGAAAATTCTCAGCAGCCAATCATGAAGTAAAAAACAAAATAAACACTACAATACCCATAAACCTTAGTGGGTATCACATGACAACCATAGAGTAGACCCATATATAAGGAGCATAAGAGAATACTACATCCTCTTTCTTTGTGTAAAAATAGCAGTTAAGTCCAGAAATAAATACAGTCTGACATCTGGTAACAACCGGAAAGAAGAATCCATCCTAAGGAAATACTCAGGCTAACGGGCAGCAACGTAAACTTGAAGTTAGCGTCAACAAAAACAGCATCCTCTCGGAGACGACGAATATCCTCTTCAAAGGTGAAGGGCAGCAAACTTTACTTGAGATCAGAATGTGAAAGTGAGAGATAAAGCCATAATACCACACTCCCAAGAAGAGTCAAAACATAAGGGAAGGGTATAAAACGGCACAAATATACATTGCAGTATACAAACAATTCAAATCAGACATTACAGTACTGATTTACGGGTGGGATAATCCTCGCCTCTGTGTCCTAAATAGAATTGAAAATTCTTGTCACAATTGTTCGCAAATTTTGAATTCTATGTCCGGACCGGAGGCTCCGATTATGCTTGTTCAAAGCTGTGCCACCACAACAGATGCAACATTGACAATAGATTTATAATAAAACGTTTTAAATGTAGAATCAGAGGACCAATCAGCTGCATTCATTATGTCTAGTAAACTGACTCCCACAGAAAAAGCCTTGGATGCCATAGCACCACGAGCAGAATGAGCACCAAATTTGGAGACATCAATACCAGCTTCACCCATGAGCCAACTCACCCATCTTCTCAGTGTAGCTGGGGTCACTGGGCGAAAAGGTTTCTGCAGAGCAATCAACAATTGACCCGCCATATCTTGGCGAAAACCTGCAGTACTCACCTCATAGTCTCGGATACATTGTACCACACACAATTTTGGATTGTCAGGAAATGCAGGATAAGTGACAGAGGAGGTATTACATTTAGTGCGTCTGGTGACCAAAAAAGTAACACCCTCTGGAGTGAATCGGCGACCCGCTAAGTCTAGAGCGCGAATATCAGACACTCGTTTGCAGGAAACTAGACAAAGTAGCATAACGAGCTTGGCAGAAAGCTGTTTACGAGACAAACATTGGTTTACAGGCCAGGAATCTAAGAAACGAAGGACAATGGAGACATCCCAAAGCTCTGAGTATTTAGAACATGGTGGTTTAACCAACCGGATACCTCTGAGCAATTTACACAATAAAGGATGTTCACCAAGAGGTTTGCTTGCAATGGGTAGGTGACCTGCCGAGATGGCCAACCAGAAATTATTGACAGTGCGATAAGCAAGACCTGAAGCGGCTAGAGATGCAAGAATGTTTACTACCAAGGAGACATCTGCTGTAATGGGATCCACCTCCCGTTGAGAGCACCAATCACACCATCGTTTCCATGCTGTAGCATAACGCTTGTGTGTGTTGGACGACCAAGCCTCGCTGATAAATCTGGTAGCGTCTCGTGAAAGGCCTGGCACTTTCCAGGGATCCCCAAAATTCGCCAAGCGACTAGCATGAGTTGACCTGATGTTATCAACGGGTGCTGAGACTTGAGAGGGTCTAACAACAGATTCCACCTCTGGGGAAGAAGGACCGGAATCGCACATGACATTTCCAAAAGGGCCGGGAACCACGCCAGAGCCCTCCAGAGAGGAGTGATCAGAATCAACTCTGAACGATAACACCTGGTTCGGGCCAGGACCCTCGGAATCATCACAAACAGAGGAAACGCATAACAAAGAGCTGGAGGCCACACCAGCAGAAAAGCATCCGTGGCCAGAGCCTCTGGATCCGCACGCCAACTGAAGAACGCTGGAATCTGTTTGTTGAGTTTGGAGGCAAACAGATCGATCTGGCAAGGACCCCACATCTTGGTCAACAATCGGAACCCTCGAGGGTGAAGCCTCCAATCGCTGAATGTTGTCCGGAATTCCAATCGGCAACTTGGTTGCTGCACTCTGAAAGATACTCCACCATTACAAGCAATTTGTTCTGAAGTCAAAAGTGCCAAAAGTCCTTTGCAATTTCCGCTAGAAGTCGGGACCTGGTCCTGCCCAACTTGTTCACATAACGAACCGCAGACATGTTGTCCATGCTGAGAAGGATGCAACAATTTGTCTGACGGGGCGAGAGGCACCGAATCGCAAAGGAGCCCGCCAAAAGCTCCAGACAATTGAAGTGGAGATCCAATTCCTCTGGAGACCAACGGCCGCCCGTGGAGACTTGACCGTACCGGCCTCCCCAACCCCACTGACTGGCATCGGACTCGATCACTACCTCCGGAGTGGCGCCGAATAGGGCTCGACCGTTCCACGACTCCACATGTTCGAGCCACCATAACATTTCCCACCTCGCCTCCTCTGAGAGAGGGATCTGATCTGAATACTTGAGGCCTTTCTGCAGATGTCGAATCTTGAGCCTTTGAAGTGCTCGGTAATGAAGGGGACCAGGGAAGATCGCTTGAATAGAAGACGCTAACAACCCGACGACCCGGGCTACAGACCTCAAGGACACAGTCTGCTTATTCAAAATCAACCTCAACTCTCTCTTGATCCATCTGATTTTCTCATTAGACAAGAGGAGTTGACAAGAGATGGAGTTGACCAGAAAGCCCAGGAACTCGATAGACT